>NC_057344.1:7801250-8418958 GCF_016509475.1 Prionailurus bengalensis | reverse complement strand
TAGACAACATAGAAACTGGTTGTCACTATGCAGTGAACAAGGAGGAATCTGTATGGTATTTGGATCTTCCAAGTTCTGGCTTAACATTCCTGTATCTTCTGAAAAAAGCCCATACAAATTATAACAACCCATACTGGCTTCTGAGAAATGAAGGTCTGTTTTGTACTACCAGGTAAGGAATCCACCTCCACAAGTGTTTGCTGAGAGCAAAAGGAACGTGAAATGCATAGTGCAAAAAGGAAGCTTACAATCATCAGTTACAACCACATGATCACGTGTGCCTATTCTGACCCATCTTTTTCTTTCTTTTATCCTCATTCCTTCTCCCAACACTAGATGTGTTAATAGTGGCTGAACTGATAATCTCAGTATTTAAGTTACAGGATAGCAAAGCAGAAATGTGACTTGAAGAGAAGGGAGTGTACATCACCCAAAAATAGATATAGTGACGGGAGACTTCACGTATTTTTTTGGGGGGAGAGTGTGTGTGCGTTCTTATTGTACAAGGTATAGGTTACATCACGACCTGATTTTGTTATTGCCTTCATTTAGACATTATCGATGGTTGAAAGAGGTATGTACTGATACTATATGTACTATGCTAATCATTCTATTGACAACTTGGTCTAGTTGAAGAAAGTATTTCTTTGTATCCATTCCCTTATATTTTTCCTTTTTCCCCAGTTTATTTATTTTCAGAGAGACAGAGAGAGTGCACGCAGGAGAGTGGCAGAGAGAGAGAGAGGGAGAATCTCCAGCAGGCTCTGCTGTCAGCGAGGAGCCCAACACGGGGCATGAACCCACAAACCATGAGATCATGACCTGAGCCCAAGTCAAGAGTCAGAAGCTTAACCAACTGAGCCACCAAGGTGCCTCCCCCAAGCCCCACATTATACTATTCTTATTGAAGGGGAACTCTTGTGACATCTGGCAGGCAGAATTCAAGCAATTGCTTCCACCAAAGCACTGTCTTCACTCTCTTCTCCACATTCACATCTTCGTCCTCACGGCTGACACTGATGGCCCATCACCGGACATGTGGCTGCAAAACCATGAAGGGACTAGCTCCCTGTAGGCTTCTCCAGTGACCCTCTGAGGGTTCCTTTGCAGCAGCTACATGTGCTAGGCTGTTCAGCCCAACTGGTTGGTGATTAATCTTTGAGGTCTCTTTTTCCACTTTCAATTCCCCTCGACTTAGCTTCCCCCAATTCCATGTAAAGTCTAATGTGTACTATGACTTCTTGATCCCTCAGTTCATATTGTTTTTTTCTCTCCTCATGGCATCTGGACAAATAAAAAATGATTTAAAGTTTTCTTATGCTATCTTTCACAAGGTTCATCATAGGTGGTAGACGGGCTTTGTAAAAAGAACTTGGAAGATTCCTTTCCATTTCATGCTCTGGTCTGATACAAATAAAATGGGCATTATCTTTTGAAGATGAAGATTTGAAAGAATTCATCATGATATCATCTTTGGCAAGTTGACACACTGAGACTTCCTATAGGATTATTTATGTTTCATTTACTCCTCAACTTCATCAACGTTTTCAAACTTTTTTTTCTAAAATTGCATAAAAGATTAGCTCATAATTCATTTACTTTACGATGTATCTTTATTTTGCCATTACAATATTTCTACTTTTTCTTGATTAGGGTTAACCTCTGTTGTATGTATATTATCATGGCTTTTTTTTTCTTCAATATATGAAATTTATTGTCAAATTGGTTTCCATACAATACCCAGTGCTCATCCCAAAAGGTGCCCTCCTCAATACCCATCACCCACCCTCCCCCCCCCACCCCCCATCAACCCTCAGTTTGTTCTCAGTTTTTAACAGTCTATCATGGCTTTTCTGACAGAACCAACCTTGCTTTTATATATTACTTTTCAGAATTTTAGTTTATTACTAATTCTATGTTTTCAATGATGTTTTTATCTTCAGTAATATAATTTTTCATAATTGCTAATTTAGATTTTTACTCTTTTCTAAAATTTTCATTTACATTTTTATTCCTTTTATTTTAAATATATCTTGTTCTTAGTGTATACCTAAGGCTCTGAGTTGTCTGTTCTACTTTTGAATAACCCATGGGTTCTGCTATGTCATGTTACTGCTATTGATACCTTTAAAAGATTTTGTATTTTGACCTTTTTATCCCAAGAGTTGTTTTCAGGAGATTCTGTAATTTCTCAAATAACAGTGTTATTGTTTTCTATATTTGTCATTAGTTTCCAATTTAATTAACTTATGAGTTTAAAGAGATTGGAAACTTTACCGCTACATTAGGAAAAATACTTAAGGACAAAAGAAACAAAAGCATATTTAGACTTATATTAGAAAATGTTTTCTCAACTTAAAAAATTAAATGAATATGTACACGAAAGGACACACATATTCCGGGAAAAAAAATTGACACGAAGCAATCAAACCACCCTAGCAAGATCACTGTACATTTAAATATGAATAAAAATGCTATAGCCAATGAAGAAAAATAATCAACTCACTTGTAAGGTGTACCTCCTACAACAATAGTCAATTGCAAGAAAGCAATCTACAAATTACTTGGGGAAAGATAATTTGATTCATTTTATACCAACCCAGTTATGTATTATGTATACATTAACACAATGAGATTATAGCCAAAAAGTATCCTTTTAGCCATGAGTAAGGGAAAATCTAACTTAAACTGTCTCCAGTAATAAAGGGGTATAAGCGACATGTTCACTGATTGGAAACTATCAGTTATGGTTTAGTCAAGTGTTCACTTCCTCCATTCCTCTGAGATTTTCCTGTCTTTGCTCTTTGTTGACCACACCCAAAGGCTGGTAGAAATTTCTACCAAAGGCTGGTAGAAATTTCTAAGCCTCATTTCCGTGCATAAAAAAAAACAATTAGGTTTTATTTAAATTCCAGTTAGTCAACACACAGTGTAATAATAATTTCTAAAGAAAGAAGAGTCACAACTGATGTTACACGTACTCCTTATTAAGAACAATTTTATTTCAGAAACCCCTGCCACATTGAGGCTAAACCTGGTACCATATTCATTCATTGAGCAGATGCTTGACGGCTTATTCTCTTCCAGGTACTTTTCTGAACCAGTTTACATGTCCAGGGGATGCTATGCACCAGCTGGTTTAGGGCTAGGTTTGTGGACCAATCGCTGACAGATGGAGGGAATTACTCTCACATCCATGAGGATCACCCCTCAAACCAGGGCGGTATAGTGGTAGGCACTGGCTTCCTAATTTGGGGTGTTCCATAATCACTTGTATGATTTATTTGTTTGATTAAAAATCTGACAAGACTCTCCACACAGTATAAGCTGTAGCATTGAATTTATTAACTTCCAGCTAATTAATATGCTTAGCTTTTATATCTTCAAGGAGGAAAAACAAAGGCATTTTAAATATTCAGAAGATACTTGGAAAGATAGCATTTGAAAAACTGTAAGAAAAATGTTCTCTTAATTAATTTTAACAGTTTCAAACACTTTTGGTGTACTATCTTTGCCTCTCATGCTCAACTATGCACCGAGAAGTTATCTATGAGAGAAATAGTACTTATGGCACATTTATTGAATAAGCTACAGGAATATATGCCCTCCAATTTAACTCATTCTTAATATCAGAAATAGCTGATGGGCCCTTATATTAAGCCAAAATATATTTGTAAAATGTGATTCTAACATTTTTCCATAATTATTTTTCTATTGTTTTCCAAGAGATTTTATAACCTAAATAAAACTTTTATAATGATAAAAAGTTATAAATCCAATTTAGCACATGATTCATCATGTTTGTTACACTAAACCACTGTGGCTAATTCCCCTTTGAAAACTTTCCAGGAAGAGCCCAGTTTTTCCTTCTCTGAATATGATTTCTGGATTTAGAGAATTTAGGGGCCCTGTAGTTGAGTAACAAAAATTGAGTAGATGATGTTTTGATGGCAGTTGAACTAAATATTTTGTAGCTGTTTCATAAAAAAGAAACTCTGGGGATTTCCTACTAGTAAGTGAAGAATAACTAAAATGTCAACCCTGCTGTTGTAAGAGGTCGGAAATTATATCTGAAGTTGTCTAAAGTTATGATTGTTTCTCAAAAAAGAAGATATGGATATGACGAAGACACTACAATAGATTTTAAAATTCTCACAGTTGTTTGGTAGAGCTTTTACTTGAAGATAAAAATAGTTACTCTGAGAGCAGAGTAGGGAAGATGGTAGATAGATTAGGAGGGTCCTGAGCTCACCTCATCCCACAGACACACCAAGGCGATGGCCACATCTATTCAACTGACTCTAACAATGACCTGAAGCCTGGCAGAACAGATCTTCCACAGCTGGTCATAGAGAAGAGGCCACACTGAAAAGGGTAGAAGGAGTGGAGATGAGGTCAGGAAGCAAACCCCCGGAGCAACTAACCACAAAATGTACAGACATCACAAGCATAACAGAACAAGGGTGTCAGGACCCCCCCACTGGCAACCCCGGCCCTGAAGAACCACACTGGGAAGATGAGTACCCATAATGTCTGGCTTTGAAAATCAGCCAGACATAACACCAGGAGAGCTAGAGGGCAAGAGGAAACTGAGTCCCTACCATTAAAGAGCCAGTAAACTAAATAACTCAGCCAGAGACAGAGCATAGAGGCAGCAGTTTAAAAAGTGCCTGGGTTACACATGCAGGAAATTTACTGACTGATCTTAGAATGTGTGCCGTTGGGGGGCGGGCAGGCTCTACAGGTGATTCCTCCAAGAACAAGGATGTTGGCAGGCACCATTTGTCTTACCCCTGCCCCCAGCCTAGATGGCTAGAGGCCTGTGGGAAGCAGTGCTAACACTCTCCATCTACCAGATTAGCACTGTGTGCTCATCCCATCTAACTGCTCACCTCTAAACTTACATCTAAAGAAACTAAAAAAAGAAGAAAAAACAAAGCCTAAATTTAGTAGAAGGAAGGCAATTATAAAGATTATAACAGAAATAAGTTAAAGAAAAAATAGTAGAAAAGGTAAATATAGCTAACAGCTGGTTCCTTAAAAAATAAATAAATTTGATAAAACTTTAGTCAGATTCATAAAAAAAGATGGGGGTGGGAGACTCAAATAAGCAAAATGAAGAAAGAGGAAAAAAGCCTGACACAACAGAAAGGTAAAGAATTACAACAAGATACTATAAAAATTAAATGTCAATGAATTGGAAAACATAGAAGAAATGAATAAATTTCTACAATCATACACTCTCCCAAAATTGAGTCAGGAAGAACTAGAAAATTTGAACAGACTGACTACTAGGAGCAAAATTGAATTGGCAATCAAAAAATTCCCAAGAAATAAAAGTCCAGGGCCAGACGGCTTGCCAGGTGAAATCTACCAAACATCTAAAGAAGAGGTAAAACCTTTTTTCTCAAACTATTCCAAAAAATAGAAGAGGAAAAAAAAAATCCATATTTATTCTGTGAAGCCAGCATTATTCTGATAGCAAAACCAGACAAATACATTCCCCCCAAAAAATGATGATGAAAACAGAAGAGGAGGAGGAGGAGGAAGAAGGGGAGAGAAAGAGGGGGAGGAGGAGGAGGAGGAGGAGGAGGAGGAGGAGGAGGAGGAGGAGGAAGAGGAGGAAAGAAAACTACAGGTCAGTATCCTTGATCAACATAGATGCAAAAATCCTCAGCAAAATATTACCAAACCAAATTTAACAATACAGTAAAAGGATCATTCACCTTGATCAAGTGACATTTATTCCAAGGATGCAAAAGTGGTTCAATATTTGCAAATGAATGAACATGATAAATCACATCAACAATGAGAAGGATAAGAACCATATGATCAACTCAACAGATGCAAAAAAAGCATCTGACAAAGTGCAACATCTGTTTATAATAAAAACTCTCAACAAAGTGTGTTTAGAAGGAAGATACCTCAACATAATAAAGGCCAAATATGAGAAACCTACAGTGAACATCATACTCAATGGTGAGAAACTGAAAATGTGTCCTCTAAGAACTGGAATAAGACAAGGATGTTCACCCTCAGCACTTATATTTAACACAGTACTGGAAGTCCTAGCAGTAGTAATTAGATGAGAAAAAGAAATACAATGCATCCAAATTGATGAGAAAAGGGTAAAACTGTCACTATTTGCAGATGACATTATACTATACATAAAAAACTCTAAAGATACCACCAAAAAACTCTTCAAACTAATAGATGAGTTCAATAAAGTCACAGGACACAAAATTAATATATGGAAGTCTGTCACATTTCTGTACACTATTAACAAAGGAGGAGAAAGAGAAATTAAGGAAACAATCCCATTTGTAACTGCACTAAACAGAATAAAATACCTAGGAACATACTTAACCAAAATGTGAAAGACCTAAACACTGAAAACTGTAAGACATTGATGAAAGAATTAGAAGATGACACCAATGGAAAGATATACCATGCTCGTGGATTGGGAGGATTAATATTGTTAAGTCTATACTACCCAAAGCAACCTAAGGATTCAAATCAATCCCTATCAAAATACCATTAACATTTTTCACAGAACCAGAACAAATAATCCTAAAATTAGGATGGAACCAGAGACACCGTGAATAGCCAAAACAATCTTAAGAAAGAGGAACAGAGTCAGATGTATCACAATCCCAGAATGTGAGGTAAACTACAAAGCTAGAGTAATCAAAACTCTATGGCACAGGAACAAAAACAGTCACAAAAAACCAATGGAACAGAATACAGCCCAGAGAAAAGCCCACACTTGTGTGGTCAATTAGTCTACAACAAAGGAGGAAAGAATATATAATGGGGAAAAAACAATATTTGCAACAAATGGTGCTGGGAAAACTGGAAAGCCATTTGCAAAGTAATGAAACTGGACCACTTTCTTATACCAACACACACACACACACACACACACACACAACTCAAAATGGATTAAGGCCTAAATGTAAGACCTCAAACCATAAAACTAAAAACAAAAAAACAAAACAAAGACAGTAATCTCTACAATATCAGTCATAGCAACATATTTATAGGTATGCTTTTGCAATCAAGAGAAACAAAAGCAAAAATAGACTATTGGGACTACATCAAAATAAAAAGCTTTTGCATAGTGAAGGAGATCATCAATAAAACAAAAGGGTAACCTAGTGAATGGGAGAAGATATTTGTAAATGATATACCAGATAGAGGTTAATATACAAAATATATAAAGAAATGAGGCATCTGGGTGGCTCAGCTGGTTAAGCATCCAACTCTTGATTTCAGCTCAGGTCATGATCTCACGGTTCATGAGACTAAGCCCCACATCAGACTCTGTGCTTACAGTGCGGAGCCTGCTTAGGATTCTCTCTCTGCCTCTCTTCTGCCCCTTCTGTACATTCTTATGAGCCTTTCCTTCTCTCTCAAAATAAATACAGAATTATAATACATAGAACTTAATATATATAATATATAAATATATTACAACATATATATAATATTCTATATTATATATGTGTGAGTGTATGTATATATATGTATATGTGTGTGTGTGTATATATATATACGTGTATACGTGTGTGTATATATATATATATATATACACGCGCCAACAGGAACATGAAAAGATGCTCAGCATCACTCATCATCAAGAAAATGCAAACTGAAACCAAAACAAGGCAAAAACCTTACACCTGTCAGAATGGCTAGCATCAAAAGACAAAACATAACAAGTGTTGTTGAGGATATGGAGAAAAAGAAACCCTGCTGTACTCTTGGTAAGAATGTAAACTGGTGCAACCACTGTGGTCAACAGTATGGAGTTTTCTCAAAAAATTAAAAAAGGAACATCATACAGTCCAGTAACTCAACTTCTTGGTATTTACCCAAAGAAAACAAAAACACTAATTCAAAAAGATACATGCACAACTATGTTTATGGCAGCCAACATATGGAAACAACCTAAGTGTGCGTCAATGAGTGAATGGACAAAGAAGATGTAGTGTGTGTCTGTACACACACACACACACACACACACACACAATGGAGCACTTCTCAGCCATAAAAAAAACAATAAAATTTTGCCATCTGCGACAATAGGGATGGACGCAGAGGGTATTATGCTAAGTGAAGTAAGTTAGAGAGACAAATACCATACAATTCTCCTTATATGGTAGAACCTTGGTTTGCGAACACAATTTGTTCCCAAAACCTGCTTGTAATCCAAAGCATTGTATATCAAAGTGAATTTCTCCATAAGAAATAATGGAAGCTCAGATGATTCATTCCACGACCCAAAAATATTCACATAAAAATTATTACAATACTGTAATACAATACAAAATAATAAAGAAAATACAAAATATAAAGAAAAATAAATTAATTAACCGGCACTTCCTTTTGAAACTCTTGGTGGCTGGTGTGAGGGAGACAAGAGAGAGGAGGGTTATTGTGCAGGATGGCTTTCACTATCACTAACAGATGTTGACTATACTACACTATTAATAAACTCTCGTCATATACTGTGTTTAATGGAACTGGCAATAAGGCAGCAGAGGAAAGGGTCTCTATCTGCAGGCAGCCTGACCGAGAATGAAGCAAAGCATTCCTAAACTCACCCTTGGGTGGGAAAGCAAAGGACTGTCCATGGGTTCTTTGAAGTGACAAAAATTACACTAGTGCCAGATGTTGGCACCTTCCAATGTTCTGAAAAACCACCGATTTCTGCCAAACACCGTGGCCTGACACTGAGCATCTGAGCATGGGAGCCAATCACCCACAATCCCACAGTGAGAGGTGGGGGCGGGGGAGAGGGAGACACAGACTCTGACGCAGTCTCCAGGCTCTGAGCTGTCCGGACAGAGCCCATAGTGGAGGATCAAACTCGCGGATTGCAAGATCATGACCTGAGCCGAAGTCTGATGCTTAACCGACTGAGCCACCCAGCCGCCCCCAAGTTAAAATTTATTAGAAATGTCTGTTCTTCTTGCATAACACTCACAGAACAAGTTACAATCCAAGGTTTTACTTATGTGGAATGTGAAAAACAAGCAAACAAACCCAGGCTCTTAAATACAGAGAACAAACTGGTGGTTGCCAGCGGGCAAATAGGTCAAGGGGATGAAGAGGTAGAAACTTTCAGTTATAGTATAAGTAGTGAAATAATAAGAATTGAAAAAAAAAAGAAATAATAAGAATTGAATTGAATAAATTGAATTGAAAAGTACAACATAGGGAATACATTGTCCTAACGTTGTATGGTGACAGATGGTGACTACATTTGTTGTGGTGACAGTGAATGATGTACAGAATTGAAACTAGTGTAATATCCTATATCGACTATACTTCAACAACGACAATAATAATAATAATATAAAAGAGAGCTACCTCTTAAAATTCCTAGACTTTTGGTCACTTTTATACAAACTTTTTTAAATGTTTAGTGAATCATGTCTTCTTAAAAATTCTAAAAATTTGGGGCGCCTGGCTGGCTCACTAGGTACAGCACCCAACTCTTGATCTCAGAGTCATGAATTCAAGCACTACATTGGGTGTGGAGCCTATTTAGAAAAAATGCTAAAATTTAATATTATTTTGAGAGATGGGGAAACTAAATACGGCAGATTCTCAGAGTACTTGATGAACAAAATATTAAAAATCCTGAATTCCTAACCTATGACTCACTGAGCTATGTTGCCTAGGTGAAATAACTTATGAAAATAACAAGAAAAACTGGGTTTTAAATGACTTCTCCATTACTCACTAGTTGTGTATTTTTGGGAAAGTGCCTTGATCCTTCTTTTTTTAACAGTTTTTTTTGTTTGTTTTTCTGATATTTATTTTTTAGAGAGAGAGAGAGAGAGAGAGATGGAGCATGAGCAGGGGAGGGGTAGACAGAGAGGCAGACACAGAATTCGAAACAGGCTCCAGGCTCCGAGCTGTGGGCACAGAGTCTGTCGAGGGGCTCGAACTCACGAACTGCAAGATCATGACCTGAGCCGAAGTTGGACACTTAACTGACTGAGCCACCATGCTTTGATCCTTCTAAGCCTCAACTGTCTTATCTAAAATGGAGCTATAAAGGCCTACATTTTTCATTTAGCAAAGGCCTAATTAGTTGAATAGCAGTCATATTTTAATCAGCACAGCCATTTGCAATACCTTAAATCCATTCTGAAACAAGATGTAGAATACATTTAAAAACTAAGACCTGAACATTGTCTATTTCTACTAATGCCAATTCACCTGTAGAGATACTCCTGAACCCTGGATGCACATTGGAATCACATGTGGAGACTTAAAAATTACTTGTGCCTGGGACCCAACCCTGAAATGTTGATTTAGTTGTCTTGGTTATGAACACTGGGATTTTAAAAGATTGACCTAAGAGAAAAAGATTATTTTCATTTATCCCTGTTAGTTTTGAATAATAATATGTACTAACTTTTAAACCTAAGAAGTAGCAGATTTCAGCGGCCTTAAATATAACTGTACAACTCTAATTAGCAGGTCTCACAGTTTGTATTCCCAGTTAACTGTAAGTCCCTACAAAACTCGAACTAATGATTACATTCTTTCCCTGTAGACACAATGATAAAGTTGAGCCTGGTATAACCAATTTCTGGGAGTACCATTCTTTCTCTATTTGCTAAAATAAAATTGCTCTCTTATGTAAAAACAAATCATCTGTGGCTTCCGGGTAGGTTGCAGTAAGTCATGCTCATAAAGGTTGAATCCATTAGTGACAATAGTATCTCAAGGAGACATGGTAAAGAGCAGAAGGAGTAGTAAATACAGAAGTGGAACCAAGCAAAAGCAATATGCTTGGCCTTCACTTTCTTACTTTATTTACCCCCTGCGTGAGCCCATTGCACCCTGCCCCAGCCCCTGATTATCATAAACATGCTATGTTCAACCTGCCACCAGCTCAGACTCACTCCCAGTGTCCACACTTATGGCCAATGGTATACTTGGCATACCTAAATATACATCCCAAGCCACTTCAGAACCATCCTAAGTAAAACTGGATTAACCCCTTTCCACTCCTAATTCTTTGTTCATTTACCAGCTAATTAAATAATACCTGTTGTGGACACTCCAAAAATACTGGGTGGACCTCAAACCAAAATTCATCCAGATGTCAAGAGTGATGATGCCCCAAAAGGTCTGGAAACATTTACTATTCACCTAATGAGGTTTTATGGGGCAAGCAGGGAGCTCTGTGTCAGGTTGAGGCTGGTTTGGCTTTTACGTGATTATAGGCTTAAGCTAGAGTGACAGTTCCCTTGTTTGGTCCAGGTCTTGAGGTGCGGGGACTTCCCAGGGGGCAAGCATTAAAGAAGTGAACACCTGAGTTTTCTTATCAACTTCCCTGGATGTGGGGCAGAAGGAAAGGGAGGGCTTAAGAGCTGTCAGTCACCCTTACGTGTGAACTGTACGAATGATTCTGACACCGATTTTGAGAATTCACTTTTGATGTGAATTTGAAACAGGGATTTAGAAATTCCTGACCCCCCAGGCAAACACACGGAATGTACTGTAATCTTGATAGTGTATCCTTATGGATGTTCACTTTCATTCTACAGATTATAATTAAGTGGTGTTATTTCTAAGGATAAATTTAATGCAGCAATCTATTAAATAAGTGGACACTGGCAGTGATTCACAGACAGATAGTAAAGAGCAGAATACAACACTGGATTTGAACTGGAAAAGTTAAATACTATGTATATATATGATAGATTATATACGTATATATGATAAGTTAATGGACTAGTGTATATATATATATATATATATTTACACACACAGAATAAAATTGAATATTAAATTTAACATTCTATGAAATAAAATGCAAAGTGAATTTTAGGCCAATGTAGAGTGAACTTAGTAAAAACAGGCACGTATTACACTTGAGAAAAAGATACTCCTATTAACATCTGTTTCTTTACATATTGTCCCTTGGTGCTGTTGAATCATTCATAAATTCTTTGGAATAGAGGGTGAAATACTGAAACTGATGTAAACAGTTTAAAGTTGCACCACGTAAAAAATTAAACTTTTATTTTTAAGGAGGACTGGTCTTTAATCATGCTGTGCTCTCTCATTAGTAGCCTCATGGTTTTTTCCTACAGTTCAAATCTCAGAAGAGAAACTTTCATTGCTAAGAAGTCCCTTAGTAGGTCAATGGTAAGGTTTGTTTTACCAGAGTTGGCCGGATTTGATGAGAACAATTAATCACAATAATTTCTACAATGGCAGAAATGGATGGATTTAATTTTTTATCTTTTTTGCAAGGAAGAGGAGGGGTGGAGTAATATCTTTTAATATTTAAAAAAATAGCTTATTGACAAATTTGTAAGACAATTAAGAAAAATTGTATTATAAAGTCTCTGTTAAATCATTTCATTGTTGCAAGTATTTTGACCTCAATATTAGTTTCTCTCAAAGAGGATTTGACAAAAAAGGCTGCTTTTGAGTGTTTAAATAAAATATAGACTGAGAAGGATAAAATAGATTTTAAAAATATATAACCTATTAAAATCTTTCGTTATTTTATTTATTTTTTAAATGCTTAGTTTTGAGAGAGAGACAGTGTGAGTGGGGAGGGGCAGATAGAGAGGAAAACACAGAATCTGAAACAGGTTCCAGGCTCTGAGCTGTCAGCACAGAGCCCCATGCAGGGCTTAAACTTATGAACGATGAGGTCATGACTTAAGCCAACGTTGGACACTTAATCAACTGAGCCACTCAGGTGACCCTAGTTATTTTAATTCTTTGTTTCTATAAAAAAAAATATATATATATATATATATATATATATATATATATATATCTCCATCCAAAACAGATGTTTTTATAAAAATACTTAATTTCTTGGGGCACATGGGTGGCTTGGTTGGTTAAGCATGTGACTTCAGCTCAGGTCATGATCTCATGGTTTGTGGGTTTGAGCCCCATGTGGGGCTCTGTGCTGACACCTCAAGAGCCTGGAGCCTGCTTCAGGTTCTGTGTCTCCTCTCTCTCCGCCCCTCCCCTCATGCTCTGTCTCTCGGTCTCAAAAATAAATAAATATAAAAACATTTTTTTAAATAAACTTAATTTCTTAAATTGAAAGAACCATTTGCATAATCTTGGTAAATACAAAAGGGTTTGCCTCAATTATGCTGGCTTAAATTATTTTCTTTCGCTGTATAAACATATACGGTTCTATCCCAATATAGATATTTTAGTAGAACCCAGCAGATAATTATAAGAAATATTTAACTGAATGGATTCTACATCCAACAACATGCCAGGACTCACCATCCTGAAACCCTCTAACCTAATGATTCTAGATAAAATATTGCACGTTCAGTGAATGGCTTTGAGAAGGGAAGAAGAAAGAAGTCTGCAGATACCCTGAACAAGTGAGCAAGAAAAGCCAGTCCCAGGGGGTCACAAACATAGTGATAGCTGCGGACTCTTCAGTAGGACTTAAATGCCACAGGCTCATGCGGGTTCCTCTAGTGTTACTACGAAAGCTACTTCCGTCTTTATCACAACTCTCTGAGTAGGTACTATTGTTATCCAAGTTTACAAATGTGAAAGCGAGATGCAGAGATGTTACATGACTCGCCCAGGGTCACACAGGTTGTAGGTGGCAGCCATGGAATGAAAACCTATACACTGTGGTACCAGAGACGGTAAGCTTGACCAGTTGGTAAGTTACAACCCCATGGATCTGAGATACCACCAGTCTCAAAGGTTCCAAAATGGAATTCAGAGACATTCACAAATAAACAGAAATCACAATGAAAGAATAAGACTGTAAAATAAGAACAAACATATTCGAAGAAGATCTAAAATAGGACATGAGGAAGGAAAAGAAAAAGTCATTCAAAGCAAAACTCATCTTCCTTTACTAGATATTTCTTTAGTAAACTAGTAGTATTCAGCACAGTGGAATGCTGGAATTACAGATAAGGTGAAATGTGCTGTATTTTTCTGGCACTAATTTAGGAAATGAAAACCCATTACATGCTTCTGTGTTGTAAAATTTAAAGCTTCATGGTTTCCTGCTGCCTCAACATCCCCAAAACAGGCTCTAAGCACCTTGCCCACATGACCAGGAGAAAGTGAGGTAAGCCTGGCCCTGGACGCAATAACCCTTTTCACCCTGACTGTGACCTAGTGACATCAACTGCACACTTACATCTCCTGCCGTTCTCGGGGGTACTCCACTCTGACCTCCAGTAAAAGCACTTGACCAGAGGTCCCCTCTCTTTCCCTTCTCCCTGCCTCCCCCTCTGTCTCTCACCTCCTCACCTCCTTACCCGCTTGGCTGACACACTCCCCTGATGCCCTCTTTGTGGTCCCTTTTGAGTTCAGGGACTGTCTCTCTAGGACCTGTGAGTATAATCAACTTTGTCTTCTTGAGCCTCTCCTGTGTCCCCTCTTATGGCAGCACCTGATGGACCATCTCATGAAAGAAAAAGGCAGTTGACTCATAAAGCTGTTTCTTCAACTTACACTTGCCACATCCAACCACACAGGTCAGAAAATTACAATCCTACAACGTGCCCAGGTGGAGGAGAACCAGAATACTGGAAAATACTTGTCCTCTGGAAAATACTTCTACTATAAATATTCTTTGATGAAAATATTTTATTATTTCCCCTGTTGTTATTTTTTTTAATGTTTATTTATTTTGAATGACAGAGAGAGTGTGTGCAAGTGGGGGAAAGGGAGAGAGAGAAGGCGAGAGAATCTTAAGAGAACCTCAGCCCAGAGCCAGACATGGGGGCTCCATTCCACGACCCTGGGATCGTGACCTGAGCTGAAATCAAGAGTTAGATGCTCAACTGACTGAGCCACCAGGCACCCCTCCCCCTTTGTTAATATTCAAACACATTTAAAAAACCTTTACTGCGTCATCAAGTGAATTTCAAAAAGCCTACTTTTCTTCTAATTAAAAATCTTACTCATAGCTCAGTGTATATTTTATGGTTCTATCACACACACACTATGAACTTGGTTGCTTTTCCTGAACTGAAACGGTCAATTGCATTCCTAATAATTACAAACAGAAAAATGATAACAAATTCCACCATCAATGACAGTAGGAGGTTTTCTTCCTCTGTTTTGGCAGAGGCACACACACATACTAAGATAATTTTCAAAATGAAAATCAGAATGATCACTGAGAACCACCAAAACACAAAAGTCTGAGATTAAATATTACTTTCATTAGGAGGATGAAATTAGTAATTCAAGGGGCAATCACCTGCCAGTAGTCCTTTAGGAAAATAAAGAGAAGTAATGAAGGAAATACTTCCTGTGCTTTACCAGGTATTAAAATAAAGCTTTGCCAAGTTTTGGCAAAGAGATGCCAGGAGAGACGAGTATAGACAAAGCGTGAGTTTAACAGACTGAATCCTTAGATCTAGGTTCCGTGTACCAGGGGCACTGATTTCGCCCACCTTCATACAATCTATGCTAATGCCTCCAAAGGACTTTAGAAAGGAGAACTTCTAGTCCCTTTTAAGATTTTTTAAGTATTTGTAACAGAAAATGTTTGGATTTTCCTTACCACCAATTATACATACTAACTTTGCTTGAGTCACTAAATGTGACTAACACATTTCAAATAAACCTGACAGTTTTCAATTTACTCTTTGCTTTTGTCCTGACTATCTTCCCCATGTTGTACTTTTCATCTCCGTGACTTATCAATTACACAAGAGTAAATGGTGTAATGCATGACATGCATTATTATTTACTCCACATGTTTCAATAGAGTCAACGGAGTTATTTTTATCTTAGAAAATTCTCTGATTTTCAAAACCGTCTTTTTCCTTAACATCATAGAACACCATAAAATCGCTTATATTATATTAAAATGGGCCTCTTAATGACAGGCCACCAAGCATGGGTGACCCCTTATGGGTCAGGTATTTTACACATCTTGCAATAAGAAATCGTATCTCGGGGAGATCAAGTTGCTCGCTGAAGGACTCTCTAAGGAACAGACTTGAGTAACCAGGGTGTATGAATGAAAAACTCTTTTCCAGTCCTCAAGCTGCCTCCTGAAGTGACAAGAGGAAGGAGAAGCAAAGACAGTAGGACTAGAGAAAAAGAGAAGCACCCCGATGACATTTGCAAGAAATAATTTCTCTCTCTTTTCAATGCCCAGGATGCTTTATCTGTAACTAAACTATCATCTCTTGTAACAAACATTGATTTTAAATACAATAAAAATATCTACCATTACTGAGTTCTTACTTTGCCACCAAGTACTTTTTTTTACCTTTTTAAAAATTTATTTATGTATTTTGAGAGAGAGAGAGAGAGAGAGAGAGAGAGAGGCAGGCAGAGAGAGTATCCTATTACTGTCTTAGAAGGTAGCAAAGTCTTCTCTAAATAACAAGTGTGTTTTCTGATATATTTTATATCCTCACATTTTCCTAACTGTTTTCAACATCAAGAGCAATAGTATTATTGAGGAAAAGTAAACCTTTCATTTAAAAAAAAATTTTTCAAGTGTGAGGTAGTAAACATCTCAGGAGAATCATGTCAATTCTTATTATTAACATAGAGCAGGTTTCAGTTAACCATTTATTTCCTATCCCTTTTCATCTTATTTATAATCTGGCATTACTCGGTGTGATTTTCAAATCCCAAGGGATGTTCTGAGTATCTCTTGGCCTCCCCATGATCCTGTCCTTTTGACAGAAGGGCAAGGAGGTGGGTGACCAGCCTGAGATCAGGCTTGAGCTACCCAAATTTAGGATTAGAGCTCGAGGACCTTGTGATGCTGCATTTAGCTCCCCACCCCAACAACCATTAAAATTCATCAGCCGCAGTAACAAGTACCACAATCACAAAATCTAGTAATTACTTCATTCTCCTCCCAACCAAGGAACAGAGTCACAGAATTGTTAGACTACATGGATCACAATCCAATAACCAAAGAAGGAAAAGAGATGAACAGCACTTTGCCCTGAAAAGCTGAAGTTGAAATAAAGGCTCAGATGGGGACACGGATGACTTACCTTAGTGTATCTTTGATCCTTTCCAGATTCTTCATGACCCAGAGAGGGAACACAAACGGCTTACCTTAATGTATCTTTGATCCTTTCCACGCGATTCTTCATGGCCCAGAGAGGGAACATGAACTTACCTTGTGTATCTTTGATCCTTTCCACGTGATTCTTCATGGCCCAGACAGGGACTACGCTTCCTCATGTATCCTTTCTCCGACATGGAATCCTTTAAATATAAAATAAACAAGTATGTGGTGATGTGTTTAAGTTATTCTAATTTAATTTGACATAGTTCAAATGTATGTTATTAAGCATGCAGGAAGGTTTTCTTTAAACAAGCAGTAATTAAGTTTAAAACTTTCAAGAATACCTATGGAAGTGTCTCACACCTACCCTCTGGCAAAAAGTAAATAAAATGGCTAAACTGACTACTTAGACAAGGGAATATTTGATTGAAAAGACAGTCGTGTACAAGAAAATAAAAGAGGAACTAAGATTTCAAATTACCTGGGTGATTACTAGAATTCACATTTCAGAGTGTCACAGGGGATTTTAGTCACTTACACATCATTAATGAACAGGCAGACCAGACTGACAAATATCTGACATGTGTTCACTTATGAGCCACTGATACAACTTCAGGGATCCTGATATTTCTCAGGATCTGATATTTAGCCTGGAATGGGCATCAATTATATATGTTTCCTAGGAACACTAAATTTTGTTACACATATATATGATTCACTAATAACTTAAGAATACCAACTAAATTTGTGAAACCTTGATTTTTTATACAGTAACATGACTGGAATTGACATTTCAATTTCTTGCAAGGAAGGCTGTTTACAATAAATGGAAGATGTTCTCTTCAAGCCTGATTCATGCCCCACATCAATGCAAATTCTTTTTCAGACAGTCACAAAGGAAGTGAATCAGGTGTATTAGCATTTGAGTCATGAATACATTTTATCAAATGTATTAAAGGAAAATATAAAGAGAACCTAAATATTTTATTTAAGCATTCAAACATTTTCTTGCTTACCATTATAGTTGGCCTTAATTTGCTTGCTCTCTTTTTTCTTTCCTTCCCATCCACCCCCACCATTTATGTGTGTTGTCTTGTACAAATTGAAAAACAAATTGTATTCGGCAAATTACAAATTCCAAAAAATTAATGAATGACTTGAGCTGAGAATATACAATGGATTACTGATTTGGTCAGATTTCAGGAATCCTGTCTGAAGTTAATTGTTTAAAGAAAATGAAATCAGTCATCACCAATTTAACACTATGTCTTAAATATGGCAGAGATCTTTATCCCAGGTATCTTAAATGTTTCTTAATTTCTTTTTCCACATCAAAGTATCTCCTCTTCTCCCTTCCCATAAATAGAAAAACAGGAAATAAAAATCAAAGTTTTTAATATTGTGTGTAACTTTTTATTACAATAAAGATTTAACTATGATGATGAAGGAATCATTACAACTATTAACTTGAACATAAACAAAAATTATGCCTATAACATAAACTTATATTGCTTAAAGATATAAGCAGGTTAGTGTAACATTTATA
This sequence comes from Prionailurus bengalensis, assembly GCF_016509475.1. Lineage (NCBI taxonomy): Eukaryota > Metazoa > Chordata > Mammalia > Carnivora > Felidae > Prionailurus > Prionailurus bengalensis. Next base: position 8,400,374 of record NC_057344.1, on the reverse strand, counting down.
ATTGAATATGATATTATGCTTATAATAAAAATTTTGGTTTCGTTTTAAAAGATTAACTCAGATTTACATTTTTATAGTAAAATATTTAGCATGTTCACATTTTAGTTTTTAATATATAGGCATAGATAAGCTCTATAATGATTTAAACTTTAAAAATGGTGTATTTTTTTAGGGGCGCCTGGGTGGCTCAGTCAGTTGAATGTCCGACTCTTGGTTTTGGCTCAGGTCGTGATCTCATGGTTTGTGAGTTCGAGCCCCGCAGCACCGAGCCTGCCTGCGATTCTCTCTCACCTTCTCTCTCTCTTCCATTCCCCCACATGCTCTCTCTCTATCTAAATAAGCCATACAGAGAAAGACAGATACCATATGGTTTCACTCTTATGTGGATCCTGAGAAACTTAACAGAAACCCATGGGGGAGGGGAACGGAAAAAAAAAAGAGGTTAGAGTGGGAGAGAGACAAAGCATAAGAGACTCTTAAAAACTGAGAACAAACTGAGGGTTGATGGGGGGTGGGAGGGAGGGGAGGGGAGGGTGGGTGATGGGTATTGAGGAGGGCACCTTTTGGGATGAGCACTGGGTGTTGTATGGAAACCAATTTGACGATAAAGTTCATATATTAAAAAAAAAATAAAAAAATAAAATCTTAAAAAAATAAGATAAACATTAAAAAATAAAAATGGTATATTTTTTAAAAAGTTTATCACAATCTTTTTATATAAAACCATGAAAATAACTGTCTTTGCAGTATCAAAAAATTTAGTATTTAGCATCTATTTTCATTTCATGTGCAAACTCTGATAATTTTTCAATAGTTTTTCTAACGTATTTCTTCTTTTTCTAAATGCTATCCACCTTTAAATAAAACCATAACATTCTAACTAACGATCACTTGGTACATTAAAACAGATAAAGCACATGTGGATAATTACATATATTTTAAAAATACATTATTATTTCACTTACTTTTAAAAACCTACACATTTAATCATATCTAAGGCACACACTTCCTTTTCCTTTTTAGATTGCTTTTAAAAATACACGTCTCTCTGACTCCCTCTCTCATATATATATATATATATAATACACACACACACACACACACACACACACCTCTTTTGAACACAAGAATTTTTCCAGGATCCTCTCAGCTTCTCATGGACTATATGACTCAGAGCTTATGTTTAATCATTGTTTTGTGAAAGTTCAAATAGATGGACTCCAAATGGATTAATATGCACATAAACTATATTGTTATTATCATTTCTAATCATTTCTTTCAGAACAGTATTTAATCATGTCTTTGGTGTTGTTCATTTATTAATTTATTTTAAAAATATCTCCATAAGGAATTGGCTCTTCTCACCAAAGTAAAAACAGCTGTCCATCCTCTGGGCCTATGCTAATCTTCCTGCATATGGCCAAGCCCTCCGTTCCTACATTTCAAGCACATGTCAGATCCACCAGCTGGGATCTGAGCCCTGGCCTTCTTTAGCTTGCACTATCGTCTTGTCATCATGCTTTGGTAGGACAAAACTCAGAACTAAGTGGAAAGAAAGTTTTTCACTGATTAAATAATGTATACACGTTGACTTTCAAAGTGGCTTGCTTTGTAAGACTACAGATACCAGAAACATCTACTGGAGTCTGGAGCCTTGAGTCCTTCTTGTTTTGCTTCCCATGTGCAAGTCAAGTCTGAACTCCTTTCCCCATCAGCAAAAAGTGAAGATCTATATCTAGGTAACACAAAATTGCTGTGTTCATTTATGACTATCTGAAAACACTGTATAAAGTGACATCAATATAGGAATTGGCAAATTATCATCTGTGGTCCAGCTGCCTGCTTTTGTAAATAAAGTTGTACTGGACCACAGGCACACACATTGATTTATGTATTTTCCACAGCAGGCTTCAGCTATCATGGCAGAATTGAATAGTTACAACAAAGACCTCTGGCTTGCCAAGCCCCAAATATTTACTCTCTGGCCCTTTAAGAAAACAAATGCGGAACCCTCCAATTAACACTAATACTTACTACTATTACTTACTTACCAGTAGTAATAGCAGCAAAAGTCAATTTCTACAGGTCTCATTAAAGCCATTTGAAATACCCACCAAGTAGTGATGTATTGTTTCTTTCTTTGGAAAATGAATATGGTTGATCTTGCTAACTATTCAATAAAGTCAAATGGGAAGTTTTTATTTCCATATATCCAACCTGAAGTTTAAACCCTCCCATCAGCGTGTGTGCTTAGTAATCTCCAGGAGCACAATGAAAGCTTCAGCTTTCAATTCCATGCCCAGGCACTTAATGTTTCAACAACACTGCTCAATACTGGCTATGAACATTGGAAAGCGTGCTGACACATTAGTGTGTGGTCATCAGAGAAAGTTTTATATATTATTCATATTTACAATGTGGTACACTGAACAGATGTCACCTATAATTACTTGGCTTAAATTAAAAAACTCTAGATTAATGTTTCCAAGTTTTAAAATACATATCAGAAATGAAAATCAATTGGATTATTTGACCTAAGTTAATTAGAGAAATATATTCATTTTATTAGAATCTTCAGATTAGAGGCAATTTGAAATCAGTAGTAGCCAAGCAAGAAACTGTATCAAAAATGATCTATTGGACACCAATCATAATGCAAAGTCATCCTCTGCAAAAGGAAAAGCCATTGGAGGTTTAATTACATGTAAAAGTTTGTGTGACTGACAAGTACCAGAAACGCAGAAGACACACGAGAGGTCCCAGTGAGATAAGAAACAGTCAATGCAGTACAGATCAGAGGGAGATTTGTTATTCATGGAGACTTCCTCTTTACAGGTATTTCATTTGCTGATATTTTAGCTGTGATAAATCACAGTTTTTAATGTGATATTTATTTGAAGAAATCAAAACAGTATTTTCTTTCCTTTTGGGACATAAAACGTACAAAGTTTCTAACTAACTGTAACCTATAGCTATTAGTCTAAATACTTAGACTATTATTACATACTCTTCAAAAACAAAACATAATCTGTCAATCACCCCAATGACAGACGGTTTATAAAAATAGGCTTCCTACTTTTCGAAGGTTATTCATAAAACACCTTGACCCTTTGATACAACTCAAGAATCGTCTCACCCATAATCTGCATTCAGCAAAGAACGGATCTATTTTAATTCTAGTCCATCCTCACGATTTGACCATATTGATAAACCCTCAGAAAAAGACTCCTCAGAAGAAAAAAATCATCAATACGTTTTGACTAGAAATTCAATGATTTCTTAAGATCTTATATTACTCTATTTTGGGGCATCTAACTTCTAAGTTAGTATCCCATAGACTAGTTGTATGGATCCACTCTCTCCAAGGCTTCTATTCATAAAAATGATGCACACTCTTACTTGTCTACTTGTACATTACTTTAGAAACAAATCAATTAACGAGAGGAATTTAAAGGAAGACTTTCAGGATTTTTTCAGGATTTCTCAGGATATTCTTGAGATGTGTCAAAGTCTTCTTTAAAAGATTACAGTGTTTTGTTTTGTTTTCTTTTGTGTTTTTTTTTTGTATTTTAAGCAAAGCTGATTAATGCTCAGCCTGACTTGTGTTGCAAGCTCATGAGAACAGATGATAAATGAACTGCTCTCTGATATATAATGTTTAATAATGAACTTGAGCCAAAAAGAAATATCAAAGAGAATGGTTCAAAAGCTAAAAATCAATAAGCCAGTAGTTTCTCCTTTTATATGTATATGACTATGGATGGAAAACTGGAATAAAATACATATTAAAAAAGAACATAATTCTACCTAGATTTTTGGTCAAGTAGCACTAAAGCAAAGCAGAAGGAACAAACAAGATAATAAAGAGCAAATTGAAAAATAAACCTGACAGGAAAACTTAGAAGTGTGTGTCAAAAACATTAATAATATCCTTAATAATCAATCACATCCGTAACTTTTGTAATCTGTAAATGCTATGGTTCTAAGAACAAAAAAAAATTATATTCCTTTCAAGGATTTTTCTATCACCTTAAATTCTTCATAGAAGATAAAGAATCACCAAATACAATGTTTGAATCACATAAAATTATAAATATATGTATATATATGTATGTGTGTACAGATATGTGCATATATATTAAATATACGTAATTTCTAAGAGCTGTTGAAAAGAGGCTAGGCAAAGAGCAGTCATTCAGAAAGTTCCCAGTAAACTCAATTTAACACTTTTGTTTGGCTATTTAGTGACCCTTACAACCAACACAAGCAGAATTTATTATAATTTAATTTGGGGCTGTTATGACAAATTATCAATGGATGAACCAGTATAGTTATCTCTTAAAATCTCCTCACTTACTTATATGTCTGTCCTTTCAAAAACGAGAATTTATAACGTGTATAAAGAAGAAACTCTATAAGGACACACATCTGAACAGGCATTGTTGGAGTAAAAATCTACCTCTGCACCAAGAAACCTCAGTGTTCTCAAATAAAGTTCTGTGTGTCCAGTAAGTTTAGCATGCAAAGCTCCCCAGATGCTTGCTTTTGGGGGGAAGAAAGAGCACACAGAGAACACGCTGGTCACTGCCATATATTTTGGCCGTAACTGACGGTGCGCGTGATCACGTGATTGCAGCTCCTTACTGTTTTCCATGCCACCTGTGACCCTGCCATCCATTTCATGTAATTAGTGCTTTAAATAAAACGACTCAAAAGCTTTTCTCCGTTTTTGCAAAGTGAAAGATCAAATCATTGTAAGGGAGAGAGTTAGCATCAAACCAGCGTAACCAGCTATGACACCTAGTAATTGAGTCCTGTCACGGTGCACAAAAGTTATCTACAGCTCATTATCTCCGAAGCATTCAGTATATATGAGACTATAAAATCAGTACTGCAAAATTGCCAAACTACAGTCCTCCACCTTCTCTGCTATGTGGTTGCTTCGAGAAAATTAAGTCCACAATCTTCTCTTTCATTTTCCTTTTAGACATTGAGTAAGTGTGATAAATGTTTCATTTTAATTTCCATGATCAGATCGTCAGAGCCACAGACCTATTCAAGGGGGAAATGACTTGATATCACTAAGTCTGGCTGTTTTCAGAGACGTAATCCTGCAAGTAGGGGCTGCCGACGGCCAAGCCACTCCCTGGATTTAACCCAGAGGCATGTTTAACCATCACAATATTTTAGAAATTGGGAGATTTTATGAAACATTCCTATTTCTTGACGTCTCTTGAAAACAATCTTTCGGTATGGATCTTCGTTCTCTTCTGGTAACAAGAAGCCAGATGCAATTCCTATTTGCCAGTCTGCACCATTTTTATCACCTGATGTCCTGGGCACCTCACTGATTCAAACTGCCTACAGGCATCTGAGTCTGAGTCTCTTGCAGTAGAATATCTACATTTTCTGGCTTAGTTGCTTTATCCATGACTTGGCCCCTGACACAATTCAAACATAGCAAGTACCTGCTCCCCTACATTTTTAATTAATATTTCCTATTTGCTTCCTTATCAATTTTTTATGGGCTAACTAGATTCATGCAGCATGTGATAATTGAAGAGTACAGAACAATAAGGTAGGAGACTGAAATCTCCTTTTATTAATGATTAAAACAGAAACAGCCAGAGTTTGCATTAGGATGTGCATTCTGGCCACTTGTCCCTGGAGCTTGAAATCTAAACACCAAAATTTCCAGTATGCCTGTGGTTGGTCCACTGCATAACCTGACCTATGTAGACAACTCCTTGGACAAAACTATGAACCAGACATTTTTTGGAATCTTAAATTATAAGTGCCAAACCCCTTCTGAACCTCTTCAGTGCCAGAGTTTAGAGTGAAATATTATAACAATACTTTATAATAATCAGGTAAAATCCCAGAGTAATCCGCTTCAATGGACACATTTTTAGTTTTAGTTTTTTTAAAAAGTGGTTAGTACTAAAAATGGCATTCCTCTGTAGATGGTAAGCTTTCTTATAATAGGTAAATGCAATATGTGACAATAACATAATTGTGCCTGACAACAATACTATGTGCCTGATACCTTACCTCTGTCATCCCTAATCCAGACCTTTTCATCCTCCATATTTCCTACCACAGTTGAGATGATAAACACGAGTAGCATCGAAAGGTAATTGTTTAAATGTGACCAAACCAAAGAACTGTGATGAGCTTGATTCTACGTCCCTTCAGCACACAGTTTCTTTTTCTATACGGCATGATAATCAGATGCATTGAAACTCTGATCTTTGGGCTACATTTTTGAATTTATCACTTAGGTTTTCTTTGTGTTTTACTTCATTCTAAGCTTCATTTCTGACACAGTTTCTCTAATTCAAGCATGCTGCTGCCAGATGGAAATAACTTCAATAATGTGGAGGTGCAAATCGTAAAGGCAAATTCAGATTCCTAAAAGAATTACTGGAGAATATAAATTTATCATAAAAACCCAAACCATGCTCCATTATGTATGAGATACTTCTTCGAAACAAATACAACATAAACGCACACTCACACGCAAGTCCCTTTTTTAAACAACAATCACTGTAATTTGTGTGTTTTTTATATGCTCACTACAGATATTAAAGTTTATTTCTTTCACTCGATGATATGTCTTAGCCATCTCTCCTTATTAAAATGTGTGGATTTAGTGTATACTTAATGACTATGTAGGATTTAATTGCATGATAAATCTAAATTTCACAAACTGCTTCTGGGAGAATACGGGTTATTTGTTTTTCTTTCTTTTGGGGGGGGGTATTACCAATTTTAAGTGACTATTTGTTTTTACATCTTTTCACACTTGTATAAGGTGAAAGGGGATGAATCTTTAGAAGTAGAATGGCTGGGTCAGACCTTTGGCAAATAAATACAACAGTTTAACACCGGCCTCTGAAAATATTTTATTACTTACACTCTTACCATTTCTTCATCGATAATGGAAGATGTTTGTCTCTCCATATTCTTGTGGACACCGAGTGTTGTCAGTTACATAAAACTTTTAGACTTTGCTTAATCAGTTTGTGCCACTTGTATTTTTTTTTATCAGAGACAAAGATTTTAGTACAGTTTTCTCTCTCATAATATGACATATTAAAACCCCTGAAAGTGAGCATTATTACTAAACACTGTGTCTTAAAAAGGGATAAATACTAATCAAGAAACAAAACTACTGCTGTCTAACCCTTCTAATTTAACCAAATCATTGAATATTTTAACCCATTTCATAGTTCATTCGCCACCATTTTAGACATGGTAGTTTGTGTCCTTTGAAGCACAAGCCATTTCCTTTAGTATTTGCAACACCATTTGGAATGTACATAAAGCCTTAACTGGTGTCAAAGATCTGGAAGAGTTTCCTTGTCTCCTCTGACTTGACCACGAAATGCTTTATTTTCCCATTTTTTTAAGTTACTCTCTCTCAATCTACCACAGAAATTTTAGTCACTTATGCGTATGGTTTCTTCAGAAAAGGTGGGGTTTACTTTTTTAAATAGATAATATGCTCTATATTATATAATAATATACAATTTAATACTATAATATATACTTTTCTCCTTAAAAAGGAATATTGTATTTACTACATAATTTGTCCATTACACTAAGTTTAAATAAACTAGCATTATATAGTAAATAATATTTTGTAGATTTTTTTAAGGACTTGACAGTATACTTCTTTGTTACATATGAAATCTTAGTAAGTGAATTCTCTAGAACTACAGTAGAAGGATTTTCATACCAAAAAATAGCAAGATATTAGGTTTCTAAACACAAAAAAATAAACAATACTACAACAAAACAAAATCAAAGCTGCTAACTATGGCTTCTAGCCTTGGGATCAAGATGTGTCAAGTAACTTCAGGCATTGAGGAAACACTTTTTAAAGCAGAAAGCGCTATTTCTAAAGAACAGCTTCTGGACATGGAAATAGTTTGATGATATCAGAGTCTCAATAAGCATCAATAAAAAAGAACAGTGCAGTCAGGAAGTTAGTGTTGGATTTCCATGAAACTTCCATATTCATTTTCCTGAATATACGTTAATGTGTTTTAAAGTTGTGTTTATTCTTTTTTTAAATTTTTTAAATGTTTATTTTTGAAGGACAGAAAGACAGAGTGTGAGCAGAGGAGGGGTAGAGAGAGGGAGACACGGAATCCAAAACAGGCTCCAGGCTCTGAGCTGTCAGCACAGAGCCCAACACAGGGCTCAAACTCACGAGCTGTGAAATCATAACCTGAGCCGAAGTCATAGCTTAACCGACTGAGCCACCCAGGCGCCCCTAAAGTTTAATTTATTCTTTAACACACTATTCCCAATGTTTTGCATCGTATTAGTGTAGAGGCCCCTCAAACCTGCCTCTTGATATTTAAATTAGCCTTTGCTCCTAAATTTAGATCATCTTAAAAAAGCTCTACGTCACTATCTATTCAAATATTTCATTACAAGTACAATTACTTAAACTTTTCCTGTTTTTCCCTAAACTTCAGCTATTTTTTTTCAAATCTATACTATTTAATAGGAAAAATGAGATATTTCTTATGAATCATCAACGAAAAACTCTAATAAATAAGTTGCTTTCATAGATCATTTTTTGACCCACTACAGAAAAAAAAACTTTGAGCCACACTAAGTGTGCTAAGAAACTGAAAACAAACAAACAAAAAATACTGTAGGAGTCAAAGAATGGCATCTGTTGTCACTAATGAGAAGTTCAATGATATAGAATCGTTTACTCATTATGGCACATACGTAATTGTGCTTTACTAAGCAAAATAATTTCATAAAAACGTCCAGCTTCACCTCATTCGTGAACTAAGACATTTACTCTTTTTCTAACACAAGTAATTAAATATAAAATAAGGGTTCAACATGTTCAACCCTGGATAGACTTAAATCTTACTTTATTCCTCAATGTATTTTATGTCACTCTCCCTTGGTAAAACTCTTGGGGAACCATACAGAAAAACAGATTCAATGGATTAAGGACCTAAATGTGAGGCCTGAAACCGTAAAACTCTTAGGAAAAAACCACAGGCAGTGATTTCTTTGTCATAGGCCACAGCAACATTTTTCTAGATCTGTCTCTTAAGGCAAGGGAAACAAAAACAAAAGTAAACTACTGGGACTACACCAAAATAAAAAGCTTTTCACATCAAAATAAATCATTAACAAAATGAAGAAACAACCTAATGAATGGGAGAAGATATCTGCAAATAATACATCCAACAAGGGGTTATAGCCCTAACACCAAAAACACACAACTCAACACCAAAAAACCCCAAATAACCCAATTAAAAAATGGGCAGGAGTCCAAAATGGACATTTTTCCAAAGAAGACATACCAGTGGCCAACAGACACTTGAAAAGATGCTCAATATCATTCGTCATCAGGTAAATGTAAATCAAAACCTCAATGAGAGATCACCTATACTTGCCCGAATAGCTAGGATGGAAAAGATAAGAATTAACAAGCGTTGACGAGGATGTGGAGGAAAAGGTAACTGGTAGTGAATGTAAATTGGTACAGCCACTGTGGAAAACAGTATGGAAGTTTCTCACAAACTTAAAATAAAAATACTCTATGATCCAGTAATTCTAGTATTTACCCAAAGGAAACAAAAATACTAAATTGAAAATATACATGCGCCCCTATATTCATTGAAGCATTATTGACAATACTGAAGATGTAGAAGCAACTCAAGTATCCTCTGGGATGAATGGATAAAGAAGACGTGACACCTATATACAGTAGAATGTCACACAGCCACGAAACAAGGATAAGATCTTGTTATTCGTAACAACACGGATAGACGTAGAGGGCATTTTGCTAAATGAAAGAAGTCAGATAGAGACAAATATCTTATGCTTTCACTTATGTGTGGAATCTAAAAAACTAAACAAATGAAACCATAAACAAAAAGCAGATTCAGACCTATAAATATGGAGGAAAGAACTGATGATTGCCAGAAGGGAGGGGGTAAGAAGGTAGGCAAAGTGGGTGAAAGGTACTGGAAGATACAGGCTTCCAGTTATGGGATGAATACATGGGAATAAAAGGTATGGCACAAGCAACATGGGCCATGGGACTGTAAGAGCACCATATGGTAGCAGACGGTAGCTACACTTGTGGGCAGCATAGCGTCGTGCACAGACTTGGCAAATAACTAGGATGCAGTCCCGAAACTAATGGAGCATTGTGTGCCAATTCTCCTCAAATTTTAAAAATTTACTGAAAAAAATTATTTAATATAATCTACGTCTGATACTAAAAAACAAACCAACAAAAACATCTTGGAGAAAGTCTGAGCTGATCTTTAGGATACGTCCAAAGTAAACTTCTATGTAAATGCCAGCTCAGGTCCTCTCTTATCAAACTTCCAGTCATCCAGTGTATTGGATTATGGGTATCCCAGTACTTGTCATTTACCCAGGAGATACCAATGCCTTCCTGGGACAATACCTAACATGAAGTCGTTCCCTCCCAGGGCTTGACTTTTGGCTTTCTCCCATGCGTCGCCTTTCTTTAGACTGGTGTTTATATTTTGTTTCTGCATTTGTTTCTTGGAAAGCACGCAGGATCTTAGCTTGGGCTCATTTTCAGTGACATGATCATGGAAAATTCAGCAGAGTGGTTAAAAGCCTAGGCTTAATTCAAATAGTTTTAAATTTACATTCTAGGGATACTGTTTACTAATACAGTCTTTGGCAATATACAGAGTTGGTTGGAGTAAAGCTTCTTCATCTATGAAGTGTTACATTCCAGGATGGTTTTAAAAGTTAAATGAGAAACATATGTGGGTGATGGGCACAGGGCTGGGAATGTATTAAGTATTCAATAAATGTCAGCTATTAGTATTATTGGTGTTTTTATGAGCCGTCTTGGAACAACACCTTAATCGTGGCCCCACCCTACCCATATCTCAGGATCAGGCCCCTTGCTTCAATAGGACAGTTTCACTCTCTTCCCATTCCCTGAATGAGATAATGAGGAGAGAGAGAGAAGAGATGGGAGTTCTAAAATCTTGTGTGCTCCCCACCGGTCTGACACCGTTTTACACACTTATGGCACATATCTAACGCTTATAAAAAGAGGACCATTATTTTCCCACATTAACTGGCTCTGAATGCGTTGTCAGAGGGAACAATAAGACAAAATGAGTGATGATTCCCTCCATATTTTATTCAGTGCCCTCAAAAGGCATACTGATGCATAAACCGTATGCAGAGTGGTAAAGCATCATACAAAAAAATGGCACGAGTTTATGTACGAGAAGGAATTTTCCTTTAAGTAAGTCTGTGGTTGGCTGGAGACTATAAGAGAACACGGTGGAGTATAAATGCTAACTGTGGCCATAGGGACAAACGAAAAGCAATGTTACATAATGCTGCTGGTTAATCTTAAGTCATTAGCTGATCTCCCCATCAGAGTACACAGATTATTCTGCAAATAGTCAATTAATTTAGTGCAAAAGCTAATAAGTCAATCCAATACACTGACACTAGATAATTCATCTCCCAAAGTATTTGAAAACAATTTTAGCCTCTGACCCAGAATGGCGAATGACTAACAGTCTTTAAATCAAAAGATCAAAAAGGAACTGTTTTATATTTTCAGGTAACTACACATTATCTCTGACTGGCTTTTAAAAATAGATCTCAAGCCTTTTGGAAAAAGTTGGATCAATTTCATGCACTATGCCCCAAAATAAATTCCCAGAGGATAAAATAACTAAATGCAAAAAAGAAACCCCACCATTTAAAATATACCAGAAGTAACAACTTGTGTGAGAGTCTCTCTACCTTGTGAATGGCCTATGACTCAAAATCAACCAATAATAAAGATATAGAATTTGATTTTATAAAAATTATAGTATTTAAAAATCTTGGCATGGCAAATGCAACCATACATGAAATAAAAAGACAAACACAAAACTGAGAAAATATTTGCAATTTATATCACATACACAATGTTAATGTATCTAGTATATGAAAATGCTCTAATAAGAGAAGAAAAAGCAAAATGTTTTAGAAAAATGGACTAGAGGGGCGCCTGGGTGGCGCAGTCGGTTAAGCGTCCGACTTCAGCCAGGTCATGATCTCGCGGTCCGTGAGTTCGAGCCCCGCGTCAGGCTCTGGGCTGATGGCTCGGAGCCTGGAGCCTGTTTCCGATTCTGTGTCTCCCTCTCTCTCTGCCCCTCCCCCGTTCATGCTCTGTCTCTCTCTGTCCCAAAAATAAATAAACGTTGAAAAAAAAAATTAAAAAAAAAAAAAAGAACAATGGACTAGAGGGGCACCTGGGTGGCTCAGTCAGTTAAGCGTCTGACTCTTGATTTTAGCTCAGATCATGATCTCACAGTTTGTGGGTTTAAGACACACATTGGGCTCTGCAGTGATGGCACAAAGCCTGCTTGGGATTCTCTCTCTCTCTCTCTCTCTGCCCCTCCCCAGCTCTCTCTCTCTCTCTCTCTCTCTCTCTCTCTCTCTCTCTCTCAAATATAAACAAACATTAAAAAAAAGAACAATGATAGAACATAGAATAATGATCAGTTAGTTCACAATAAAAATGCAAATGGTTCTAAGACATAAAAAAAGTGATATATGCATGAATCTTTTGACTCAACAATTCCACTTTTGGAAAACTCCTGCAATTATGCCCTGCCAAATATGAAAAGATTTATATTCATGGCTACTCAATTACTTTTTTAAATGTTTTTTCCATCTTTTATTATAGTGAGTAAGACTGATTAGCTTTTTTTCAAACACAAACAAATAAGCATCTAGTGTAGTAACTCTGACTACCCTCTTCATCACAGTATCTTTTTTTTCAAGTTTTTTTTTAATTCTAGTTTGTTAACCTTTAGTGTAGTTAAAATGGCAAAACTCATGCCATTTTGGTTTCAAGTGTAGAATTTAGTGATTCATCACTTACACCTAACACCCAGTGCTCGACACAAGTGCCCTTCTGAAGCCCGTCACCCGTTTAGCCCATCCCCCACCCACCCTCAGTTTGTTCTCTGTAGTTAAAAGTCTCTTATGGTTTGCTTTCCTCTTCTTCCCCCTCCCCTAAGTTCATCTGCTTTGTTTCTTACGTTAAATCATACGGTATTTGTCTTTCTCTGACTTCTTTAGCTTAGCATAATACACTCTTTAGTTCCATCTTCATCATTGCAAATGGCAAAGATTCATTCTTTTGGTGGCTGAGCCATTTTTCATTATCTTTCTTTATCTACCTACCACGTCATCTTTATCCACTAATTAGTTGATGGACATTTGGGCTCTTTCCATAATTTGGCTACTGTTGATAACGCTGATATAAACATCAGGGTCCATGTGCCCCTTTGAATCAGTAATTTTGAATCCTTTGGGTAAATACCTAGGACTGCAATTGCTGGGTTGTAGGGTAGTTCTATTTTTAACTTTTTAAGGAACCTCCACACTGTTTAACACGGATTAGCTTTTTAATGTTAAAACAATCTTGTGTGGCTAGGATAAACCCTGCTTGGTCATGATGTATTTACCCTTTCTATGTTCATTGCTGAATTCAATTTGTTAATATTTAGTTAAGGATTTTTGAATCTATTTTAATGAGGGGATACGGTCTCTAGTTTTTTGTGGTTTTTTTTTTTTTTTGTAATATCGTTGTTTGGTTTTAATATCAGGGTAATTGCTGGCCCACAAATTAGGTTTGGAGAGTATTTTCTCTTTAATTTTCTGGAAGAATATGTAGAATTGGTATTATTTCTTTTTTATGTGTTTCACAGAACTTACCAGTGAAGTCATCTACTAAATGACTAGTTTTAATAACAAAAGGCAGGAAACGACCCACTTGTCCATTAGTAAAACATTGAATAAACTATGATATTATATAGCCCCATAAGGAATATAAAAAGTTTTAAGAAGTAAGTAGAGAAATAAATGTATAATAATATACTATCATTTATATAAGGGGAAAATGTGACCATATGTATGCCTGAATTTTTAATTAAATTATGAAAAGATAAATAATCACTTTTTAAATGTTGAGGGAGAGGCAAGAAATAGGGTAGGTATGACAGACTGAGAAGCGGGACTCTTTCGACCAATCTCGTTTTGTAGACTGGAATTTTAAATCATAAAAAAAAATTTTTACATAATTATAGAACATTTTAAAAAGCAATCTCTAAAAAATCTAAGTAACATGGAACAAAGAAAACCAGACATGTATTCAGTTGCTGACAGAATGATTATAACGATGTTAATTTGATAACACATTGCCAAAGGGAAAAAAGAACTAAGAACAAAAACAAACAAAAATACCTTGAACTATTTTCAGTAATTGACTGTTGCAAGTGGTGTCGGTGTAGATATAAGATTTTATATATATATTAAAGAATAAAAGGCATGAGTAATTATGTGGAATGCTAAGGACATCAATGCAAAATAGAAGGGGTTAAACAAAACATCCATGCCCTTCATTCTGAATTGCAAGTTATCAATATAAACTACTGATGTATTTTATCTTAAAATTCTATTTTCTAGCTCTTGTCCCTGAAACAATCTAGAAACAATGACCTATCCAGTAACAAGGAGCCCTGATATCGCCCAAATTTAACATCAAGTTTTAAGATCTGTTTCTACTAGAAGGAACTAAGGTCGTTGAAAAATATGGGTGATTCTGGGTCTTAAGAAATGGTCAAGAAAATCCTAGGCCATGTTCAGGCCTGTGATCAAGAAAAATTATAAAAGATGAAAAAGTTCATGCCAAAAGGCTCATCAACCATCTCAGTGAGGTTCCCCTGGCCCATTATGGAAAATCGGAGTATATACAGATCAATAAATTAAATGCTTCTACTCAAAAGTCTATAATGATACTAAAGCAACACAAAACAAAATTAAAAAACTAATTGGTCACCTCCAGATGACAGAGAGTGGAATCATTTTTTTAATACCTGGAACATAAAGGCAAATAAAATAAACATTTATCCAGCCTTTCCTATATATACTGTGCCACTGGATAACCAAAAAGTAGACGAGGTGAAGTTTCTTTATTTTAGCAGTTTCTCAATTAATAAACAAAGAGGAAATAATAGAATGAAAATAGCCTCATTATACAACATTAATATACAATGAAAGATCTCCGTGTTGCATATAAATGCTGCTAACATCACAGAATAGGAAACACCCAGATAGCATGGGCCTCTTGATGAAAAAATCACATTACCACTTATGAACCTAGTATTACCAAAGGGTGGAAAAAACAAATCTAAATGTGATCACATCTCTAGATCAGCACACAGGGAGACATGCTAAATTACACCACAGGGATATAATCAGCAATGTTCAGACTGTGGGAAGCTTTGCAGAATAACCCCTCCCCTGGCTTCTTCAACAATAAATTGCATGTGAAAAAGAAAAAAAAAAGAGCAAGACAGTTGAAGGAGAAATCATAGATTAAAAGAGACTTCAGAGACATTGAACTGTCACAAAACGTTGATGCTATTTAAATCATTCTTCAAAGAAATGTGGGGGAAAAAAAACAATAGGCGAAAGATTACTGGAAATGTGAACATTGAACTGATATTTAATAATAAGTAATTATTGTACATTTTAGGTACATTAATTACATTGTGATCGCATGAGAAAAGAATTCTTATCTTGTAGAGTTGCATACGGAAGTAATTATGGATGGGATGGATACAATTGGGCTTTGCTTCGAAATAATTCAGATAAGGGGAAGTCGGTGGGACAGATAATACAAAATTGACCACGAATTGATGCTTGTTGACAATGGCTGAAGGGAACATGTGTCTTCATTACTCCATTATGTTTTTGTGTTTGCTTGGTGTTTTCCATAATCAAAGTTAAAAATCAATAAAAGAGTAATCTCTTTCAGGCCTTTGCTTCACAGTTAGCCTTGATAAAATAGGCCAGTTCAATTTTGCAAAACAAAAATAATTATATATTATTCTCTGCATAAAAATTTTACATTTTAAGAGGTTTGTAACATGTATTATTATCAATAAGACTATCAAACATTTAATTGCATTTTTGCTTTTCTTTTGGATTAGTGATTCTTGCTATCCTTCTTAATATCTAATTCACATGAAATAACCACAATGCTTTTCTGCATTCTCATTTTTATAATACAGTTTCAAAACACCCCATGTCCTTTTGGACTTCTTCCAGGATGATGGTTATAAATTACTGCAGCAGCCCCTGATAACAATGTGTAGTCTTCAACTATTATTATTATTATTAAAACACCTTAGAATGCATAGAGATTTTGTGGTAACTCTATATAGACACTTTGATATTACTCCTGTTTTCTTCAGGTCTTCATGTCTCCTCCTTTATCAACATTTTATCCATAACCATGCAGAATGAACTATAAACTGATATTTTCAAAGTCCTGTAATAATTGAGAATTTCACTGACCATTAATGGTACACTGTGATTGTTACTCACTCACTCCCAATGTCTATCAGATGGTCTCAGTGCAATGCACAATTCCCAGCGCACTTATGCTAACTGTACCCTTGCCTCCCTCAATTCTGGAATGCATGTGAAAAAGTGGGTCATCGTTACGGTAAAGACTTAAAACTAATTTAAAAAATACTATACATTGTTATTACTAAGACATTATTTGTGGCGCACCTGGGTGAGTCAGTTTAGCGTTCGACTCTTGGTTTTGGCTCAGGTCATGATCTCACGGTTCATGGGTTCAAGCCTGGCACCGGGCTCTGTGTTGACTCGCAGAGACTACTTGGGATTGTCTCTCTTTCTTCTCCCTTTCTCTCTCCCCCTCCCCTGCTCACTCTCTCTCTGTCTCTCAAAAACAAATAAACATTGAAGAAAAAGGAAGAAAGAAATTATTTACATAGCTCCTCACAACTCATAGCAACGCATTACTGTGTCATTAATATGGTTGAAACTCTGCCTCAAAAGATAACTTGGTGTTTTGAGACACAAAGACAAAGTTCATTACGTGAAATTCTTAAATCTTAAGTTGTTTGCCCTTTCAAGGGTTACATTTCCAAGGGAAAAAATACTTTCATTCTTATTTATTTATTTGCAAAACATGAGTCATCCCATTTGAGAATGGTGCTGGACCAATGGGTAGGAAACAGGAATAAAATACATGTATTCATTCAGAGAAAGAATAAAAGGTAACTTTAAAATGCTCACACACACACATACACACACACACACACACACACACACACACACACACACCCATACTGATGAAATTAGCTGATTCAAAGAACAGAAATTCAAAATGGGCTTAAGTCTGTATTCAGCAAAATAAGAAAACGTTTTACTACATTAAAACAAAATTAGAGGGTCTTCAATAGAATTTGCTGCTAGAAATAGTTATAGATTGTTTAGTCCCACTGCATTGCTTCCTGTATTAAATCTAACCACCACTGAGCTTTGCAAATTAGTTTGCCTTTAAGAGTTTTTCACCAGCACTGGCTTTCACAGATAGGGATTACGAATAAGGCCCAGTAAAGCGGGGTTTTGTCGTTGTGAACTGCTGACCAGTGTGAGTTACGGAGTTAGATGTTACTAACGCTTCATTAATAATACAGGAGTAGAGGGAAGACTATGAAGGAGGCAGAACCCATCTGGCAGCTGTTTCTGGGAAAATGCCAGATGGGTTCTGCCTCCTGGTGTCTATTTTTTTTTTTAACAGAATTTTGTATTGCAAAGCTGCTCGAAGGGGTAAAAATACACAATGGGGTTTAACAGATACATACAAATGATGCCACCCCATCTTCGGCACATCTATGTGCATGCCACCGAGAGCGTGCGACATGGCACATGTAAGCTGCACACCTCCACGTTTCTTTGGTAGCACGTAAAATCATTATGAGTGCCAATTATCAAATCATCATGGTGAAAAGAATAATGTAACTTGACGGGGAAACTCAAAGTTGTCTCAATGCAACTGATAGTTGATAAATTGAAATCACACCGCACAAAAGAGAAAACAATGTCATAGAATACGTATTAAAACTATGCACCAACAATACCATTTGATAAGGTAACCTAAACCTTTGGACATGAATTCAACTTTAATTTCCCAGCTTAACATTAATTTGGAACGTGACTTTCTTGAACACTAAGTGTGGAAGGAGTCTGTAGGCTTGAAATGGGTTCCCTGACAATAGGAAGCTGTCAATCTAACTTAACCTGGCAGATGTGCTTTCACAGCTGGTACCATATTGAGATCGTGTTTGGGCCTCTGGGAGGAAAAGGATACGAAGCCCAGCGAGCACCTTTGTGAAGTTGTTTGGTAGCAGACCTAGAAGTTAAAGTGTTGTTTTCTTAACACGACTCTAGAATTCGCTGAAGCTTTTCCCCTCAACCCCAATAAACCACGTTGATTTCATGAGTGATCATGTCCCTACACTTCACAAGTAAGGAAATAAAACTTAGACTACTCATCTCCTGTTATGTGAAATTTTTATGTGAATCTTTAAAACAATTCACCTGGTGAATTCACTTCTAGAATTAATTTTTAAGATGACCTAACACATCTTCTCAACTTAAAATGGCGAAATAAATTTTTTTCTGCAGCTTCTGTTTTTTCAGAACCGCTCCCTGGAGAACACAGCTATCTTTGAATCGGAGTATAGTACGTGTCCCAATTTCATGAGAATTTTAAAGTGAAAACCTTGGGTTAGATAGTTCCCTCTTATGTTTTCTTACAGATTTCTGTTGATAATTGTGGATTTTCTTAAAAAGTCTTCAATAATCTCTGAGTCACTTCCCCATGATCAGCAGCATCCCCTTCCCTATGAATGGCATTCACAGAAAGGTAAGGCGGGGGCAAAGCACGCTACCATTGATCTCCATGGATTAGCAGTGTGGTCTCCTGAGAGGACACACAGATAACATCCCAAGGTTTGTTTGGAGAAGCGCTCAACTGAGGTCACTTTTCAGAACAACAAACTGCTGCTCTCTGTGACCCCGAAAGGTTAGAGTTTAGGAATTTCCTGGAGAGACTGTGTTTTGTCTAGCATTTCTTTTAAAACTATCGAGGGACTCAACTAGCAATAGTAGGATTATCGCAATCAAAGATGTGAAAAGGGGGTGAGTTTAACAAAGTGCATTGAGAACTAAAGGTGAAGCAAAGAGAAGACAGTCAGGAGGAATCATCAACAAGAAAAAAATGCTCCACTTTCCATTAAACAAAATTCAAGTCGTTTGTATGGTTCTGTTTGCTGTATTGTTGCTTATTCATTTGCAGTAACTTTTTAATTGTAATGGGAGTGGTCTGGGTACAATAGTATATGCATCAGTGATAACTCCTGCTTGCAGCTCACGTTTTCTTTTGCACTTATTGTAAGTCATTAATAATGTTTTGTGTTTGGTAATCTTTGTATATATTCACGTGACTTATCAGTAGAATAAAGCTCGAATTCCAAAAATCTAGTGTAACGCCAAGCAATACCATAGCAGAGCTTCCAATGCCATCAAGTTTTTCTTTTTCTCCTGTAGTCATTTCTCTGTGTTCAAACAGACCTGCCTGGAGATGATGGTCAGAACCAATGTCTTCTGCTGCTTCCTAATCTTATGCTTTAGTCAATAACTGAACGGCAGACATGCGGTGTGTCAAAATTAAGTAGCTTTTATTAGTTATGTTTATCTCAAATATATACACCTTGAAAAAAACATGAATTCAAAATACATATTTAAATTAGTCTTTTTTTTTTTTTTTTTACAGTTGTACACTAGCAAATGTCCTGAATTTTTCTGGTGGTGTTTTTCCCAACTTCACAGGTGATGGGTCAAAGTCATCACTCAACTGAATTATTTGCATAAGGAGGGCTTTGTCCCAACTCAGCCCCATATTGAGGCTACTCTTGGATTCTCTGCTGTGAAATTTAACATGAGACAAACTCCCAGTATGTCTTGGGGTCATGTAGGATTTTGGCAAGCAATGCCATTACGTGCACTTAGCCACTGAATCGTACTGTGAAATTCAAATGCCTGTTATCGTAGATCCTTTAAACAGGTGGTGCTCGTCACAGTACCAAAGGTCCAAAAAATGTCAAGTGGACTGAGGAGAAACAACATCATTATGGCTTTTGGAAAGGATTTGGCTAAATTTTCTTTTTCTGTATGCTACAAATACAAAACTGTGTTTTTTCTATATAATGAATGTTTTGTTAATTTCCAACACACTAAGCCAAATACTTTAGCCAGATGTGAATTATGCCTACATATTCTGGAGGGGGAAAAAGACAGCCCTTAAAAATCAAGAGAGGGTTTTGACAGGTCAGCATGAAGGTTAACTACAAATGGTAGATTATGTTGCTAGATGAGTCGTGCCTAATGAGGCTTAGTGTTACAGTACTTTATCTATGAATTGCTGTGCAAGGGAAATATACTTTCTAGGGAAGGCCCTTTTCAAGACTCCATGACAGAGAAATGAACTAACAAAAAGGAAAATGCTCCGAGGGCTACCCAGGACAAATAATGTTAGCATCCCTTATTTGGACCAAAAGTTTTTGTAAATGTATGTGGAGAAAAGAATCATGCATGTTAACTGGATAAACACTTATTATTAACAAGCACTTGATTTTTTGTCTGGTGTTATATATATCCAGCAGCAAATATCAATATCTGATATCACTGGGATCTGATCAGACAGTGAGAGAAACCAGGTTAAGCAGAAATAGAAGTATAATAAACAGGCAGGAAGCCCTGGTGCTTAATGGACATCATGTCCCTGCTGGTGTCCCCAAGAGCTGCGACATCTTTTAGAATCAGAGACAGCATGGCTCTAGGCAGCTTACCAGAAACTCAAAATTTATCTTTATATTAAACTTTAAAAATTCATTATTTGAACCTAACATGAAAATATGATATTATGTTCCTTAGACAAACTCTTGGTAGATAATATTTATTATCCTTGGTAGATATCATCTAAATCTTTATTCTAAGAGGAGGCGATGAAAACTCAGAATACAATTTATAATTACTAATATAGAAAAAAATATTAGTAACTACCTAGAGGTTTTAAGAAAAAACAATTTAAAGGTGGAATATTAAAACAATAATGTTTAAAAACTCCTAAACTCTAGGTGAGACTGGGTGGCTCAGTCGGTTAAGAATCGAACTCTTGATTTCAGCTCAGGTCATGATCTCTCAGTTTGTGAGATGGAGCCCCACACTGGGCCCTGCACCAACAGTGCAAAGCCTACTTGGGATCCTTTTTCTCTCTCTGCCCCTCCCCTATTCGCACTGTTTCTGTCTCTCTCACTCTCTCTCAAAACAAGTAAATAAACATTAAAAAAAATAAAGAAATTCCTTGGGGCACCTGGGTGGCTCAGTCGGTTAAGCGTCCGACTTCAGCTCAGGTCATGACCTCATGGTTCGTGAGTTCGAGCCCTGCATCCAGCTCTGTGCTAACAGCTCAGAGCCTGAAGCCCGCTTCAGATTCTGTGTCCCCTTCTCTCTCTGCCCCTCCCCCAAATGTACTCTGTCTCTCTCTCTCAAAAATAAACAAATATGAAAATAATAAAAAAAAATTCCTAAAATGTGGTTTAATCTTTTGTTTCTGTTTATTATTATCTCTCAATCTAAGGATTTAAGTTTATTCCATACACTTTCGCATTCGCAGACTTGCAGAATGGCACTGATACTGAAAAAAGCTGCTAGCGAGTAAGCCCCCCATTGTGTGTTCCTGTCCCTTGCATGTCACAGGGTCAATGGCTTCCTGTGTCATCAGAACCACACTCACAAGTCATGTGAATTTGCTGACGCTTGGGTTCTCACATATAAAACCCAGGGAAGAGTGCCCACCTCAGAACATTAGGAACATACTAAAGGAACACATGGATATAAAGCTTGGTACCTGGACACAGGAAACAGCGGATAGTTATGTAGTTATTACAATTATTACGATAATTTCATTATCATCACCAGTAGCAGTAACATCGAACTCAAGAAGGTCAAAACTTTGGCCTTTCGATAACTAAGTAATTATACTGAATTATCGCCAACCACATAGTCGAGGATACTCATTTCGAATATGAAACTTAAGAAGAAGAAAATAAGAATAATTCTTCTTGATCTACAACGCTTTCTGGTTTTATTTCTAAGTTTCTCACATTATCTTACCATAGTCCATACTTCCGGGACATACAGAGCCATCTTGTTTCTGAGACATGTAAACTATACCCATTGTCATCTGTCAGCTCTTTATTTTTCTTCCCCCAACAGCTCCTCCTCTGGCATGTGTAACCTGTACGCCTCAATCTGGCACATAAGGAGGAATTTTCACACAAGTGTGCTGAGAGGAAAACTAACTTTTTGATGAAAAATTTATTTAGAAAGACAATTTACAAACCTATCAGAGTAAAACAACAAACCACACACACACACACACACACACACACACCTTAGTCTACCACCGTCCGTGTCCCTCCCCCTTCTCACCATCCTGATCCTTTCAACTCCAGAACACTCGGGGTTTATCTACTTCTCGTAATGTAATTTAGACAGATGGGACACAAGGGACATTGGCCATATAAAGTTGCAACACCAGCTTATCTTTCTAATCTAACCTAGTCAAACTGTTGTTTTTAATATAGAGACTTCATTTATTATACACCGGGAAATATTTCTTTCCTGGAGCTTATGAAAATATTATTCAAATTTACTATAACAGATTCCTATTAGAAGCATAATTGAACAAGTAAAAGAAGAGGTAATCAATATGTCGTATAATTAATAACATTCCAAGAAACATGAAATTCTAACACTTGGAAATTCTAGTGCTTGTGAAATCCTGAAGATTTAGCAAAATTTCTATGATAAAGCATTACATGACAAAGCAGGGATAGAAAATAAATTTGAAAAAGTGTCAGCCGGAATTTTCAAAGCAAAAATTACATGGCATTTTTGTGCAATCTTGGGTTTCTAGTGTATCAAGATTTACTAGAAATTTTTTTTTCTCACAAAGCTATAAAAATTTTCTTAAGACGGAAACATTAACTTCATAAATTAACCATGTAATGAGATTTCTTAAACTTAATTACATATTTATGGAATAGGAAAATGACCACGCTACTCTTAAAAATTCTTAGCTCTTAATTTTAACTCTGCCAAAATGATGAAATCTATGGTTAAAGGCTGAATGGGAACACACACACCAAGTTAGCATAGGTTGATTTCTTGATGACCCAGGATAGTGCATGAAGCTGTTTTTCTTCTACCTTAATTTCTTCTGACATTATTGTTACATTATAGTGTTACAACACTATAGTATTATATTATTGCAAAATACTGTATTGTTACTATTTGAATAGTTTAAAAGCCCTCATTTAAAAATAATTCTTTCTTTAAGGCCTAATTTCTTTGGGGCGCCTGGGTGGCTCAGTCGGTTGGGCAGACGACTTCGGCTCAGGTCATGATCTCGGAGTTTGTCAGTTCGAGCCCCGCACTGAGCTCTGTGCTGACAGCTCAGAGCCTGGAGCCTACTTTGGATTCTGTGTCTCTTGCCTCTCTCTAACCCTCCCCTGCTCATGCTCTGTGTCTCTCTGTCTCTCAATAATAAATAAAAATAAAAATTGTTTTAAAAACCTAATGTCTTCATAAATCATAAAAAAGTATTACTTTACACAATTTGAGGGTGTATCTATGAACAGAATGAAATAGGGACACCTGGGTGGCTCAGGCAGATGAACGTGGGACTCTTGATTTCAGCTCAGGTTGTGAACTCACAACTCACGAGATCAAACACACTGGGCTAACAGTGTGGAGCCTGCTTGGGATTCTCTCTCTCCCTCTCTCTTTGCCCTCCCCTGCTCTCTCTCTCTCTCTTTCAAAATAAATGAATAAATGTTTTAAAAAATAGTAAATTTTGAAGAGTTGAATAAAAATTTTACATACTGATACAACAATCATCTAGATATTTTATGTGAGCACAACTTTACAATAAAACAGGTGAATAATATGTATATCTCTTTCCTTTATCTAGTTGGTGAGAAAGCCAGAAATAAAGCCATAGACAAAAAGATACTTGATTGCTTACTTCTGGTCTTTTTTTGTTTTCATCTTTTTTCTTTTTTTAAGTCTTCAGAAACCCTATTATCCCTCTTTTTTCAGGAGGGTGAAAAGTAAACTGTTCTTATGCCAAAATAACTCAGAGAGTAAGTTGTTGTTGTTTTCTTTCCTTTGTTGATGCTGAGGCACTGAGATACTTTGAACACTGAGAACAAGCTGTGTTCTTAGCAGACCCTTTGAACGTTTGGAAATGCCCTCACTTACCCATGCAGCATTTAAAAACATCACACAATTAAAAGAAAAAGCATGAAACCTTAAATTACTTAGTGAGTGGGAACACTAAAAAATTCCTCTGGACATATCCTAGATTTTAGGCACGTACAGATGGGACCATTTCCCTGGGTAGTCAGAGTATATTTACATAAAATATAATACGCAATTACATTATTTATCTATTTAACAATTTCAGCTTGTGATTAAAAAAAATGTCTCCCCATGGTCAACCACCATACTGGCACCATGCATAGCAACCTTCACCAACCCAAGTCGCTGACCCAAGTTACTGTATGGGCTGCGGCTACAGATTTTTGTTTTGACACAGGACAGACAAGAGACAGGGTTGAGAAGTGAGAGACTCGTGTTCAGAAATGAAAAATTGGGATGAGAGGAGCTGGTATTGCAAAGAACAGAATGGATGTCCCAGAAGATCGATATGAATGGATCCTCTGAACGACACACACAACTGGAAAGGAGCTAGGGTTGGGATGCTCTGTGAGCACAGGGAAGAGAAAGGCACTCTGCCCTCCCCTTTCTTGTCACCAACCTCAGGAGCACCTCCTGGGACTTCTCTTTTTTCCCCTATGTCTCCTCATCACTCTTCCCTAGTATATGAAGGAGACTGCTAATCTGGTAATAGAGGATTTTCTCTTTATAGGGCTGTTAGGAAATCGGAAACAAAATCATAGCCACTTGTAGTAAATAGGTAGCAATGCTTTGAACTTAAAATGCCACCACCATCATCTTACTGCCCTACTCAAATTTTCCTTTTAGCCAAATTTCTTTATCTAATTTGAATTCCATTGTACAACTCTGATAAGCTGCCTCAGATCTTCTTTTGAAGGAGGCAGCAGATAGATGGATGAATGAGAAATCGATGATAAAGGGAAGACTGATGAATATTTATACTCTCAGCCTGCACAGGATTCAAACTGTGTATAAAGACTGGAGAACAGTACAGATGGGAAAGACAGGGAGCAGAAGGGATCCTACGGTGAAAGAAAGACATTTTCTCTCCCATCCCCTCTCCTTCGTGTCTTCGCCAAACCCAATATTGCATAGCACACAATAGGGAGCAAGAGGTGAAGGACGATGGACAAATACTGAGAGAGGCTTGGGTAGAAATATTTAATGGTAGCAGTAAAAGCAGAATAAAACCTGCTTACAGAGAAGTCAAGAATTGTGCGTGTGTGCGTTACACAGATTTTCCTTATTTGTATGAATGTATGTTATATACTGATTATGTGGCATGGCATAACACACACACACACACACACACACACAATCAGTTGAGAAAACACAAGAGATTTATGATATTAAGAAGGGGAAAATGCAGCCAGAAAACTCCTTTCTGGCCATCTTTCAAAATGAATCTTGATTAGTTGGCGTATATGTTATAAATAATTTCTCTCTCTCCCCAAAGCGTTTGAGTCTTAAATTAATTCTGTGCCTTATGGCTACAAATTAGACATATCCAGTAACACTCTGTTCCAGCCTCAAGCTCAGAATCTTGTTTGGGTGGCTAATAGAAGATACTATAGAAAAATTAAACCTTTACGGCTCAATATGTCCAAAACAGGACTACTGGTAGTAAATGTTGTATCTCTTAGCATTTCTCTGGAATTTAGTACATGACAGACAAACATCCACCAGATTTCCCTGGGAAATAGCTTAGGAATGCAATTCTTAGTAATACAGCCTGCATTGAAAACGATAAAAGTCCTGGTACAAATGACCATCACATACCATGATTTAAATTATTAAACTTCAATAATGATTTGTCTTAAGAGCACATAGCCTATAGCTTTATAAGTCAAGACTGAGCTCACTGGTCTTGAGATGACTTCACATCAACATGTCTGACACATGACATCAAAGTGAACGGTAGGAGGGGCCAGGTTATACACTATCAATTTTCCTTATTCACTTATTATACCATCTTTCCAGACTTGTCTCTGGTTCTTTCAGGTCTAATTTCACGATGTCATTTAGTGAAAATTCTGGATGATAATTCAGTAAGAACCTTCTCAAAGTTTCCAGTTTTGTACTGAAAATTACAAAACCACAAAAGAACCATAAGACATACCTCCAACCCTTTTACCATTAGTGACAATTAATAAGATGCTTCGGATGATGCATAAAGCGATCAAGAGAAGTTGTAAACAAAACACTTAGGTTAAATAATACCTATTAATCAGTGTCTCACTGCCAATCGTTCTGTAGTTAAATATTAAATGGACACGGATACCTATTACATGACAATGTTATCAAATATAAGGAAACTAAGGCTCACAAGGGTGATTTCCATAGGATCACAAAGATGACAGGAGGGACATCTTTAAGTCCAATGTCCTTTTTACTAAGTTTCTATTACCTTCAGGAGTAAAAGAAAGGATTCCCTTACAACCGGAATTAATGTTAAGAAATCAAGCCTGTTCTATGCTGAGTATAGTTTCTTTAAGTCCAAACAAATGGAAAGAAAACATCTATCATGATCTGGCATAGAAGTAAATAAAATAGGGGCGCCCGGGTGGCTCAGTTGGTTAAGCATCAGACTTCAGCTCAGGTCACGATCTCGCGGTTCGTGAGTTCGAGCCCCACGTTGGGCTCTGTGCTGACAGCTCAGAGCCTGGAGTCTGCTTCGGATTCTGTGTCTCCCCCTCTCTCTGCCCTTCCCCTGCTCATGCTCCCTGTCTCTCTCTCTCAAAAATAAATACACATTAAAAAAATGAAAAAAAAATTTTAAAAAGTAAATAAAATAATTTGCTTCTTCTCTTGCCCAGGGTGGACGGCAGCGTTGATGGACATATTCTCACTATGACATAAATGCTGCGTCCTTTTCTGCAAACCTGACCCCACAAGACGGGGCAGTAGAGTCCCAAGAGGAACTGGGAAGAAGGGCAGTCTAGAGTTACAGTGCTCAAACTCTCTGGCATGGTGATTTGCTGGAGGCTGGCACAGGACCGGTCAACTTTCCTTTCCTAAAAATTCTCTCTGTGCAGCCTTTTAATGCATTTTAACTTGATGGGAGTAAATACATATATATAAGGAGCTGGTAGTACAAACCCAAATAATTTAAAAATTGCTTGTGTACACTGAGTTTATAACATAAATGTCATAATAAAAATTAATTTTAAAAATTAAATGTAACACACAAAAACCCCACACTCAACCAATAAGGAGTTAAATGCATTCTTTGGGACAGTACAAATTAATTCAGGAAGGATAATTAATGTTGTCTGAAGCTGAGGAATTCTTTAGCAGGAGGATTTACTTAAAGGGCAGTGACAGAGGTAAAGCTTTTCCCAGTCTGACAGCTCTCTTCCATTGAAACTAAATTGTTTTTGCAATTTACCTCTATTCCCTGAGTCTGTCAGTCAAAGCACGTATTAAAAATGTGTTGGTTTGTTTTATATGTAAAAAGAGAGAAGCCAAGGGACAGCCTGGATCCTCTTCCATTCATCGCTGATCACAAGTGGGGTCTTTCCACATAGAAGAAGAATGTGGGGGTCAACACAGTAAAACTAATCTTTTCCACATATTGCATACAGTTGTCCTTTCTCTTAGAACCAGGATCCAACATGTTCTGACTCCAGGGAGCTGAAGCAAATAAAAGGATTTGTTTCCATCAGGCAGCTTTCATCACGGACACTACTCATCTGTGAAAGCATAAAGCATTATATACTCTATTGCATACTGATGTCCTGAGGCACCTGGGGATTAAAATTTCCTACAAGTCATTATTAGATACACTTCAAATAAGAGAATTGCAATCCAGGGGATCATAAAGCAGGAAATATCATTGTTTTTCTCCCAGTGTGACTCTTCCAAGATTGAAGCATCTTGAGTCTCAAGTGAGTAGAGTTGAAACAGGAAGCTGGGTCTTTGACAGTATCTTTTCTTCAGCGTCTCCAATGTGTTTATGTACGAGAGTCCCTTCTCTTTATGGGCTTTTACGTTAGTAATGGGCCTATGACTAAGTAAAAACATTTATCAATAACCTGGAATAGATCTTGGTGCCTTTGGCACTAACTAAACTGAAGGCGTACAAATTTCGATCATTTAAGATGAAACGGAAAAAACTAAATATTTACCTCCTTCTTTTACAGCATTTGTGGTTTTTACCTAAGTACTTGTTTAATGTCAATCTTTCCCATTCTCCTTTGAATATCAGATTTTTATTTCTTCTCTTTATATCCAGGTTTTCAGCAGATTTCATCTGAAATCTAGAGGGTACAAAAATGTTTCTTGACAAATGTCCACTGAGTACAACTCATTTTCATCTTGTTGTAGTCAATTCTCCCTGAGTTTTGCCTTCCTTCTGACAACTGCCTAAACATTGTGGTTTCACATGATAATGGTAAAAGCACCAACCGAGGAACTGAGTCAGATACAATGGTAGAACTTTCCATTTACTACCTTAAATAGTCTGCCCAGCAATCCCATGAAGACATGACTATCATTGCCTCACTTAGCAGATGAAGACACCAAAGGCCTAAAATCTTAGAAATGCATTAACAGCACACACATTAATTATTTAATTATAAAATAAAACAAGTTTTGTTTAAAATGTTATAAATCCTCACGAATTATGAACTTTAAGATTTTGGCATCTGAAAGACATAGCCCAGAAATTATAAGCTGCTACAAGTAGGAATTTTAGCCATTTCACTCTGACCTGTACTTGAAATGATAATAATAATAACTATTAGTATATATGAGAACATGTATTGTAAATGAGCAAAAGCATAGAATTATAAATTTCATTATAAAGTATATAGCTATTTTCATAAAATGATATTTTCTGTTTCTAGTTCAGACATGTTCAAGGAATGAATATGAAATAGGGGCACTTGGGTGGCTCACTTAAGCCTCCAACTATGTTTTTTTTCTAATATTTATTTATTTTTGAGAGAGAGAGAGAGGGAGGCAGAGCATGAGTGTGGGAGAGGCAGAGAGAGGGAGACCAGAATCTGAAGCAGGCTCCAGGCTCTGAGCTGTCAGCACAGAGCCTGACGTGGGCCTCGAACTCGAAATGCCGAGATTGTGACCTGATCTGAAGTTGGACACTTAACTGATGAAGCCACCCAGTGCCCCAAACATCCAACTCTTGATTTCAACTCAGGCCATGTTCTCACAGTTTGTGGGTTCAAACCTTGCATGAGGCTCTGTGCTGACAGTGCAGACCCTGCTTTGGATTTTCTGTCTCCCTCTTTCTCTGTCCCTCTTCTATTAGCTTGTTCTCTCTCTCTCTCTCTCAAATAATTTTTAATATTTTTTTAATGTTTATTTTTTAGAGAGACAGAGTGCGAATGGGGGAGGGGCAGAGAGAGAGAGAGGGAGACGCAGAATCCAAAGCAGGCTCCAGTCTCTGGGCTGTCAACACAGAGCCCAATGCAGGGCCCGAACCCATGAAACATGAGATAGTGACCTGAGCTGAAGTCGGATGCTTAACCGACTGAGCCACCCAGGTGTCTCTCAAACCTTTTAAAACAAGAATGAATATGAAATAGGAATAGAAGAGAAATTTAGTCAGATATTAAGTACAGATTCTAGCTTCTGAGCAATGTCAGATTGATTTCCACATCACGTAACAAATCTCAGTGACTAACATAGCTAAACAAATCTAAGCACCCTACCTGGATCCCCCATTTTGTCCTAACCACAATGCTCCGCTTGCAAAATGGCGGGCACACTGGCTTCAACATGGGAGTATGATGAAGGTTTGAAGGAACCCTAACTGTCCCCACACAAAACCTGGACATCATGTGATTCACTCCCCTTGACAGCAATTGAAGGAAGAGGAAATAACTAGAACGGCTGGATTGTTTAAAGTGCTGTTTGTGAAACTGTCATCTTGTCCTCTTCCAGGTCAGAGGATTGTTCATTCTCTCTAAATCATTCTTTAAAAAAAAAAATTACCCAACATAGAATTTTTAGTATTTTACTAACAGTTTTGCAGTGTTTACCTGTTGTTACAGGGACCATGTCAACATTCTACAGAACTCCAGGGAGCATCATTCACACGGAATGCAAAGTGAATGGCTGCCTTGAGGTGTGACCAGTTTTGACCCTGATTTCTTTTTACCATATGATTTCATTTACATGTGGAATCTGAAAAGCAAGGGAACCATGGAACAGACAAAAAGCAGAAACAGACCCATAAATACCGAGAAGAAACTGGTAGTCGCCAGAGGGGAGCAGGCAGGGGAGGAGGGTGAAGAGGAGTGGGAGGTATGTCTTCCAGTTATGGACTGAAGGTCACAAGGATAAAAAGTCCAGCCCAGGGGACAGAGTTCATGGTGTTTTCATAGTGTTACATGGTGGCAGACAGTAGGTATACTTGTGCTGAGCATAGTATAAGGCATGGATAGACTTGTCAAATCACTATGATGTCTCTCTGAAACTAACATACATTGTGTATCAACTATATTTCAATGTAAATATATATAAAAATTAAATCATTCAGTTCTTAAACTATTACATTCTTCAGGTCTGACAATATTCAAGTTTTTGCTAAACATTACAAATGTGTTTATAGCAAACGTTATAACTTCTCTTGTGGTGTAGAGGAAAGGGATCCTCAACCTGGAAGAAGTTATTCCAAGCACCGTGATTGACTTTTGAGTAGACTCGATGTTTGCCATAAATCGACATGATTGCATGTAAGATAAAGCCTTAAAAGCTCTTTTATAGGCTTAGCATGAAAACATTGGTCTAACTGCTTTCACCTATCATGTACTTTCTTGGCTAGAGGTGTCTGGGGTATCTTTTTCAATGGGGTAAAAACTAATTTATATGAATTACTGAGCAAATTAACTAATTTCCTATAAATGTGCACAATAGCTTCCAGTTTACCAGCAATTATCTACTGCGTAGCTTGCACGTGCCTGCCACGGGGTCAGCACTGGACTTGACTCACGACGAATTACAGTAAAACCTTGGACTGTGATTAACTTGTTCTGTGAGTGTTCTGCAAGCCGAGCAGATATTTATAATAAGCCTGATCTTGATAAACGATAGATGTCTTGCAATATGAGTCGTACGTGACGTTGAACGTCACACGATCACAACTGAGCCAATGGTTCTTTTCTCTGTCTCTCTCACTGGGGGACTGTGGGTGATCGTCTCCCATGCACGGATGCTGGGTCTCAGGTCACGATATGTGGCAGGAATCATTGATTTTTCAGAATGTTGGAAGGTTTCCACAACTGGCACTAGTGTATTTTCTGTCACTTCAAGACACCTATGGACAGTCCTTTGCTTTCCCCTACAAAAGTAAGCTTAGGAATGCTTTGCTTCCTTCTAGGTCAGGCCGCCTGCAGATACAGACCCTTTCCTCTGCTGCCTTATTGCCAGTTCCATGAAATACAGCATATGACAAGAGTTTATTAATACTGTACTGCAGTCAACATCCGTGCAAGTGTATACAATGGTCCCCATGCAGAAAAAGATTTCATGGAGCCAATAGATAGCAGTGATCCTGTTAGTAATAGTGTAAGTCGTCCTACACAATAACCCTCCTCTCTCTTGTCTCCCTCACACCAGCCACGAAGAGTTTCAAAGGCAAGTGCAGGTTAATTTGCTTATTTTTCTTTATATTTTGTATTTTATTATTTTGTATTATTTAACAGTATTGCAATAGTTTTTTTATGAATTTTTGGGGTCATGGAAGAAACGATGTGAATTTCCATGATTTCTTATGGGGAAGTTCACTTCAACATATAAGTGCTTTGGATCGTAAGCATGTTTCCAGAATGAATTATGCTCACGAACCAAGGTTTTACTGTAATCTTAAAGAAAGGATACAGATTCGGGAAAAATTCATGCTCCATTTTAATAAATGCCTCCTAAGAATCTACAGTGGATTCTTGGAAGACACACTTTTAATACCAAAGGGACAGCCAAAGGAACATGAAACCCATTTTAGGAAGCATAATTTGGCTGGATGTGCAAGAGATGAAGAGGCTCGAGGTGAGGTTACGTACAGACAGAGGAAAAACAATAATATATTATTGCTCCGTCAAACTAAATGGAATATGCTGGGTCTTATTTTCATGTTGACTTTGGCATGAACCACAATACACTTGAATCATTTTGAAAGATGATAATACGAGAATTTGTGTTGGCAACTGGCCAAGTAAAAGCTAAGGATAAAAAGCAGTAGCCATGACTATTTACTTTTGTCGCCAGAGGTTTTGCTAATCCCAGAGCCACGGGCAATTCCCAGTGGGAAAAACTCTTTCTCTTCGCAAGTGAGAAACGCTGGAAAAATCTAGGGAAAAGAAGAGGACCCAAGAAGTGGCAACACAACTGACACAATTTCACACAGTGAGGTTAGAAGGGAGATGAATCATGCTGGGCAATTCCTCTTTGGCCTTGGGGACACCTGCAATATGGAATCAGCACAGCCTTTGATGGCTCCCTTGAGAAGCGCTATGCTTTGGAGAATGCTTTCCAAGGGAATTCACAAGCGTGGCTTTATGGGTTGGCTTCTCCCCATACTGAGGATTTGCTCTCTTTGCTGCACTGGTTGCTGTTCAGACTTTTAGATTTTTCTTAGTGACTCAGAGGCCATAATGACAGTACTAAAAATAAATATACATACTCATACATAGCCATGACTGACAACACCCTACTCCAAATATATCATTGTACCATAAAACCTAACGAAAACCGACCATCTCCTCCATAACACTGCCTTGACAGACCCTCTCTCAAGTGGCCCGCCTTGAATGGACAGTCAGAGTGGTAATGGACAATCATTACCATTCTGGGCCACATTGTTAGTGCCCAGTGAAATGTTCAGTTGTCTTCCAAAGTATAAGAAAACTAAGAATGCTTATAGTAAATTTAATTAAAGCTATAGTTATTCACTATAATGAAGTATCTTTTAATTTGAAACTATGTCACCCCATTTTTCAAAAGTTCTTCGCCTAAAAATACTGGTAAAAAACTAGCTTTTTTAGACATTGTTTTGTACTTTAAGTCTTTATTTGGCCAAAGTAGGACAAACTGACAATTTTTGCCAATTCTGATTTTACTTTTGTAATGGATTGTTCCATAAAATTAAAAAGTCCAGGGGCACCTGGGTGGCTCAGTGGGTTAAGCGTCTCACTTTGACTCAGGTCATGATCTCACAGTTTGTGGGTTCGAACCCCACATTGGGCTCTGTGCTGACAGCTCCTTGTGAAAAGGCAGCATTATGCAAATGAAAACAGTCAAAATGACAAAGCTACTAACAGTGAGTGTTGGAATGAATGTAACAGGCATCGTCACACCCCACTGACAGCATTGCACGCAGATACAAATATACTCGCTTCCCATTGTTAATGGCTATCAAAAGACCTGTCAGTGCACATTTCTACATGTAGGCATTTCTACATGCAGAAATTAACTCAAAAAAATAATTATGGATATATCCAATGATTGGGCTCCCAGTAGTCTCTCCTTGGAAGTGCTCACACTGTTAAACACATCAGAAAATATCCAGTGTACTGAAATGGGGAACTGGTCTAAAAAAAATCATGTAGTCCCAAAACACAATATTATATAGCATTAATATCACGTTAAAACATGTGGTTATTTTGAAAGACTTTTACAGTATATCGTTAAGTGGGGGAAAAACACAGATCTAAAATCCGTTGTGTATGGGGCGCCTGGGTGGCGCAGTCGGTTAAGCGTCCGACTTCAGCCAGGTCACGATCTCGCGGTCCGTGAGTTCGAGCCCCGCGTCAGGCTCTGGGCTGATGGCTCGGAGCCTGGAGCCTGTTTCCAATTCTGTGTCTCCCTCTCTCTCTGCCCCTCCCCCATTCATGCTCTGTCTCTCTCTGTCCCAAAAAATAAATAAACGTTGAAAAAAAAAATTTAAAAAATAAATAAATAAATAAATAAAATCCGGTGTGTAGTGTGGTAAAATGGAGAGAGACAGAGACAGAAAGAAAAACCTGAAGACGTACGTAACAAAATAACAGCAAGGTGGTAAGATTAAAACATTTTCTTCCTCCTCTTTTGTTTCAATGAGTGTTATGAGTTCAATCGTGTCTCCCCAAGGATATGTTGATGTCCTCACCCCAAGCACCTCAAACTGTGACCTGATTTGGAAACAAGGCTGTAACAGGTGTAACTGTTTAAGATGACACATACCGGAGTAGAGCAGGCTCTCCATCCAATGTGTTTGGGGGCATGTAAGAGGCATCATGACAATAGAGATACAAAGACAAAAACACCACGTGACAATGGAGGCAGAGACTGGAGCAAAGTAGATGTGAGCCAAGGAGCATCAACAACCACTGCCGGCAACTAGGAAGAGGCAAGGAAGGATCCCACCCAGAGCGTTAGAGGATACAAGGCTTTACTAACACCTTGATTTTGGACTTGTGCTCTCCAGAACTGTGGAAGAGTAAGTTTCCATTGTCTTAAGCCCTCCAGTTCATGTACTTTGTTATGGCTTCCCTGAGAAACTGATACAATGGTAGCACATTCAGAAAAACCCAAACATATGTATGCACAGCTCAGGGAATTCGTGAAAAGAAGGTGTACCTGTATGACTACACCAGGAGCTGCTCTAATGACTCCTCCCAATCCCCATCCCTTGCCCCCTTCCAAAGGTAACGACTATCATGATTTCTAAAACTTTCTAGTTTAGTTTCTGGTATTGAAAATGCATTTACAAATGGAACCAGATGGAATGCGTTCCTGTGTGTATGGCTTCTTTCACCCAACATTATGGTTCTGAAATTAAACCACATAGGGCCACCCAGGTAGTTCAGTTAAGCACTCGACTTCGGCTCAGGTCATGATCTCAAGGCTTGTGGGTTCAAGCCCCACGTCGGGCTCTGTGCTGACAGCTCGGAGCCTAGAGCCTGCTTCGGATTCTGTGTCTCCCTCTCTCTCTGCCCCTCCTCTGCTCATGCTCTGTCTCTCTCTCAAAAATAAACATTTAAAAAAATTGAAATTAAACCACACATATACTATAATCTATGCATCCATTTATCCCTGATGGATATTTAGGGTGTTTGTAGGTTAGCACAATTATCGATAATGCTATGAACCTATCTACGCATGTCTCCTGGGGCCTATGTACATCCATTTCTGTCATTTAACTGGGAGTGGCACTGCTGAGCCACAGAGTCAGCTCATCCACGAACTTACAGAGAATTAACAAATTTCTAAAATACTTGTATCAATTTACACACCCACCAGCAGTGAGAATTCTTTTTATTTTTTTATTTTTTTAATGTTTATTTTTGAGAGAGAGAGAGAGACAGAGTGTGAGTGGGGGAGGGGCAGTGAGACAGGGAAACACAGAATCCGAAGCAGACTCCAGGCTCTGAGCTGTCAGCACAGAGCCTGATGCAGGGCTTGAACTCACGAACCGTGAGGTCATGACCTGAGCCGAAGTCAGATGCTCAACAGACTGAGCCACCCAGGCAGCCCTTGAGAATTCTTACACTTGGTAGTCATGGTCTTTTTGAATTCTCATCATTCTTGAGGGAGAGTAGTAGGATCTCACTGTATTTTCATTTGCACTTCGCTGATCACTAATTAGTACTTTCCATGTGTTCATTAGCATTTGGATACCTACGCTGTGAGTGCCCAGTGGTGAAACTACACTGGAAAAGAATGTGATGGAGTAAGTAGTTTAACAATATTAAGAAATGCATGAAGCATAATAGTCATTAGAAAATATTATCATTGGTAACACATTTTAGTAATATTTACTGGAATTAATATTATGATGTGTATCAAAAATAAACGTTTAGAAAAGGAGTAACTCATACTACTACATTCATCTGTAAGAGTTAGTTTTATGGAGCACATTGCACCAAGATATTCTCTAATATGATAACAATATCAGAGTAGCATGGCTCCAGGCTTGATTAATTCAGTGAACATCGAGACCGTCTCTCCAGTGCTCAGCTCTACAGTGGAATACTGAAACAGGTTCTGTATGGGTATAGACAATAAGGAGGTGCCCTTCAAATTTATGGAAAAAGTTGGTATACTATCAGTGACTATTTCCTCATGACCGATAAGCTCATTGATTTGTTATCTGATGATATGCTTTGTCTTTTGGGGAAAGAAGGTCAATGTCCTGAGTCAAATTTCACACAATATGGCCTACTAGATGTAGGGGAGGAAAAACTCTAAGTAGTAAGTATCTTGAATTAATGCCCAATTAATAAAATTACCAAGTTTAAATTCCAGATGGAGATTTCCTCATACCCAAGTGGGTCGTTACACAAATCTATAACCCAAAGATCATGCTTAAATGTTATCTAACACCTTAATGCAGGACACTGGCTAATGCTTTAGTCATATCCGGATAATCTTATTTCAAACTAGAAGTATTCTTCAAAATGAGGTTTCAGTTCAATACGAAAAGAATTACTAGATGGCAGAAAAGGTTTATTAAAATATTTTTGGTGAAAGTTATACAGAGATATCTAGAAACAGATTTTTTTTGTTACTAGCAGTTAACATTCTTGATAAAATGAAACATAAAATCTTTCCTTGTAAAGATGTTTGTGCTAGAATTGCATTCTTTAAAGATCCCCCTGGGCTCACTGATGCAAAATAACTATCCCCCACACCAAGATCCTAAACCCATCCCTGGCAGCCTCTGCAGATATCACCAAACAAACAGAAAACTAAGGCATGTAGAACACGAACACCCACCCCCACACTCGCCCTCAGAGAGGCCCTGTCACTCTTCCCCAGAGACAACTA
Organism: Prionailurus bengalensis; assembly: GCF_016509475.1. Classification (NCBI taxonomy): domain Eukaryota; kingdom Metazoa; phylum Chordata; class Mammalia; order Carnivora; family Felidae; genus Prionailurus; species Prionailurus bengalensis. The sequence continues at coordinate 8,363,366 of NC_057344.1, read as the reverse complement.
GGCAGCTGTAACTCCCTTCTGTCTTCAGGTTAGCCCAGCAGATGGTTCTCTCCCCTACTTCAACCCGTGCTTTCTTTGAATCTAGTTTTTCTTCTCTTTTTGGGTATTTCACTCAATTCCTGTGTCACTAGGATCACCCTTCCTCTCCCTTATGATTCCTCAATCTCACGTGGGCTTCAGGATCCGGCACATTGCCTACTTACAGAAAAAGCATGGAGGTTCTCACGGAAAACAGAACCAGTGCTCTAGGAAGAATTTCCCATGCTTTTCTCTCCTGCCTTAGATGGTCTTCTTTCTCCCAGAAATAGGCAAGAAACTCAAGAAATGTTGCTGCCTCATTCACCCGGGTCCCGGTAGATACTGATGAGGACATAGTCAGTTAACTGGAGGTTAAGACTGATGGACAGTTAACATTTCCTTTGCAGCCCAGAAATGATCTGCTAAACTAAACAGAACCGGCTACACCTTCTATCTATAACTATGATTAAATGCCATATGTCTATGACTATCATTAATGTTTTTAAAAAAAGCTTTCTTAAAGACACAAGAAAAGATGCTCAAGATGGAGAATCATCAAGGAAATTCAACTCAAAACCATGATAAGCTATCAATTCACACCTGCCAGAATGGTTATTATCAAAAGATAAGAAATCACAAGCATTGGTGAGGATGTGGAGAAAAGGGAATCCTGGTGCACTGCTGGTAGGAATGTAAATCGGTGCAGCCACTACAGAAAACAGTATGGAGTTTCCCCAAAACATTAAAAATAGGACTTCCATATGAGCCAGCTTTTCTGATTCTAGATATTTACTTGAAGAAGACGAAAACATTAATTTGTAAAGACATACGCAGCCCTATGTTTATCGGGGCATTGTTTGTAACAACATATAGAAGCAACCTAAGTGTCCATCAATAGATGAATGGATAAAATATTTTTGGTAACAGCTATATGGAAATATACAGAAACAGGCTTTTTTTCACTTGGATTTAGCATTTATTCATAAAAAATAAAGCCTTTACTTATAAAAATTTTTTAGGTAAGAGTCTACACACACACACACACAGGAATATTACTCAACCATACAAAGAATAAAATCTTGCCATTTGCAACAACATGGATGAACCTAGGGGTATTATGCCAGGCACAGAAAGACAAATACCATATGATTTCACTTATATGTGGAATCTAAAAAAAAAAACACAACCCAAAGTGGGGAAACAAGAACAGAAAGAGACTTATAAACACAGGGAATAAACTAGTGACAGGCACAGGGGAGGGAGGTCAGGGAACAGGCAAAATAGATGAGGGGTATTGAGAGATACAAACCAGTTATAAAATAATTGTCACAGGGATGAAAAGTATGCATAGGGAATACAGTCAATAATATCGTAGTAACTTTGTATGCTGACGGATGGTAACTACACACTGTGGAGAGCACTGTATAGAGAATTATCAAATCAGTATGTGGTACACCTGTAACTAATATAATACCATATGTCAATGATACTTAAGGTTTTTTTTTTAATTTAGTAAAAAAAAAATTTTAAAGCTTTCTATCTCTAACTTTGATCACATGGTCAAAAGGTTAGCATCAAACCCGTGACAAAGAAAAGGGTTAACCAGCTCGTGTTAAGGGAAAAAGACACTTAAATATTCTGAACACTAGACTCGTCCCTCCATACCTACTGTGGTATTTGGGATACCAAACTGTACAGGCCAATACCATAAGTACTACCCCATTTTTCAGTAGGGCTTTAGAATCTTGGCCAAAGACATCCCTGTAGGAGAACACTAAGACTGTGACCGCTGGTTAGACGCAGCTAGTGAGCAACTGAAATAAGGCTAGGGAAGCTGAAGAGCTGAATTTTAAATTTTATTCCATTTTAATTAACTTCAATTGAAAAACTGATACTCGAATCTGTTGTTAGAAACTTTAAGTGTGCTTGGAACAATTTTGGTACGAGTCTGCTTTGTCAACTTTCTTATTTCAATGAAATAAAGATCAAAGATTTCAGGTAAAATTTTAACAGCGAATGGAGATATTTTAGCTGTGAGTGTAAAATATACTTTGGATTCAAAGACTCAAGACCAAAAAATGTGTAAAGTATTTCATAAATGGTTTCTAATATTGATCGTATATCAAAATGCTATTTTGAATATATAGATTAAATAAAATATGTTATTAAAGGCAATTTCACTTCTTTAATGTGACTCCCAGAAAATTTTAAATTACGTATGTGGCTCATATTATATTCATACTGAACAGCACGGGTGTGGAGAGGCTAACTTTAGAGTAAAATCTAGTGTGTCTGACTCCCACATTGGTTAATTCCATCAAGACTAGGCTGATTCTCAGTGTGTGAATCCCTGGTATTAATCATTTCTCTTTGAGTTAAATACAAAAGTTGAATAATGTTAAATTTTAGGAGGAACTGGGGAAATCAAGGTGATATATTTTTATTCCGTGCTTTCAGGGCCACCAGGGTATGCTTACTCAATATTCAGTAGTCCAATACTACTTTGGTTTCATCATTCTTAGATCTATTTCCTTGCAAAAATTGTTTTTCTTATTTTTCCCCCTTGTTCTCTGACTGAATCTTCTCCTTTCTTCAAACCTCCTACAGTCATGTTTCCCTGGCAGATCCTTCTTGCCTAATCTCACATACCTTTGGTACTTATATTCTGTGGACCAGGCAGTCAACTAAAGGGGTCCTCTAGCATCAAGTAGAAACTATCATCCATTTAGCACCTGCTAAGCATGGACTGTCATCTGCACCATTTGTCCAAATGGCTCTCAGAGGAAAGCAGACAGACATAATATAATGGCCTTCCAAAGAATATTTCAGCTGTGTAGAGATCTTGTATTCTTTTTCTGTTTAGCTTCCATTTTTGGCAATATTCTAGATGTTCCATGTGGCTAAATAAGTGAATATTGGTATTATTTCCATTTTTAACGTTATTTTGGCCCAAAAGTTCAAGTGCACATTAATTAACTCTACAGCTGTTACTATCTACTAAAAATGTCAAGAGGAATCACAGCAACGAAAAATCTGAAATACAGTGTATTAAATCAAGAGTCAAAATATTCCATCTGCCAAATCGTTTATTTCTGAATGAAAATCCATTAGAGAATATTCACAAAAAGACCTTTGAGGGCTCATCATGATAAGGATCTTCAAGACACCAGCTAGTAGGGTGGTTTTGTTTTTCATACATTTCCATTTTGTAGTAAGACTGCTGTTTCGAGTACAAAACCAAATTAACAATAGATTAGCATGTACTCTAATATCCACTTACAAGGTCTGAATAACTGTTCTTACCTTGGTATTATAATCAAGGTCAAGACACCATTTTAATTTATTGACTACTTTTGGGCTTTAAATATTTTGTTTTGGGTTCTTTGGATTCTATTTGTGTGTTTATTTTCATGCCAGAATATCCATGGATCCTACAGTCAAGAAAATTTGGAATTTCCACAGATAAATTTACTCATGGAGCTTTGAGTTTTAAAATGTTAGGGTAGATTATAAAGAAACCAGCATAAATTACAAGATTGCGTTTTAATAAAGGTTATCTACATCAGCTTTTCAAAAGGTTTAGACAACTTCCCAAAATGTAGTCAGATTTATTTCCTGAACAACAACAACAAAATCAACCACCACAAACTGGACTGTTAAAGTGCTTAATTTAATAGAAGAGAAACACAGTAAGTAGGTCCCAAGGGGCAGTGTTTATAGACTATCTGTTAGGACAGCTAGGATACTATTACAAAGGGCAAGCTCCAGAGCCAGGCTACCTCAAGGTGCTCTGACAAATATTCCTTTCAGTACTCCAGTCATCGTGTTTTCAATGTTATTCTGAAAACATAGGCTATAAATATCTCTGCAGCAGAGTCAGTCCTCCCTGGAGGGCAGAGCACAGAACAAATGCTAGTCTTAATACAGGATGGACCAGCCATGCAGAGACCCAGGCATTCCATTCATGTCTGATTCACTTGTTGATCTTGTTGTCAAGACTCAACCCTCCATTCTTCCCCAAGCTGCCGCCCTGTGGCATACATCGTCAAGAGGAGACAAGCAAGATAGGTCAGATCTGGAAGCATTTTGTGTCATGTTGTTTTTTTAAAATAACTTCTCATGTTCTACCACTTTACTGGGGATGTTCTCCTAAAACCAACTGAAGGAAAACTGAAGTCTTTTATCAGAAAGAAAAATGAAAACCAAAATGACAACATACAGAATGCCAGAGTTGACCCTGTGCCCAGCAACTTGTACAATCTCACCATTTGCTCCTCTAGCGAGAGCTCTGATCGTGCTTCTTTCAGAATGTACCACAGTCACCACTTTATCCGTGGTGTCACTTTCGGTGGTTTTACTTTCCCACTGTCAGGAAGCAGATGACCCTGTAGGTCAGAAGGTCAATAGAAGCCTGACGCTACATCACAGCGTGCACGTCACTGAGCTCACTTCATCTGAGCACATAGGCATTTTATCATCTCATATCAGCACAAGAAGAAGGTTTGGTGTGGGACGGTAAGATATTTTGAGAGAGAGGGGCCATATTCTCATAGCTTTTACTACAATATGTTGTTATAATTGTTCTATTTTTATTAGTTATTGTTGCTGATCGCTGAGTGTACCTAAAATTTATAAGTTAAACTTTATCATACATATGTACCTATGGGGAAAAAAGGATAGTATTACCAGGTTCGGTACTCGTCACGGTTTTAGGCATCCACTGGAGGTATTGGAAGGAATCCCTTCCAATGAATTAGGGGGAACTACTATATCTTTTGTGGAAATTCAGTAAAAAATAAATTCTTATTCCATTTGTTCCCTTATCCTCAATGTCTACTGAATATAAATTTGACTTTTCAAAGTTACCAGTGGCCTATACTTAGAAGAAATGTAGAATTTATTTTAAAGCTGTATGTTAAAATGCCTTATAAAGTGTTTTAGGGTTCATGGTTTTCTTCTAGAATGTGAAACAACTTACATAGACCTTCTCGGCTGAAAAATGCCCTTAAACACTTATTTTGAATTACATTGTGTACAATTTCAATGGATTTCGGATTGATTAAAAGGGACTTTCCCAAGGGTAGCAGAAAAACTCATGAGCTGTATTACCTCCCTGAATGTATGTTTTAGTAGTCTACAACTTTTACCTATTGGAGAGTGTATGAATGGGAATCGACCATCAGTGGTTGCATGGAAACTTTTTATTTGATTTACGCTGCTTTCCCCCTGGCACTGAAGCTTTAGGATTTGTTCCTCAAATTTACTGATTGTAAATGATTCAGCCATGTGTTCATTTTTAATGATCTCAATAGCTACTCAAAATGGATTTTTAAAAATCATTTTAATCATAAATAGAAGACAATAAATCCTTCTATAAATTTAAGGATAACTCATTTTGATTATCAGTGAGGAAGCTGAAAAAACAGAGGCCAAGAGGAATAATTCAGAGACATCCACCAGACCCATGACAAAACAGATGTACCTAGAAAACAATGTACATCAATAAATAAGTCGAGAGAGATCAATAAATAATGTCTTGTACGTTTCACCCCATTTTTTCCAACTTCTAGATGATGGAGTGCCCCAGGATTTATTCTTCACACCTCCTCTTATCCATCAATATTTAGGCCCTATGTAATTGTATCCAGTTTCAATTTTAAATGACACCTGTACACTTGGCACCTCATAAATTATTGTCTGCAGCCCCAGCTCTTTTCTGTATTCCAGACTCATACACGAGTCTGCTCCACTCCTTCATTCAAATATCTAACAAAGAACTATCTGAAATCCGTATCCTATTTTCTCTCAGAACCTGTTCCTCCCAAGGTTTTCCCCATTTCGGTAAAAGAGTGTCTCCTGTTGCTAAAAGCCAAGAGCCTTGGTGTCTTACCAGGAAAAACCTATAGGCTCTACTTACCAAACACACTCAAACTATGACCAGTTGTCTCCCACCCAGCCCTAGCAACCTGAGCCCAATTACCATAGCCTCTCATCTGGATTGTGGTGGTGCAAAACTTCTCAACCAGCTGCCTGCTTTACCAGTGCCCCTTATTCTCCACGTAGTAGCCAGAATAATGGTTTTTTAAAGTTTGTTTTGTAGCTCAAAACCCTCCACTGCCTTGATGTAAAATCAAAAGGCAAAACAATGATTTACAAAGGCCTGCGTGATGTGGCTACTAACACTTGTGGGACTCTGGCTTCTACTACTTCAACTACCATGCCCTCCTACCCACTCTGTTCCAGCCCCAGCGGCCTCATGCATGTTCCTTGAACATCAAGGTGTTTACGCTGCAAGGCCTCTGCTCTTAATGTTGGTTCTGTATAAATGACTCTTTCCCCAGATATTTGAGTGACTTACTCTTCCTTTCCCTCATGTCTTGGATGAAATAGAAACTCATGAGCAAATCCTTACCTCACAGCCCTATATAACAGTTTTCTCCCTCACCCTTGCACTCTATTTTCTCTTGCTTTATTTTTTAGTCACCATCTGAAACACTAGATTTATAATATTTCATCTATTTATATGATGACTTATATAGGATTTGATGTTATTACATCTATTTATATGTTTGTGTGCTGTCTGAGCTCTCCCAGAAACATAAATGGAAAGAGATTTGGGGTTGATTATGTTTTGTTTTCTGTTTTCTCTCCATTGCTTAGGACAGTTCCTAATATCTGGTGGATTCTCAAAAAAAATGTTGTTTAATGAAAGAGCTATTCAGGTTTACTTCAGAGAACATAATTCAGGAGAGGGAAAGCACAAGAAATGGATTAGGACACTGTCATGGTGACACATGTGGTAGATGATGGCAGCATAGACCAGGGTGGCAGGAAGGATGACAGGGTAATTGCCCATCTTAAGATGCATATTTATAGTGCCAACTGCATTTTCTGGTACATTAGACTTAGACCCAGATTTAGGACTAGAGTAAGTATGTGGATGGTGATGCCATCAATTGAGATGACTAACAATAGAAGAATTTGTTGGGAGTCGGGGAAGTCCCAAGTCCTGTTTGGGATATTTTGGACATCTATTAGCATCAAAGTAGAAGTGTCAAGTGCGCAGTTTGATATCTAAGCCTGGATTCGAGGGAGTGCTAATGGCTGGAGAGATCACTGGGTATCAAACCACATACATGGATTTTAAAGCTGTGGTAGCGGACGAGATTTTCCAAGGAATGAGTGTATGTAGAGGAAGAGGACCAAGAATGGGGCTTGGGATAATTCAGTATTTGCAGGTAGGGGCAGAGGAAAAGGAAGACAAAGAGAAAGAAAGAGTGGCCAGTGAGGTGGGAGGTGATTTCAAAAGCTAAGGGGAAAAATTGTCTCCAGAAGATGTTGTAACTGTCAAAATGAGAGAATTAATTTTTCTATCATTACCAAATTCCAGATAGATGCGGGTTGATCTGCACTACAGTACTCTACGTCATATACAAGATGAACAAAAGACACAGAGAATTTTTAGGGAAGTAAAAATACTCCATCTGGTATTAAAATGATGGATAGAAGTCATTATGTATTTGTCCAAACCCATAGAAGGTACAGCAACATGAGTGAGCCCTCAAGTAAACTATGGACTTGGAGTGATGACGTGCCAATGTAGGTTCATCGTTGGCAAAATTGTACCATTCTACTGAGTAATGATGACAATGGGGGCAGCTTGTCTGTACCTTCCTCTTATCTGTGCCTCCCATCATCTTCTACCTCATCTAGGAGCTCATGTCTCCCAATGCAGATCAGATACTATTACTATGCCCAAATGACCACTGCAATCACATTTTCCCTGAAATCCAAAACCTTTCATTACTCCTTGTTCCCTCCCAGTTCAAGTCCAAACTCTTTAGCCTTGTATTTAGTGCACTTTGGAATCTAAAACCACTTTCTCCTTGGGGTGCCTGGATGGCTCAGTCGGTTGAGTGTCCAACTTCAGCTCAGGTCACGATCTCGCAGTTTGTGGGTTCAAGCCCCGCATTTGGCTCTGTGCTGACAGCTCAGAGCCTGGAGCCTGCTTTGGATTCTGTGTCTCCCTCTCTCTCTGCTCCTCCCCAACTCATGCTCTGTCTCTGTCTCTGTCTCTCTCTCTCTCTCAAAAATAAATAAACATTAAAAAAATAAAAAATAAATTAAAAAAAATAAAACCACCTTCTCCTTAAAGCCCACTTTTCCAGTATTATCTAATCCAAACTATAGATTAGGTCTCTGTAAATCTGCCACATATATTCCCAGCTCTATACCTTTGCTTATGCTGTGCCTTTTTGTTTGTGCTTACACACACACACACACACACACATGCACGCACACACACATGCACGCACACACACATGCACGCACACACATGCACAATTTCTTTCTCTTGCCATCCTGTGCATTCTTTTAGATAGTGTCACTTTCTTCATGAAACTTCCCTCATGGGCACATTACAAAATGTCCTCTGGCTTCTTTGAAATCAAGTAACACTGGCTGTATTATTCCCATGCAATTCTAAATTTACAATAAGAAAACCCAGGCCCACACACATTGTCAGTTGATAATTATGTGACCATGAACAATTCATTTTATGTCTCTTAGCCTTACTTTGCATACTGATAAAACACAAGGATTATAAAGGTTAGTAAAGAACAGTCTAGGCAAAGGTTCTATTCACGTAATCAACATTTGTCAAAGACCTTCTTGATGGATCATTATCAATACATAAAATGAAGCATTTCTGCACTGGAGACAGAAAACTCAGAATTTACTTGTTATTTGACAATCCAGAAAGCAATTTTGACAGAAACAATCCAGCAGTTTAAAGTCTATCATGACTAAGAACAGCGAGAAAAGGCACATCATTATCTCTCTACTAAATATTTAGTAGGTCTCTACTATGTGCTAAGCTCTTTGTAAACAAATACTTATATAAGGAATGGAAACTGCACAAGCCAACAACTCTACAGCATCTAGAGAAATTGTGTGATAGCCAGAACGGTGCCTTTTGTTATAGCAAAAAGAAACATTTCACCTATCTTTGATATAAATACAACATCCAACATCGGGACTTAAAAATGAAAAGGCACACAGAGGGGGGTCAAGTGGGGAGTACGAGTGAAATAGAGAGGATGAAGAGGTTCAAACTTCATTTATAAAATAAGTCACAGAGATGAAAAGTAGAGCATAGGGAATATAGTCAGTAATACTGGACTAACATTGTGCGGTGACAGACATGACTACAGTTCTCACGGTGAGCACAGAGTAATGGAGAGAACTGCTGAATCAGTATGTTGTACACCTGAAACTAATATAACACTGCATGTTAATTTTACTTCAATAAAAACCCAGGAAAATGGCCCACCAACAAATTATTTTACTTTCATGACATAAACAAATCCATCCTAGTGATTTTTTTAATGGATTGACCAGTTGGTTGGCAACAGGAAAACACAGCTTTGCCTAGGCCATAAAATAATTTGCCAAACCAATCAACTCAGTGAAAACAAATGAAACGACACTAGCACATTTCCAAACGGAAGGGCGGGACTCCCACTTGTCAGTCTGCTGTCTTGGAGACATAGGCACGTGCGGTAGGTACAACTTTCCCTATTTTGAACTATGTCTTTCTTGCCTTTAATCGGGGGATTGCTTTATAGAAGATGACAGAACTGGAAATTTTGATTTCGGATGGAAATTTCTGTGATGTCCCAAACTTACAGGTGGGCAAAAAGGGATGAATCAGATACTAGGAGGACTGAAAGGTTGTAAACACAGAAAGAGGAGCTGAAGAGAACAATCTTTTGCTGTAAAGTTCACCTAGTTGGGGGTCAGTGGGAGCAAAGAATCCAAGTGTACAGACAAAAATTGAATATGGAGAAGAAGCTGGAGCAGAGACTCCTGGGTTGGCCGGGCAGACAACGCCTCAGAGCTCTGAGAAGAGAAAGGTGGCCAGATTTTTCCACTAATGATCGTCTACTAGACAGCAGTGGATAACATGAGCCTAATTTATACTCAGAAGTTATCTTATTATCTCTTTTCTGAGCTTATTATCCAAAGAGTGCTACTTCTAAAGTTGCATAGTTCGCCAATTCTTTTTTTTTTTTTTTTACGCTGTTGTTGAAAACTTAGTAAAAACAAAACAAAACCAGCAAAAAAAACCACTTTGGTTAAAATGGATTTACAGTATTTTAAGATCCAATTATTTAGATGGAAAAATCAAAGTAGAGACCAGGGGAACAGAGTGTAAGACAAACAGAACCTGAAATGACAATCAGTAATTCTAGAAAAACTCCTGCAGAGGAACCAAACAAGAGAGATTAAAAGAAATTAGATCTCCCTGTGAAAAGGTCTTTCGCTTTTAGCTAATAAAAATAGTCTTCCAAACAACCTTGTTAAAAACCTGAGCTTCAAGGGCTGAGCAGCTCGCCTTTACACCCTCCTACATTCATTAACTTTGTAAAATCTGGGGGTGAAGGCGTGCCAAAGAAACAATTAGTTTACACTCCACCAAACAGAAGGTAGATGAGCTAATGTGATCTCAGTCACTGAAAACGGAGTCTGGCGAGTGTCTGCTGTGGTTTTGTTTCGTTTTTCCCTGAAAAAAAGTATCATAAAAAGTGGGAAGTTGCTAGCGAGCTTAAAGCTACAGCCCTGGCATGTTAATTCAGGACACTGAACTTCTTCCCCCTGTTCAAATGGACAGAAAATAGTGACTTCCAAGTCGCAGGGAATTAGGATCTTTCTCTAACCTGATGAATGAATCTACCCAGGACGATTCCGAGCACAAGCCAATTTCAGTTTGCCTTTTTTTTTTCCTCCCACAGGCCGCCGCTAATTCTTCCACAATTACAAGCACTATTGACTTTATACTAGGCACCAGTGTTTTTATAACGTTTGAAGATATGGATATAAAAAATTGATATGGTGTCTTCCTATGGAATTTCCTCTCCAAACTATGCTTGTGAAAACAAGTGTGATTCCTTAATCAGGAGGCCCACGAAATCGAAGACAAACGAAATCACTGGACGTCTACATCTGCTTAGTCTTAATTCTTTGCACACGTCTCCGAGCCCAGCTATGGAGCCCGCAGCTCACGCACAGTGTGGCTTCAGGACGGGTGCACGTGAAATAGGCCAACCGTCCACTTCCGTCTGGGACCAGCGTGGCTGGCATTTAACTGGCATGGCTTAAAGGTAGAGTTTGTGATAGAAAAAAACATACATTTTAAAGCAAAACTGATTCTTGCTGAGCTCTAGTTCAGTATTTTACAATATTTGCATGAGCCTTGGAAGAAAGCATACAAGGAAAAAGCTATAACTTATGTTTCCACACTTAACCTCTGTATTACTTACAAAACACACCCCCCCACCTCCACCTGCCCTCCGAATAGCCTACTCAAAGACAACTTGTCTTCTCTCCCTATTCGCCCATTCAAAAACTTACAGTGGTTTCTTTCTGCTTCCCATATTAAGTTCTGCTTTCTCACTGACCTTGGTATTTCAGCTCCAACATTTGAGATCATGACTTCAGACTCCTAGCTCCTACTCACTGGCTACACTTCTAGCCCATCCAACTCTCACTCAGGTGATCTCACTACTACTGCTCTTGGTGCTTTTAAAGGCATCCAGGTGGTTTACTGTTTACCTAAGATGAATCCTCTCCAGGCCTTATTTTCTTAACTTCCAGGAATCACCAATTCAAGCTCTCTCCTGATTAGTCCTGTATATTTGCTCTAATTTGTCTTGTATGGGGTTCACCTGAAAAACCCAAACCTGAATCTACCCATTTCTCTGCTTTCCCCATGCGTTTGCCTGGGATGCACATCACCATGAGCTGGGCTCATTCAACACACATTTGTAACTCTCTCCTTTCCTGCCTTTGTTACAGAGAAGTTAATACTCTCCTTCCTAGGTTCTCTTGAATTTCTAAATGTCACATGACGCAACTCTGGCCAATGAGACATATCAGGAAGTTGACAGAAAAGCTTTTTCTTTTTTGATTAAAAAACTGTCTATACTGCCCTTCTTTCTTCCACCTTTAAATGCAAATGAGACACCTAGAGCTATGGCAGCCATCTTTAACCAGGAGCAAAATACCAAGGATATGACCGTGACACCATTCCTCACCTCACAGGGCTGCTGAACTCCGCAGCATTCTTAGCATCTGAGGAAAAATAAATGACAATTTCTTTAAGCCACAGTAACTTAGCTTCCTCTTACCTGAAGAAGAAAGCCGTGAAGTAATATTTCTGGTCTGCTGAATGAATTCTATACTACTACAACTAATAGTAATAAATAAAAATAAGTCACCCACAGACTGTTGTCACAAAACATTCATTACAGACTCCAACTCCCTGAGTGTTGCCTAGCAATCCTAATCCTTCCTTTCTCTTCTCAGGACGGTTTTCCAGGTCTCCAGACGGGCTTTTATTTTTTTTGTTGTTGTTGTTTTTTGTTTTGGTTTTTTTCAGAGAGGCTATTTTAAACCTCTGTTCTATCAACCCCATCAGTCAATAATTTCCCTTCCCAATTTACAGAGAAAACAGAAGCTGCCAGTGTTTTATCTCCTTCACTCTGCCTTCTGTTCCCACCACTGTGTGGAACATTGCATCAGCCATATTTCCTGACCCTTGTCTTATGTGCCCTAGCAAGAGAATTCCACACAGTCCCTCACATCCTCTTTTGCCTTAAATCTGAGTCCTTTTCTAGAACACTCTTCAGTTACTCATCCTTCACGTTTCCCTTTGATGTTGGTGTTTTCCATCATTCTGTGGTATGTCTTCTTGTCCTCTCACACTACCACCCAAGGTTTTCCTTTTTTCTGTACCTTACTGATTACTAGAAAACCTGTTTTGATGCCTTGGTTCAATGCACTTCAAATCCAACCTGTCCTAACTTGAAATCCTATCTTGTCCCAAAACCTCCTACTGTGCTTATTGTCTCAGTGAAAGACATCATCCTGTACCTGGTTACTCATGGCAGAAATCTGGCATAATTTCTCATTCCTTTTTCTCCCTCAAACTTCACATGGACTCCCCCATCTACTCTTGTCACTCTGTCACCCATATATGTCTCAGGATTCTGGATACTCTTCTCTGACCTCACTGATGCTTTTCTACAATAGACCCTCACCAGCTGTCTCTCACATTACTACAATAGTCTCTTACCTGGACACGTGTCCTAGCCTGTTCACCTCTAGCCCATTCTCCACCATCTACACAAAATGATCTTCCTAAAATGCTGTTTGGTGTTATCTTACTCCCCCGCTCAAAGCTTAAATGACTCCTAACAGTTCTTTATTTCTTTCTTTTTTTACTTTTATTTAAATCCAAGCTAGCTAACATACAGTGTAGTGATGGTTTCAGGAGTAGAATTCAGTGATTCATCACTTACGTATAACGGTTATTTATTTTTAGAGCTAGTAGAGTAAAAGTGTGAACTGTACCTGCCAACTTCTCCAGGCGTTTCCCTTGCTTTTCTTTCCCATTGACACCTGCTGCTGGAATTTCCCTAAACTTGACCTAGTTATGTACCTGTGGCGCACTCTCTTTTCTCTCCAGGACTTCATACCTGGGATGCAGTTTTATATGGAAATCTTCCTCTCTCTCCACACCTTCCCTTACTAGGAATCTGTGCTAAACTCCAAATCTGCTTCAGTTGTCCTTCTTTTTGGCTACCATATTACCTCTATTTCTTTATGTTTGGAGGAATGTATTCAAGAGTTCTAGATCAGACTCTAACTTCAGACTTTGTAAACAATATGCAGTGCAAAATATTTGCAACATCAATGGCGATGTTCAATTTAAAATAACATTCATGGTTTTTCATATCAAAGAAAGGCATTCTCAGGAAAATATAATATCTTTACACCAAACCTATAATTGTGCAATAATTTGGTAAATAAATAATTAAAAATTGGGAGTTATATAATTTTTAAATGATAATTATTTTGACAAATATTAGTTCTTATATACTGAGATCTATTACCCCATCCAGGCATCATGCATGATATAAAAGTTCCAACATGAGAATTCAAGCACTGAAAGACAGAGAGTAGGAAGTCTCTGTACAAACGTAAAGGTAAGAAATCTGGAGTCTACCACTCTCCTCCAGTCTCCCTCCCCAGCCCCATCCTTCAGGTTTAAATGTAAAATTTAAGACATAAGAAATTCTATATATCTCTACATTAGCAAGCATGACTCTTCATCTGTTGTATTTTCATGTTTTTTTTTAGCCCAGGAAGAGAGGCGGTTAGGCAACAGAATATATAACTTATCAAAAACACCAACCTCAGTCACTTTCAAAATGAGAAAATTCTAACCGAGCTGGAGTAAGAATAAAATGATAGAACATCATTTAAGCCAGGAGGTTTGAAGCCTTGGAAACTATGCTTTAATGTATTCAGCTGCATTCTATTATCTCCTGCTTGAGGCTCAGCCCTAGCGACTCTTCCATTATACTCTTCATTAAAATCTATCACTAAGACCTTGAAAGAAGCACCCTTCCTATGCTTTTGGATGAATACATTAAGTATGTTCAATGACCCAAAGAACGTGTTCAATGTCTGGAGTAGAAGGAAATTAATCTTTCACTTATATAGAACTAACAACTCTTCAAAGTATTTGGACCTTTCAGTAGACGTTGATTCATTTACTGGATGGGTTTATAATACTAAATCAACCAATAAGTATGCATTGATTAGTGTACATTCAGCACTATTGAGCATGGTAAACTAGGCAAGAGAAATCCACAATATAGTGCCTGCTTTTTGAGAAAGATAGGAGACTCACGTGACACTACTAGAGAATGACCTCAGGACACATATTTAAATGCCAAGCTTATTTAATGTGCTTCCCTGAAAGTTCAGGGAAGGGAGAAATCAATTAGTGTAGCTATAGATTCAGAAAAATTTAGGGCTTAGAGATAATCTCATTTGACTTCTTGATTTTACAGATAAGTAAAACAAGACCTAGAGAGGTAAAAGGAAGGGAAAAGAAAGAAAATAAAAATTTTTTACAACCGTACTTTTTGTGTTATTTCATGCAAACCTGCCACCAAGTCTGTGAATTTGGTGTTACTATACCCATTTTCATAGGAAGCTCATGAGGTTGAGATAAATTTTGCTGTGTGTAAGATCTCAAAATTCAGGAACCCACACTTGGGTTCTCTGATTCCTAAATCCTATTTTCCATAGCATAAAAACATGCTGTGGCACATATAACGTGCAAGATATATTCATATAGTCTATCTTAACTTAAAAAAAAAAAACTGTCTTCCATAATTTTTTTTTAAATTTTTTTTAAATTTTTTTTTTTTTTTCAACGTTTATTTATTTTTGGGACAGAGAGAGACAGAGCATGAACGGGGGAGGGGCAGAGAGAGAGGGAGACACAGAATCAGAAACAGGCTCCAGGCTCTGAGCCATCAGCCCAGAGCCTGACGCGGGGCTCGAACTCACGGACCGCGAGTTCGTGACCTGGCTGAAGTCGGACGCTTAACCGACTGCGCCACCCAGGCGCCCCAATAATTTAAAAACTCCTAGTGCTGGCGCACCGGGGTGGCTCAGTCAGTCGAACATCCGACTTCGGCTCAGGTCATGATCTCACAGTTCTTGAGTTTGAGCCCCGCACAGGGCTCTGTGCTGATGGCTCAGAGCCTGGAGCCTGCTTAGGATTCTGTTTCCCTCTCTCTCTGCCACTCTCCCACTTGCAGTCTGTCTCTCAAAAATAAACAAACATAAAATTATTTTTTATTTTATTTTATTTTTTTCAATATATGAAATTTATTGTCAAATTGGTTTCCATACAACACCCAGTACTCACCCCAAAAGGTGCCCTCCTCAATACCCATCACCCACCCTCCCCTCCCTCCCACCCCCCATCAACTCTCAGTTTGTTCTCAGTTTTTAAGAGTCTCTTAGGCTTTGGCTCTCTCCCACTCTAACCTCTTTTTTTTTTCTTCCCCTCCCCCATGGATTTCTGTTAAGTTTCTCAGGATCCACATAAGAGTGAAAACATATGGTATCTGTCTTTCTCTGTATGGCTTATTTCACTCAGCATAACCCTCTCCAGTTCCATCCACATTACTACAAAGGGCTATATTTCATTCTTTCTCATTGCCACGTAGTACTCCATTGTGTATATAAACCACAATTTCTTATCCATTCATCAGTTGATGGACATTTAGGCTCTTTCCGTAATTTGGCTATTGTTGAGAGTGCTGCTATAAACATTGGGGTACAAGTGCCCCTATGCATCAGTACTCCTGTATCCCTTGGGTAAATTCCTACCAGTGTTATTGCTGGGTCATAGGGTAGGTCTATTTTTAATTTTCTGAGGAACCTCCACACTGTTTTCCACAGTGGCTGTACCAGTTTGCATTCCCACCAACAGTGCAAGAGGGTTCCCGTTTCTCCACATCCTCTCCAGCATCTATAGTCTCCTGATTTGTTCATTTTGGCCACTCTGACTGGCGTGAGGTGATCTCTGAGTGTGGTTTTGATTTGTATTTCTCTGATAAGGAGCGACGTTGAGCATCTTTTCATGTGCCTGTTGGCCATCCGGATGTCTTCTTTAGAGAAGTGTCTATTCATGTTTTCTGCCCATGTCTTCACTGGGTTATTTGTTTTTCGGGTGTGGAGTTTGGTGAGCTCTTTATAGATTTTGGATACTAGCCCTTTGTCCGATATGTCATTTGCAAATATCTTTTCCCATTCCATTGGTTGCCTTTTAGTTTTGTTGGTTGTTTCCTTTGCTGTGCAGAAGCTTTTTATCTTCATGAGGTCCCAGTAGTTCATTTTTGCTTTTAATTCCCTTGCCTTTGGGGATGTGTCAAGTAAGAAATTGCTACGGCTGAGGTCAGAGAGGTCTTTCCCTGCTTTCTCCTCTAGGGTTTTGATGGTTTCCTGTCTTACATTCAGGTCCTTTATCCATTTTGAGTTTATTTTTGTGAATGGTGTGAGAAAGTGGTCTAGTTTCAACCTTCTGCATGTTGCTGTCCAGTTCTCCCAGCACCATTTGTTAAAGAGACTGTCTTTTTTCCATTGGATGTTCTTTCCTGCTTTGTCAAAGATGAGTTGGCCATACGTTTGTGGGTCTAGTTCTGGGGTTTCTATTCTATTCCATTGGTCTGTGGGTCTGGTTTTGTGCCAATACCATGCTGTCTTGATGATTACAGCTTTGTAGTAGAGGCTAAAGTCTGGGATTGTGATGCCTCCTGCTTTGGTCTTCTTCTTCAAAATTACTTTGGCTATTTGGGGCCTTTTTGGTTCCATATGAATTTCAGGATTGCTTGTTCTAGTTTCAAGAAGAATGCTGGTGCAATTTTGATTGGGATTGCATTGAATGTGTAGATAGCTTTGGGTAGTATTGACATTTTGACAATATTTATTTTTGCAATCCATGAGCATGGAATGTTTTTCCATTTCTTTATATCTTCTTCAATTACCTTCATAAGCTTTCTACAGTTTTCAGCATACAGATCTTTTACATCTTTGGTTAGATTTATCCCTAGGTATTTTATGCTTCTTGGTGCAATTGTGAATGGGATCAGTTTCTTTATTTGTCTTTCTGTTGCTTCATTGTTAGTGTATAAGAATGCAACTGATTTCTGTACATTGATTTTGTATCCTGCAACTTTGCTGAATTCATGTATCGTTCTAGCAGACTTTTGGTGGAGTCTATCGGATTTTCCATGTATAATATCATGTCATCTGCAAAAAGTGAAAGCTTGACTTCATCTTTGCCAATTTTGAAGCCTTTGATTTCCTTTTGTTGTCTGATTGCTGATGCTAGAACTTCCAACACTATGTTAAACAACAGCGGGGAGAGTGGACATCCCTGTCGTGTTCCTGATCTCAGGGAAAAAGCTCTCAGTTTTCCCCATTGAGGATGATGTTAGCTGTGGGTTTTTCATAAATGGCTTTTATGATCTTTAAGTATGTTCCTTCTATCCCGACTTTCTCGAGGGTTTTTATTAAGAAACGTTGCTGAATTTTGTCAAAGGCCTTTTCTGCATTGATTGACAGGATCATATGGTTCTTATCTTTTCTTTTAGTAATGTGATGTATCACGTTGATTGATTTGCGAATGTTGAACCAGCCCTGCATCCCAGGAATGAATCCCACTTGATCATGGTGAATAATTCTTTTTATATGTGGTTGAATTCGACCACATATATCGAGTATGAATGCTAGTATCTTATTTTTGCATCCATATTCATCAGGGATATTGGCCTGTAGTTCTCTTTTTTTAAAGAGTCTCTGTCTGGTTTAGGAATCAAACTAATGCTGGCTTCATAGAATGAGTCTGGAAGTTTTCCTTCCCTTTCTATTTTTTGGAATAGCTTGAGAAGGATAGGTATTATCTCTGCTTTAAACGTCTAGTAGAACTCCCCTGGGAAGCCATCTGATCCTGGACTTTTATTTGTTGGGAGATTTTTGATGACTGATTCAATTTCTTCACTGGTTATGAGTCTGCTCAAGCTTTCTATTTCCTCCTGATTGAGTTTTGGAAGAGTGTGGGTGTTTAGGAATTTGTCCTTTTCTTCCAGGTTGTCCAGTTTGTTGGCATATAATTTTTCATAGTATTCCCTGATAATTGTTTGTATCTCTGAGGGATTGGTTGTAATAATTCCATTTTCATTCATGATTTTATCTATTTGGGTCATCTCCCTTTTCTTTTTGAGAAGCCTGGCTAGAGGTTTATCAATTTTGTTTATTTTTTCAAAAAACCAACTCTTGGTTTTGTTGATCTGCTCTACAGTTTTTTTAGATTCTATATTGTTTATTTCTGCTCTGATCTTTATTATGTCTCTTCTTCTGCTGGGTTTAGGCTGTCTTTGCTGTTCTGCTTCTATTTCCTTTAGGTGTGCTGTTAGTATTTGTACTTGGGATTGTTCTTGTTTCTTGAGGTAGGCCTGGATTGCAATGTATTTTCCTCTCAGGACTGCCTTTGCTGCATCCCAAAGCGTTTGGATTGTTGTATTTTCATTTTCGTTTGTTTCCATACATTTTTTAATTTCTTCTCTAATTGCCTGGTTGACTCACTCATTCTTTAGTAGGGTGTTCTATGCTTTTGGAAGTTTTCCAGACTTTTTCCTGTGGTTGATTTCAAGCTTCATAGCATTGTGGTCTGAAAGTATGCATGGTATGATTTCAATTCTTGTATACTTATGAAGGGCTGTTTTGTGGCCCAGTATGTGATCTATCTTGGAGAATGTCCCATGTGCACTCGAGAAGAAAGTATATTCTGTTGCTTTGGGATGCAGAGTTCTAAATATGTCTGTCAAGTCCATCTGATCCAATGTATCATTCAGGGCCCTTGTTTCTTTATTGATCCTGTGTCTAGATGATCTATCCATTTCTGTGAGTGGAGTGTTAAAGTCCCCTGCAATTACCACATTCTTCTCAATAAGGTTGCTTATGTTTGTGAGTAATTGTTTTATATATTTGGGGGCTCCTGTATTCGGCGCATAGACATTTATAATTGTTAGCTCTTCCTGATGGATAGACTCTGTAATTATTATACAATGCCCTTCTTCATCTCTTGTTACAGCCTTTAATGTAAAGTCTAGTTTGTCTGATATAAGTATGGCTACTCCAGCTTTCTTTTGACTTCCAGTGGCATGATAAATAGTTCTCCATCCCCTCACTCTCAATCTGAAGGTGTCCTCAGGTCTAAAATGAGTCTCTTGTAGACAGCAAATAGATGGGTCTTGTTCTTTTATCCATTCTGATACCGTATGTCTTTTGGTTGGCACATTTAGTGCATTTACATTCAGTGTTATTATAGAAAGATATGGGTTTAGAGTCATTGTGATGTCCGTAGGTTTCATGCTTGCAGCGATGTCTCTGGTACTTTGTCTCACAGGGTCCCCCTTAGGATCTCTTGTAGGGCTGGTTTAGTGGTGACGAATTCCTTCAGTTTTTGTTTGTTTGGGAAGACCTTATCATTCCTTCTATTCTAAATGACACACTTGCTGGATAAAGGATTCTTGGCTGCATATTTTTTCTGTTCATCACATTGAAGATCTCCTGCCATTCCTTTCTGGCCTGCCAAGTTTCAGTAGAGGGATTGGTCATGAGTCTTAAAGGTCTCCCTTTATATGTTGGAGCACATTTATCCCTAGCTGCTTTCAGAATTTTCTCTTTATCCTTGTATTTTGCCAGTTTCACTATGATATGTCATGGAGAAGATAGATTCAAGTTACATCTGAAGGGAGTTCTCTGTGCCTCTTGGATTTCAATGCCTTTTTCCTTCCCCAGTTCAGGGAAGTTCTCAGCTATTATTTCTTCAAGTACACCTTCAGCACCTTTCCCTCTCTCTTCCTCCTCTGGAATACCAATTATGTGTAGATTATTTCTCTTTAGTGCATCACTTAGTTCTCTAATCTTCCCCTCATACTCCTGGATTTTTTTTATCTCTCTTTTTCTCAGCTTCTTCTTTTCCATAATTTTATCTTCTAGTTCACCTATTCTCTCCTCTGCCTCTTTAATCCGAGACGTGGTCATCTCCATTTTATTTTGCAGATCATTAATGGCATTTTTTAGCTCCTCCTGGCTGTTCCTTAGTCCCTTGATCTCTGTAGCAATAGATTCTCTGCTGTCCTTTATACTGTTTTCAAGCCCACCGATTAATTTTATGACTATTATTCTAAATTCACTTTCTGTTATACTGTTTAAATCGTTTTTGATCAGTTCTTTAGCTGTCGTTATTTCTGGGACGTTTTTTTGAGGGGAATTCTTCCGTTTCATCATTTTGGATAGTCCCTGGAGTGGTGCGGGACTGCAGGGCACTTCCCCTGTGCTGTCTTGAATAACTTGCGTTGGTGGGTGGGGCCAGAGTCAGACCTGATGTCTGCCCCTAGCCCACCACTGGGGCCACAGTCAGACTGGTGTATGCCTTCTCTTCCCCTCTCATAGGGGCGGGATTCACTGTGGGGTGGCATGGCCCATCTGGGCTACTTGCACACTGCCAGGCTTGTGGCACACTGCCAGGGGATCTGGCGTATTAGCTGGGGTGGATCAGCAAGGTGCACAAGGGCAGGAAGGGCAGTCTCAGCTTGCTTTTCCTTCGGAGATCCACTTTGGGAGGGGCCCTGCGGCACCGGGAGGGAGTCAGACCCACCGGAGGGATGGATCCGCAGAAGCACAGCATTCGGTGTTTGCGGGGTGCAAGCAAGTTCCCTGGCAGGAACCAGTTCCCTTTGGGATTTTGGCTGGGGGATGGGCAAGGGAGATGGTGCTGGCGAGTGCCTTTGTTCCCCGCCTAGCTGAGCTCTGTCGTCCGTCTGGGGCTCAACAACTCTCCCTCCCATTGTCCTCCAGCCTTCCCGCTCTCCGAGCAGAGCTGTTAACTTATAACCTTCCAGATGTTAAGTCCCGCTTGCTGTCAGAACACACTCTGTCCGGCCCCTCTGGTTTTTGCCAGCCAGACTCGGGGGCTCTGCTTGGCCGGTGAGCCGCCCCTCCACCCCGGCTCCCTTCCGCCAGTCCGTGGAGCACGCACCGCCTCACCGCCCTTCCTACCCTCTTCCGTGGGCCTCTCGTCTGCGCTTGGCTCCGGAGACTCCATTCTGCTAGTCTTCTGGCAGTTTTCTGGGTTATTTAGGCAGGTGTGGGTGGAATCTAAGTGATCAGCAGAACACGCGGTGAGCTCAGCGTCCTCCTACACCGCCATATTCCCCCATAAATTTTTTTTTAATAAATAAATAAATACCTCCTAGTGCCCCCTCCTGTCTTGGCTTCTGGGTGCAATTATACAAATAGGAATGACCCAGGGCTAAGCAAAGCAATGTTTGATTCACCTCCTGCTATAAGGAAGAACATTACCTACCTGGAGTCTAGTTTGTATCTCAAAAGAGATGGGTGGAGATAGGTGACTACAGGATTTACAGACTGAGGATCAAGTGGTACATGGAAGGACTTTCAACACAAGGATCTGATTGAGACGGGAAATTCATCATGTATGGTTTAGGATTGGGGGACATGAGTTGAGGGTCCCGAAGTGAGTTTTGATAAGTAAATAGAGCTATGAAATAGGGAAAGAAAACCTTTTTTGTTCAGACGTTGAAGTCTTCATTTAAAAAAAAAAAAGCTACATTGTGGATCGATGGATTTTAAATGAATAGATTCTGGACAATGAAGTAAAGGGCTACCCAAGTCTGTGTATAGATGGGTTAAATGCTGAGAGTGTCCGCCCAGGTGTTTCCCAACAGACATTATTTCCATATTACAGTTGCAAAGAGTGAACTAGTAACTTTCTAAGGGTCATGCACCTTCCAGTCCATAGATTTCTTGGTAACGTTTCCATAAAGATGTTATATTTCCATTCCTTTCTACAAAAATAGTGACCAGTGTAGATTTATTTCTGTTCCAATTCTGTAGGTAGAAGATCAGGTCAATGATAATGTCACATTTCTTTGTAGCAATACCACGCACTGAAGCTTTCTGCTCTGTTTAAAGAAAATGCTCTTTAAGTATCTTCGGGAGCAAATGTAAGATTATTGGTCTCACTTGGATTGTTTATTTTTATCCTCCTCTCTTCTTGAACTCCTATTTCACACAATCAGTTGGGAAAAAAATTACCAATAAATCTTCGGTAGAGCAATGTTGCAGAGGAGCAATTAAACTGGATGTCATGACAACAAAAGCTGAATTTCCACCTATATTTCCCTTC
This sequence comes from Prionailurus bengalensis, assembly GCF_016509475.1. NCBI lineage: Eukaryota > Metazoa > Chordata > Mammalia > Carnivora > Felidae > Prionailurus > Prionailurus bengalensis. The sequence continues at coordinate 8,340,703 of NC_057344.1, read as the reverse complement.
AAAATACAGTGTTAACTGCCAGTGTATTTTGTCATTTGGCTACTTGAAAGTTCTTAATAATTTTATACACAAAATGAATAGCCTCCATAGCCATCATAAATAATTACGAATTTTCCTCTTAAGATAACATTTATGTATGCTTCACTTGACTGATAAAATTCCAATATATGAAGATTTCCAAGCTGCGTTTAGAATGTGCACCTAAATTTGAAAGTGGGTGGTCAGATATGAATGATACATCTGTGTGATGTGCCTTGTGCCTGTTCCCGATATTCCATTCAATGGCAACTTACAGGATCTCACAGTCACAATGACAGATAGGTTCAGCCAAGTAAACACACATGCACACACACACACACACACACACACACACACACACACACTTAGGGATGCCTGCACAGTTCAGTCAGTTAAGCGTCCGACTCTTGATTCCAGCTCAGGTCATGATCTCACAGTTGGTGAGTTCAAGCCCCATCTCGGGGTCTGCACTGACAGCTTGCAGCCTGCTTGGGATTCTCTCTCCCACTGTTTCTGCCCCTCCCCTGTGCATGCTCTCTCTGTCTCTCTCTCTCTCAAAATAAATAAATAAACTTAAAACACACACACACTTAAATAGGCATTCAGCCTATCAGTTCCAAATGTCAAAGGCAAATAGTAGGTTTTCAGCAATTAACAAGATTAAGCCAAATTGTGGTTATCAAGTCATTGTACTTACACTCTGTTTTTACTTTGACGAGCTCCAGAATCTATTCAGGAGACAGAAAAATAGAGAATTCAGGGATTGTAGGGACGCCTGGGTGGCTCAGTCAGTTAAGCGGCGGACTTCGGCTCAGGTCATGAACTGGTCGTCTGTGGGTTCCAGCCCTGTGTCGGCTCTGTGCTGACGGCTCAGAGCCTGGAGCCTGCTTCGGATTCTGTGTCTTCCTCTCTCTCTACCCCTTCCCTGCTCACGTGCTGTCTCTGTCTCTCTCTGTCTCGCAAAAATAAATAAAGAGTGTTTAAAAAAATGTAAAAAAAAAAAAAAGAAAATTCAGGGATTGAAACAAAAATGTATTGTTTTTTATAAACACTTATAAAGTTAAAATTGAACTATAATAGGGGCGCCTGCGTGGCTCAGTTGGCTGAGCATCTGACTTTGGCTCAGGTCATGATCTCGTGGTTTATGAGTTCCAGCCCCATGTCAGGCTCTGTGCTCACAGCTCTGAGCCTGGAGCCTGCTTCGGATTCTGTGTCTCCCTCTCTCTGCCCCTCCCATTGTTCACACTCTGTCTTTCTCTCTCTCAAAAATAAATAAACATTAAAAATTTTTTTTAAATTGAAATATAATAAATGCCATCTATTTAAGTATACAGCTTGATACATAGATAAGTAGATGCCTATAAAACCATCACCAAAATGAAGGAACAGAACATTTCTGTTATTTCCATGCATTTACCAATCCCCGGCTGGTTTCTACTTACTGCAGTGCCTCGCCAGTCCCCAGACAACTGCCAATCTGCTTTTTGTCACTCTACCTCATCCTGCATTTCCTAGGATTTTATATTAATTGAATAATAAAATACGTACTTTGGGGGGGGGGGTCTAGATTTTTTCGGTCAGGATAATTATTTTGAGATTTGTTAAAATGTGTATCCGTAATTCATTCCTTTTCATTGCCAAGAAGTAAACTGTTGTGTTCAGATTTCACTGTGGGTTTAATCATTCACATGGATAGCTGGGTTGTATACAGTTTTTGGTTATTACAGCAAAGGTGCTATGAACATTCACATGCCATTCTTTGTAGGAACGTCTGTTCTGCCTTCTCTAGAGTAAATACTTCGGGATGGAACTCTTGGGCCACGTGACAGCTGTATGTGTCAAATGTGTTATATACCATGTCACGGTCTCTCCACTAGGATACGGTGTGACAACTGTTGTTTGAAAAAGTGCATTTCTTGTAGCTACAGGACCAAACACAGATTTTCTTGCCAGCTTTCAGCCAGGAACTTCTCAGCAACTAGAGAATGTCACTAGGTCTTTATTACATTGCCTGTTCCACAGACACTCTCCTAACATGGCCTACCTCGTCAAGACCAGCAGTAGAAGCCTTCTCATGCTTTGATCGGACAAATGCTGGGCACAGTCCCCTTTAAAAGCTCAACTGATTAGGTCAGGCCCACTTAGGGTAATCTCCCTATGTCTACATCAAAGTCACTTGATTTGAGACCTTATCTACATCTGCAAGATATCTCTACCTTTGTCATATAATGCATCCTAATCACAGGGGTGAAATCCGTCCTATTCTTCAGTTTCCCCAGAAAATAGAAAATCAATGTAACTAAAAGTCCTTTGAGAAGATCAATAAAATTGAAAAATCTCTAGTCAGATTGATCAGGAAGAAGAAAGCAAGATACAACATTACAAAAAGAGAGAAATGGCCTCACTGCAGAGTTAACATATAACATAATATACGTATAGTAAGGGATTTTATAAATAATAGGTCTCGCTTTTTTATCCAATCTGAGAAATTCGGGCTTTGATTTATAGTATTTAAACCAATTATATTTATAGTTTTCATTAATATGGTGAGGATTAAATATATTATTTTCCTATTCATTTTCTACTTTTCTGTCTGTCCTTTATTCCTTTTCCCTACATTCCCTGTTTACTTTCAAATTATGATAGCAATTCATCTCCTGTGTTTGGTTATTTTAGCGGTTGCTTTAGGGTTTATAATATACATCTATAACTTATGATACCATGTCTAACTGCATTAGATATTACATTATTCCACATTTAGCCTAAAAATATAACACTAGTATTTTCTCCCCTTACTTTTTTGTTATTGTTGGCATATGTTTTAATTTCACATATTTTAGAAAACCTATACTATATTGTTATTTTTACATATTGAATTACATTTTAAAGTGATTTAGGGGAACCTGGGTGGCTTAGTCGGTTATGCATCCAATTCTTGATTTCAGTCATAATCTCACAGTTGGTGAGATTCAGCCCTGCATCAGGCTCTGCACTGATAGTGTGGAGCCTGCTTGGGATTCTCTCCCTCTCTCTCTCTACCCTTCCCTGCTCTCTCTCTATGTCTCAAAATACATAAATAAAAACTTTAAAAAATAGATTTAAATAGTGACAAAAAAATCTTTAAAAAATGTTTATGTATCTTTGAGAGAGAGAGAGAGAGAGAGAGAGAGAGAGAACGTGCAGAAAGAGGGCAGAAAGAGGGGGACGGTGGATCCAAAGTGGGCTTTGTGCTGACAGCAGAGAGCCTGATGCAGGGCTTGAACTCACAAACCATGAGATCATGACCTGCGCCAGCTGAAGTCAGACGCATCACCAACTGGGCCACCCAGGTGCCCTGACAAAAATATCTTACATATTTACTCACATTACTTATCATCTCTGGTGCTCTTTATTCATTTGCATTGATCCATACTGTTACTTACCAGCCTCTTTTTTTTTTTTTTTGCTTGATTTCAAAGTTTCTAATGTGGGTTTGCTGGTAATTAATTCTTTGAGCTCTACATGTTTAACAAAGTCTTTAACCTTAATTTTTGAAGGATATAGTTGCTGGGTATACAGAATTCTAGATTGTTAGATATTTTTTGTTGCTCTAAACATGCTGTCCCACTAGCCTCTCAGCTGCCTTGGCTCCCATGAGAAATCTGTGGTCAATCTTATCCAGGACTCTGACCTGTCTTTTTCTTCTTGCTACTTACAAATTCTTCATCAATGTTTTTGAGCAATTTGATTATGTTCTCTCTTAATTTTCTTTGTGTCTCTTTTACTTAGGGTTTTTGTCCAGCTTTATTGAAGAATAATTGGCAAATATAATTGTATATATTTAAAGTGCATGCATCTGATGATACACATTCATTGTGGAATGATTACCAACATCAAGATAATGAACACATCCATCACCTCATTTAATTAACTCTTTTGTGAGTCCATGAATTTAAGGTGAAAACATTTAAGATCTACTCTCAGTAAATTTCAAAAAACAACACTTATTATTATAGTCATATAAATAACTATATAACTGCATAGTTATATATATATAACTATTATATATACACATATAGTTATATATAACTGTATACCTGCACATACACTATATAGTTATACAGTTTATTATACACTATAATAAATATGTTATTAACTATAATCACCAGGCTGGACATTATAGCTTCAAAACTTACTCATCTTATAAATGAAAATATGTACCCTTTGATCAACATCTTCCCACTTTCCCCTCCTCCTAGCCTCTTTACTCTTTGTTTTTATTATCATTATTATTAATATTATTAATTTTTATTTATTTTGAGAAAGGGAGGGGGGAGAAGGGCAGAGAGAAAGGAAGAGAGAGAGAATCCCAAACATGCTTCATGCTGTCAATGCAGAGCCCGATGTGGGGATCAATCTCATGAACTGTGAGGTCATGACCTGAGCCGAAATCAAGAGTAATACGCCTGATCAACTGAGCCTCCTACGTGCCCCATCTACACTTTGTTTCTATGAAATTTTCATTTCCTTTTATATTCTACTTATCTGTGATAGTATACAGTATTTGTCTTTCTCCATTTGGCTTAATTTACTTAGCACAGTACCCTCCAGCCTCATCCATGTTATTGCAAATGGCAAGATTCCTTCCTTTCTGTGGCTGAATAACATTCAGTTGTGTATGCCACATTTTCTTTATATGCTCATTCACTGACACACTGTTTACATATGTTGGCTACTGTGAATAATACTATAATGAACATGGAAGAGCAGATACATCTTTAAGATACTGATTTCATTTCTTTTGGATAAATACCCAGGCATGGGACACTCAAACTGTATGATAGTTTTATTTTTTAATTTTTTGAAGAGCCTCCATACTATTTTCCTTACTTGGGATTTATTAATTTCTTGGGTATATGAGTTTGTAGCTTATCAAATTGGTAAATTTTTCAGCCATCAATTCCTCAAATAGTTTTATGCCCCACCCCCTTCTCTTCTGCAGGCACTCCACACATTTGTATTTTAAATTCCAGGGCACCTGGGTGGCTAAGTCTGTTGAGCGTCTGACTTCGGCTCAGGTCATGATCTCACAGTCTGTGAGTTTGAGCTCCGCATCAGGCTCTGTGCTGACAGCTCTGAGCCTGGACCCTGCTTCAGATTCTATGCCTCCCTCTCTCTCTGCCCCTCTCCCACTCAGTCTCTCTCTGTCTCAAAAATAACCATTAAATTTTTTTTTTAATTGTCCTACAGCTTACTGATGCTGTGTTGTTGTTGTTTTTTAATTCTCTTTCTCTGTGTATTTATTTGGGGTAGTTTCTATTGCTATGTCTTCAAGTTTGCTAATTTTTTCTTCTAGAAAGTTTAATTTGCCCACAATCTTCTCCAGTATAATTTTTCATCTTAGACACTGTACCTTTTTGTATCTTCTAATTCTTTCCTTAACTTTTTTTAACATATGGAATACAAATGTAATAACTGTTTAATATCCCTGTGCTAATTATAACATCCCACAAGGAACGGATGAGAGTACCAATTGCTCTATATGTTTGTCAGCATTTGGTGTTGTCAGAGTGTTGGATTTTGGCCATTCTGATAGGTGTGCAGTGGTATCTCATTGTTGTTTTAAGGAACTGGGGTTTTCATGCAGGCAATCTAGTACTATAGCCTGTAGATTTTAGCTGCTATATTCTACTTTTCCAAGTAAAGGACAAATCCCTAACTTGTGGACTAGTTCCCATGCCCTCCTATACAAAGGGCTTTGCTCCATCCTGTCATAGAATTTTCTCCTCTTTTATTGGATCATCCCCTTCACAATCCTTTTTATCTTAAAAAAAAGACCCTTAGGCTCACTATCCTTTTCTTGATCTATTCTCCCCTCCATGCCAAAACTTCTCAAAATATTTCTTTGCTTGATATCTATATTTTGGTTCTGTACTACTCTTGATGTTATGCTTCATTTTTCATCTTTCTCTGATTGTTAATATCATCAATAATTCCCATTTAGCCCTCAGCATCATTTGACATACTGGATTCCTCATATATTCTTGCAACACTTTTTCCACTTGGTTTCTGGGATGCCGTATTTGTTGATTGATCTCTTACTACATTTGTCCATTGCATTTAAATTGCTCTTATTAATTCTTCTGATGTCCTAATTTTTAAAGGTTTGAGGTGATGGCATCCATTTCCATGGCTTTAAATACTACTTATAATCATCATATTCACATGTATATATTTTTAACACTCCTCTCTACCTTCAGATCAGAGTCATGTATCAAACTGAACACATGACATGTCCAACTGGATAGGAATCTATGTCTTGCCAAGCTCAATATTGAAATCTCCTTCCCACCCTTGTCAAAACTGGCTTTTCTCATAGTGATCCTCATTTCAATAAATGAACCACCATTCACCCTTATGTTTCTGCCAAAACACTGGGATCATCCTTAAGTCCTCTTTTTTTTTTCCGCTTGCATTCAAAATCCAAGTTGAAACAAATTCTCTTGGTTTAGCTTTCAAGTTAGATCTTAAATCCAACAACTACTCACTACATCTTCTGTTGCCCTCAGATTCTCCATGCTCTCCAGCTTCCGGGGTCACCATTTACTTGGAATAAAATGAGAATTTTGCCCCAGGGTTGTCCAATGCAGTGGCCTTGACAATTCATGACTCCCTCATCTTTTGTAATGATATTGTAATAGCTTCCTTTCACATCTGCTTCTTGAGGAAGGTAAGTTGTAGAATACAAATTGGTAACTTACACATTCTGTATCTTTTCCATTACTGAGGTTAGTTCTCCAGTTGTGATCAGTGTTTCCCAAACTGCATCTCTTAATTCACGACTCCTAACAGATACTGCTCAACGAAGGGGGGCATATCCAAAATAAGTTTAAACACGATCCCCAAATATATGCCTCCCCATGGAGATTCACAAGGTAGTTGGGCAGTTGAAAAGGCCTGCAGGAAGGAAACATATTTAGGTACTTTCCCCTTAATCTTATTCCTGATAGAACATTCTTCCTCATCTTATTGGGTAAGGAGTAATGTTTACACCTTCCACCTCACCTGTTCTTTCAAGACCCACCCGAGTTTCACTATATACAAGGGGAATCCATTGAAGTGAACACATTGACCCGGATCTTCATCATCATATTTGTTTCCCACCCCTGGACCTTAGAGTCTCAGATACATAAAATCAGACTTACACTAGGAGTATGAATATTGTATCTGAAAATTAGGAAACAGGCTCCAGGATGTCTTTTTCTACATACTGACTGATGAATCAGTAAGAAAAACAGTGGATCTTTTATGATTCCTGTTTCTGTTTGTTAATCCTACCTGAGCCAAATTTTCCAAAGTGGTGGTTATGGGGAAGGGGAGACAATACTCTGTCTCAGTCTCAGCTCGTTCGTTCATTGGCCTCCACGACAGGTAAATCAAGTTAGGCTAGCACAGGTAGGGCTCACATGTCTCAAAGAATGAGAAGGAGGTAGCAATCCCAATTTCGACTTCCAGTTTAAATTGTATCTTCTAATATGTTTGTCTAAAACCCTAAACTCTGAGTTTGTTTCACGCTGCTAGCCATTCATTTCTAAATTCCGTTATTTCTAAATTTCTGTCACTCCTATAAATGTGTTCTCTAAGAGGTAAACTGTGATGAGAGGTGACTCTTAGGGATGAGAAGAATCTCAAGCATTTCGGTATAATGAGTAAGGGGAGGGAGACCAGAACATGAACGTAGTATTTAGGCAGTATTACCAAAAACAGAGGTATGCAACATTTATGCTAACTCTGATTTCAAATATCTCTCAGTCCGTAGGAACTAGAAACATTTGCGTAGCATCTCAGGGGAGAAGAGAGAACATGATAAATTTTACATGCCCCACAAAATTATCATTTGCAAAAAAGAACTTCCTTTATCTAAGTAAGATGCAAACAGGATAAATTCCTGTACAAATATATTTAGAAAGTTGCTGCACTTATTAGATCACTAAAATGGAAATTTTCCTTCAAGTGTGGAAAAATATAGTTAATCAAATTTTTGTTTGAAAATGTTCAACTATGCCTTAAAACCTTATGTCTTCTTCTTCCCCAAGACCTTGAGACTTCTCACCATTTAAAATTTTTCTTTTCTTTTCTGCTCTGGAGAAAGAGATTTAGTTATTTGCAGTATATCACAAGTGAACCTAGAAGTATAAATCATTTGCCATTTAAAATACCTGTCCTTTTCTATACCAATTAATTTAAATTATCCCCGTTCCTCCTGTTACATTAGTTATAGTAGCTTTGTAGAGATTTTTGCTGAATCAAGTAATCTCATTCTTATGTAATTTTCTCAGACTTTTTAAGAAAATCATCTTACTCCACTTTCAGACATCCTGGGACTCTGCAATAAGGCACTCATTGTCAGCCAGGTCTGTATTCCTTATTCATTCACTGTATAACTTCTAGTTAACCATTTAAATCTATTTGTCTCAATTGATTTATCAATAAAATTGTGATACTATTCTCCCATAATCCCATGCTTATGGGATATTTAGTAGAATCGGTTGCCTGGGGGAAAATCTATGAAACACTGAAAACAGCTATTTCTTTTTCACCTTCCCCCAACAAGGTAAATGCTACATTAAAAAAAAAGTTAACTTTTCTCCTGATTGTTCCTCTACCCACTCATCCTATCTTTATATAAGCCTCCTCTTCTGATGCAATGCTACCAAAATACAACATCAACAAAACTTTTTATAATTGGTTTCTTTCTTCTATAGCAATAATTCAGCTGCTAAGAATTGAAAGAATAGTAGTTTGCATGCCATTAAACCAAAAATAGAGGAGCTGGATACTGAATTTTAGGTGTATTAGTTCTGGTGACTATCCCTGAGAATTGGGTAGTACGTACATTTTAATGGAATAGTTCACAAGTCAGCAAAGGAACATTAAAAGAGGAGTTTCGCTAAAATATTTTAGACATTTTTTTTGTAATGTAGTCTAAGCACATCATACCTCAGATGACTCAAGCATTACTGGAACATTAGGCTTCCCTGAGAAACTTGTTCCCATTCAAGTCAAACAAGGAGCGACCTCACCCCACCTTATTTACAATGCCTGGTGGGACATTTAAAACTTCTATTGTTGATGGAGTCTCCACTAGGAGCCATTTGCCTGAGGAAGTTATTTATTGCCTGGAGGTCAAAGGCCCTCAGAGCACTTGACCCAGAAAACAGCCATGTTCTCTCTGCCTCTGTTTCTCTCTTTTTAGGACATAAAAATCCGAATTGTAATAATCAAGTAACAATATCAGCTATACGACTATGATTTATTTCCTATTACCCTCAATATTTTGTATTTCCCTTTAACAAAAGAACTGCTTGGTTATTTTTTTCTGTTAAATTGGAAGATTTAACATTAAAGATTTAATGCTAGGGGCCCCTGGGTGGCTCAGTCGTTTAAGCGTCCGACTTCGGCTCAGGTCATGATCTCACGGTCTGTGAGTTCAAGCCCTGTGTCGGGCTCTGTGCTGACAGCTCAGAGCCTAGAGCCTGTTTCGGATTCTGTGTCTCCCTCTCTGACCCTCCCCCGTTCATGCTCTGTCTCTCTCTGTCTCAAAAATAAATAAACATTAAAAAAAAAAGATTTAATGCTAAGTATCTAGAATGGAATATAGAATTTTAGTTTGAGATCTGGAACCCCTTCACAAAAGGGAAGTTTTACTTATCTTACTAATCCTGGCTAGTGCACATAGGAATATGAAAAATGGGTGACTGGGAAATTTTTAATCTAATTAGAACTGAATTTGCAAAATATCAACACTAAAAGAATACATAAGGAGAAAGAAGAAGTAGAAAATGATGAAGCAACTTCATGAACCTCTTGGCTGCTACACATCTTGAGATAAATAAATTATTTATTAATACTGCGTTAGCCATACTCGGCAAAATGTTCAACATTTAGAAGACATTTTCTAGGGGAAAAAAGGGAATACTGTCACTGTTGAAATGATTAACGATGTTGTTTTGTAGCTATTAATAAGAATAGCGATTTTGATATATAACTTCAACGTTATATATTAGAACATCTGCAGATATACGGTACGTGATCACTGCAGAGATTACACAGAACATACTCTACTTGTTAGTATACACATGTGATTTTTGTTTAGCTCATGTATATTTTCCACACATCTAAAATATGTAAAATCTTCTCAAGCCGAAAAAAAATCAAATAAAATATGTGAAATCTATGGCTTTTTCATCGTAAAATGTAAAGCAAAACTAAGTTATGGCTATTCAGTTTGAAGTTAATAATCTTGAATGAAAATTTACTTTAAAATATTCTGCATTTTGACTTACACGTTAGCTGTACTGTAGCAGGAAAAACAATAACCACAAATGAATAAGACAAAATGAGGGGCCGAAAAAACTCTAACACAAGAGAACTGAGCTCAGATGGCTAAGCCTGTCAGAGGGATCAAAAGCAGAACTGGGGAGGGGCACCTGGGTGACTCAGTCAGTATCCGACTTCAGTTAGGGTCATGATCTCACGGTTCATGAGTTCAAGTCCCACATCAGGCTCTGTGCTGACAGTTCAGAGCCTAGAGCCTTCCTGGGATTCTGTGTCTCCCTCTCTCTGCTCCTCCTCCACTCACTCTCTTTCTCTTTCTCAAAAATAAACATTAATTTTTTTTTTTAAAAAGGAGAACTGGGGACACACCTGTGTCAGAATAAAATCACGAGGAAAGAGAACAAGTTCAAGGAAGAGTGACTGGGAAAGCAAAAGAAGAAACTTAGAATCACTGGCAGGTTGGCTTCAAGAAGGTGTAGACGGTCATGTTCCCATGACACGTGCTCATGTGGTGCTCACTATTCTTGTTTCTACAGATTCTTTTTTTTTTAACATTTATTTATTTTTGGAGAGATACAGCATGAGTGGGGGTGGGGTAGAGAGAGAGGGAGACACAGAACCTGAAGCAGGCTCCAGGCTTTGAGCTGTCAGCACAGGTCCTGACGTGGGGCTCGAACCCACAGACCAGAGATCATGACCTGAGCAGAACGCAGATGCCCAACCGACTGAACCACACAGGTGACCCTACTTCTACTGATTTTAAAATGTGGTAAAAGCAGCACATTATAATAATTAGAGTAAGAAGCTAGATTAAGAGCTCTCATTAATAAGTGGGGTTTTTTTTACCATCAATCAATAAATGGACACTTACTGACTACTCTATCCAAAATAACCCATTTTTCCTCAAGTGCACATGCAGCATTCACCAAGATGACCATACCCTATGTGATAAAGTAAATATGAACAAATTTAAAAGAAATGAAATCATACAACTTATGTCCTCTGACTATGATATATTGGTTTCTAGCTTAGAAATCAGTAACAGAGGGGCACTAGGTGACTCAGTTGGTTAAGCATCTGATTCTTGATATTAGCTTAGCTCATGATCTCACAACTGTGAGAAGGAGCCCTGTGTGTGGCTCTGTGCTGACAGTGTGGAGCCTACTTGGGATTCTCTCTCTCTGTCTGCCCTTCCCCAGCTGGTATGAGCATGCACTCTCAAAATAAATAAATAAATAAATAAATAAATAAATAAATAAATAAGTCAATACATACATACATACATACATAAATACATAAATACATAAACAAACAAGTAAACTTAAAAAAACAGAAACCAATAACAGAAATACTTAGAAATACTTAGAAATTAAATTACATACTCCTAATAATAATACATGGGTAAAGGAGGGCATTTCAAGAGAAATTAGAAAATATTTTAAAATGAACAAAAATGAATATCAAAACTATGAAATGCAGGTCTGAAATCAATAATCTAAGTTTCCAGTTTATGAAATTAGAAAAAAGAACAAAATAAACTTGGAACAAGCAGAACTATGGAAATAATAAAGAACAGAAATCAGTGAAGTAGAAAAGGGAAGAACAATAGAGAAAATAAAAAAAAAAAAACCCAAGGTAGGTAATTCTTTAAAAATACTTTAAAAATTGATAAACCTCTAGCCAGACTAACAAAGAAATAAAGAGAAAAGACAAATTATCAGCATAAAGAATAAAAAGGTGGTATCTCTACAGACCCTACAGATAACAAAGATAATAAACACTATATAAGTAATTCTACATGCATAACTTTGACAATATGGAGGTATTCTTCAAAAATCACAAACTCTAAAACTCACCTGACATGAAATAGAGAATTTGAATAATGCTTTAGCTATTAAAAGGATTGAATTCATTGTTAAATCCTTCTGAAAAAGAAAGCTCCATGTCCAGATGGTTTTACTGGTGAATTGTACCAAGCACTTAAAAAAGAAATAACACCAATTCCGACATCTCTTTCAGGAAATAGAAGGGGAGAAAATATTTTACAACTCTTCCTTAACTTCCTTAACTTAATAAAGGATTTCCATAATGATAAAAATCCTATAGCTAACATCATAATTAATGGTAAGACTGAACATTTTCTAAGATCGAGAACAAAGCAAGAATGTCTACTTTCCTCACTCATATTCATCACCATACTGGAAGTTCTAGTCAGTGTAATAAAATAACAAATCAAAGGCATTCAGATCAGAAAGGAAGAAATAAAACTATTTCTATTTGCAGATGACATGACTGTCTACATGTAGATTGCCAAGGAATCTACAAAAATGCTCCTATCAAGGTCACATGATACAAGGTCAACTCACAAAAATCAATTGTATTTCTATATAGTACCAACAATGAACAATTGGAAAGCAACATTAAAATATATATATTTTCACAATGGCATCAGTCAAATGAAATACTTAAGTATAAGTATCTCATCATTCCTCACCTGCAGGTGGGGGCCATTATCCCCATTTTATACAGGAGGAAACTAAGGCAGAAAGTGAGTGACTCACCTTAGATTACTCAGATGAAAAGTAGTCACTTGGAAGTCAGCCTGAGCCCACTTAATTTCAAAACTTCCTCTTAGGCTCTTATACAGAGTGATGCTAAGAAATATCGTCTGTTCGCTGTTTCATAACCTGTGTTGAACCCTAAGTAACGTGAAGTTAAATAAGAGAGAGGCCTTTTGGAAAACAGACTAACTGCTTTTTAAAAATGCAGTTGTTTAATTTTCCTGACACTGATTAGAGCAATCCACTATTTGGATGTGAGAGCACTGCACTGCTCTGTGACCTGCGCTGACGGTTTCATTTTCTTGCACATATTTGGCCATATATACACATAAGCCAGGGACTTGAGTTCCCAACTTTTATTACCATTTAAAAAATATACAAAAGACCATATGTGGTTGAAGAAGTTTTCTGATATATTGGAAAGATAAATTTTAACTGACCAAGTCCTCAAAAATCTTATTTAGTGTTCAGTCAGAATGACTGATACACCTACCTTCTTCTTACCTAGTTCTCTGTCTTCTCAGGACAAATTTAAGGCAATAATCTACAACTGCATAAGATGTAGCAGGGTTCTACTGCCTGGCATTTGAAAATGCCTGTGATGTCTGTCTATATGTTTTCTAAATATGAAATACAATAAAGTGACTGAAAGTGATAGAAGTCAGAGTTCTCCAGAAAAGCAGAATTAAGGAATTGGCTCACATGATTGTGAGGTCATGGCAAAACCGAACAGTGGGGCAGGATAGTAACATGGAAACTCAGGCAAGAGTTAATGTTGCAGTATTGAGGCAGAGTTTTGTCTACTCCAGGAAAGTTGTTTTTGTTCCCAAGGCTTTCAACTGATTGAAGGAGGCCCACCCGAATTATGTAGTCACTTCCCTTACTAAAGTCATCTGAACTGTAGATATTTAGCCCATGGACAAAATGCCTTCATAGCAAAACCTAGATTTGTGTCTTTCAAATCGCTGAATATTGTAGCCTATCCAAGGTGACACCTAAAACTAACCATCACACAGATAAAGCACAGTATTTCTCGAAGTGCATGTTAAGATATTCCTAGGAGTATATAAGGAAACTGTTCAGAGGTTGGTGAGTCACCATGTCAAACAACTGACAGCTATCAATGACAACTTTGGGGGGGGGGGGTAAAATATTTTTCCTAATACATGGATAAGCTCTACTTTCTTCTTTTACATTGTTTTACCCTCACACCCATTTGACTTCCATTCTCTTTTCATACCAAGCCTATATCCTCATAAAGAGTCATGCAGCTAACGTCTATTTTCTAGAGTGATACAGTAAGATTTTCCTGACTCTGTACAGGAAAATACAGGAAAACTAAGATGATAGTTGATGACACCCTCTCTGTGAAATAAAATTGCCACTGTCCAATGTTCACTGTATTAGAACTTGTTAATATTTCTCTAATTATGGTAGGACTATTTGTTCAAGTCAATGTTGTTTAAAGAGAGAGAGAGAGAGATCTTTTAACATTGAAAAACAGTCTTCAATGAAAATCTCATGTGTCAAATGTAATATTCCATCTCCTTTATGAGGAGAGAGAAGAAGCCCACAAGCTCCATTTCTTTTTTGTTTGTTTTTTTTTGGGGGGGGGTGCAAATGAGCAAGATGAGAGAGAGAGAGAGAGAGGGAGAGAGAGAGAGAAGCAGGTTCAGCTGGGTCTCGATTTTTATACAAGGCAGGGCTCGAGCCCACTGGAAGAGGGGGCTCATGCTCGATGTGGGACTCGAACTCAGAAACTGTAAGATCATGACCTGACCCGAAGCCAGATGCCTGACGGCTGAGCCACCCTGGCACCTGCCCCATTTTTTAAAAGTGTGAATTCTTCCATACTGTTTTTCTGTTGCTCAACTTGAAGTGTTAATTGCCCAAACACTGATACTGCTGACATGATGGCCATATGCCACAGGACCTCTGGAAATAAAGAGTTCTCAGCAGATACTTTATTGCCTTCCCGTTTTTCTTTATATACTTTTAACCTGAATTTTGCACTTATGTAAAGAGCACTAACTCCACTGATGAAGCAAATATTGCTACCTGCTATTATTGCTTCATTATGTGTCTTTAAGTGATCCAGGCTTAGTGAAAAGCGTTTAGTCTCAGGAGACTAACGCAATAGCCAAGAAACTCTTGGCAAATTGTAAATCTTAAATGCAGAATGATAAATTGGTCCCTTCTTCACTTTGAACTGATGGATGGGAATAACGTGTCCTTATAGTTACTTACTAGTGCAATGCTAAATAGTTCTCTCACTGACCTTGGTTTAGATGTTTTCCAAATATGTGCCCTTTAGCCCCTCCTCTTGATCCATTTTTTTTAGTCAAACAGACAGTTGGAATATTTAGGCTTTTCTTCTAAATGTTTTCGTCCACTGTCTAACTTTTTACTGTTTGTTGTTACTGGTTGTTGGGTTTTTGTGTGTGTGTGTTATTTCCAGCATTCTCAGGGTCCTAGTGGCCTTCCAGTACGTGTTGGGCACAATCTCCCATCTCCCACACAGCCTCTCAGTGCCCACTAAGATAAGGCAATCCGAAATTGTCCTCAGCATCCACAGCTAACCACCCTGAATGTGCCTCATCTCGTATGCTCTTAGAAGCTAAGCAGGGCTGGGCCTGGTTAGTATTTGGATGGGAGGAATTGTCCTTGGCACAGCCTGATTAAAAACTTGTAATATTGTGATGTGATCATTCCAAAATTAATTATTGCAGTTTGCTTATTATATCTTATAGATTTGAACTAGAATTATTCTTCTTCAATGATGTCATCACACTTTCACTGGGGGGTGGATAAAGAAGGAGATGAATTGTCTAACGTGCATGTAGTTTTGCAGAGGGTATTTCTCTGGAGAGGGAAAAGGAAAACAGAATTTATAGTACATGTACTTCGCGTTGGGCACTATAAATTAATATTCCTTGCTTTCTTACTCTGCATATCAACTCTCATAGCTGGTTTACATGCCCAAAATCCCTTATATAAAATCCTCAGGCTAAATAGGTCTCAGAATTGAGAAATCTCCAAGTGTTAGTATCTGAGGACTCTCCCCTCCATCAATAACATGAATTCCTCAGTGAAATGCATGAACACCTCTACAGAGTGGGATAAATAAAGGCTGTAAATAACCTCGTGTCACTTCTGGTCAACTTTGCTGACAACGGGTGCAAGGTTTCGCTGCCAAATAAGAAAAAAAAAATTTGTTTGTGATGGTCTTGGGTTTCAGAATTGTAAGTAAAGGATAGTACACCTGTATTAACCCAATTTCAGAAGAAGGAACTGGGCATCTGCAGTGATTAATACAAACCAGACATACGCAATTTAAAGCTACACCTGTCGTGTGCAAGAACCATTTTTTGCTGCTGTTGTTGAAACCACATTAAGGATTTATGCATATGCATTCTTTATTAAGGATTAATTGGAGAATTAAGGATTAATTGGAGAATTCAGTTATCCAAGGGACCTTAAAAACAAAAGCTTTATGGGGCGCCTGGGTGGCTCAGTCGGTTGAGTGTCTGACTTCGGTTTGGGTCATGATCTCGCAGTCTGTGTGTTTGAGCCCCGCATTGGGCTCTGTGCTGAGCATCGGCTCAGAGCCTGGAGCCTGCTTCAGATTTTGTGTGTGTCTCTCTCTCTGCTTCTCTGCTTATGCTCTGTCTCTCTCTCAAAATAATAAATAAACATTTTTTTAAAAAGCTTTAAAGGTTATCTATCATTGAATCAGTACTTTTAATACTATTGAACAGTTTTCCATTGTGATCACCAATCACACTATCATAGGGGAGGTTATTTTTCCATCTTTTTTAGTTTATTTATATTCATTTTTTTAAGTTTATGTGCTTTCCTTAGCATATAACTTCAAATTAGCTCAAGTGGCTATCAAGGGATCGCTTTGACACAAAAAGTTTGATGCTAGGTTAGACCTGAAGGACCCAGGAGGCTATGATTTTCATGGCCATCCATGTGGGCTCTTAAATAATTCTGGTCTATGTTCACATCTATTCCCGTCCTACCAAGGCCTCACCTTGTCAAGCTTACAAGCGTGTGTAGGCTATTAACAACTGGATACCACGGGCATGATGACAGTGCAGTTTTGCCTGGGCAAGAAAAGCTGGCAAAAGCAGTGCAAATACTCTGTGATGCTATTCAGCCAGAACTTTGACTAGGGTTTTTAGAAAAACATGATGTTATCCTGAATACCAGATGCTGCGTGCTAAAACTTTTGGACCAAGTAATCCTTTATTGGAAAGCCAAATATAGTCCCCATGTGTTGCAATCAGCCAGAATTTTCTACACTTACCATTCTACCCTTAGGTGAACTTCCCCTGATTATACCACAAACAGAGAAACAGAGAGTAATTCTAGTGGAATGCTTTAAACTGGAAACAAGTGACATTATTATTACTGTAGTCAATGAAACCTTAGGTACAATTCATGCCATAAGTTCAAAGTAATGGTACTTTAAAAATCACTGACATTTTTACTTGGTTGGCATTCGCATTAAGTAAGAAGACGTACAGCAAGATAATTCTTCTTAGAAAAATTTTCCACTACAGGCAAATCAATTAAAGATTTGGCGAGCACATTTTTATTACCTCCAGAAAATTGAAATGGCTATTAATATTATAATAATTGTAATAACTATTTTTAATGAGCCATATTTAGGTCTTTACCAACAAATTTTGGTCAGTCAAACAATAAAGCTGTTAGGAATGTAGTATTGTGACCAATATTCAGAAAGGTAGTGTCATTATGCATTTTAAAAGATGTTAAGTATATGGTACCTATTTTCCCTTTCTTTTTTTGATAGAAAGTTACAATTGGAAACTGTGCAAAGGTAACCTAATACTGACTTTATCTAAGAGAATTATTATACCCCCCAAAAAATGTAGTCAATAATTTAGATTCTACTTTTGATTTCTTTTGAGCCATTTGTAATATACTTATCACGTTGGCCTAAAATTACAACACCTTGGTATATTTAGCATAAAAATTCTCACTATGGGTTAGAAAGAAAAACAAATAATCCTCTACTTATACTAACGAATCAAACTTCTAAATGATATCATTCCTGGGTCCAGTGTAATTTTTTTAATGTGCCAGCAAAATTACATTAGTCACAAATCACTAGGAGCATTCGTGCATAAACAATGTAATAATATCCCTACTACTCTTAGCAAAATTTCCCTTTGACTCCTCTTCTAATAACTGGAAAAACTTCTATCTCTAGGGATTTTAAACAATGCCTAATATTCTCCAAAATATCTTTCAGTATCTCTAACATAATGTATTCATGGCCATTTAAGGACACTTAAATAATACTTACGTCTATTCTCTAGGTAATAATAATTCCATTTATAATACCAAAAAATTAGTATTTACAGAGAAACTATTTCATTAGTTTCTGGATACATATACCCTTCACACCATTCACACTGATTGCTGAGATAGAAAAAACATTATACTGCCCATTATGATAGCCACTCAGGCATACGAAATGAAATATGCCCAGAAAAGACACACAAGTTAGAAAATGACAACTTGGTTTCCCCCCGACTCTGGCTGAAGATAAAATGAAGAGAACTGAATCAAATAAAAACAGATTAACCATCCTAGCATTTCATTTCAATTTAAGCATGACATATAACAATTGGCCAGCCAAGAAAAGAGCGACGAGAGAGGGACATACAGTAAAATATTTTCAAAGTGGTTTGAGATAAAGACTTGTTGCTGTTTATTCAATTGTATCCTTAAGAACAAGAACAAATTAGAAAGATAAAAGAATAGATGGGGGATGATAGGGCATGAAGAATGGACGAGTTAGCTCCTTATTAATATTGTTCCATTGGTTTGTGACATGTTTACACACGTTCTTCTGAAGTATGTGCAAATTCATAAAATGATTTTGCGCTTTATTTTTGTTCTGATTCATTATTTGCTGAAACAGTAATTTTAAAACTTCAAATATCAAAGGTCTAAGACTAGACTATAGGAGCAGATAAGCACCATGCATTAGCACTGGCAGAATGGCAGTGTATTACCAACAGAAATACTCTGGGTCACAGAACCAATACAATACGTGGAAAGAGGTCTACATAAGAGGAGGTTATTTCAGAAATCTGCTCACACAGCTATAGAAGCTGAGAAGTCCCACCATCTGCTGTCTGCAGCTGGAGAACCAGGAAAGCCACTGCTATCCTTCAGTCTAAGTCTGAAGGTCAGAGAACCAGGCATTTTTCTGTGCAAGGGCAGGAGGAGAAGGACCGTCCAGATCAAGAAAAGAAAATGTGCCCACCCTCTACCTTTTCATTGTACCGGGGTCCTCAACAGATTGGACAATGTCTACCCACCCTGGTGAGGGAAGATCTTCTTTACTTAGCCTTCTGATTCAAATGCTAATATCTTCTGGAAACATCCTCTCAGACACACCCAGAAATAATGTTTTACCAGCTGCTTGGCCCAGTCAAGTTGACACATAAAACTAGTTGTCACAAATCATAAGAAAAAAAAATCGCCTGGAAACTTCTCTAGTTGAAAGACTTGTTGACTGGGGCACCTGGGTGGCACAGTCAGTTAAGCATGCGACTTCGGCTCAGGTCGTGATCTTGCAGTTCGTGAGTTCAAGCCCTGCATGAGGCTCTGTGCTGACAGCTCAGAGCTGGGAGCCTGCTTCAGGTTCCATGTCTCCCTCTCTCTTTGCCCCTCCTCTGTTCTCTCTCTCTCTCTCTTTCTCAAAAATAAATATTAATAAAAAGTTTTTTTTTAAAAGAATGCATACTGTTGACTGCATTAAAAAAAAAAAAGGAAACACTTGATTATTGTAGAGAAGATAGTTGGAGAAACTCCAGCATACTATTTGGGTATTTCCACCTTGGTAAATTTACACAGATCCAGTATCTTGTCCCCAGGTCTGCAGGGTAAGAACTTCATTACTTGAATTACTTTGGTTTAACAAAAGGTGATTAAGCCTGGGAAAACCTATTGACACCATTTAAACAATCTTACTCAAAAGAAATAGAACATATAGAGGCCAGAAGGTCAATCTATTAATTTTCCAAAGGAAATTACAGAGACAATAGGTCTACTTGACCAATTATGTATCAGAATATCTTCTTTAATCGATGTTTCTCTACAGCCCTCAATTAATTTATCCAATTTCTCTGTCATCATCAACTTACTTATGGTTGGACAACATATTTTACTTCTTTATCAGTGGCTGAAATCCCTTGAATCAAACATTTTTGTTCATAGGATTCACCAGACCCAAATTACTCTTTTAAGCTTGACTGACTCCACCGCCTGGGGCATATGTTTCTTGAATAAGATGTCTGACACAGTAGTCCATGTTTAATTTAAACGATTTCTATCTTGGGCCTTCTCCTGCAGTTTAATTCAAATGAATTAAATATATGTTTGCTGCAACTCCACTGCGCACAGCAAATGAATATGATCTGGTGTGTCCTTCTTGAATGTGACAGAGTGGAAAGAACAATGAGCTTTGAATCAGAAGCACTGAATTTCTAGGCTGTTTCTCCCCCTCGGTGTCTGTCAGATATGGAGCAATTAACTCACCTTCTAAGTTTGTTTCTTCAGGTATGCACTGGTGGTCCCACATGATATAACCTGCAGATTTGTTTTAAGGATTGAGTCATGAGACGATTGTATACGAATGGTTTCTAAAATATAGTTTCTGTGTCAATGAAAGATACTATAATAAAAGACACAGGAAGACCTTGATCTGAACACCTATGTTAGGGATTTCTGGCCATCTCCCAGAGTCAGCTTTTTCTCAGTGCCCTGAACCCCTCCTGGAAATGGTAACAGGAGACAGAATCTGCCAATCAGATAATATACAGCCAGTGCTCCTCAGTGAGAAGTCATTTCATCAAAACATAAGACCAGGAAATTAGAGGTTCTCTCCTAAAAATAAAATAGGGAGAATGGGAAAATAGGTAATAATTTCAATTTCTGTAATAATAAATTATAAGCCCTGTAATAGTTTCTATGGCTGCCATTAAAGAAAACCACAGGCCAGGTGGCTTAAAAAACAGAAGTGTGTTTTCTCACAGTTCTGGAGTCCAAGACCAAGGTGATAGCAGGTTCAGTCTCTCTTGAGGCCTCTCTCTTTATCTTACAGATGGCCATCTTCTCGCTTTGTCCTCACCTGACCCTTTTTTGGTGCATGTGCAACTCTGGTGTCTCTGCCTCTCTCAGAAGGACATCTGT
The DNA here is from genome assembly GCF_016509475.1 of Prionailurus bengalensis. NCBI lineage: Eukaryota > Metazoa > Chordata > Mammalia > Carnivora > Felidae > Prionailurus > Prionailurus bengalensis. The sequence goes on along the minus strand of NC_057344.1, from coordinate 8,319,569 downwards.
CATAATGGATTAGACCAGTTCATTTAAATGTAATTATCTCTATAAAGGCCCTACCTTCAAATATGGTCACATTGGGAATTAGACCCTCAACATATAAATTGGGGGGGGGGCACAATTCCATCCATAACAAGGACCTGTATACCAACACAGTGGCAATGGGAACAAAGGGAAGTAATATTTGAAAGAAATTTTCGAGATAGAATTAACAACATTAGATGATCAAGTGAATTTAGGAAGTGGGAAGAATGAAAAAGAATTAAAAAGGCTACCTTGGCATTTGGCGTATATTCATCCTTGTATGAACATGAAAGACACAGCCCCTAGTGTAAAACTGTAGTCCTTGAGAACGTGTATGAACTTAAGCGACCATTGAGTTAATAGAGACTGCTATATACATAGGATCTTATATATATGAAGCCAATGGTAACCACAAATCAAAAACCTATACTAGATACACAAAAAAATAAAGAGAAAAGAATCTAAGCATCGCACTAAAGAAAGCCATCAAACCACAGGAGATGAGAGCAAGAAAAGAAGACAGGAACAGAGAAGAACTGCAAAAACAACCAGAAAACGATGAGCAAAATGGCAACAAGTACACACCTCTCCATAATTACTTTAAATGTAAATGTCTAAATGCTCCAATCAAAAGACTGAATGGATAAAAAACAAAACTCACCTATAAGCTGTCTATGAGAGACTCACTTCAGACTTAAAGACATACATCGAAAGTGAAAGGATAGAAAAAGATATTCCATGCAAATGGAAGAAAAAAACACAGTAGCTAACTTAAAATAGACAAGACAGATTTTAAAACAAAGACTGTACCAAGAAAGTAAGAAGGGTGTCACATAATGATAAAGGGATCAATCCAACAAGACAATATAGAAATGGTAACACTGAACACCTAACACTGAAGCACCTAAATACATAAAGCAAATATTAACAGACATAAAGGGAAAAATTGACCATAAAACAGTAATAGTAGAAGACTTTAACACCCACTTACATCAACAGAGAGATCATCCTGGCAGATAATCAACAAGGAAGCAATGGCTTTGAATGACACATTTGACAAGATGGACTTAACTGATATATACAGAACACTCTAAAACAGCAGAATACACATTCTTTTCAAGTGCACATGAAACATTCTTCAGGATAGATTCCACAAAAAAGGCCAAAAAAGGCCACAAAGAAGTCTCAATAAACTTACAAGACTGAAATCATATCAAACAACTTTTCTGACCACAAAGGTATGAAACTAGAAATCAGATACAAAAAAAAAAAAACACAACAAAAAACACCAGGAAAAGGCAAACACATGGAGGCTAAACAACATGCTACTAAACAACAAATGGGTCAATGAAGAAATCAAAAAGGAAGTAAAAAATAATTGGAGACAAATGAAAAGGAAAACACAAACTCCAAAACCTTTAGGATACAGCAAGAAAAATTTCAAATAAACAATCTAACTTTACACAGAAAAGAAATAGAAAAAGAAGAAAGTTCGTAGAAGAAAGGAAGAAATAATAAAGATTAGAACAAAAATAAATAAAATAGAGACTAAAAAAACAATAGAAAAGATCAAAATGAAATCAAGACCTGGTTCTTTGAAAAGATAAGCAAAATTGACAAAACTAGCCAGACTCATAAAAAAAGAGAGAGAACACTCATAGAACAAAATCAGAAATGAATAAGGAGAAGTAACAACTGACACCACAGAAATACAATTGATTATAAGAGAGTATTATGAAAAATTGTATGCCAACAAACTGGACAATCTAGAAGAAATGGATAAATTCCTTGAAGCATACAATCTTCCAAAACTGAATCAGGAAGAAAAGGAAAATTCCAACAGACTGATTATTAGTAATGAAATTGAATCAGTAATTTAAAAACTACCAACAAACAAAAGTACAGGATGAGATGGGTTCACAGGTGAACTCTATGAAACATTTAAAGAAACATTTAAAGAAGGGATAATATCTATTTTCTCAAACTATTTCAAAAGGCAGAAGAGGGAGGAAAACTTCCAAATACATTCTATGAGGCCAGTATTATACCCTGAAACCCAAAACTAGACAAGGATGCTACAAAAAGGAAAACAAGTCCTGTGTACAGGACCTGATATACACAGATGCAAAAATCCTCAATGAAATAATACCAAAATGAAGTCAACAATATATTTAAAGAATCATTCAACATGGTCAAGCTGGATTTAATCCAGAGATGCAAAGGTGAGTCAATATTCACAAATCAATGTGATACATCACATTAACAAGAAAAGGATGAAAACCACATGATCATCTCAGTGGATGCAGAAAAAGCACCTGACAAAGTACAACATCCATTTGTGATAAAAACTCAACAAAGTGTGTTTAGAGAGAACATAACTCAACATAATAATAAAGACCATATATGAAAGACCCACAGCTAACATTATACTCAATGCAGAAAAACTGAAAGTGTTTCCTCTAAGTCCAGGAGTAAGGCAAAGATGTCTACTCTCACCACTTTCATTTGACACAGTACTAAAAGTCTTAGCCATGGCAATTAAACAAAAGAAATAAAAGGCATCCAAATTGGTAAAGAAAAAGTTAAACTGTCACTATTTGCAGATGATGTGATACAATATACAGAAAATACTAAAGACGCCACCAAAAACTATTAGAATTAATAAATGAATTCAGTGAAGTTTTAAGATACAAGAATAATATATGGAAATCTATTGAATTTCTGTATACTAAAAATGAAGGGGCAGACACAGAATTAAAGAAAAAAAAATCCCAGTAATAGCTGCACTAAAAAGAATTAAAACAATTAGGAATAAATTCAACCAAGGAGGAGAAAGACCTATACTCCAAAAACTAGAAGACATTAATGAAAGATGCTGAAGATGACACAAATGGATATACCATGCTCATGGATTGGAAGAATTAATATTGTTAAATACCGTCCACACTACTCAAAGCATTCTACAAATTTAATGCAATCTCTATCAAAATACTAACAGTATTCTTCACAGAACCAGAACAAATAATACTAAAATTTGTATGGAAGCATAAAAGGCCTCAAAAAGCCAAAACAATCTTGAGAAAAAAGAACAAAGCTGGAGGTATTACAATCACAGATTTCAAGATATACTATAAAGCAGCAGTAATCAAAACATTATGTTTTGTAATCAAAAGTGGCACAAAATAGGCATATAGACCAATGGAACAAGTTAAAAACCCCAGAAATAAACCTATGCTTATATGGCCAAGTAACATATGACAAAGGGAGGAAGAATATACAATGAGGAAAAGAGTTCAACAAGTGATGTTGGGAAAAGTGGACAGCTGCATGCAAAAGAATGAAACTGGACCACTTTCTCACACCATCTACAAAAATAAACTCAAAATGGATTAAAAACCTAAATGTAAGACTGAAACCATAAAAATCCAAACAAACAAAACAAAACAAAAAAACACAAAAACAAACAAACAAAAATAGACAGTAATCTCTCTAAGACATCAGCCTTAGCAACATATTTATGCCGATGTCCCTCAGGCAAGGGAAGCCAATGAAAAAAAACTATCGGGCTACACCAAAATAAAAAGTTTCTACACATCAAAGGAAACAATCAACAACACAAAAAGGCTACCTACTAAATGGGAGAAGATATTTGCAAATGATATATCTGATAAGAGATTAATATCAAAAATATATAAATAATTCACACAACGCAATACCAAAAAAAACAGAAACAGAAACAAAAACAAAAAACAATTGGCAGAGGGTCTGAACAGACATTTTTCCAAAAGACATATACAAATGGCCAACAGACACATGAAAAGAGGCTCAATATTACTCATCATCAGAAAATGCAAATTAAAACCACAATGAGATATCATGTCACACCAGTCAGAATGGACAGTACCAAAAAGACAGGAAACAAGTGATGGCAGTGATGTGGAGAAAAGGGAACCCTCATGCACTGTTGGTGGGAATGAGAATTGGTGCAATTACTGTGCAAAACAGTATGGAGGTTTCTCAAAATATGAAAAATAGAAATTCTGTATGATCCAGTAATTCCACTACCGGGTATTTACCCAAAGAAACACTAATTCAAAAAGATACATGCACCCCTATATTTATAGCAGCATTATTTATAACAGCCAAAATATGGAAGCAACCCAAGTGTCCATCAATGGATGAATGGATAAAGATGTTGTGCGTATGCGCGTGCGCGCGCACACACACACACACACACACACACACACACACACAGAGGAATACTACTCGGCCACAAAAAAGAGTTCGATCTTGCCATTTGAGACAACACGGATGGACCAAGAAGGTATTCTGCTAAGTGAAATAAGTCAGACAGACAAATACCATATGATTTCACTTACATGTGGAATCCAAAAAGCAAAACAAATGAACAATTAAAACAGACTCTTAAATACAGAGAACAAACTGGTGGCTGCCAGATGGGAGAGGGGTGGGGGCGGGATGAGCTTAATAGCTGGAGGGGACTAAGAGACATAAACTTCCAGTTACAAAAGAAGTAAGAAAGGGAAATGAAAAGTACAGCATAGGGAATATAGCCAATAATACTGTAATAACATTGGTGACAGATGATAACTACATTTACAGTGGTGAGCAAAGCATAATGTATAAGATTGTCGCATCACTAACTGTACACCTGCAATTCATATAAGATGGTATGTCAACTATACTTGACTAATATATTTTTTAAAAGGACACAACCCTTGCATTCAAACAACAGATGCTGATTTTCAAGTAGCAAAATGAATTCCTATATTTGGGAATTGCCTAAATTACTTAGCTTCATACCTAAGCCTTCAAAAACATACAAAGTCAATTATTTATCTTTAAGGGAATGCAGGCATTGGGATTTGTCAGATCTGATTTTATATCATGAATTTATAATTCACCAGCTTTATCGTCTTGGAGTTATTATTTCTGCACCTCCATTTCTTTGTCAGCAACACACGACTAACAAATATCCAGCTTACATGGCTGATATAAGAATAAAAGGAAAGACTATAAATAAGGTGGATAACACACTGCCAGATCTGCAATAGACTTTCAGTAAATAACGTTTGTGAAAAAAATTAGGTAGCTTCCAACAAATAAATATCATGTTTGTCTCTTCCTGGTGGGAGAAGGAAGCTAAGGAGACAGGAATGGTAAGATGACAAGCGACTCAAAAAGGTACGAAAAAGGTCAATGGGAATCAAAAGATGCACAAGTGGAAAATATTCCTAAAGACATCATGGTGCTAGGTATGCAATTTGCAAACATTTATGTACGCATATGAACCTCTTTGAAGGCAATCTATAGGACTCTGAAGGTCCATGGCCCGTAAATTTGGATCCAATGGCCACTTGGGGATGACTGCTACTTCTCCTAGTGTGATTAAGTAATTTACTTAACCTCTTAGAGCCTCCACTGAAATATCATTGGTATTACCCGCTGTGCCTTCAGCGTTAAGCTGAAGCGCAAACAAGACCAAGCATAAGTTCACCACGAAAGGTCTGGCTCTCTTCTGCTACCATGTTGTAAGCAACAGAAGCTATCAAAAGAGAAAGACCCGTGAAAATGTGAAATTCTGGTAGTTGCACTCGTGGTAGTAACTAACAGTAGTATTCTTCCAGGAAGCTGATGAAGTTATTTTTCTAATCCTGTTTTTTAATGTTTATTTTTGAGAGAGAGAGAACAAGCAGGAGGGGCAGAATGAGAGGTAGACACAGAATCTGAAGCAGGTTCAGGCTCCCAGCTGTCAGCACAGAGCCCGATGCGGGGCTCGAACTCACGGGCCGCGAGATCACGACCTGAGCAGAAGTCTGACGCTTAACCGACTGAGCCACCCACGCGCCCCTCAAATTATTTTTCTGTACTCCTGTTTCTAAAGAAGTGGACTTAGGGACCTATACCCTGCACACCATATGTGATATCTCCAAAATCTTCAGCTATCAAATGGAAAAAAAATCCTAAATTAGTAGGAATTTTAAATTAGTAGGAAAATTTTCTATCCTACTTCATGATATTTTTTACTAGAGCATACCACATAATAATATTGGTTAAATGAAATTTGATATAGGCTTTCTTATCTTCCCACAGGAAAATAAAACCCATAAATGTTTCCTAGGGGAAGGCTATTGATGAATGAGGGGGCACAGCCAATACTGCTCTTTGGTAGCATCCAGAAAACCTCCAAGCATTCTGTGATAGAAAATGATGGAAAATAATAGATGACAGAAACAAATTGGAGGACTGCTGAGAATGAATTAGTGAATATATGTGAGATGAGAGTCCTACTTGCATTTTTTTACACAGAAGTTCATCACCAGCAAGCAAGTCATGTCCTTTCAGGAACTAAAGAGTATAGAGACGAGAGACTCAAGAGAGACAGTGTGCTGAGAAGTCACAGGAAAATAAAGAAGTCTTGTCACTTGTTTCCTATTATATAATTTACTCTAAGCGAAATAATTCACATTTTGGATGGAAGGATCCTCCGGGGACCAAATCAATGCTGGGAAGGGCACAGCCCTGCAAAACTTTACAATAATGAAGGCTATTATTTAAAAGCTGGTGGCTTTTCAAATTAAGGGATCTAAAGCAGCTACAGAAGCCATTCGAAAATGTCTACAGGAAGAGCCATAAGATTAAAAGGCTATAAACTATTAGACACCTTGTAACAAGAAGAGAAAGAGGAAGAGACAGCCTGGCTGATCCCAAGGAGAGATAACAAGGCCAGAGAAGGATTCCCAGCAGGAGAGCACAGGGGTGGGGTGGGAGGGGGGCATTATAAGACTGCAGGGGAATGGGACCAGGAAGCACATTAGATCTATGCCAAAACCTCACTACCTTTCCGTGCTCTGTCCAAAGCCCAAGTTGACGCATCCAATAAGTTTTCTATCTGATTTGCCTTCTTTTCAACTTGAGATTATGTTTTGCTTACAATGTGTTACCAAATGTTATCTCTTCAATCAATCTAGAGAGCTTTATTTTTAAAGATTTGCTCAGTATTTTCCTCAGAGACACATTTCCAGACAGCCTGTTTCTCATTAGCTGGAATAAACAGGACTGTGTTTATAGCACAGCACCAGACTTAAAAGAATCCCCCCTTCCTAGGGAAACTGGTCAGGGAATTAGCAGGGCAGTAACATAAAGGAGGGAATTTCAGCGCTCAGCTGTGACATAAGACAGAATATTGGTTCATTAATGTAGTCTCTAAAAAGCAAATTGTGTAACTCTTTGTGACACAAAGATAGAGTTTTGTTCTGAACACAGGTTTAAGCAGTTTTAACATATGAAAGACCGTTGATGTTAAATACATATAGTGACTACAAAATACCTAACTTCCATTCAGCAAATATTGTCTGCTCACTGTGGGCAACATACAGAACACAAAGATGTTTCAAACAATGCTAAAAAGTTTATAGTCTAGTGACTAATCCAACTTGTTGTATAAATAGAACCCTTAGAAATCACTCTCTTAGACAACAGGAGTGCTTAGAAAATAAAGGTATCAGTTAAGTCAATACAAATTATAGGGATTTATCAGTGGAAGTCACTACCATTATCAAAGGAAGTAACTGAGAATATTTATAACTATGGTGATAAGGAGAGAATGTACAAATACTTTTACCATTGTAAAATACTTCTCAGATGTCTTGGCTAGCAAAAATCAGTAGTCAAAAGCAAGGATAAAGCTACTCACACTTATCCAGTCACACGGTATTATCTGACTTAATTTCCCTTCATGGAGGTAATTTCACTGTCATAACGGTAACAGTCTACCAAGACCATAAAATGCAGTGAGGATGAGAAATTTGGATGAAAGACAATGTGGATAATTTACATACACGTAATTGGAATGTGGTATTTAATGAAGAGCCAGTAGAATATTAATAGGGGACTTTTTTTAATGTTTATTTATTTCTGAGACAGAGCATGAGTGGGGGAGGGGCAGAGAGAGAGGGAGACACAGAATCAGAAGCAGGAAGAGCCAGTAGGATATTATTTAGAATAGCATATATAGATCTTGCTCTCTCTGAGCAAGAGATGTTGCTCTCTCTGAGCAATAAACACACATAAGTTTATTGTAATGTTCCTGTAACAGCAGTAGTAAGCACAGAATACTAGAAATAGCAATGTAGTTCCTTTAGGTAAAAAAACATATACAGGATATTTTTAAGATAATGTATTTTTATTACTGACCATTTAATATTAAGCAAAAGTGTAGCCCCCAATTTTCAAGCAACATACCTTCTGCTTCAGGTATTAAAAATGATATTAAACTAGTTCCAAAAAAGAACATTGAATCTAAAAATATTACTTACTTTTCAAACAGCTCATTAATTGCTTAAGACTACATGCTGTCCTTACATACCCATATGACATTTAACTTTGTGGTTCTTATTACTACAGTGTAAATTAAATTTTAAATCAAACACCTATTATTTCCTCATAAAATAATTTTTAAAAAGGAATAATCATTTATATTGGTTTATTTTCTTGGTAACAAAAAGTCGAAGCTCAAAATTTTACAATACATGAACTGGTTGTTGGTTTCTCAATACATTTCTCTCTGAGATCTGAAACACACATGCTTTTTCAAAGGGCCACAAGATGCATAACAGAAACTGCTATGGGCTGCTTGGTGTACAGGGAAAGGTTTCCATATATGGTGAATGGCATATTGTGCACTACTTTTTATGATCATTGCCTTTTCTAACTATTGAGAAAAATATTTTATGAATCTGCACTATTAATAGAATAGTGACAATTCTGTCTGAATAAGGGGTGGGGGGAATCTGCAAAATACTTTGGCAGCTGAGAGTGTAAGGAGAACAGAGAAAGAAAGGTGAGAAGGGAAGATGAACAGAGATATTCGTTCCGTTAGAACAGCTACAACAGAGTCAGCTCAGTGAACGTGAGATGTGATCATCTGGAAGTCATCCAGGATAAATCGCTCCGAGTACCACGGTGGATGCTGTGGGACAGTATCTGTTGGCTAAGGCTCAAGTGGCCATTGACTTGGAATGTAGCTTTTGAGGATAGCCACTAGAGGATGACAAGGTCCCACCAACATTGCAAAGACAAAGGTGCTTTGGAGAAGACACAGGCACACTCCTTTTGTGAACTTTTGTTATGTGGAGTGCTTTGATCAGAAGATGGGAAAAAAATCTCTCACTAGAAGAAGGAAACTCTGAGGAAGTTACGGTACATAAAGAGCTAGTCTGGCAACTGTCACAGAGAGCGGTCTAAATAGGTCCAAATTTATTAGTTCATTATTTTCCTTGCACTTAACCAACAATACAGTCATTGTTTTTACAGTAGTTTATTGAGAATTATTCAAATGTACTTCATGTTCACAATCTAGCTCAAACTGATTCAAAGCAAAACACAAAACTCTTACTTCCTTGAATTTTAGCAGAATGGTGTTTGGAAAAGCAGTATGTTTCTCAAAAGTTATTAGTAAGGAAAATGTAAAATGTTGAGAGAAGGAGGCTGTGGGGGCTGCTGGACCTAGAAAAAAGATGGAATGCCTGAAGAATAGGTCTTTCTCCTAGGCAAAATAGTTTTTAGAAATTGAGGTGAAATTCATATAATTTAAATTCACCATGATTTTAAAGTATACCCTTTCAGCGGTTTATAGTATATTCAAAACGTTGTGCAACCATCACCATTATTTAATTCCAAATAATTTCCATCATCTCAAAAAGAAACCACACACCCATTACCCATAATTCCCCATTCCCACCTCCCCTTAGCCCCTGGCAACTATTTTCTGTCTCCTCGGATTGGCCTATTCTCTGGATTTGTCTATCTCTGGGTTTGCCTATTCTGGATGTTTCACACAAACAAAATCTAACAATATATGACTTCTTGTGTCTGGCTTCCTTCACTTACCACAAGTAAAAGTTTTCACCTACAGTATATTGTAGCATAGAATGAAAAGGACTTCATTCTTTTTTTATGGGTAAATATATCCCGTTGTATAGATCTATCACATACTTTTCTATTCATTAGTTGATGAATATTTGGGTTGTTTTTACCTTTTGGCTATTGTGAATAGCACTGCTATAAATATTCATATACAAGTATTTGTTTGGATAACTGTTTCAGTTCTCTTTTTTTTAAAAAAAATGTTTCTTTATGTTGAGAGAGAGAAGGAGCAACTGAGGGAGGGGCAGAGAGAAAGGGAGAGAGAGAATCCCAAGCAGGCTCCATGCTCAGCATGGGGCTTGACAGGGGCCTCGATCCCATGAACCGGTGAAATCACAACCTGAGCTCAAACCAAGAGTCAGACACTTAACTAACTGAGCCACCCAGGCGCCCCTATTTTTAATTCTCTTGAGTAATTACCTAGGCATGAAATTGCTGAGTTACATAGTAACACTAGATTTAATTTTTGAGGAATTGCCAAACTATTCCCCACAATTTTGGCACCATTTTACATTCCCACCAGCATGTATGAAGGTTTCATTGTCTCCACATCCTCAACAGCACTTATTTTCTGTCAATCTGTCTGTCTGTCTGTTTGTTATTACACCCATCCTATTGGGTGTGAAATGGTAGCACATTGTGGTTTTGATTTACTTTTCCTTAGTGACTAATTATGTTGAGCATCACTTCATGTATTGGCCATTTGTAAAAATTCTTAGAAATGTCTGTTCAAGTCCTTTGCTCATTTTTAATTGGATTGTTGGTTTTTTGTTGTTGTAAGAGTTCTTTATATATTCTAGATACTAAACCCTTAGAAGATATAAGATTTATAAATATTTTCTCCTATTGTAAGGGTAGTCATTTCACTTTAATAATGGTCTTTGATGTGCAAACATTTTTAATTTTATCCAATTTATTTATTTTTCCTTTCGATGCACATGCTTCTAATGTTATATTTATGAAACCAATGCCTAATCTAAAGTCATAAAGATTTACGACTATGTTTTCTTCTATGAATTTTATAGTTTTGGCTCATACATTTAGGACTTCTAACCATTTTGTGTTAATTCTTATATATGATGTGAGGTAAGGGCCCAAATTCATTCTTTTACACATAGATATTCCATTGTTCCCACATTACTTGTTGAAAACATTATTTTTCCCCATTGAACAGTCTTGGTAGGTCACAAATCAACTGGCATTGATGTATGGCTCCTTTTCTGGATTCTCAATTATATTCCATCGACTAATATGTCTATCCATATGTGAGTATCATGTTTTTATTATTGTAGTTTTATAATAAGTTTGAGATCAGTAAGTGTGCATTCTCCTACTTTGTTCTTCTTCAAAATTGTTTTAGCTCTACAGGGTTTCTTGAAATTCCACATGAATTTTAGAATTAGTTTGCCTATTTCTATTAAAAACTGCTGTCAGAAATTAAAGGGGTTAAAAAAAGTATTCTTATAGAAATTGCATTGAGTGCAGATAAACTTGAAGAATATTGTCATCTTAATAATATTAAGTCTTTCATCCATGAAAATAAGATGTGTTCCTATTTTTTAGATCTTTTACATTTCTTTCAACTATACTTTGTAGTTTTCAATGCACAAGTCTGCAATTTCTCATTTAAATTTACTTCTATATGTTTTACTCTTTTTAGTGACATTATAAATTGAATTGTTTTCTTATTTTTGGTTGTTTATTGCTAGTATATAGAAATATAATTAAAATTTGTATATTGAGTTTGTATACTACAACTTGCTAAACTCATTTCTTAGTTTTAACTCTGTGTGTGTGTGTGTGTGTGTGTGTGTGTGTGTGTATGTGTGTGTGTGTCTTCCTTGGAGTTTTCTACACCTAAGATAATGTCATCTAGGAACAGGGTATTTTTATTTCTTTCTGTCCAATCTGGATGCCTTTTATTTATTTTTTCTTTCTTAATTACCCTGACTAAAACCTGTAGTACAATGTCTGAATACAAGAGGAAAGTACAGACATCATTGTCTTACTCCTGACCATAAGGTAAAGTTTGTGGAGTGTTTTTATCATGAAAGGGCACTAAATTTTTACAAATACTATTTTTGTGTTAATGAGATTCTTATGTGTTTTTCCCTTCATTCTATTAATATGGCATATTACATTGATTAATTTTCTTGTTGAACATCTCTTTTTTTTTTTTTTTTTTAGTATTAATGTATGTATTTTGAGAGAGAGCGAGCAGGGGAGGGGCAGAAAGAGAGAGAGAGAGAATCCCACAAAGGGTCTGTCAGCGGGGCTGAACTTACAAACTATGAGATCACAACCACAGCCAAAGTCCGATGCTTAACTGACTGAGCCACCCAGGTTCCCCCATGTTAAACAGGAGATAAATAACACTTAGTCATAATTTATAATTCTTTAGATATGCTACTGGATTCAGTTTGCTACTATTTTGTTGAAAATTTGTGTCCGTATACTCATAAAAGATATCTGTAGTAATTTTCTTTTCTTGTGATGTCTTGTCTGGCTTTACTGCCTTTCCTGTATATAATAATTTGCATGTCACATGTCTGTCTCTCCTTTTTGGTCCAGCTAAGTTGTGTCAATTTTGTTGATCTTTTCAAAGGACCAACTTTGTTGATTTTCTCTATTGCTTTTCTGTCTCCTGTTTCATTTACCTCCATTCTAATCTTTTTTATTTCCTTCCTTCTGCTTTGTAGGTTTCATTTGCTCTTCTTTTTCTACTTTCTTAAGGTAGATATTTCAGTTACTGAATTAGTATCTTTCTTCTTTTATAATGCAAGTTTTCATAAACTGTGATTTCTCTTTCATTCAAGTAAAAATGTTTCATAATGTCTCCTGTGATTTCCTCTTTGAGTTATTGGTCATTTAGGAGTGACTGTTTAATTTCTACAAATTTGTGAATTTTCCAAATGTCATCCTGTAATTGATTTATAATTTCATTTCATTTTGGTCAAAGGACATACTTTGCATGATTAGAACCATTTTAAACTTATTGAGACTTGTTTGGTGGCCTGATGTATGGTGTATCCAAGAGATTATTCTATGTGTACTTGAGAAAGATGTATTCTCTCCTTTTACTGGCAGAATACTCCATTAGTATCAGTTAGGTTTATGGGGAATGTAGGTGGCTCAGTCAGTTAAGCGTCTGACTCTTGGTTTTGGCTCAGGTCATGTTTTCATGCTTGGTGGGTTCAAGTCCCACATCAGGGTCTGCGCTGACAGTGTGGAGCCAGCTTGGGATTCTCTCACTCCCTCTCTCTCTCTGCCCCTCCCCCACTTGCTCTGTCTCTGTCTCAAAATAAATAAACTTTTAAAAATATCTGTCAGATATTATTTATTTATAGGGTTGTTCAAGCTTCTATTTCCTTGCCATTCATCTCTCTAGTTGTTCTACTCATTATTTAAAGTGGAGTACTGAAGTCTCCAAATATTATTATTGAACTATTTCTCCTACCACTCTGTCAGCTTTTGCTTTTGTATTTGGGGCTCTGTTAGGTGTATCTAATTGTTAAATCTTGATGACTTGACCTTATCACTATATAATCACAAGATAATGTCCTTCTTGTGTCTCATAAAAATTTTTGTCTTAAAGTCTATTTTGTCTAATAGCATAGCTACTCCAGCTCTTTTTGCAGTTTTTTACACAGAATATCTTTTTTTATACTTTCACTTACTATATATTCATGTCTGTGAATTGAATGTAGTCTCTTATTGACAGCATATGGTTGGATCATTTCTATTTATCCATTTTGCTAATCTTAGTTTTTTTTTAATGTTTTTTATTTATTTTTGAGACAGAGAGAAACAGAGCATGAGAAGGGGAGGGGCACAGAGAGAGGGAGACACAGAATCCGAAGCAGGCTCCAGGCTCTGAGCTGTCAGTACAGAGCCTGATGCGGGGCTCGAGCTCATGGACTGTGAGATCATGACCTGAGCTGAAGTCGGACACCCAACCGATTGAGCCACCCAGGTGCCCCAATTTTACTTTTTTTTTTAATATTTATTTATTTTTGAGAGACAGAGAGAGACAGAGGTCAAGCAGGGGAGGGGCAGGGAGAGAGGGAGACACAGAATCTGAAGCAGGTTCCAGGCTCTGAGCTGTCAGCACAGAGCCCTAAGCAGGGCTCGAACTCACAAACCAAGAGATCATGACCTGAGCCGAAGTCGGATACTTAACCAACTGAGCCACCCAGGCACCCCTAATCTGAGCTTTTTAAAGTGCTTAATCCATTTACAGTTAATATAATTACTCATATAGGAGGATTTACTTCTGTCATTTTGCAGCTTTTTTCTATATCTTGTATCTTTTTTGTTCTTCAATTCTTCCATTACTGCCTTTTTTGCATTAAACATATTTTTTCTTATGTGCCATTTTAATTCCTTTGTCCTTTCTTTATATTCATGAGTTATTTTCTTTGAGGTTCATCTGTGGATTACAATTACTGTCTTAATTTATAACAATCTAGCTTGGATTAACACCAACTCATTGTCAACAGTATACACACTTTGCTCTTTTATAGCTTCATCTCACTGTTTATGTTGTTATTACCATAAACTACATGTTTATACATCCAGTGTGTCCATTAATATAAATGTATCATCATCGTTTTATGCAGTTAGTTGTAAATGGGATGAGAGAAAATAAGTGTTACAAACCTGAAATACATTACTACTGACTTTAATATTCACCTATGTAGTTACTTTCAATGGTTTTCACCATTTCTTCATGTGGATTCAAGTTACTGTGTTGCATCTGGAAGGACATCCATTTTACCCTGAAGGACTACTAGCACATTTTGTAGAGAAACTGTCCTAGCAGAGACTATCATTTTGTTGTTGTTACTGTTTAAATAGAAATGTATTAATATCTCCATCAATTTGGAAGGATAATTTTACCAGATATAGAATTCTTGGTTGAAAGTTGGGTTTTTTTCAGCCCTTTAAATATATCACCCCACTGCCTAGATTCTAGAGTCCGTAATTTCTGAGGCAAAATCAGACATTATTCTCTTAGTGAGGATTCCTCCGTTGTATGTGACAAGTTGCTTCTCTCTTGCCATTTTCAAGATTCTCTCTTTGTATTTCCTTTTCAACAGTTTGAGTATGATGTGTCTTTGTTTTCCACCATTACTTCATCAAATATTCTTTTTTTTAAATTTTTTTAATGTTTATTTATTTTTGAGACAGGGAGAGACAGAGCATGAACAGGGGAGAGGGTCAGAGAGAGGGAGACACAGAATCTGAAGCAGGCTCCAGGCTCTGAGCTGTCAGCACAGAGCCCGACGCAGGGCTAGAATTCACGGACCGCAAGATCATGACCTGAGCTGAAGTCGGCCGCCTAACTGACTGAGCCACCCAGGCGCCCCTCAAATATTCATACTGTCCCTATTTTCACTCTCTTCTTCTGATATTCCCATTATACCCATGTTGATATATTTGATGGTTATCTCACTTAGGCTCTTTATTTCTCTTCATTCTTTTTTTTTTCTGTTACTCAGACTAAAAATCTCAAGTGACAAATCTTCAAGGACACTGATTCCTTCCTCTTCCTGTTCATTTCTGCTACTGAGCCCTTCTAGTAAATTTTCATTTAAATTATTGTACCTTTCAATTCCAGATTTTCTATTTGGTTCCTTTTTATAAGTTCACTCTCTTCATTAACATTCTCTACTTATTGAGAAACATTCATGATCTCCTTTAATTCTTTGGCCATGGTTTCCTTTATCTATTTGAACAAATTTAAATTAGGTGACAAAGTATTTATGTATTAAGCTCAGTATCTGGGCTTCCTCAGAGACAATTTCGATTAATTTCTCTTTTCCTGTGAAATGCCATTTCTTATTGTTTCTTTGCATATTTCAAGTTTTTTTAATGAACATTTAAAATATTATTATGTGGCAACTCTGGAAATCTGATTCTCTCCCCTCCCCAGGTTTGTCTTCAACTACTTATTGTAGTTGTTTATTTGTTTGTTCAGTTATTTTTTCTGAGCTAATTTTGTAGTCTGTATTCTTTGTCATGTTTTGCCACTGAAGTCTCTCTTCTGTTACCTTAGTGGTCAGCTAGTTATTGGACAGTATTTCCAGATCCACTCTGTGTGTGTGTTGGGGCCTGCCTTTAACACTCAGCTAGGCAATTTGAATTCTGTCTTAGCTTTCACTTCCTGCTTGTGTAGAACTTGAAGGTCAGCCAGAAATGAGAACTTAGGGCCTTCTCAGGTCTTTCCTGAGTGTGTGCATGGCCTTGCAGGTCCCCAGGAATATGTCAGAGCTTTTTAAAGTCTTTATTCTCCAAAGCATCTCATTCCTCATACTTTCCTCCAAAACTCTTTGGTTAGTCTTTTTTGGCCCCAACTTTCATGCACTGCCCCAAGCAGCAAAAAGTAATATATTTGTCTATAAATGTCTTTGACAAACACTGCCCTTTTAGCCAGTCCCCCAGGGAGCTATCACACAAGTCAAAACAAACAATTCTTTACAAATGAGATCCATTCTGCTCTCTCCAGTACTGGAATCTGTACTTGAAATGGGGGCTGTTATCTTCAAGGCCACTGCCAAAGTGCTGAGTAGGGGATGGGACTAGAGTAAGTTAAAACACCACAATACTCTGTGTTATTTCTGAGATACAGCCATTTTTTTTTCTGGATAAAGCATTCCACTGGTTGCTGCAAGCTATTGGTGACATTCCAGATTCCCGAGAATGTTGATTCTGATAGTTTTTGCCAGAATTTTTGTTGCTTTTATGGAAGGATGGACTTTTGAATTCCTTACTCCATCATTTTCTCTGGCATCCTCTAAGCAAAATCTCTACACATGTCCGAACCAATCTAAGGATTCTATGATCTATTAAGGTTTGGCTAACATTCTACTATTTTGTTTTGTTTTTTCACAAAGATAAAGGTAAACTTTTAGTGGCATTACAAAAGGAAAAAGAATAGTGTTCTGTGAACTCATTTTTTTAATCAGGTACCCATATTGCCAGTTGCCAAACTTATGTTAGAATCCCACCCCAAACTTCTAATCTATCTACACACATCTCTCCACAGCAAACCTAAGCCCTTAAATTATTATTTTTCCTTCTTTATGTAAGTGTATATTTTAACTTCTATTATTATGGTTAACTTACATTGAATAAAGTACATCTAAATCTGAAAAATCTTATTTCTCTAAATGAGATTACATTGTTTCTAATGTTTATGTATTTTTGAGACAGAGAGAGAGAGAGAGAGAGAGAGAGAGAGAGAGAGACAAAGCACAAGTGGGGGGAAGGGCAGAGAGAGAGAGGGAGACACAGAATCCGAAGCAGGCTCCAGGCTCTGAGCTGTCAGTATAGAGCCCAACTCAGGGCTTGAACTCATTAACCAAGGGATCATGACCTGGGCCAAAGTTGGAGGCTTAATTGACTGAGCCACCCAGGGGCCCCAAGATCATAGTGTTCCTAAAAGTTCAATGCAATTACTCTCCCCTAGACTTTCCCTATATTTTTAGCTTTTTCAAGATAGTAATTACCATTAGCTGAATCAATATATGATACTATATATAGATATTAGCTTTAGCTAACATTGACAAATCTAATGCTTACAAAAAAAGGAGATATTCTTCAAGTGGACTAGATAAGCTACTTAATTTACATGTGTCTCTAATTATCTGCAAAACAGGGTGCTACAGTGGCAAAGAAAAAATGTTAGTTAACTAGCACAACCCTTATAACCCTTTCTTCCTCAGAAACAAAACCATAATTTTATTGGAATTAGTCATGTACCCAGATAAAGACTCTATTTCCTAGCTTCTTGACCAACAGTTGGCTCCCCAAACATTGCCAACATGAAAACAGAAGATAAGAACATGAACAGATGGCACGATACTGAATTTATTGTTTATAATGATTTGCTGCATTACTGCTTTGCAAGCTCATCTCACTTTTTCTGTCTACTTAGGCTTGAAACTTAATGCAAATCTTGCCTTATGAGAACTTGTTTTCTGACTATCAGCTTCTGATCACATCCTCCTAGAACATGTTCTGTCCATTTACTTTGACTTCAAAGCATGTATCAAAATTCCACTTTAAAGTTCAAATTCTCATATAAATTGTTTTAAATTTTTTTTAACGTTTATTTATTTTTGAGACAGAGAGAGACAGAGCACGAATGGGGGAGGGTCAGAGAGAGGGAGACACAGAATCCAAAACAGGCTCCAGGCTCTGAGCTGTCAATCCAGAGCCCGACGCGGGGCTCGAACTCACGGACCGCGAGATCATGACCTGTGCCGAAGTCAGCTGCTTAACCGACTGAGCCACCCAGGTGCCCCTTAAATTTTTTAAATACTTATTTATATTTATTTTTGAGAGATAGAGAGCACACAAGAAGGGGAGGCGCAGAGAGAAGGAGACACAGAATCTGAAGCAGGCTCCAGTCTCTGAGCTGTCAGCACAGAGCCCAACACAGGGCTTGAACTCACAAACCGTGAGATCATGACCTGAGTCAAAGTTGGACACTCAACCGCTATTTTTGTTATTGTCAGTGACTTTCTCATTACATTGCAAATTTTAGTCCCCTGAACTAACACTATTTTGTCCATAGTAGATATTTATTCAACGATGTGAAGGGAAAGAATTTGCCTTTATTTAGGCCTAACCTTGCATCAGTACCATGAGGCTCTGCGCATATGCCAACTGATTAAAAAAGACCCTACTCCCATGCAGCTTACATTTAGCGGAGAGGGCCTGCAGATAATCTCTGTGTTAATCATGTCGTTGAAACTGACTTTGAACTAGGCAGTGGCAGTCATTGTTGCTAATGGCTGCCCAGGTTTGGTTTGGCTGTGGTAGCCAAGGAAGCCAAAAAGGATTACTAGCAAAGCGGAACCCAAGAAGGCACCGGAATGTAGGGACAGTGCAAAAAGTGCTCCACGACCTGCCCAAGACAAGTGCATGCCTTCTGCAGTTGATAAATGGTGGGAAGAGATGAGAAGTCTGGTCATGGTCACTGATGGGGTGCGTGGTAGGCAAGGAGTTTAGAAGGTACCAGATCAGAGGGCTCTGAGGATCTGGGGAAGGGGTTTAGACCTTTATCTAAGTGTGATGGGAACTGGCTGATGTGTTTTAAACAAGCCAATCTCATTTCATTTCTTAAAAAGCACCTCAAGGCACCTGGGTGGCTCAGGCGGTGAAACTGCCGACTCTTGATTTCAGCTCAGGTCATGAGTTCAAGTCCTGCATCAGGCTCTGTACTGATGGCACAGAGTCTGCTTGGGATTCTCTCTCTCTCTCCCTCTCTCCGCCCCTACCCTACTTGCACTCTCTCTCTTTATCAAAAATAAACATTTAAAAATAAAATAATAAACAAAATAAAATAAAAAGCACCTCAACTGCAATGTGAAGAAACGTTACAGGTGGTTGTCTTACCCCTTTCAGGCTCCTATAACTAAACACTAGTTTAGTTATAGGCTAGTTTATAAACAACCAACGTTTATTTTTCACAGTTCCGGAGGCTGGGAAGTCCTGCATCAAAGTAAAGGCACAATCAGTGTCTGCTGAGGACAGCCTTACAGATGGAACTTTCCTGTTTCCTCATGTGGCAGGAGAGGCCCAGGATCACTGTATGATCTCTTTATAACAACACTACTCACGTCCCAAAGGTCCCACCGCCTATTACCATCACCTTGAGGGTTAGAATTTCAACATAAGACTTTTGACGGGACACAAGCATTCAGTCCACACCAGTGGTCATTCAAAGTACTCAAAGATTAGTGTTTTCCCCGCTCCTTCCTAAAGAGAAAAAAAAAACAAAAAAAAAAAAAAAACCAAAACACCCTTACAGTCACAGATCCAGTGACAAGCAGAGCTCTGATTTGACTTCAGCCATGTTTAATCCAAGCTCTGATCTTTGATATCTTTTTTTTATTTATTTACAAAAGGTCTTCATACTATTTTAAATTGATGGCACTTTATCATTCAACTTTAAGATAAATATGGAGTTTGTCGTAATAGCATTGAAAATGCTCTTTATGCACATGGTGTAGAAAGACACACAACTCAGAGAGGAAAATGTGCTCAATGAATCGTGAGCTCCAAGTTGGCTAGCTGACTTGTACGGAGCCTGGTGGCATGTATCTGACAGCTGGGAAAGCAGAAACCATCTTAATCCATGAGCCGAAAACCACCATTCAGCAATGAAATGAATTGAGCTGATATTTAACTATAAGCAAAAGTGAGCCAAATATAAATCTTTATGGAATGTCTCTAATACCCGTAAATATTTAAGAAAGGACTATATTTCCTATTTTTATTCTTGATATATCTTTTCACATTCCCATTTAACATGGCTGTCCTGTGATAGTTCCTGTAGATAAAATATCAGTGAATTTGTCACTAAAATTGTGTGCCTCATGAATATTAATGCCACTTGGGGGAAAGACATTCAGTGTGTGCTTTGCAGTGTTTAGCTTATCTTAACTTCTGAGCACAATTACGTGACACTGATGTATTCGGAACTATTATGTTTGTATTACTAAAAAGTCACTTTAAAATAAGGGTTTTCTCTTTAAGAGACTCTCAGGCAAAACGGAAAGTAAAGATGCCCAGGAAAAAAAGAGCTAAGTGTCTAAAAAACAAGATTAGCCTTCCTTACTTGATCTTTGCTAAAGAGAATTGAGCTGAGATCTTTCAGCACTGACAGTTTTAAAGAATCCCACTTTTTCTTGGCCTTTACAAACTCTAGGAGCAAGGGCCACAGGGATTTCTGCTCTTTCCTTGTCTCGTGGTTCCATTGTATTGCTGTGCCTGTGGGAAGTGACCTAATGTGAATGTGACTGGTAGGTTCAGCACCACTAATACGACCTGTTAGGGCTTCAGGGGAAATGTCCTAAATTCTTTCCTAGAGATATTAGATAAAATGCACCCTTCTGACTAACTGAGGTGACTTTATCCATTTCCTCATTGTACAAAAGCATGAAAAGCAAAAAAAAAATAATAATAATAGCCATGTAGAAGGCAGGCACATCACGGTCACATACTTGGCCGTTGGAATTATCATACAGCATAAGTATTAATGGCAGGTGCAATGCTTCAAAACAGTTACAGGAAGATTTAGGGTCCACATTAATGCAATTACTCCTTTAACAGTTTCAGTGGTTGCTTTCAAAGACTTTAAAAGACTTTAGTTTAAATTCATTTTCTTTCAGATAAGACTCCCATCTTTTTTTTGGAATATCTATTTTCAATCAATAAGAAAGACCAAATGTCAAACCTAATGCTCAGTTTTTTTATTTTAATAGAGAAGTCTGGCCCATCTATGGACTATATAGTGTATACCATCTAGTGTATAGTTTCCAAAGCACAGAGTATAAAGTGTTTAATCAATGGGATGTTAAAGAACACTGGTAGGTAAATACATTTTCTGAATTTTCTACGTCATTCTCTGGTCATAAACAAATTCTCCTTAACCTTGATACAGATTTTACTATTAATTGTCAATGCAAGTTTGGCTTTTAACTTGTCCAAATATGTAAGGAAGTTCATCTGGTGTATTTCTTGCACATGTTCTATAAGTCAAGCGTGTTCTCTTTTCTTGGATAAACTCATAATAAGTATCATGGCTCCACACAGTAGTGAAACCCGTAATATGAAAATATATGCATAACCCATGCTTCATCAAGTAAAGCCCAAAAGGATCAGATTTCTTTCACTAATAAAAGTAATATGATTTTGCTTCTTAGGATAATCTCACTTACTTGGGAGTGTTAGTCATATAATTCCGAGACTGTTGCTCTTGTATTAAAGCCATCATCAGAATTCAGAAGCACCACCTTGCTGCTAGAGAACATCACAGAATTATCCGATACTGGTTGGTTAATTGGAAACAAGTGGTGCCAAGCGAGAGCCTCCCAGGAGGACAGCCGGCAGGCCCAGCTCTCTGTACTACCACCCACAGCTCGTAAGCATCAGAGTCGTCTCGCCATTGCCATGGGAACTTGATGCCCCGGTAGCGGGCGCACCGGTTCCACAAACCTCAAGGAGCTTTCCTTCCTCAAGGAGGAAGATGTGGAGGAAGAGTCACCACTGCGCGCACGGAGCAGGCAAGGGCAGGCAGGGATGAAGGGACAGAGTTGTCAGGCAGTAATGACGGATTTTCTATCTGGTGAGCTTGGGAGTAAAGACATTACACAAGGGACGAAATGCAAGGAGAAAACAATCACAAGGGATGAAATGCAGGGAGAAAACAACCACAACTGGAGAACTCAAGGAAGAAGGAAGAAACAGGAAAAGCTAAGGAGATAAGACGGCATTGGAAAGGCTGACAATGGAGCTGGCATGACACAGGATATTCAAAACCGTGGGGCTGATGAAATCACCTGGAAAGCGCGTATGGAGACATGTGGCAGCTTGAAACTAACTTGAACAATTGCTAGCATGCAGGTATGTTTGAGCACCTTCAAAATCAAATAGTGTGGGACGGGTCTATTAGGGTCAATTAGCAAAGAGGGATTGAAGAGAACACAGGAAAAGCATCTGTGCTGAGGGAATACCACACTGCCGGAGGCAATTCATAGTTCTCGTTAATATCTGGCCCTTTGAACTTGAGCCATCTACACTCCATAAACAAACGTGACTAGGCAGCAGAGAGGGGCCAAGGGAGAAAACAGGGGTGCAAGGAGGCTGTGGTCAAGTGGAAAGGATGGAGGCTGTGGGCTGGGAGAAACATAGCAAAAGGGTCAGATTTCAGAGCCACTGTGGTTTCATTTGAATGCAAAATGCTCAGTGTAGTTCCAAGACAGAATGGTGGAAGCAGAAGGGAGATGAAATTTCTTTGATTTGAAGACACCGAGGAACTGAAAAATTAGAATGTGAGTTGCTTATCCACATAAACATTGAAATTGTGTAGCTAATCCAGGGTGATTAGTGTGAAGGATGAAACTGCGTTGAGCATGCAGAGTCATTAATTAGCGTGGACCTTCTTAGGAAATAGTATATGGCAGTAAGAAATAGTTCCAGAAGGTGTGGGATTTCCCTCCGGGCGTAGGCGTTAACGGTCTAGAACTGCGCGCACAGCAGCTGCTACTTTCACGTGGCCACCGAATACAGGAAAAGCTTGGTTTGCGAGCATAAGTGGTTCCAGAAACGTGCTTGTAAACCAAAGCGCTTGTATATCAAAGTGAATTTCCCCATAAGAAACCATGGAAACTCAGATGATTCGTTCCACAACCCAAAATATTCATATAAAAATGATTACAGTAATGTAATATAATACAAATTATATTATATAACACAAAATAATAAATAAATAAACAAAATAATAAAGAAAATACACACTATAAAGAAAAATAAACAAATTATCTGCACTTCCCTTGGAAAACCTTCATGGCTAGTGTGAAGGACACAAGAGAGAGGAAGGTTATTGTGTAGAATGACTTTCACTGTCACTAACGGAACCACTGCTATCTCCTGGCTCAATGGAATCTTTTTCTGCATGGGGGCCATTGTGTATACACTCGCACAGATGTTGGCTACAGTGCAGTATTAATAAACTCTTGTCATATACTCTATTTAATGGAACTGGCAATAAGGCAGCAGAGGAAAGGGTCTCTATCTGCAGGCAGCCTGACCTAGAATGAAGCAAAGCATTCCTAAGCTCACTCTGGGATGGAAAAACAAGGGACTGTCCATAGGTGCTTGGAAATGACTTAAAATACACAAGTGCCAGTTGTGGGCACCTGCCAACGTTCTGAAAAATTAGTGATCTCTACAAACACTGCGGCCTGAGACTGAGCCTCTGAACATGGAGACGATCACCCACAGTCCTGCAGTGAGAATGTGAGAGAGAGAGAGAGAGGCGCCATTGGCTTAGCTGTGGTCATGTGACATCTGGTGTCACGTCCTACTCCTATCACAAGACACTGCTCATTTATCAAGTTAAAATTTGTTAGAAATGTTTGCTCATAGGGTCGCCTGGGTGGCTCAGTCAGTTAAGCATCTGACTTCGGCTCAGGTCATGATCTCGCCGTTCGTGAGTTCAAGCCCCTTTGCCGACAGCTGACTCAGAGCCTGATGCCTGCTCCGGATTCTGTGTCTCCCTCTCTCTGCCCCTCCCCCTCTCATGCTCTGTCTCTCTCTCTCTCTCTCTCTCTCTTTCTCTAAGATGAATAAACATAAAAAGAAAGAAAGAGAGAGAAAGAAAGAAAGAAAGAAAGAAAGAAAGAAAGAAAGAAAGAAAGGAAGGAAAAAGAGAGAAAGAAAGGTTTACTTGTCTTGGGGAACACTCACGGACCAAGTAACTCACAACCCAAGGTTTTACTGTACTTGAATTACAGCCAGTCCAATTTGAGATATACCGTGACTGTAAAACACACACCAGCTACTGAAGACCATAGAAAGGCTATAAAATAAGCATCCAGTTAATACTTTTCTATGAATATCTGGTTGAAATAATGTGAGTATTTTAGATACACTGGTTAAAATGAAATGTATTATGAAAATTAATTTCACCTCATTCTTTTCCTTTTTTCTTTCAAAGATGGCTATAAGAAAGTCTAAAATCACCTCTGTGGCTCACATTTGTGGCTGACATTATATTTCTGTGGACAGGGATGATCGAGAAGTTTAAATGATTTCAGATAATCACTCTTATCCTTTCTTCCAACTGCGAGCTGACACAGGAAAACAGTACCGTGCTAGTTTACTGGCATGGTTTTGATATGTAGCCATACGATACAGTAAAAAAAAAAAAAAAGAAATTTTTTTTTTTTATTTTTTAAAAAAAAATTTTTTTTCAACGTTTATTTATTTTTGGGACAGAGAGAGACAGAGCATGAACGGGGGAGGGGCAGAGAGAGAGGGAGACACAGAATCGGAAACAGGCTCCAGGCTCTGAGCCATCAGCCCAGAGCCTGACGCGGGGCTCGAACTCACGGACCGCGAGATTGTGACCTGGCTGAAGTCGGACGCTTAACCAACTGCGCCACCCAGGCGCCCCAAAAAAGAAATTATTAAAAAGCAAGCACAAAGTGGTTAGGGAAGAATATTGGGGATGAAATTTCTTTCCTCCCCAGGTTCTGGGTTTGGATTTCTGTGGGAATATAAAATCTGAGAGTGAAAACTACAATTCACACTCTTGTACTGATTCCCCTTCCTGCTTCTCTGCCTCCAAATAAGCTCCTACCTAGATCCTTTCACACCTGGAAAGAGAAGTCAAGCTGACTCATGGAGCATATTACAGATAATTTTATATGTTAATGTGATGAAACAATTTTTAAATAATATATACTACTGCATATACATCCCCCAACTAATCTGATGTAACAGAATGTATGTGTCTGATTTGGGACATGGGTGGATTTCAAGCTGCCACCTCCAATACAGTGCTTTTTAAAACCCACTCCCACAGCGACCACCCCTGGGTCACATTCACAAAGGATAGGACATAGATCGTTTTCCAATCACAAAAACTCGTTTTCTCCTGACATGATTTTTTTTTCCATATTAAAAGCCAAAGCATGATTTCAAAAACTAATTAATGGCAAAGAATATAGTTTGAAGCAGTCACCTTTTTCTTTGTGTGACATAATTAATCTTTAGAAATGAATATTGATACAAGGCATGCTAAGAATCTAATGTGATATATAGCATCGATTTAAATGCGGGCCAAGGAGAAAACAGTGGTAGTAAAAACCAACATGAAGCTAAGGGGAAACTTTGCCAAAAGCCCATAATTTCATCATTGCTAGAGGTAGGCCAAATATTTGGCAATGAGCTCTAGAGCAGACAGGGAAAAAGGGAAACGCAATCTCAGGAAATAGTCATAGTGACCACAAGAGAAGAATAAACCAGTTACTTTGGAAAACTATATACTTTCCTAATAGTGAGCCTGAAAAAAAGAATTCCTGCCATGGTTCCTTAAAAAGAACATATAGGGGCGCCTGGGTGGCGCAGTCGGTTAAGCGTCCGACTTCAGCCAGGTCACGATCTCGTGGTCCGTGAGTTCGACCCCCGCGTCAGGCTCTGGGCTGATGGCTCAGAGCCTGGAGCCTGTTTCCGATTCTGTGTCTCCCTCTCTCTCTGCCCCTCCCCCGTTCATCCTCTGTCTCTCTCTGTCCCAAAAATAAATAAAAACATTGAAAAAAAATTAAAAAAAAAAAAAGAACATATAATGTGATATTGTTTATTGAGTCCAACAGAGAATTTAGTTTTAAAAAACCTGTAATATCTGTATCCATGTGCATACACACACACAGTCCGCTTAATTGATCTCTTTCTTACCCTTAGCCAGCCCCACAAATAGCTGTCCGGCTTTCCCTCTCACATAATAAAGTCGAGCCAGTCTTATCATGTATTTTCCCACTAAAAATTAACTTTCTAGACTGCTTTTCAGCAAACCAATCTAAGTCGCTAACCTGAGAAACTGAATATTTCCTGGAATCACTAAGTGATAAGGGGTTACTAGGTTACCTCTCCTGAGAACTGTATGTAAGTTAATGGCTTCTTTCTGGTCGTACGCCAGGCCACAGATTTTTAACTTTTTCCTTTTTTTTTTTTTTTTTTTAGCAGAAATTGTCCTTTGAATGTTGGGTTTTTTTTTGTTTTTTGTCCCCCCCAAAGAAAGTTTAAGTGGAGCTCTAATAGATCAAATGGACACAGAAGGAGCGGCCCAGGTTGACGTATTGCACCTCAGGAGTCTAGCCTACCTCGGCGGTGCCTTTGACGCTCCACAGCGGCTGAGCCCCAGTAGCGTGCCAGCAAACTAAGGAGCACAATTTCCACGCCACTGCCCTATACAAGAGGGATGCCAAATTCTCATACTGGTAGCAGTCAGGATGTTTGAGGGCTTATCAGCCCTTCAATTTTCTCCACCTAGACAGCTGCAACTCTGCCTCTGACTCTTGTCAGCACCCCTAACTTCCGTGCTGTAGAAAGTGTCTCAGAAATATCACATCAATATGACCACCAGGAGATTTCACATTGGTTAGAATATATAAGGGTTAAGGAGGGGATTAAGGTTCTTGCTCTATAAGAGAGGCAGAAAACTGCATCAAGGACCCAAATGATTCTCTAGGAGCAGCATTTAATGAACAGTTCACATGGCATGAATCACCTGGCCAATCTGGTTAAAATGCAGATTTAGACGGAGTGAGTCAGGGTGGGGACAATGAAACCTAAATTTCCAACCAGCTCCTAGGTGATGCTCAGGGTGTCGGTTGAAGGACCACCCTTTGAATAGTGAGGGTCTAAGACACCTCCTAGTAATACCTCATCTGGTGGTAAGGAGTTCATTGAAACATACTCTTTTTTTTTTTTAATTTTTTTAATGTTTGTTTTTGAGAGAGAGAGAGAGAGAAAGAGAGAGAGAGAGAGAGAGAGAGAGAGAGAGACAGCACAAGTGGGGAAGTGGCAGAGAGAGAGGAGACACAGAATCTGAGGCAGGCTCCAGGCTCTGAGCTGTCAGCCCAGAGCCTGACGCTGGGCTCGAGCCCATGAACGATGAGATCACAACCTAAGCCAAAGTTGGAAGCCTAACCGACTGAGCCACCCAGACGCCCCAAAACATATTATAAGATCCTCCAATTGCACTCCTTGGTATTTACCCAAAGGAGTCAAAAACTTATGTCCACACAAAAACCTGCACATAGATTGTTTATAGCAGCTTGGTTTATAATTGCCAAAGCTGGGAGGCAACCAAGATATCTTTCAGTAGGTGAATGGATAAATACACTGTGGTCCATCCAGAGAATGGAATATTATTCCGTGCTAAAAAGAAATAAGCTATCAAGCCATGAGGTCATGGAAGAAACTTGAATGCTTATTACTAAGTGAAAGAAGCCAGTCTGTCTACATATTGTCTGCTCCCAACCGTATGACATTTTGGAAAAAGCAAAATTATGTGGACACTAAAAAGATCAGCAGCTGACAGGGGCTAGGAGAAGGGGAGGGTGAACAGGCAAAGCACAGAGTACTTTTAAGTCAGTGAAAATACTCTGGATGATATAATGATGGGATATGTGTCATCATACATTTGTCCAAACCCATACAATGTACACAACCAAGAGTAAACTCTAAGGTAAACTATGGACTTTGAATGAGAATGATGTTTCAAAGTAGGTGTATACTTGGTAAAAAAAAAAAAAATGCACCATTCTAATGACTGATGTTGATAATGGGGGGACTATATATGCATGGGTGCAGGAGGTTTGGGAAAGTCTCTGTACCTCCCTTTTAATTTTATTGTAAGCCTGAAACCATTGTAAAAATTAAAGTCTTTTAAAAAGAAAGAAAGAAGAAGTTCATTGACGACAATTACAACCCCATACGGGCATGGCCAGAGTGCTCAGGATTTGCTGGAATGAAGGTTCAGGTTGTACTGTCTGGTATTCAATCCTGCCCAGCTGGGTTGCTACCTGAAGGCAAAGCAGATGTGAAATGCAGAGAGAAGGAGGAAGCTATAAATGATGGTCACGACTCACGATGTGTTGCGCAAGTAACACTCCATTAATTTTTTCTGGTTCTGCTATATGCCAATTTATTTTTGGACTCTATCTCGTGCCTCTACTCTTTTATTTAAGGTGGGTCATTGGCAGGAAACGTTACAATTCAGTCCTTAGTTATAAGGTATCAAGTAGTGATTGGCTGAAGTATAAGAACAATTAGAAATCAAAGACCATAAAACATACTCTTAAATTCTGCAAACTGGAATTATAGACTCAATTTGGCATCATCTTTAATAGAACTATACACTGGGCAGCAATCATAATGAATTGTGAGGAACAAGAAAGTCAGGGTAATCAAACTCATTTTTATAATAAAATGAAGCAGCCAGGGGTTTGAGTGATAGTGATAAATGTAATAATTCTAGATGCAGCCATTCACAATGGCCACATTTCTGTGTCATATACTATAGCCTCTGTAAGATGGGAAAAAATGAAATAAAGATAGCTTACTTCAGAACTTTCCCAAGGGTCAGGTTAGCTTCACGAAATATTAAGTGAATCACAGGTGGATTTGTAGATAATGTGGATGTGGTCTTCTCTAGGATATCTCATCAAATGAATTTTGAACGGTTAATCTTTAGATTTATAATTTTGTTTTTTGTTGTTGTTATTGTCAACATTTTTACCTGAAATCACTAGCAATAAAAAAGGTTCCTTTAAAAATACCTTGACCCACAGAAGGAATTTAGAGAAAAAGGGCCATTATTGTTTGCTTGCGTTAATTTTGAGAATACCTTTCTCATGATCCAATTACTAAATGGTGTTAAAAAGAAAGTCTGAGGGGTGCCTGGGTGGCTAAGTCGGTTAAGTGTCTGACTTTGGCTCAGGTCATGATCTCACAGTTCGTGGTTTCAAGCCTCGCTTTGGGCTCTGCCTGCTTCGGATTCTGTGTCTCTCTCTCTCCCTGCCTCTCCCCTGCTCACGCTCTGTCTCTCTCTCTCAAAAAACAAACATTTTTTTTTTAAATATATATATATTTTTTAATTTTTTTTAATGTTTATTTATTTTTGAGACAGAGAGACAGAGCATGAACGGGGGAGGGGCAGAGAGAGAGGGAGACACAGAATCGGAAACGGGCTCCAGGCTCTGAGCCATCAGCCCAGAGCCCGATGCGGGGCTCGAACTCACGGACCGCGAGATCGTGACCTGGCTGAAGTCGGACGCTTAACCGACTGCGCCACCCAGGCGCCCCAAAAATCAAACATTTTTAAAAAATTTTTTAAAAAGGAAATCTGAGATGGTCACTATTTTTATGTTCTCTTATCTCTTAATCACCGAAAATATCATATACATACAAAGAAAACAGAACAATATAAAGAATCTCCACCTACCATTACTCAGTTTCAATAATTATAAACATTCTGCCATTCTTATAGTGTCTATACCTCGGCTGGTTTCCCACTTCCCACTCAATAATACTACCAACAATAATGATAATGACAACTACTTCATGGGTAAGAATAATGACTATTAGTATTACCATTATTGGCCTTCATTTGGAGTGTAAGTTCCACACATTAAAAGGCATTGAAATGTCAGCTGAAAAATGGTGACGAATGGATACAGCTATGTAACCCACATCCACTGTGATACAGAACATCTCCTTCTCCCCAGAAAACATCCTTGTTTCCCTTCACAATTACAAGTCCCTCACTCCCAAAGCCACTGTTCTCATTTTTCTCCTTAGTTTTGCCTGTTGTAGAATTTCTTATAATCACAGAATTTATTTTTTCAAAATATTTTGCACCAGCCTCTTTTCTTCAAACGATGCCTGAGACAATCATTCATGCTGTGCCGTGCATCAGTAATTAATTTTACTGCTAATCAGAATTCCACTGTATGGATATACCACAATTTGTTTATCTAATCTCTTCACGACAAATAACTTCCTAATTACTCCTTTAACCTCTTTTGACCTATTAATTAGTCTGAAATGTATTTTTTTTATTTCTAAATATTTTGGATTTTTCCACTTTTTTATATTAACAAATGCTGATGATTTCTAACCTCATTTCATCATGGTTAGAGAACATATCTTACAGTATTTCAATCTCTTGAAATTTGTGTATTAAGACATTTTTTAGAGGTCAGCATATGGTCTGTCTTGGTGAATGTTCCATATTCACTTGAAAAAAAATGTCTTATCTCGTAATTGTCGACCATATCGTTAGAGGCCAACGCGATTAATAGTGTCTATTAGGCCAACACGATTAATGGTGTCATTCACATTTTGTACATCATTACTGATTATTTTTGTCTACTTGTTCTGCTGAGAAGACCGTGTTGGAGTTTCCAACAGGACTTTTGGATTTGTCTATTTTTATTTTGTCCTTTCAGTTTTTCTTTCATGTATTTTGAAACTCTGTTACTAGGACTATACATATTGTAAACTTTGTTTTCCTGATGTACTAATAATTTTATCATTTTCAATGTCCCTCTTTGCATTTTTGAGAAAATTTGCTGTTTAGAAGTACTTTTTCCACAACATATAATACAGCCCTCCTAGCTTTTTATTAGTACAGTCCTCATGACATATCTTTTTTGTGAATTCTAACTTTCAACTTGTATCTTTGTAATTAATGTTATGTCTCTTACAGACTATATATAGGTGGGCCTTGCTTCATTCATCAGATTAAAACTCTTTGCCTTTTAATTGTAGCATTTAGTCATTTATACTTAATGCAATTATTAATATATTTCAATTAGGGCCACTATTTCACTATTTGTTTTCATTTGGCTTTAATGGTTTTCTGTTCCTTTGCTGGCTTTCTGGTTTCATTTAGGATAATTCAATTCTTTTTTAGTATTTTGTTTTGATTTCTCTATTAGAATTTCAGTGCTTTGTGCTATTTTTCAAGTAGTTACTCTAAAGTTTACATTATGAATCTTTAAATGGACATAATCTACTTAGTGTTAACTCTGTACTAGTTCACACTAATTTATGTTGCTACAGTATGGTTATATTTACATTTGTTCTTTGTGCTATTCTTGCTATATATGCTACAACTATTCCCATTATAAATCCTTCAACATGTTACAATTATTGGTTTGTTAAAGAACTTAAGAAAATAAATTATATGTGTGTGTCTTTACACATTTTGAAATTTTTAAATGTTTGACTACATGTTTACATTTCTGGTGATCTTCGTGCCTTCCTATAGATTCAAGTAACTATCTTCTGTGTAATTTCTTTCCAGTCTGACAAGCTTCTATTACCATTTCTTGTCTGTTTCCATTTAATCTTCAAGAGTACAGACTCCTCCATTTTCTGTCTGATTTTGGCAACTGTCTCAGTGACTTCAAATAGTTGGGGGCTTTGAGGGCGTTGTGGAATGGGGCAGATTTGATAATTGTTACCTGTAGCTGGCTTAGTTGGATCAAGCCCCTCCCTCATCAGCAGAAGCTAAACTCCCTATGGTTTATATTTTAACACACTAAAAAGTAGTCCTATTCATTCATTAAAGAAACACTTATTCAGACTTTAAAATGTGCTAGACATTAACAAAAGTAAAACTTTATACATAGAATCCCAAGCGATTTGATATGATTAGGAAAGAGGGCAAATTGGGGAGAGTGGAGAGCAGTCTGTGATAAAAACAGCCATGTAAACATACATGTATTTTATCTTGTAGGTTATAAGGATGTGTGGATAGAATTTAAACAAAAGAGAAATACAAGCAGATATGGGGTTTTTGAAAGACCAATGCTATGGATAAAGAAATTTATAGAGCAAAGCCTATGGGTAAAAAGATCAATTGGAATCCTCAAGGAATTCATGTGGATTTAAAGAGAAGGAGAGAAAACCAGAAAATCAGAAGGCAGAATTTGGGGACTGATTTGGATATTGAGAGTTTACAAAAGTGATCTGACAGAAGGTACTGATCACAAGTTTGGTCATTAAAAAAATTAACTTAAAGGAACTAACTTAAATTCTGAATATCTCTTTCTGCTAAGCCTTACTGATATAGTGGTCTAAACATCGTAGTGCATTTCCCTGACGTATCTAACAACAGTTCCTGCCATCTGCTGTGTGCAGAGGACACTAAGCAAGCAGGGACTCAGACATCTCGTAAGATCAGAAGCCCAGTATCTCAGATGTTAGGAATGTTTTCCTGGAGTAGTGGTTCTTAATCAGGATGCACATAAACACCAAGAGAGTTTTTAAAGATACTGATATCTAAGTCCCACCCAGAGAGGCTGAAGTAACTGTTCTGTGGCTTGGCTTGGGTATTGGAATTTTTAAACCAGTGGTTGTCAAACCTCACTGGGCATTACAATCACCTGGAGGACTTGTTCAAACAAAGATGCCTAGGCCCCACTCCCAGAGTTTCTGATTTAGCAGGCTTAGAGCAGGGCCTGAGAATTATTATTTCTAGAAAATTCTCAGGTGCTGCTGATCTGGGGTCCACATTTTGAGAACCACCATCTTAGAGAACTTCCCAAAGAGCAGCTAAAATTACACAATACCACACATACCATGTTAGGAATAAAGATTGCTTTGATTGATATGAAAATAAATAGAAAAAAAGTTTTCCACTCCATTGGGTAAAAGTTTAAGTGATATAAACCAAGAGGATTAAAAAATGCCCAATAAAGATACAGAAGGATTGATTAAATAATATAAAATTCAAGAGCCCATAATTTTAAAGAGTTGGATGTTACCTGTCTAGGTGATTAAGAGAGAATTGTATAAACGATCTTTAAAAGAATGATACTAAGTGCGCTTATCTTCTACAGAGAGCAATTCAAGGTGAAATTTATTCTGAGATGCTGATAAATTATTAGATCAATAATTTTTCTCAAGGATGGTAATTAAACAAAGCTTACCAAGATTGCTTCTGGGGTAGGGTATTTATGTATCTTAATTCTAGAATGAGTTGAATATAGTTTTTTCCCAGAAATGTGTGCCTGTGACATCTGCATTTTCTACCTTCATTTTTGCCCACTGCTTGCCCTTTTGTTCTGTCTACACGATTTGGGGATTGGGTCCAAGATGGTGATGTTGGAATACCCTGAACTCTCCTCCTTCACAGAACACATGAAATTACACCTATTTACAGAGCAATTCTTCCTGAGGGAGAACTGAGGGCTCACTGAACACCTTCTGCACAACAAAAGACAGACAGAACGGCAAAGAGAACAGCAGGAGAGGCAGAGACCCGGTAACAAAGGGAACCCCCACGGCCAACTCCACAAACTGCCCTAGGGAGGGACAGTACTGAGAGAACATATTCCTCCACCCTTAAGCACAGGAAAACAAAGCCTCCTGAGGAGATCAACTAGCATACAAAAAAGCCAGCCCTAGAACTATGCCAAATGGCAGGGGAGCTGCTGGAACTCTCTCTACATGGGAGGGCCTAACACACAGGGTTTTGACCCACCTTGAAAGCACACCACCTGGGTGCTCTACCCAGCCTGCTGCCTCAGTGGGCCCTGAGCCCCTAGCCTGCACCAGCCCTAGCAGTCCCACCAAGGCGGCCAGGAAGTGGTACACACACCCAAACATCCGTGGTAGCGCTCACTACAGTTCCAGCCGTTGTGCCAAGGGGACACAGGTGCAAACCACCTTAGAGCACTCCAGACCCACACCACGTTGACTTCAGACGGGTTGCTAGGGCACTGTTAGCACAGATGATCCCAGAATTTGGACTTCAAACAAATCATCCTGACTCTCTGCTCCAGATCCAGCCACTCTGACCGGACGACCCCTGCACTGAGTGCCCCGGGACAGCCCGACTTGCACTCACTTCAGCTTTAGCTGTCCCACCAGATCAGCCTCTGCTGGAAGAGTCCTGGGAAACCCCAGCCTGCAACCACTTCAGCTTCAGGGCACGTTTTGTGCAGAGAGCCCAGGAACCACACTGGCCCACATCCACTTCAGCTTCAGCTGTCCTGCGGGACGACCCCTGTACAGAGCACCCCAGGACACCTCACCTATACCCTGCTTTGGCTCTAGCCTCCCCTCCAGGACATGCTCTCTGCAGAGAACCCTCTGGCTTGCATCCACATTAGTTTCAGTTACCCTGCCAGGGCACCCTCTCCAGAGAGAGCCCCGGGACATCCCGGCTGGCATACCACCTCAAGCCCAGATGCCCCATCAGGGCACACCCTGCACAGAGTACCCAGGACACCCCAGCTCGCACCCCTTTCAGTTCCAGCTGTCCTGTCACGATGCGCTCAGGACGCAGAAGCCCAGGATACCCCGGTCTATATCAGCTTCAGTTTTAGTCCTTCTGGCAGGGCACCTATTGCACGGAGAGCTACGGGATCTCCTGGCTTTCACCCACTTCATCTTCAGCCATCCTGCTGAACCCCAGGACACCACAGCCACACTACACTTCAGCTCCAGCCACCCTGCCAGGGTGCCCTCTGCATGGAGAGCCCCAGGAAACCTTAGATAGCACTTACCTCAGCTTCAACTATCCTACCAAGATTCCTTCTCCAAGTAGGGTGTCGGAACACCCCAGCCTGCACCCACTTTAGCTTTAGCTGTCCTGCCAGCACACCCACATCCTGCAGGGAGAGGCCAGGGATCACAGTGGCTTGTGCCCACTTCAACTTCGGTGGAGTTTATCAACACTAAATCAGCCTTGCAAGAAATATTAAAAGGGCTTCTTTAAGTGGAAAAGAATTGGCCATAATTAGATATGAGAAAATTATGAATAAAAAGATGTAAAATATGATAGCATGTATATGATATGTGGAGGGAGTAAAAAAAATGAAAAAAGGTTTTTTTTCGTGTTTAGGGGTGCCTGGGCGGCTTAGTCAGTTAAGCATCCTACTCTTAGTTTCAGCTCACGTCATGATCTCACAGTTCGTGAGTTTGAGCCTCGTGCCAGGCTCTGCACTGACTGTGCAGAGCCTACTTGGGATTCTCTCTCTCTCTCTCTCTCTCTCTCTCTCTCTCTCTCTCAAAATAAATTAATAACCTTTAAATATGTTTATTTGTTTATACATTTATTCATTTTTGAAAGACAGAGACAGACAGAGCACAAGCAGGGGTGGGGCGGACAAAGGGGGGGTAGGACACAGAATCTGAAGTAGGTTCCGGGCTCTGAGCTGTCAGCACAGAGCCTGACGCAGGGCTTGAACTCACGAACCATGAGATCATGACCTGAGCTGAAGTGGGATGCTCAACCGACTGAGCCACCCAGGCACCCCCCTTTAAATATGTTTAAATGTAAATGACCATCAACTTAGTATTATAGATTGCTATATTCTTAGGATGTTATATATGAGCCTCATGATAACCACAAACTCAAAATCTGTAATAGATACACAAAACTTAAAGAAAAGGAAAACCAAACATAACACTACAGAAGCTCATCAATCACAAAGAAAGAGAGCAAAAGGCAAAGAAAGGAACACAGAAGAACCAGAAGAACAAGCAGAAACAATGAACAAAATGGCAAGTCAATACCTATCAATAATTACTTTAAATGTAAATGGCCTACATAATCCAATCAAAGACACAGGGAATAGATTAAAAAAACAAAACAAAACAAAACAAAAAGACACCAAGACATATCTATATGCTGCCTACAGGAAATTCATCTCAGACCTATAGACAAATACAGACTGAAAGTAAAGGGATGGAAAAATATTAACCCTGAAAATGGTGCAACAACAACACAAAGCTAGGATAGCAATACTTGTATCACACAAAATAAACTTTAAAACAAACACTATAGCAGACAAAGAAGAGTGTTACATAATGATAAAAGGATCAATCCAACAAAAGGATACAGCAATTACAAATATTAATGCATCCAACATCGCAGCACCTAACTACACACAACAAATATTAATGGACATAACAAGAGAAACCAATGGTAATACAATAATAGTAGGGAACATTGACACCCCAATTACATCAATGGATAGATCACACAGACATAAAATCAACCAAGAAACAATGTCTTTGAATGACACGGTCTACCAGATGTATAAGATATATACAGAACACTGAAGCCCCAAACAACAAAATATACATTCTTTTAATGTGAACATGAAACATTCTCCAGAATAGATCATATGTTATATCACAAAACAAGTCTCAAGAAATTTTAAGACTGAAATCATAACATGCATCTTTCCTGACTACAACAGTATTAAATTAGAAATAAATCATAAAAAAATAAACAAAAACATGCAGAGACTAAACAACATGACACTAAACAACAAAATGAATCACCAAAGAAATCAAGAATAAATTTTAAAAAATACATGGAGACAAATGAAAATGAAAACACAGGGGTCCAAACTCTTTGGGAAGCAGCAAAAGCAGTTGTAAGAGGGAAATATATAGAAATACAGGCTTACCTCAAAAAATAAGAAAAAGCTCAAGTAAACAATCCAAACTTTCACCCAGAACAAACAAAACCCAAGATCAGTAGAAAGAAAGAAAGAAAGAAAGAAAGAAAGAAAGAAAGAAAGAAAGAATAAAGATGAGAGCAGAAGTGAATGACACTGAGAATAAAAAATCAATAGAAAAAAAAATCAATGAAACTAAGTGCTTGTTCTTTGAAAACATGAACAAAATTGATACACTCTTAACCAGACTCAGCTAGAAAAAGAGTAAAAGGGTCCACATAAATAAAATCAGAAAGAAAAGAGAAATAACAGACACCACAGAAATAAAAAGGATTATCAGAGAATACTGCAAAAATTATATGCCAACAAATTGGACAATCTAGAAGAAATAAATTATTAGAAACATACCATGTTCCAAAACTAAATCTAGGAAGAAATAGATAATTTGAACAGACTAGGTACTAATAACAAAACTGAATTAGTAACCAAAAAACTCCCGCAAAAAAGAAGTCCAACACCACATGGATTCACAGGTGAATTCTGCCCAATATTGAAAGAAAAGTTAATACCTAGTCTCCTAAAAATATCACACACACACAAAAAAATAAGAGGCAGCTGGGTGGCTCAGTTCCTTAAGCATCTGACTCTTGGTTTAGGCTCAGGTCATGATCTCACAGTTCATGAGTTTGAGCCCTGCATCGGGCTCTACTCCGGTGGCTGGCACGGAGACTGCTTGGGATTCTCTCTCTCTCCATCTCTGCCCCTTCCCTTCTCTCTCTTTCCAAGTAAATACACATTTTTTTAAATAAATAAATAAGAAAGGAAAGCTTCCAAATTCATTATATAAGTTACCCTGGTTACACCAAACCCGACAAAGACACACAACACACACACACACACACACACACACACACACACACACAGACACTGAAGAAAGCCTCAGGCCAATATCCCTGATGAGCACCGATGCAAAAATCCTCAAAATATTAGCAAAGTGAATTCAACTACACATTAAAAGGACCATTCACCAAGATCAAGTAGAATCTATTCTGAGTATTCAAGGATGGCTCACTATTTGCACATCAATAAACATGATATACCACATCAACAAAACAAAAGACAACAATCATATGATCATCTCAATAAATGCATGAAAAAAGCATGTCACAAAAGTCAACATCTGTTCATAATAAACACTCTCAAGGAAGTGGGTTTAGAAAAAATAGGTCTCAACATAAGAAAGATCATATATGAAAAAAACCACAGCTAACATCATATTCAATGTTGAAAACTGAGAGCTTTATCTTATGATCAAAGACAAGACAATGATGTCCATTCTTGCCACTTTTATTCAACCCAGTACCAGAAGTCTTAGCGAAAGCATTCACCCAAGAAAAAGAAATTAGAGGCATCCATACTGGTAAAAAGGAAGCTCAACTATACTTTTTGCAGATGACATGATACTACATATGGAAAGCCTTAGAGTACCCAAAAACTATTAGGCCTGATAAATGAACCCAGTAAAGCTGCAGGATACAAAATTAATAACCGCATATTGGTAGTGTTTCTATACACTAACAATAAAGAGGTGAAAGAGAAACTAAAGAAAATAATTCCATTTCCAATTTCATAAAAAGAATAAAATATACTGGAATAATCTTAACAAAGGAGGTAAAAGAAGGTACCTGGGTGGTTCAGTAGGTTAAGCATCTGACTTGATTTCTACTCAGGTCATGATCTCACAGTTCATGAGTTAGAACCCCACATTGTGCTGACATTGTGGAACCTGCCTGGGATTCTCTTTTCCCCTCTCTCTGCCCTCTACCACTTGCATTCTCCCTCTCTCTCTCTCTCTCTCTCTCTCTCTCTGTCCCTCAAAAATAAATAAACATTAAAAATAAAACTTAATAAGGGCACCTGGGTGGCTCAGGCAGTTAGGCACGGTCATGATCTTGCGGTTTGTTAGTTCCAGCCCCACGTCAAGGCTCTGTGCTGACAGCTCAGATCCTGGAGCTGCTTCAGATTCTATGTCTCCCTCTCTCTCTGCCCTTCCCTTGCTCACACTTTGTCTCTCTCAGAAGTAAACATTAAAGAAAATTTTTAAAAATGTTCTAAACAAACAAACAAAAACTTAACCAAGGAGGTAAAAGACCTGTACTCTGAAAACTATAAAATACTGATGAAAGAAATTAAAGATGACACAAATGGAAAGATATACTATGCACACATGTTAGAAGAATTAATATTGTTAAAATGTTCAAACTACCAAAAGCACTCTACAGATTCCATCAAAATACCAGCAGCATTTTTCACAGAACCAGAACAAATAATATTGAATTTGTGTGGAAGCACAAAAGACTCGAATAGCCAAAGAAATCTTGAGAAAGAAAAACAAGGCTGAACGTACCACAATTCCATATTTCAAGATATACTACAGAGCTGTAGTAGTCAAAACAGTATGGTACTGGCATAAAAACAGACACACAAATCAAGAGAACAGAATAGAGAGCCCAGAAATAAACCCATACTTATATGGTCAA
Organism: Prionailurus bengalensis; assembly: GCF_016509475.1. Classification (NCBI taxonomy): domain Eukaryota; kingdom Metazoa; phylum Chordata; class Mammalia; order Carnivora; family Felidae; genus Prionailurus; species Prionailurus bengalensis. The sequence goes on along the minus strand of NC_057344.1, from coordinate 8,280,274 downwards.
TTAATCTATGTCAATGGAGGCAAGAACACACAAGGGGGAAAAGACTGTCTCTCCAATAAATGGTGCTGGGAAAAGTGGATAGCTACCTGTAAAGGAATGGAACTAGACCACTTTCTAATACCACACACACACACACACACGCACGCGTGTGCACACACACACACAAAATGAACTGAAGACCTAAATGTGTGACATGAAACCAAAAAAATCCCAGAAAAGAATATAGGCAGTAATTTCTCTGACATTGGCCATAGCAACATTTTTCTAAATATGTCTCTAAGGCAAGAAAAACAAAATCAAAAATAAAGTATTGGGACTACACTAAAACAAAAAGCTTTTGCACAGTGAAGCTAACCAACATCAAAATAAAAAGACAATCTGCTGAATGGGAGAAGATAATTGGAAATGACATATCTAATAAGGGGTTAATATCCAAAATACATAAGGAACTTATACAACTCAACACCAACACCAACACCACCACCAACAACAACAAAATCTGATTAAAAACAGGTCGAGGAGTTGAACAGACATTTTTTCAAAGACGACGTAAAGATGGCCAACAGACACATGAAAGGATGCTCATCACTCAACCACAGGGAAATGCAAATAAAAACCACAATGAGATATCACCTTACACTTGTCAGACTGACAAAAACAAAAAACAAACAAACAAAGAAATAACAGGTGCTGGCGAGGATGTGGAGAAAAGGAATTCTTGTGTACTGTTGGAAGGAATGTAAATTGGTGCAGCCACTGTGGAAAACAGTATAGAGCCACTGTGGAAAACAGTATTAAAAATATAAATACCATATGATCCAATACTTGTACTACTGGGTATGTACCCAGTAGGAGAAGACACTAATTCAGAAAGATATATGCAGTCCTATGTTTTCTACAGCATTAATCGTAACAGCTAAGATACAGAAACGAGTGCCCATTGGTAGATGAATCACTAAGGAAGAAGTGGTATATATACATAGAAAAGTGGCATATGTATGTATAACGTAATATGTAACATACGTATAATGTGATATTCCATAGCCATAAAAAGAAATGAGACTGTGCCATCTACGACAACATGGATGAAGCTAGAAGGTGCCAAGTCAGATCACGAATGGCAAATCCCACATGATTTCACTCAAATGTGGAATCTAAAAAACAAACAAACAAATAAACAGCAAAAAGTAGAATCAGATGTATAAATACGTGGAAGAAACTGATGGCTGCCAGAGAGGAAGGGTGTGGGGGGATGGCCAAAATGGGTGACGGGGAGTAGGAGACACAGGCCTCTAGTTATGGAATGAATAAGTCACAAGAATAAAAGTCATGGCATAGGGAATATAGTCAATGATATTGTAATAGCGTTGTATGGTGACAGATATTAGCTACGCTTGTAGTGAGCACAGCATAACGTGCGGAGAAGTTGAATCGCTAGGTTGTACACCTGCAACTAATGTAACAGTGCGTGTCAACTGTACTCAAAAAAATTTAATTTTTTAAAATTAAAAAATAAATGAATTTAGGAGCTCAGATTATATAGAGAAAAGGAGTGAGAAGGCAAAAGCTGGGAAAATTATTTCAAAATTATAAAATTCATGCTATATTTTTCTGCCAATCAATAACTTGAAAGGAATTTTTATTTATCAGTACAATTTTTGTCATAACTAATTAACAGACATCCAGAATTAGTAATGCCTTCTTAGATATGACTATCATTTTTAAACACAGCAGTCTGTGGATTTCTCTCAAAATAAATAGTATTTTAATAAACAGATAACAATGGAAAACATAAGAGAAACTATAATTATTCATGTATGTTGTCAACTCTCAAAGACCAGTTCAAACACAAATGGCAAGTGATGTTTATCTATAGTTTTTTTATAGTGTTCTTTCAGGAAAGAAGCATTTCCTGTTATTTCTTTGGCAGTTTATCTGTATCCTAAAACATACTAAGTATGGGTGAAGTCATTCTAATTTAAAACAAGTATGTATCTGTACGTATGCCATTTTGTTATAATGACATTCCTATCTACACCTCATTGTTTTCTTTACAACTAAAACCTCAAAAATAAACTGCTAGAGAATGGATAGGTACATGTATCCAGTAACAAACTGGAGGCTGTAGTTCAACACAAGGAACCACTTGATGGGTTACCAATACTGACCGTTGATAAAGTCATTCACTCGGTCCTGACATTTATTTCGCACAATTTTTATTGTCACCTGCTTAGTCATTTTTTTCATCTTACTTCCCTAAGTTTATTTTCTTATTAACTGACTTTAATTTACCTTCTGTTTCTACGTTATCAAGTGACATAAATTCCATTAGAAAAAAAAGTGAGAAAATAAATTACTGGTGGACAGATGGAGGTCTGTCCAGATGGATGGTCCTACTACAGATAAGAAATGGTGAGTCATACAAGAGGGGAGAGGAGAAAAGGAGGAAGCAAGGGAGGAGGGAAGAGGAAGAGAAGGAGGGAGAGAGGAAAGCTGAAGGGGAGAAGCAAAGAAAAAATTTCCATCAGTCACTTTGGGTAATAAAACCTTTGGACTGGATTCAAGAAATGCCATCTAAAAGATCAACAAGTTGCGTGTCTAATACCTTAGTTTATTATTGCAACAAACAAACGGGCAGGAACCAAAAGTACTGCTCGCCCTCTTATCCTCAATTCTCAGCAGATCCAAAATTTAACTTATTTTCCCTACTTCCCTATTTTTTCATCTGGTTCTTCTGTCCTCACTGTACCCCATACAATGAGATGATTAGAACAATGCAAAATATTTTGAAGACCGTCATTGAAGTTTTGAAGAACAGAGTAAACTCAGGCAAATTACCATTTCTCACCCAGTTTCCTCACTGGATTGCTAGGATAAAATGAGATAATACTTGTGAAAACTCTATTTCCCTGCCTTTCACACAGGAGCTGTTCAGCAAATAAAAGTGTCTTTACTTCCTGTTACAGTCACAAGCCTATTGTTTTTTAACTTCAAAACTACAGAATGTAATTCCTTGTCATCGGTCACCTACGTTGCTGGAAAAATTTATTATCCTGTTTCTCTACCTCAATCTCATTCTGTCTACCTCTCAACACATCTTTACCCTAGCTGAATAATGGTAATAATTCATTCTCCCCAACGCTCTTCTCATGGCGTCAAGCGTTTCTGTGTAAAGCCTGTCGGTGGGTGGTCACTGCAACCAGGTGAATAAAATTTACATTTCATCTCAAATGTGTTTTCCATTTCAGCCAACTCCAATCTGGTCTCCCCACCCTCCCATTCTGACGGGCCCTCTCACTTTCCCTCTATACACATCTCCATCTAGCTACCTGTGAACTCTCTCTTCTCTGGGCCATCCACATCATCCAGAAGCATTTTTCTACACTTGTCCCTATTGCCTGGTTTCCCCCTCTCTCCTCAACCGACGGTGCAATATGACCTATGCTTCCAACAGGTCACCAACATATTTTAGTCAGGCCAGCGGAGGGTCCAGTGAGTGTTCCTCAGAACTCATCTTACTTTTTTTTTTTTAAGTTTATTTATTTATTTTGAAAGAGAGAGAGAGAGAGAGCAAGAGCAAGCAGGGGAGAGGAGAGAAGAGACAGAGACTCCCAGCCAGGGTCCACGCTGTCAGCATAGAGCCCAACACGGGGCTTGATCCCCTGAACTGTGAGGAGGACTGGAATGGAAATCAAGAGTCGGACACTTAACCGACTGAGTCACCCAGGCGCCCCGTCTTACTTTCTTTCTTGGCAGGACTGACGCTGCTCGTGGACACCTCTGTGTCAACATACTCTCCTCTCTTGATCTGACAACCCAGTCGCCTCACTTTCTAATTTATAGGCCCCCCCTCACACTCCTTACACCTGGTCCTATTCAGCTTTCCTATCTTGCTGAAGGATACATCATCAACCCAATGGTGAGAACCAAAACCTGAGATCCAGCCCTCACACTTTCCTCTGGTTCATTCTAATGCTCACTAAAACAGAAACTCTTTTGAATCAGTAAAGCTCTTGTGAATTCATCCACCTATTTCTGGTTCTGCTGCTACTATCCTAGTTCGACTTCTGGCCTTCTCTTGACTGAGCTGTCATAATTGTACCCTGTACCCTCTTATCTGTTCATAAAGACTCCCATTCCGTTTTTAGCACTGTAGCAAGGATATTAATTTAAAAGTAGAAGGCTGATGATGTCACTATATCCTCATGAAGCCCAAATCGGCATCATGAGATCTGGCTGAGAAGTCATAAGCCATCTGCTGGAAAGTAATGAATCCATGTGGTTCAAAAGAAACTACAGGTATAATACCCCCACTGATAAAGGAGTTTCAAAAGAACCACAATAGCCAAAGAGAATTCTCTATTTTTAATGTACAGCATAGGGAATATAGTCAGTAATATTGTAATGTCTTTGTATGGTGACAGATGGTAACTACGCTTATCACAGGGACCATTCTAGAACGCATAAAAATATCCAATCACTAAGATGTACCCTTGAGCTAGAATATTGTATGTCAAGTATGCCTCAATAAACAATTGCCATGTATATACTGTACCCCCAAAATATAATTTGTACACTCACATTTCTGAAGTTTATAAAAAATTATTAGATATTCTCTTGTGAGTTGCTTTTCTCACTCAATATTATGTTTGCAAGATTTGTGCATATTGATGTACATATTTGTAATCCATCCATTTTAACTGCTACATAGAACTCCGTTTCCTGGAGACCTATAATTTATCTATCATTTCTACTTTTGATGGAGGCTTGAACTATTTTCTAGTTTTGTTTTGTGACTATGGAATAAAGCTAAGAACATCGAGGGAAAAATAGATCCACAACAGCCAAAGAAAGTTAACTCTTAACGTTCTCCAAGCTCAGAGAATAGTGAAGGTAGACCATCAGGGCACAAATCGAGAAATACGTTTCCTCCTTTTATCTCCTTATCTTCTTTCCCTTCCCTTATACTCAGAAGCATCAGAACTGCAGCTTGCAAGAAGAAGGCAGGGGACCAGCCACGGAAAGCAACTGCACTCACCTCTTTCTCTCTATTGGCAGTAAGACTGTGTAACAAGACCAGGAGGGAGGGCTGCAATTTCTAATAAAGACAGAAATTCTCTGAATTGGAGTAATGAATTACAGCATGCAGACTGCTTCTATGTCTAGAAGAAGCTGGAAGGCTTTTTCTTACCTAAAAAGATCAGAAAACTTATTGGGCCCGACTTAATTTTCATGCAACTGGCAGGAGTCAGTTTAAGAATGTCGTCATGAAAAACCTCGGGTTCTTTTCTAATTATACACGATGAATCTTCCCCGTTCAATGCACCAGCCCAGGGAGATAAAATATGCAGAACTTAATGACTGCAAGTGAACAGGAGGAACAGGAGGAATCAGGAACTGTGGACGTGGAAGTTGCAGGTCCAGCACCTGTCTTGTAAGCAATTGGACGACCTTGAGATAGAAGCCTTGAGATGAATAGCAAAGCAGAAAGACTGACTGACTCCATGGCCCTGATGAATGTACTGCCACCACATCAGCCCTATTCTTCTCCCCTATAGGCCCATATTTCATAAGAAAATGTATGCATGTTTGCACATATATCTTCCATTTTTTAAGTAGACTGATATACATGCCAGTCTTTCCAGGAAAATATAGGTTTACATCCATTGTTACAGGGTAATTGTTGCTAGAACCTGTTTTGTTCTCAAAGGGGTCTTATTTCTTAGACAATATACATGGCACACATAACAGAGATTAACGATGCATGGAACAAAAACTAATATAAGTGTAAGGAGAGATGGACAAACCCAGATGGAGGCACCCTTGTCCCTCTTGTGATAACTCAGAACGGGTAGACAGAAAGTCAGAAGGGACATAGGAAACTGAACACTGTCAATCAGTTTGACCTAATTGACATTCATAGAAAATTCACCCTGCCACAGAAGAATATACATTATTTTCAAGGGCACATGGAACATTTAGCAACTTAGAGCATATTCCACACAAGAAAACAAAGCTTAATAAATTTTAAAAAATCAAGCCATACAAACTACTTTCTGTTTTCACAGTATAAATTAGGGATAACAGAAAAATTTCTGGAGTACCTGTATTTGAAACTTACATGACACAATTATAAATAACCTATGAGTCAAAGAAGAAACCAAAAAGCAAACTAGAAAGTGCTTTTCCCTGAATAAAAATAAAGTACACGTACCTAAATTTGTGGTATGCTGCTAAAGAAGTATGCACTTAGAAATTTATAGCACTAAAGCTATATTATAAAAGACAAAATGTCTGAAATCAATGACATATTTTATCTTAGGAACTTAAAAAAATACAATAAACCCAACCCACACATAAGAAAATAATGAAGAGTAGAATCAATGAAATAGAAAACAAAAATTTTAGAAAAATCAATGAAATAAAAAGTTGCTTCTTCAAGACATCAATGAAATTGATTAGCCTGTACCCAGACTGATCACAAAAGAAAGGGAAACAGAGAGGGGGAAGACACAACCACTGATATCAGGAACAAGAGAGGTAACATCAGGACAGACTCTACACATACTCAAAGGAATAAGGAAATGTGAACATTTTATGTCAATAAATGCAACAACTTAAAATGAAAGAAATCCACGAAAGGTTCCACTACCCATGCTCATTCAAGAATAAGTCAATAAACTAAGGAGACATATATTACATAAATGGAATTTACAGTTAAAAAGTCTTACCACAAACAAGATTCAAGGTCCAGATGGTATCAACCGTGAATTCTATCAAATCTTTAAAAAAGAAACAATACTTTTACTCATTTGTTTTGCTTCTTAAATTCCACATGTATGTTGTGCACCTGAAACTAACACAAATAAAAATTAAGAAAACAAATAATACCAACTGTATGCAAACACTTGGAATTATTCCAGCACAAAACAGGTTGATTTAATATTTGAAAATCAATCAGTTTAATTCATCATATCAAGCAGCTGAGAAAGAAAGCTCATGCAAGTTTTTGTCCCTTGTCACATCAAGATCTTGACAAGAATGTTCATAAAAACTTTGTTTGTAATAGCCAAAAACTGGAACAACACAAATTCATCAAGAGGCGAATGGATAAACACTTATGGTACATCTGTACAATGGAATACTAATCGGCAAAAAAAGAAAAAAAAGAAGAAGAAAGAAAGAGAAAAAGAAAAAGGAATAAACTTTTCATGTACTCAACAACATGGATGAATTTAAAAATTATTATGCTGGATATGGGGCGCCTGGGTGGCGCAGTCGGTTAAGCGTCCGACTTCAGCCAGGTCACGATCTCACGGTCTGTGAGTTTGAGCCCCGCGTCAGGCTCTGGGCTGATGGTTCAGAGCCTGGAGCCTGTTTCCGATTCTGTGTCTCCCTCTCTCTCTGCCCCTCCCCCGTTCATGCTCTGTCTCTCTCTGTCCCAAAAATAAATAAACGTTGAAAAAAAAATTAAAAAAAAATTATTATGCTGGATAAAAGTGGTCAGACCTAGAAGTGTACATACTATATGGCTTCAGTTATATAAAATTCCAGAAAATTCAAACTAATATATATATATAACAGGAAACAGTTCAATAGTTGCCTGGAGATGGGGGAACAGAAGGAGGTGACATGAGGAAACCTACAAGGGTGATGGGTATGTTCACGACATTGATCATGGTGATTGTTGCATGGATGTGCACATAGGCCAAAATTTATCAAATTCCATGTTTTAGATATGTGCAGTTTATTGTATGTCAGTTATATCTTTATAAGGCAGTTAAAATAATACATGAATAGATAAGTTTCTGTCTCAAATTCCTTGCTCACTTACTTAAATTCAATAAACTCTTGTGCTAGATGATACAAAAAAGACACTGATGAATGAGATTCAGTCTCTACATAGAAGCTGGTTAGCATTAAACGTGAGGGCCAAGGCGGCGGCAGATACAATTTTTATCAGATTGTGATTTGGAGGAGGTTAGAAAGGAAGAATGGGAAGGAGGTAGAGAAGGGAAGAAGGAGAATGAGCAGGAGAAGAAGAAGCATCTGCGCTTTGATTACCCAGGGTAACACGAGGCTCACTTATTGTTCAAGCATATACTAAGTATTTATAATATTCCAGGCACCGTGCTCATCACTAAGAAAATACCCTCACTAAGTAAAATGTATGAGATAAACACACATTTAGATCATGAAATTTACAAAAATAACGACACACAAAAGAGGAAAGAAAGAATTCATTCTGATGGCTTAGATAGGAATGTTTGACCATGACCATGACGATGAAGAAAGAAACAAATAAAAATAAAAACATTTCAGTGAGCGTTAAGACTGGAAAACATTGCTCCTCTTATGGAAATAAGAGGAAAAATGTGCTTTGGTGAGACAGTTTCTCTGGTGTGACTGAGAAATGAAAATCCGTCTAGTATGGTTGGCAAATAGGACCCACAACAGAAAAGAAACAGGAAATTAAGCTAGAAATGTGGGGCTGTCATGATATTGTGAAAAAAAATGCATCCCACAGTAAGCACTTTGGAATCAATTCTGTAAGCATGTGGCTATTTAAAAATGACAGCATGATGACCAATTGCTCTAATCAACTGAGATGTTTCACAAGTAATCTGTTAATTATAATGATCATATCACTCTAGTTTGTAAACAATAGTTTTAAAAAGCCAATCATTATTTTCCCACTGATAAATCATACTTAGCAACTAGCTTTCCAAAATTCTTTGACAAGCGTGAGGGTTGGATGTGCAATCACAATTGGTGGGTGGTGGAATTTCAATAATCTTTAAGAATCACAGGAAAGTGTCACAAAAGTGAACTATGTACACAGGTATCATAGCTGGACAATTACATGTGTGTATATATACATACACATAAAGAGAAAGAGGAATCATTGGTATCAACAATGGGGGGCAAGTTCAAAATCAGGTAGAAAAATTCTAAGACGCATTAGGAAAGGATGAATAGATGGAATGAATAACAAGAAAAGTTAACACAAATGAAAATAAAGGTAGAATGTCAACATCTGTGTACAACATGTTCTAGAAAAACAAGGGGAAAACAGCTTGTATAAATTATTTGAAGACATATGACCCATTATTCAGCAAAAATCACCCCCACATACATACAAACATGAACTCAGATCAAGAAAACCCAAAGCGTGCCAAAGAAGTTACAAATAAACCACTATGGACACTTACAGGGAAATTTAATAACAGCAAAGACAAATGGACCATTCTAAATTTCCTGACAAGAAATGGCAGATCATCTAAGAAGGAAAAGCACCACAGCAGTACTCGTCAAGTGACAGTTAATAGGGGGCAGTGCTTAATCTCCTGGTCTGGAGCCACCTGCTTTGAATCCAGGATCTGTCAAACACTAGCACTAGCTTTAACATTAAACAGGATATTTAACTTCTCTGCAGCTCAGTTTCCTCATTTACACAATACAGATCACAGTAATTTCCATGTCATAAGATTGTGGCGACTACTAAATACATTACAATATGTAAAACCCATAAAAATACAGCAAACACATAATAGACCTTATATGGCCGTAAACTATTCTTGTTTTCAGATTTCTTGGTAGCAATATTTCACGGAGAAATACAATAAAATAACATTTTTTTAAATGCTTAAGAAAAAACAGTCAATGTGAGAATTTTATATCCATTGGGACAATCCTTTAATTACAAGGGTGAAAAATGGAAAAAATATAATACATGTAAGGAAGAAATGAAGATTAATATGTCAATATATTATTAAGAGCATACAATTATTAATAATTATTAGTCATGCTTTATCCAAAATTTATTGAGAACGTTAAATGCCACGTATTATTTTAAGTTCTTTACATAAATTAACGAATTTAGTATTCACATGAACCCCATGTGGTGAAGACAGGTTCACCAGAGGTCACTCAGGGTAGGTCTGATAGGCAATCAAGAGTATCTCCATACTAAGCCTCCTTTGTAAGGTCCGTAAATGTGAGACAGATCTTAAATACAAACCATCTGTTCCTTGTTCCCTTTCTGAGTCTTTCCTCCATGAAAGCTTGTTTACAGACGTTATCTCTAAGAAATGGTCCTTGAGTGTGGTTTCAGTGGAAGCAGAAACCTTTCTTTCTAAGGAGTTTGCATTTTGGTTACCTGTCCTGTTGTGTTCTCATCCGCATAAAAAGCCAGTCTGTGGTTGAGTCCAATTGTGGATGAAACCAAATATTTCATAACAAAGGACTGGCACTGGCCGGTTGGCACCCGTATGCAAATGTGTGCAAAACACAGAGCTCTGCTGTTTTTTTTGGACAAATGCTGCACACATTTCTCCCAGTATTTGAGTCAGAGCAAGAAATGACTAAAGACAGAGAAAGCAACATGAAAGTTAGAGACCTTGACTTTTCACTGGTTAAGAAATAACAATCGTTGGTTACCTACCCAGTCTCCTAAGCCTGTAATCGTGGAGGAAACTTGCCAAGAGGGAAAAGAACAAAAGCTTATGGATCTGAGCATGGTTCCAGTCTTCCAAGTCTAGTTCCGTAGGCCTCTTCTGGAAGCTGGCCTGCAGTGGCCGTCCTGTAGTCTTGGCACAAGGCTCTGAAGTGGAAGTTCTCCCCACCCAAAGACCAACTGCTTCTAAAACAATTCTTAAGAATTCCTAATTTTAAAATGTCTCAATCCTGCTGTCAGTGGGATAAACCTTGCCTTTTCAGCTGGATACATGAATCTAAGTATTTTCTTTCTCAAGTGTAACCGCTGTTCTAGTGATCAGAAATTAGCCCAGCATTTTTTTATGGTGTCTTTTCCAGCTGACAAAGTCTGAGTTTTTTAGGTCGTGGAGAGGCCACGTGGGAGAACACGAAGGAAATGCCACTCGTCCCTGTTAGTACTAAGCCTGGTTAGATTGCCTGAGTCTCTTTTAGTCTCTGCCCAAAGCAAAGTAGAGCCAGAATTGGGGTCGAAGTGAGCACCCTGAAAGGGAGGCCTAAGAGGCAACGAGTGTTCATTTGAGTTTAAAAACACCACTCACCTTCTCTATTCTTCATGATCACTGTGAGTAATAGGGACAATAAAATTTCGGAGTAAACATCGAGGCTTTGCAAAGTTCTTTAGTAACCATCCCAGTACACTGAGTACCTCCATTACCAGAGAAATAGTTTGGAAATTCCTCAGATTGAAAACACAAGGTCAAGCAACTTTTTTGCTATGACTAGAACTATACCTTTCCAGCAAACAAAAGTTTCATTCCACCTTGAAAATTAGCAAATATTGACTAGGATATTCAAACTCCATTGCAAGTGGCGTTTGGACCCATTTGTAAGTGTTCTAGGGCACCCGAAAATTACGGTTCTTGTCTACATTCCATCTGTACAGCTTCACCAGAATTAATCCGGTGCAGATGAGACATGCAACCAGAGACAAGCTCAGCAACCTTAATAAAATTTTCTCACCAATGCTGACAAAGTATTCGTCAATTTGTCTCCCTTGAAGCAGGTGATTTCTTCTTAAATGTTTGCCAAGTTTCCAACTGAAGACTTCTTCTGGTGATGCCAAGCAGCCAAGGTGACAGAGATTATCTTCCCCAAGTGTTTTTTTTTTTAATCTGGTATTTAATCTGGTATTTAATCTGGTTTTTAAACAGGTATTGTGTCACAAAAAATATTCCTCAGTCAGGCTCTTGGGGACTTTAAGAGGAAATGAGATATTGAGCCCTTGACAGTCATTTGTGGCAGCTTCATTGATTTTCCCTTTCCTTTTTTCCCTTCAGTTTCACTTGGCGAGAGTTTAGAGGTCCAGCAACAGGACTGTTTTCCATTCCAGCTTTTGCTTGCGTATGAAATCCCTGATTTCTGACTTAAGGCCATTCAGCGAGGAAAGAGCTGTGGTCATAGCTGCTCCAAGATCTACACCTGAATGTTTTCCAAAGGTGTTAAGGTCTCCAGTATATTCATCTTTCTATTTGTCTGTGACCATGGTCTCCAAAATTTCTAATATTTATGGTGTTTCTAAATTCCTCTGGTTTTATTATAGAATTTGACATCTTTAAAGCCACAATCAGAATATTCACAGTACCTTTTCCATTGAATTTTATCACATATGAGGTTCCTAATAACATATAAATCAACTGATGTAGATCTGGGAACTCTCAATTAAATGCCCTTAGAACCACAGCAAATTGCTGTAAATCTCCGCCTACCCTGCATAGGCTTTGGAAAGCCTTTGAAAATCACTTTCAGACCACAATCGGGGCTCAAGTTCCACTCTAAGGGGCTTTTTCTGACCTGGATAACTTTAAGAGCCAATTCAGCTTTCAGAGTGGTTGGCTGGCCAGCAGGAAAGGAGAGCTGGTCAGAAAGAGTGTTGGAGGTAGGGGATAAGGGAGGACCACAGGATAGAAGAAGAGGGAGGGTTAGATCAGAACTTTTAGGTTCAAGTTATGGTTTGGGCAGATCAGAAAGACAGTCTTTCACATTTTTCATTTGTCTCCTTCACAGAATATTTAGAGAGGCAATCGTGGAATCTGATTTTCTCTTGTAAGCTTTCTCATACCAATAATAATAATAATAATAATAATAATAATAATAAGACACACAGGTCATTGAATGTTTGCATTTTTAGTCCCTTTCCATTCTAAAAACAAACAAACAAACAAACAAAAAAACACTTCTCAAATGAACAATTTTGTTCCAATGAAAGGTTTCCCCAAATGGCCACTAAAGTTAGACTACTGTTGGTAAAACTGTGCCATTTCGGACACAACTCACGTGTATTCGTTACGGTATAAATACACGCAAGAGGCCTTCAGGAGACACACACCTGGGTTTAGTCTGAGACAAACGTGTGACAGTCTGGCAATGGTCCGTCAGCTCAGTGGCTTGTTCACCTATGTCCTGGGCTCCCCAACCTATTGGCCTGGTGGTCTCCCCTGGCAGACCTGACAGATCTTGGAAGACACGAGGTTTAGACATGAACTCCCACCCATCCAAGAGCAACAGAAGACCACGAAAAGCACAGTGACCCAAACCGACGTTGTTAGTACTGAGACAGCTTTCTGCCAGGGATATATGTCTACAGATAGGATCAAATCATCAGAGAGTCCCTGAAAGGCAACCTCACAGGACAAAATACACTTAGCACTTCAGAGCTTGATGAAGACTGGAACTGAGACCTAATGGGGACACTTACCTCATTGCAGGCCTCAGGGGGGCTCCCCAATTCTGAATTAAGGGACTTGGGCTTCAGCACAAAGGGGACTTTAAATAGGGTCTCGGTGGGACTTCAGGGTGTTTAGCTCACCAAAGTATCACCGGATAACCCTTCAATAAACAAATGTCTCGGTCGCCTGGGTGGCTCAGTCCGTTAAAGTGTCCAGCTTTGGCTCAGATCACAGTCTCGCGGTTCATGGGTTCGAGCCCCGCGTCAGGCTCTGTGCTGACAGCCCAGAGCCTGGAGACTGCTTCGGAGGCTGTGTCTCCCTCTCTCTTTGCCCCTCCCCCACTCTTTCTCTCTCTCTCAAAAATAAACATTAAAAAAAATTTTTTTAAATAAAAGTCACATTTAGAACTTACTGCATTAAGGGACAGCACCATTGTGACAGTTTTAGCAGTGTCCCAGGAGAGGTCAGTCAGAAGCAGAAAAACTGTAGGACTTTGGGGTCTGCACTCAGTAGGTTAAGATGGTGTAGGATTGGGCAGTCTGTGATGTCACCGTTCAAGACTGGTTGACACATGAAGGGGAGGGTCTCGATAAGGAAGCTGTTACTGACAAGAAGGCTGTTGCCAGAGTGAGGTTACTGTCTTCGATACACTGATTGGTCAGCATTTACTGCAGCAAACTGTGGATTTAATCGCTAGTTTGCAATCTTCTCTTTCCTAGGCTAAAGTCTCCTAGAAGGAATAACTAAGTGGCGTTGACATAAGTGTGTTTATCGTTGTCTCCAAGTCAGGTTTACAGATGGCCTCAATTCTCAAAGACTCTGATTTTAATACCAGTAAAAGCAGAATTTCAAATGAAAACATCAGATATTACAAAAATGGACATACACCAGTAAAAGAAAACAATTTGATTAAAAAACACATTATGAGCATTTCATTTTATTTATTTATTCATTTTATGTGTTTGAGAGAGAGAGCAAGGGAGAAGGGCAGAGGGAGAGAGAGAAAGAATCTTAAGCAGGCTCTAATATGGGGCTCAACACGGGGCCTAATCTCATGACCTTGGGGTCATGACCTAAGCCAAAATCTAAAGTTGGAAACTCAATGAACTGAGCCACCCAGCGCCCCACATTTCACTCATTTTATTTTTATTTTTATTTACTTTAGAGAGAGTGAGAGCACGAGCGAGGGACAGGAGCGGTGGAAAGGAGAGAGAGAGAGGAAGAGAGAGAGGGAGAGAGAGAAAGCCCCATGGGGGCTCAATCCCACAAACTGTCAGATCATGACCTGAGCTGAAACCAAGAGTCAGATGCTCAACTGAGCCACACAGGCAGCCCCCCCCCCAACACATTTCATTTTAAAATTCACTCTCAAGAACAGAATATTACAATAAGCTCAAACTTAATACCCAGCAAGAAGGGGGCACAGAGAATTAGTTCCCCAAATCAACCATGTACAAAGTCACAAAGAAAACCTCAATGCAGCTCTAAGGTCAACATCATCTATAGTACAACTAAGTATAACAAAATTAAAAACTACTAACAAAAACTTCATGTGTCTTCTTCCAATGACAAAAAAAAAATTTAATAACTTCTCAAAGAAAAAAAGTTGAAAGGAAATTATGGTAAATTTACAACACCTCAAAGAAAAAAGTCGAAAGAAAATTATGGTAAATTTACAGCTCACCACAGAAAGCAAGAGCCAAATGCAGCAGGAAAAGGTAAAACAGCCATTGTCCCCTTCGACCTTCAAGGCACTCTTCAACACCTAATGCACGCTGGTCTTCTAAGACTGGTCTTTCTTTCAAGTATACTTTTTGCCAGCTTGAAATAATAACAGGGGTAAGAAGATAACATTTTTGAGAGGAAAAAGTCTGTATGTGCTTCCTGCTGTATTTCATACAAAACAGATCATACCGTTAATATGATACATTTTTAAAATATGTTTTCATCGTTGATTTGCAGCCTCCACACTATGCCCTGCCCTAGGAGTGTCCTAAATGCCCGAGAGTCTCAATGTGGTGGCCCATTAGGGTCCTAAGTCCACATCCTACTCCAAACCAATTAAACCAGAAACTCTCCAGGGTACACTCAAGCATGTTTTCGAAACCTCTGATTGGTATTTCAAGTGCGAAGCGGAGAAAGGCTCTCAGAGAGAATGGTCAAGAGAAAGCTCCAGCTAGGACTCCGATCCTACTCCCGGTCTGACCTTGCCTCCTCCCTTCCCACAGCTTCATCAGTATCTGAAGACAAATATAGCAAACTGATGAAATAGGAGTAGAAAGACAGCAAGAAGAATATCCCAAAACATCCCACCATGCCATGATCTTGGGCTGACTCCTCGAGTGTTCCCAACATAACAGAGATAAATAACAAAGCTCGGATCTTGGGCACAGGAAACCAACTTCACAAATAATGGGTAATGTGCATGTGACTAACACCAGTGCACATGAAAAATTCTTGAGGAATTTAGTTGATTTTTTTAAATGTTTATTTAAAAAATTGTTTTAATGTTTTATTTATTTTTGAGACAGAGAGAGACAGAGCATGAGCAGGGGAGGGGCAGAGAGAGGGAGACACAGAATCTGAAAAAGGCTCCAGGCTCTGAGCTGTCAGCACAGAGCCCGATGCGGGGCTCGAACTCACGGACAGTGAGATCATGACTTGAGCCAAAGTCGGACACTCAACCGACTGAGCCACCCAGGTGCCCCGAATTTAGTCGATTTTAAGTGTAGTGTGAGTCAGTAGTCATTTGGCTGCCAGCAAATGAACTCCACCGGAGGCTGGATCAATAAATGTATAACGTCTGGACAGAGAAGACTCTTTGTACGTGCTTACGGGAACACTTTAAGTACTGAGTCATGTTCTGAGCAGCATACTATATGAAGAACATGGAGAATGAGATTAAGGTTGATGAGGGAACTTGGAACTGT
Organism: Prionailurus bengalensis; assembly: GCF_016509475.1. NCBI lineage: Eukaryota > Metazoa > Chordata > Mammalia > Carnivora > Felidae > Prionailurus > Prionailurus bengalensis. Next base: position 8,264,181 of record NC_057344.1, on the reverse strand, counting down.
CATCTTCACAAAAAGGATATTTTGCTGGGAGGAAAGCTAGCATAGGGAAAACATGACAGATGTTTTCAAAATATTCGAAGAACTCACATGTGGAAGTTAGATTAGATTTATTGTGTAAAGTCCAGAAGTCGAAAGCAATGGCTAGATGGAAGGAAATGCTTTTCGGCAGTGTTGGTTTTGCAAACGCACAGAGGACTCCCTGTCCCTGGAGCTATTTGAGCCTTCAAGTATGCAGTGGGTGAGGGCGGTTTCGGAACTTGCAGAGAACTGAATCAGATAACAGCGCGTCCTCCGTCTAAGATTTTAGGGTCAGTGTACTGAAAAGTAGCTCGGGCTTCTGTTCTGAACACTGTTAAAACCCAGTAGCTTGGTCATCAGCAACCCATCCGCTCTGCCCCAGGAGGAAGACACCAGGGCAATCAGCGCCACAACGTGATTTTCCCAATGGGGACACGCAGTGACTTCTCCGCAGAGGTCACTTCCTACAATAGGATCAGCACACGCGGCTCTTTATCGCTCCCTTTCCCATTTAAACCCAACTTCCCTGCAGAAACTGACGCCTCGTGACTTTGCTCTCCGCGAAGACTGTGGCCCTCCATCCCCACCCGCCCCAAGTTTGGGATTCCAAGGGGATCATTAGCATTCACCCTCGTAGCCTGTCCTGCACTCTGAGCTCTTGCTGCACATTAAAGTTGCCCAGAGGAGGGGAGCGAGGGGGCGGCGGCGGGCTCCGAGGTCCCGGCGGGGTCTCCGCCATTGTGACGACTCTCTCTCGGACTTTCTGGAGCCCCCCGGGGGCACTTTGCAAACCTGGAGCGGGGGGGGGGGGGCGGGCGCGGAGGGCGAGGCGTGCCGGTGGGCTAGGGGCAGGAGCCCGGGAGCCGCCCGCCGAGGACAAAGGGTCGGCCTGCCTTCCCCACCACGCCGACTCGGTCGCGCTCCCCCTCCGCCCCGCGCGGCCCGCCGGCCCCAGCTGGACTCGCCCCACGGGCCGCGCTCCCGGGAGGGGGGCGGGGGGAGGGGACGCGCGGGGCGCCGGGGCGGAGGCGCGGGGCCGCGGGGAGCGCGCGGAGCGCTTCCGAGGGAAAGTGAGAGGGGAGGGCGGCCGGGCTCGGCACGCTCCCTCCCTCGGCCGCTTTCTCTCACATAAGCGCAGGCAGAGGGCGCGTCAGCCATGCCCTGCCCCTGCGCCCGCCGCAGCCGCCGCCGCTCGCCCCGCGCTCCGGAGCCGCCCGCGCCGCCGAGCTCCCCCGGCCTGGCCGCGCGGCGCCCCGCCGCCCTCCTCCCGGCCGCTGCTCGCTGCACCGGGGGAAGGGGAGGGGAGGGAGGAGGGGGCCGCGGGCTCCGGGGGGTGGGGGGGCCGCAGGGGCCGAGCGGCGCCGAGGGGGTCGGCTTTGCCCCCCTCTAGCCAGAAAGCGAAAACAGAAAGGCGGACCGAGGCGCCGTCCCCCACCCCCCCCTCGCCCTCGCCCTCGCCTCACCTCGCCGGCTCCGAATGCGGGGAGCTCGGACGTCCGGTTTCCTGTGAGGCTTCTACCTGACCCCGCGCCCCTCCCCGGCCCCGGCCAGCACCGCGACGCGAGGCGTCGGGAGCGCCCAGCCGCGGACCGCTGCCGCCGCCTCCGGCCGCCCTCGGGGGGTCGCCGGCGGCTCCGCGCGCAGGGAGCGCAGCGTCGCGGGGGCGCCACGCGCCCACCCCGCCCCCACCGCGGCCCGGCCGCCGCGCTCCGGGTCCTTCCACCATGCACTTGCTGGGCTTCTGGTCCCTGGCGTGTTCCCTGCTCGCCGCTGCGCTGCTGCGGGGTCCGCGCGACGAGCCCGCCGCCGCCGCCGCCTTCGAGTCGGGACTCGGCTTCTCCGACGCGGAGCCCGACGCGGACGAGGCCCAGGTAGGTGCGGGGCCGGGCCGGCGGTGGGGGGCGACCTCGGGGCGCTGCGGACCCAGAAGCCGCGCCGACCGTGTGTTGCTGCTTCACCTTCGGAACGTTGCCTCCAAAGTTATACCGAGCAGGCTGCACGCTTCCTGGGAGAAAAGTTTTGTTTTTGTTTTTGTTTTTGTTTTTGCATAAAGTTGTTACTAAGTAGGAAAGCCAGAAAGCCTGGTAGACGCAGCCGCTGAGGTGGGGTGGGGGTGGTCGTAGAGATCGCGGAACCTGCTGGGGAGCAGTCGTCCCCCGGGGGTGCGCCCAGCGGGCTGGAACCCTCCCCGGGAGCGCGGCTCGTCCGGGTCCGCACTGCTCTTTTCCCTCCGGGGCAGATTAGTGGGAGTCCCCTCGGCTACTGGGGCCAGGACGACCGGTCAACCGAGGTTCATTTTCCCGGAGTGTTCCCCCTAGGCGGAGCACCAGGCGATTTTAGTATAATGTGGAAGGGAGTTAGTCACCGGGGCTTGAGGGCTCAAGACTTCACAGTCACTTGGAGAAGTTGGCCAAACTTGAGCTGCAACAGGATCTCCCGTAGATCACGATCAGGCATGACTTTTCAACTTCAACCTCTGCGTTGCTGAAATCTGGTCCTGAAAGTCCTGAACAGTAAGGTGGATTGTTGTTTTGTTGGGTTTATGAAATAGCGGTTTAACCCTTTGCCGGAAAATGTTGCCAAGACACTTTGGAGACATTCTGATTTTCAAAAAGCAGTGACCGTAGGTGTGCCCGCTTCTCAACTTGCTTTTCCAAAACGTGCGCGCCTAAAAACGTTCAGATCTGACATTGAGGATGGATAGTATTCGTAACAGAGTTGGGAAGTCCTGAAGAACTTTTTACATTCCACATACTCTGGGACGTCCCCGTTCAAACATGCGCAGTACCCCTGGCTGGGTACAGAATGCAGAGCTTTATTTCAACCGATGGCAAGTGGAGAGGTGCCCATGGTGTGTGACTATCAACTGTGAGTTGACTTGATTGAATGACATATGTTGAATGTGCAAAAAATGAATTGCCTTCACAGTTATTTTGCAATACGTTTTAGATTGAGAAGACTAATTAAAAAAAAAAAACTACCTTTAAATTTTAAATTTCGGGGTGGGGGGGGAATTGGAAAAAAAACGGAATTTGTCATTCAATATAGAAGTCAAGGAAAACAACCTTGCGAATAAAAAAACTGTTCAATTGCCGAACAGAGTGTATTCTAGGACCTGTGAAATTCCCACTTAACAGTGGTAGAACTATTATCGTGAGAATGTCTTCCTGTGCTTAAATGCCACAAAAATGTAGCATTAGACCCACTAACACTTCCTGTAATTGGAATGCCTGGAGTTTCATGATATCGACTCACTTTCTGTTTCTGCAAAGTCAAGCCATTAAAGGTATGATCTAGTAAGGCAACACCCGGAGAGGTGGCTGGTGAAAGAGACCACGTAACCTGTTCCAGAGCAGGTTATTGCCTGTGATTACTTTCTTGAGTTTACAGTAAGAAAGTGTGAAGAAGGAGGTAAAATGAGAAGTCTTGCCTGATAAGCCAGAAGCCTGTATGAGAGTCACTCACTGGTGGGTCGGTCGTGAATGAACATGCCCCTGTGTGCGCATGCGTGTGTGTTATAGGTGGGCGTCCCGTTGGAGGTTAAACTTGTTGTTAGTCTTCAAATCATCTTCGCTGGTGATGTAATCAAGTTTTTTCTTTACTGGGAAGAAAATCCTTATGCATTTTTATTTGCTTTTCATACTTAACCATCTTTTATATCCTGTATGGTGCACGTGAGTTGACATTCTGTATGTGATACGGACTCTTTTTCACTTGGTGAAACATCATTTTAGGTCTCTTGAGTTCCACGGACCACAGGACAGTATATTATGCGTGCACTAAAGTGTTCCTCATTGGTCGAGTGGAGGCTTGACAGGGCGTGTGTCATGAATGCCTTCAGTGAATTGCTGTGTCCCTGCCATGAAACTCCCAGAAGACCTGGTCCAAAGACTCCATGTCTCTCCCTAGTGGCCTAAACAAGTGACTCACAGGGATGGAAACCTTGGAGAGGGAACTGATTGTTAATTTCCTGCGAAATACCTATATCCCAAGAAGAGATTTCAGAAGGTAAATAAGGAACACTGAGTATATAAAATCTCCAACAAGTGCAGGGTTTTGGTTAATTCACATTTAGGAAGTACTTTTGTAATGTTTAAAAAATACAAAATAGCTCACAAACTATAAACCAAGCTTAGCCATCCAGTCCTTCACCCCACCCACAAAAGCACACAAAAATGGGGAGGTAAAATCACAAAGAGAAATGAGATCTCCTTGTCACTGGACTTATATTTGCATTTATTAGGTTCCTCTTTCTAATTATCCATGGTACATGACTTACTAAAAGATCCCAAAATGTTTCCCTGAAGGAGAGTAGTGCAAGCAAGCCAACATCAGAAAAGTGAGGCAAACACAGTTTTGCCTATTATACAATTAAAATTAACTAGGCGTGATGGGAAAAAGAGGAAATATATAGAATTATCATCCAACTAAAAATAAAAAACTGCAAAGCCTAGAAAGAGCAACTAGATTGCTAAATGCAATTATTTGCCAACATGACATTGCACAGAGTTCACTCTGGTTGGATGAAGTTCAGGATTTTGATGTTCAAAGAAAAAACTGTTTATAATAATAAAGGAAGAATTATGCGAAGTATACTTTTATTCCAAAAAGTGTTGGACTGGGAGTATAAATACCTAGATCCTTATATATTTTTAGAATAATGAATTCAAGGAGAGCATGTCTTATGTTGCACATGCCTTTGTTAAAGGTCAAAATCAACAAAAGAAAGCTTAAAGATTTATAATCTTGTATCAATTAAGTGAATAATCTAGAAGATCAGTTATTCTTGAGTGACAAAATACAACTTCTGTTTTACATAACTTTAAGTATCCCTACTTTCTAGTTTAAATGAAAAAAAAAAGATTAGCTTAATATTAACATGAATTGCTTTAATGAGAATTGCTATTTTAAATTAAAATAGTAGAAGCATATATGGTTTATGGTGTCTATCACAAAAAAAAACTTCCTAATATTGGCAACTGGTTTGTAACATGCCAGGTTTTCTGTCTCTATTATTTATAATTCTGCATACTTTTGTACTTGGTTTATTTGCATTTATGGTTTCAAATTAATCAGTGATGATATTTTTCAAAATACTATCTGTATGTTACTCGCATGAGAATTCCCTAGAAGTCTTTAATTTTTTCCTCTTACCTGAGACCAGCCAAATCTCTCGGTTTGGGTCTAGGAATATACATTTTTAGTGAACATTCTAGATTACTCTCATACACAATGACAGTTTTAGATTCATTGGTTTTACCATCTTCATTATATAACTGTTGAGTTTGCAAGGTAATGTGTTAGGGATTGAGCATCTTAAAAGACATAAGCCATTTTCCTCTCTTCAAGGAGCTTACAACTCAGGTAGAAAAAAGAAAATCTTAAGCACAAAAATACTGTGAGATACCAGGGGAATGGTACCAAAGCATTGTCTGTGTCCCGAAGTTGGCACAAGACACTCAGGCATGTGGCCTGGTTGGTCTGAGTGCTTTGGCGTAAGGCTGGACTTGGGCTAACAACTCGGGTGAGAACTTCTAGCAGATGACTAGACTACATCAAGCACAGGAATCCCTTCGTGTTGTGGCTGGCTTGAGGAGGTGAGAAGGCAAGGGGATTATATAGGGTAACAGTGAAGAATCGTAACTATGAATACGTTTTTAGAGGTGACTGGGGCTGCACTGCATATGGCCCACGCCAGTTGAAGGTGGGTCATGGAGGGTGATTCGTGCACTGAGCTCCCGAAAGACACAGGGAGCAAGAAAAGTATTGGAACCATTTGTGGGATGTTATTAGAGATCACAAAGACTTCTGGGGACGTGGTCTAGTGACCAGCAATACTCTAGAAGGGGAAGTGATGAATACGGCAGAGTGGAGGCAGTGAGAATAGCAGCCAAAGCTGTCACGGAGGAAGAACCCATAGCTTTGGTGACTGATTTACAAGAAAGATTAGGAAGTGGAAGAAATGGACCTTGGCATCGGTGTTTTCATCATAGGACAATGTTGGTCCTACATGCAGGATTAGGGCGTCGCAGAGAAGAGCAGAGGCTGGTTTTCATGGACCGTTGATGGAGGATGACGGCATTATTCTGTAAATCACTTAAGATTTTACTAGACTTCAAACTCTTTGGAGAAGCAAAATAAGCTTTGCACATTTACATCCTATTAAAGGAAAATAATTGCCTGGGATCAACGGGACTTAAATGGTGTAATATCCGTAAAGTATTTGAGCATTTGACAAGTACTATTACAATCCCCAAAGGAAAATTAACAGTATGCATAGTCTACTGCCCTGCATTCAAAATAAAGAGGCAAATTTTATTCCACTGAATTAGGCCATAAATGCAACTATAATATGTAGTCATGGACTTGCAGCCTTCTCTGGGCTTCACGCCTCAGTACCCATGACATTTCCTGATGTACTGCAAATGTCCATACTTTCTGGCAGCAATCTTTAGAAAGGAGGTTCGGTAGTAAGGAAATACATTTGTGAAAGTGGAAACCCATGAATTCTCTTGTCTTCACTTCACTCTGCATCAGTTTATGGCGGGTGCCTGGAGTTCCACTCCCTGGAGTCCCTTTCTGAGGAGGGCAAAGGAATACATAATGGAAGGATTGGATTGGGTTCTTGCAAGCTTCCTGCCTTATGAGAGATTTCTGACCAAACTCTGAGTGATGCCGGGGATCTATGGTTTGGGGCATAAGAAACTCAATTCATCCTTCATTTTGATTTCCACTTCTGTGTAGTCTTTCTTCTGAATTGTGAACACCTGATTGGCAGTCATTTGTTCGAGAATCAGTTATCATCAAAATTACTTCATAGGAAGCAGTTACCGATATCGGTGGCATGGCTTCCAGACCAGTGGGTCTCTATTCTTGTCCTTCTGAGTTGCTCTGAGAAGGTGGAGGGTGGTGGACCGGGGAGGTGTCTTTCTGGCCTTCCAGTTCTAGAGCTCTTGATATGAAGGTCTTGGCCTCCTATCAACGTGGAGGAGGAGCTATCAACCAGGAGCTCAGTCTCATAGCTCTTTCTAGGGTGTTTTGGGACACAGGGGTGGTGGGAGAGGAAAGATGGTTTCCTGTGCCCCTGGCATGGCTTTTGTCTTTGGCAGCTATAGTGGTATTCACAGGTTCTAATTGCCCCCTGGTACCATACATATGTCTGAATATTGCATAGATGTTTACATCATAATTCGCTTTCCTCTACGACATCCTCGGTATCTATCTATCTGTGCCATGCACTGTGCTGAGAGCTTTACAAATTAAGTTTGTTTTTCACTACATCTTTTAAATTTTTTTAACGTTTATTTATTTATTTATTTATTTTTTTATTTTTTTCAACGTTTATTTATTTTTGGGACAGAGAGAGAGACGGAGCATGAACGGGGGAGGGGCAGAGAGAGAGGGAGACACAGAATCGGAAACAGGCTCCAGGCTCTGAGCCATCAGCCCAGAGCCTGACGCGGGGCTCGAACTCACGGACCGCGAGATCGTGACCTGGCTGAAGTCAGACGCTTAACCGACTGCGCCACCCAGGCGCCCCTAACGTTTATTTATTTTTGAGACAGAGAGAGACAGAGCATGAACAGGGGAGGGTCAGAGAGAGGGAGACACAGAATCTGAAACAGGCTCCAGGCTCTGAGCTGTCAGCACAGAGCCCGATGTGGGGCTCGAACTCACGGACCGCAAGATCATGACCTGAGCCGAAGTCGGCCGCTTAACCGACTGAGCCACCCAGGCGCCCCTTTTTTCACTACATCTTTATGGGATGGATGTTATTCTGACTTAGCCAGGAGCAAGGATAGAGCTTTTTTGTTTCATTTCTCGTTTTATTTACTTTTTAATTTTTTTTTAACGTTTATTTAGTGTTGAGAGGCAGAGAGAGATAGAACATGAGTGGGGAAGGAACAAAGAGAGAGGGAGACAGACTCTGAAGCAGGCTCCAGGCTCTGAGCTGTCAGCACAGAGCCCAATGCGGGGCTCCAACCCAAGAACCATGAGATCATGACCTGAGCCAAAGTCAGATACTTACCCGACTGAGCCACCCAGGGACCCGCATTTCTCATTTAAAAAATACTTACACGGCATATGTTTTAGAAAAGTGTGATAAGGGGTTTGGGCCTTCCGGATTTATGAAAGACCCATGACCATATATATATATTCCTTTCTTGTTGTAGCCGGGTGCAGGAAGGCAGAGAGAAGAGGTACTCTGCCTACCCAGTTACTTTTATTTAAGTCCTGATTCCCTACAATTAGACAAATCTGAAATAAACCTGTGCTTTCTTCCAGGCCTTACCATATGGTGCCCCTCTGACCAAAGAGCCATCACAGATGGCCTAATCCATAATAGTCTCGTAAGAATGACTGCGTAACAAGAATCTTCACCAGAATTCCTGACAATAATCACACCGTTTTTCAAAGTTGCACTACTCTGACTTCAGTGAAGGATTATGGTCTTACCTATGCCAAGTGACCTTTCCAGGAATCATTGGATTTGGAGAGAACAAACTGTGGTTGGTGGAAGCATTACAGGCCCTCTGATTTCTGGGCACCCATTGTCTTATCTTGTACCAGTTACATTATTTCTGGTAGAGGTGCAGTCAAATACTACCTGGTCCCACGTTTTGTTGCAGAACGCACATTTGTAAGTGCAGATTTGTATAAATTTTGACTTAAGTATCATTGAGTTTTCACATTAGAAATAACAGAGGTAGCAGAGAACTTCAAACAAGGGATGATAGTTCAGTTAACTTATAACGTAATTCTTCAATTTACATTAAAGGGGCGCCTGGGTGGCTCATTTGGTTAAGCTTCTGACTCTTGGTTTCGGCTCAGGTCATGATCTCACACTTTCGTGAGTTTGAGCCCCACATCAGGCTCTGTGCTGACAGTGCAAAGCCTACTTGGGAATTTCTCTCTCTCCTTCTCTCTCTGCCCCTCCCTTGCTCAAGCTGTCTCTCTCTCTCTCTCTCTCTCTCTCTCTCTCTCTCTCTCTTTCAAAGTAAATAAGTAAACTTTAAAAAAGTGTTTAAAATTTTCAGTAAAAATTATAGATTTGTCTGGGTAATTGTTTCTTCTGAAATTTCCTCATGTATATTCAGGTGGTTCCTATCCTTAAGTTGATTTACTCTTTTTCAGAATTTGTAGTTTAACTGTTAGAAGAAGACATTGTCTTTCTTGGCATTCATCGTAAGAGTCAGTCAAATGGATGCCTGGAAATGCCTTTTGCTGGTAGATTCTTACTGTTTTCTGGTACTGATCATGAGCTAGTGTCTTTCAAAGTGTTAGGAGGCTTTCATGAAGTTCTGGAATCCAAAAGCTCATTTTCGTAAATTATTTGGTGCTATGACCCTGATATAACATAAGGCTATGTGTAGTATTTATCCTCTGAGTTTGAATATTTCTAAATTTCATTAAAGAAATAGTAAGGTGTTCACTTATGAGATGTGTATACGTATACCCGGGTTTGCTGAAGAATTCTGGGATCTGAAGTTTGCGCAGGCTCCAGGACAAGGGGAAGGGATTGGATTGTTGAGTGGTTCTTTTCCAAAGGCTTCCCCTAGTCCCCTGATCACCCCAGTGACCACCTGGAGGGGATACTGAGGTACTCAGGAAGGAGGCCACGGTGATGCTGCTAACTCCACTTGCCCATTAGTATCAGGTTTATGGATTTCTTACTCCAAATTCTCCTATTTAGATTGACTTCAATTCAGGGGCATTTTAATTAATTCTCACTAGTAGCAGCTTCAGTTCTAGGCAGGAAATTACAATGTGGTGAGTGATCACACAACTTAGAGTGAGTGATTCTTGTCTATAGCAAGCATGTGATCTTGTGTAAGGAACAAGAAGCTTACTCATTAAAAATACCAGAAGTGGGTTACACTGGAAATGCAGACAGTGGAAGAGCTATTGTAAGGAAGTCTCCTGGTTTACCAGAAGTTGTCGAGTGAGCCCTGGAGGCTGCATGGACAAGCATGGGAAGGCTTGGCTGGTATGAGGTCAGCTGTGCAAAACAAGTCGATGGTGGTTACAGAAACAAAGGAGGGGATTTCACATATTGAAGTGTGAGTGCAAAGTACACGTCAGTCTAGTCAGCAGGGTGTTTGGGGAGAAGGGAGTAGACTGTCCAGAGCTTTAAGGGAAACAGAGGGGAATCTTGTAGAAGGTATAAAAAACCAAGGAGCAGGACCTAAGTTTGGATCTCGGTTGACACAACAGGAGCCACGGAAGATTCTTGAGTGATAGGCTGAAATTGGCGTCTTAAGGAACTTAATTTGGCATCATTGTGCAGAAGTATCTAAAAGAAGAAGACTAGGGGCGCCTGGGTGGCTCAGTCGGTTGAGCATCCGACTTCGGCTCAGGTCATGATCTTGGGGTTCGTGGATTCGAGCCCCGCGTCGGGCTCTGTGCTGACAGCTCAGAGCCCGGAGCCTGCTTCGGATTCTGTGTCTCCCTCTCTCTGTGCCCCATCCACGCTCATGCTCTGTCTCTCTCTCCCTCAAGAATAAATAAAATATTAAAAAAAATTTTTTTTTTAAAAAAAGAAGAAGACTAGAAGGTGGCCGCAAGCTTCCCCGAAGCCATTATCAACTGCAGGCTTCCTTCCAGTGTCTGTCAACGATTGCTGTTCTCATTCCGTGGGCCACCCATATATGGAATTTGAACTCCACTATATGTTCCTGGTTATTTCTGATGATGATAGTGATGACCACCGCAGACTTATGTAAGCACCCACCCCTGCGCTATCTGGAAACATTTATAAAGTATATTAATAACAGACATTTTCTCTATTATGGCTCACATTCCAAACAGAGCAAGTAGTGTAAACAATGGTCATGCTTAGATACACACACACACTACCCCCCTTGTCCCTTTCTGTCCCCAATCCCCTCCCTTTAATCATTCTTCAAACTGCCAGCCATGGCTTCTGTATTTTTTCTTGCCTAGCTAAATATTTTCAGACAATCCATTGAAAGAGAATATAAAAAAAATCAGAGTATATGATATTATATTCTCCACAGTTTATATACTGATTTGTAGTTCAGCTGACAAAGAGCAAGAAGGGGAGAGCAAGACAGAGAGAGACTGGTAACTCTGAAGTGTCCTAGCAATTCCTGCCCCCCCCCCCCGCCTTTTTTTTTAAGATGGCTCTGTGCCCACTGTGGGGCTTGAACTCCCAATCGGAGATCAAGAGTCACATGCTCTACCAACTAAGCCAGCCAGGCGCCCCAGCAATTCCCACTTTTTAAAATCTGCTTTGGGTGCCTGGGTGGCTCGTCGGTTAAGTGTCTGACTTTGGCTCAGGTCGTGATCTCGTGGTTCATGGGTTCAAGTCTGGCATCGGGCTCTGTGACAACTCAGAGCCTGGAGCCTGCTTTGGATTCTCCCTCTCTCTCTCTGCCTCTCCCCCACTCATACTATCTCTCTCTCTCTCTCTCTCTCTTTCAAAAATAAATAAACATTAAAAAATGTTTTTAACCTGCTTACAAGTATTCCTGCCAACAGTAAGACTAGAGGAGGGGACAGCCATAAGCTATCAAATTCTCTAACTTCTTGTTAAATAGATGGGTTTCATCTTCAGAAACACATCATAGACATAAAGGCTGTGGTCCTAGGCATGGGAAGTAACTGTGATATTCTTCCGAGTGATTCTCCAACACCTTCCACCTAGTTTATTACATTTTTATTATAAGCTTACAATTTTCCTGATTTCTAAAATATGGGAAGAGGAGATAATATTGATATTTGATTTTGAGACCACTGAGTCCAGGAATAGGGGACGATGGTCATCGTCTGAAATGCCCTGCACTTAAGTCATTTGGTGAAAAGGATTTTGATACACACAAGAGTTTTATAATGCCGTATCATTTCACATGACCTCATCCTGAATACTTTCAAGGCTTAAATACTTTAAAGTTCAAATCTCTGTTAAAGAAACAGACTAATGTTGCCACTTTAGTGTGTAAACCTCTCAAGTCTTTATATTATTACCTGGCATGAGAGAAATAAAAATATACGTTCTAAATTTATAGGGAAACCTTTCCAGAATACCTAAAATATTAAAAGTGGAGTGTCCACGAATAAAACATAAAGAAAATGTCATGCCAGCATGTTACCTGCAAGAGGGAAGCTTGTGTAAATTTGTTTAGGAAAATGTACCAGCCCTGCCTCTCTGGGGCAATCTTCCAGACCGGCAAAGTCTGTCCGGTCTGTGCTGTCATGGAGATGAACCAGGGAGTAGACACTTCACTTTCAGAGTAAGCGTGGTTTACAGGAGGACCCTGGTTTGCTCGCGGTAGCTGAGTTTGTTCGATGGTTCTGTTTCCTGGCCTGCCAGTCAGCAGACACTGAATTTCTTGGTGCAGCCTCTTGGTGCGGATGGGGGTGAGGAGTGTTGGAGGTGCATGAGCAAGTAAGGAAGAGGAAATTCAAAATAAGTGAGGTACACAGCTCCTAGCTCCTCAAGAGCTAATGCTGTATTTGTTCTTCATTAACATCTTGAAAGTACACTTCCTTAGGATTCCAGTACAGACGTTAGCGGAAGTATTTTAGGAACTTCTGACCAGATCCCGTATTTCTAAACTGAGAATGTTGTCCTGACTCAGTCCAGACCAAAAGATTAAATGCTAATTAGGCACTCAGCCTCCTTGTAATTGAATAAAGAATTAGATGACATATTAGCTATAGAAATCTGTGTATATCTATGTAGATTAGCCATTCAAGTCTTTATGCAGGTATGGGTATCCCCCTCTTTTAAAATGAGTTTCATATTTTTATTTCAGGATCAGAACTATGAGTCACGATATAAAATGCAGCTTCATATGTAAGTGCCATTACATTCCCTATTTTCAAATTTAAATTTTGCAAATTTAAATTTATTTTAATGTAATTTTCTTCACAGCAACTTTTATACAATTTTTCTTCCCTGTTAAAAGGGCTGTGGCTTGTATTTTTGGTCAGAAACAAGATTAAAATAGCACTGCATATTTAATATTCCTTTATATGTAGAGGAAATGTTGTGCAATTAATAATAATTTTGCTTCCAACTTGCTGAAGTACTTGAAACAGATGAAAACTTTCTGAGAAGAAAGAGCAGACTTTGACATTGTAGTTGTTTAGGAAGAGTCTTACATATATATGCATGGGGAGCCACACTCCTGGGAACTGGCTGGGAGCAGGGAAACTGACTCCTTATCACCTCCTCAGCCAGCTAGTGGTCAAAGGTTTAATGTCTTTTTTTCTGAAATGGCAAAAATCATTACCTTACTAAAAAAGATGTGTTGGTAAGAGCCCTATAAACTTTCCTCAAGAAAATAGCGCATTTCCTTTTCTTTGTTTACACTTACATGGAGCCTTTTCTTCCAATGCTCACCTCCCCCCCCCCCAAAATAAATGGTGGGTGGGTAAACTTGACAAATTAAATCAGACTGAAATCTGAAAGAAAATAGTCCTGATTCTCTTGTAACCAGAGTGACCACACATCTGCCATGAATCTTAGGACTGAATTCCTATAATCTGTGAAAGGGGTTGTTTTTTCCTTTCACTCAGAGTTCCTTGGAAGTAGCCGGTTAATATCAAATACCAGATGTGATGCTGTTTTAAACCACTGTGGTTTACTTTACTACGGTTAGCATTGCCTCCATGGAATATTTTTGATTCTTTCTTTATGTTTGCATCTGCTGTGTATATTTCGTTACTTTATCCTTCTTAAAGGCCTCTTCCAAGTTTATGTTTTGAAAAATGGAACACTTATGGAGGTTCATGTTTGCTTATGGGTCATGACACTTAAGACTTCCCTAAAACACAAACTAATCCTTTTGTCTCAGAGCCAGATTTACGTTTTGGGATGATAGTGAATCATTGTTTGTTCTCTTTGAATCCTAGGGCTTAAAAAAAAAGAATTGGTGTCCATCCATGCCAAATTAGAATTTTACCAAGGTCAAAATTACTCGTGAGTCATGACCATTACACTTAAAATTGAGCAATTTGAAGCTGCTTTAGATACACAGATTAAGCAAATAATGATGTCATAAATTGTAGCACAAATGACTTTTTTCCTCCTAAACATTGGTAGCCGGGGTGGGGGGCTGCTCTGTTGAGAGCCATTCTGTTTTACTTTAGAAAAACGCACCTTTGTGTCATGGCCACAGGAGCGTAGCATAATGACATTACTGTAACCTAGCATACGGTGACACCCGCCTTCGTGAATGGAAGATGAAAAGATTTAAAATTGGCGTTCCCTTTCTGTGTCACACTTATCTGTCAGTGCAGCCTGCAGTTTCTTCTGGATTCTTAAACCGGGGCCAATGTTAGTGTGACTGCCTCAAGCTTCCTCCAGCAGAAAATACCTGAAATTTTGCCGTCGCAGATGCCAAGGTTTGCTGTCGTCGTCGTCATCGTTTTTAAATAAAGGTGTTCTTGACATTGATTTTGACTTTATTGCACCTCTGTAAGGCGTTTGTGGTGTGGTAGGAAGGAGAACAAATATGCCTGATTTGCCTTAAATACCCTCTTAGGACTGACTGTGGGTTTTCTCCTCCCAGGAGTGTTTTAGATAATTATAAATTGGACCTTCTGCCCCCAAATTAAAATGGTAACTTAAACACTAAGATATTCATGTGCTAAAATTGAATCTGTGACATTCAGATGAGCTGTATGGCACACCATATGCACTGTGTGTTGCACGTAAGCGTTCCACACTTGCTTAGCCAATGGGTTATAAACGAGTTGTAACAGCTACATCTGTGCAATGCCAAGCACTCAGGTGCCATTAGTCTGAACTGTAGGAGTTCCAGTTAAATAGTGAAGTTTAAAACCTTTCCCTTTTTAACGAAATGTCACCAACCTGTCATTAAACAAGGACTTCCATACCTGTGAGGAAGAGTGTCGTTTAGACCTAATGGTACGCGAATCTCTGAAGCTGTGTGATTTCGTGAGCACCCTGGTGCATTGTTTCTACCCGTATATAAGTTCAGTCTTTTCCAGAACAGTTTCTGCCTTTCTAACCCTAAGCCTAAACGATTACCATTTTAGTTAACTAAATTCTGTTTTTTTTTTTTCTATCTGGGTCCTTTGCTGGACCCCCTGACACGAGTTGGTCTGTCCCAAGGGCAGAAAGAACGTGTTGTAATTCCAGGATCATGGGCTCCCTTGAAGGTTACAAAGACTCCTGATTAGAGAGTAATGCTTCACTCTAAAGCAACGTATCCCTCTTGATAACATGCCCTTGGGTGCTGACAGACATGGGACCATTCTTTCATAAAGCAAAATTACAGACACATAATACTCTTCCCGATAAATTACATAATCTTTCCTTTTCCTATATTCCATCTTTTTACTCTAGTATATTTTGCCATTAACTATCTTTCAACACACTTTAAACAACTTCAGCTCATTACAGAATAACTATGTCTACCACTGCCAAGAGCCATTGTTTATACCGCCTTGTACTTCAGTCTATATATAGCGTTCTACAAAGAAGGTCAACAATTTAGTGAGAGTAGAATTTCTTAGAGTACATTTAAATTTGAACTTAATTTCTTTTTGGAAAATTAGGTTCCAGGCTCTGCCATCTTTGCACCTCAACACATCTTCCCACTATTTTGGTGCATAAATGATGCTTTTATATCACAGTTGCTTCCATTTTAATGTAATATTAGCTGGTTGTGGCTTGGAAAACTTAGTACATACACTTCTTCCATGACTACAGAAGTACACATAGTAAGTAGGTCGTATGTACATCTAGGGTGCATTTAACATGAGGAACCAGAATTCCTTCCCAACTTTGGGTGCTTTTTCTTGTGGCAATATATATAAATTTATCATTTTGTTACGCTGGTTTATGCTGTTGCTGCAATGTGAAATCAGAAAATTTTCCAGGATATATCTGGAGTTTATGAGGACAGCAGGAATATTTGAAGACGAAACACTCTGAGGAAATTGGGAAGGTAAGTTGCTACACATGTAGAATGTAGAACAGACAGTGTTTTGGGTGAGACCAGATGTTTTGCAGCAGGGAGTGAGAGCACGGTTAAAGTATATCTGGGTCATATGTAGCTATCAAAACCCGACTTCACTGAGACTGGGAATTAAAGATGAGTATAGTTTAGATTCACCCTTATAAGTCTTCAGTTCAACAAAGTCACTTGCTTGCAGGGCCAGGTGATTTAGTCAGAATTATTTAATTAGGTCGTTCTTACTTGAATCCGCATTTGATTGTAATAGATGTCATAGCGCTAAGTAATTTGGGATTGCTAGCTTAATGATTGTTGAAGAACAAATACTTGTTTTCTTTGTGTTTTTTTTAAGCTTATTTATTTTGAGAGAGAGTGCAAATGGGGGAGGGGCAGAGGGAGAGGGATAGAGAGAGAATCCCAGCTCATAGTCAGGAATCTTGAGTTCATGACCTGAGCTGAAATCAAGCGTCTGAGGCTCAACCAACTGAATCACCCAGGCGCCCCTTGTTTACTTTGATGTAGGGCACTTTAAGGAACACTTTTCCCTCTGGTAGCATTCTTTTCTAGAAGGGGACCGTTCACTTACTTTCTTCGTGTGTGTGTGTGTGTGTGTGTGTGTGTGTGTGTGTGGCATTCTCTTCCGTGCTTCCAATTATAATTGTGAACAAATATCAATAGAAATTCCATGTAACCCGTATGGATTAGTTATCGAAGCTCACCAGCAAAATGTATTTACCCTGAGAATACAGTCGGCCACAACTAGACCATCAGCATGTGAAGTCATATTGTCCCCTGTTGCTCATGCATTTTTTCCCCTTTTTATGTACTGTTCTGGCTAAAGTTCAGTATTTTGGTGATTATAATTGTGGGCTGAATAAAAATGTATTTGATTTTGAATTGTAAACAGAAAAGACATCAAGTTCTTTGACTTGAAGAATTACTTAGAATTTGAGTGTAACTTTGAGCTGAGAGAAGTCAAAGAGTTAGGTTTCTAGGCACATTCTGACTATAAAATGGATACCTTACATATACCAAGAATAAATCATATATCCGTATCTGTTACTTTATAAAATTGATTACTTGGTTCACTAAGTAGTTATTGCGTTCTATGTGTCAGCATTTATGGTATTAAGTAAAATCTGAGGAAAAGAATTCTATACGATTCCAAGATGTAAGCTTTTATGTGCTTAAAAGTTTCAAATATAATAGTGACATTTTTTTATGGAACAGTTTGCATGTACTCGGTTAAAATTTATAAACTTCTTTTCTAGTGTTCTTTGTAGGTGGCACTGACATAGGATATTCTGGCCAATGAAGTATAAGGCAGAATCTAAGATTTATGGGAAAACTTTCACTTTTCTGATAAAACACTGCTTTTCTTCTTGTTTTCTTCCCTGGAAATAAGAAAAATCGCTTAAATTTAAAAATACTTCATACTTAACAAAGAACACTCTTAGACTTGTGTGGACTAAAATTTTTTAAATTATTAATATAAGCATGTGACTGTGGAGTGACTTTCTAAATTTGTACGACATCCTCAATCTGTTGCCCCTAGACTTATAATAATTTGTATCTTTATATCCAACATTTTTTGCATGACTGATGGATTCTCTTAAGATGATATTTATGTTCATATTTTGTAAATACTTTAAGCCAGCCACATCTGAAATAAATAACAATTGTGTCTATGAAGACATGTACACCTCCTGTCCCTTCTCACCGTTAGAAGTATTAATAGCTTGAGAGTGACTCTGGACCAACTCTAATTGTTTAGAAAATGGCAGCTAGAGAGAAAATTCTCATGGGATTTAGAGAGAGAAAACTGGATGAGAAGTCTCAAATATGAGGAAAAAATGTGCAAACAAGGAAGTATTTTCATACCTTCATTCAGATTAATGAATAATTAAACACCTGGGCTGTGCAAAACTTGTGTGTGATTCCAGGCCTTTACAAGCCCGAATGTGTCATCAGAGCATCAAGATGGGAAATTAGGAAGGCATGCTAATTTAAATTTAAAGCAGCTGGAAATACAGGACATGGCATAGAGGCCCATCTTCACATCTGTCAACAAGTGCTTACAGATGCCACATGAATGGCTTTAAGTGCAATTATAAAACCCAATGGAATGTTCAGAGGTGCCTCCAAGAATGTGATTGGCCAACGTACAGCGTGCTCATTCCTAAGAAAAGCTCTGTCCAAGACAAATTTGAAATGTGTACAATCCCTCCTATAGTGATGAACAGTTTCAGCTTAATGTTCGGGGGAAAACATATCAAATAATAAGAGATATATTATGTTAGTTGACTTTTCTTTGTGTTTTAAGTTTATTTATTTATTTTGAGAGAGAGAGAGAGAGAGAGACAGAGCACGAGCAGGGGAGGAGCAGAGAAAGAGAGAGAGAATCCCAAGCAGGCTTCGCACTGTCAGCACAGAGCCCGATGTGGGGTTCAAACTCACAAACCATGAGATCATGACCTGAGCCAAAACCAAGAGTCAGATGCTTACCCGACTGAGCCACCCAGGCGCCCCTTAGTTTACTTTTGCTAGTAAAAGTTTATTTACAAGCACAACACAGTTCTCTTCCGGTTAGATTTTTTTTTTCCCTCAGCTGAAAGATTTTGGATCTGGAGCTCACAGGCCAGTTGTAGTAATCTGCAATGATTAAGGATTTTATACTTGACTAGCCCTTCTCCCTGAAAATTACTGGCTCCCTCTTGGAGCTGTGGATTTATTAACTTCCACTCCAGGGTGGGTAAGTGTCCTAAATTCGCTTCTGCCACGTTATTTGCCATCTAGGGGACTGTTAGGCTATCGGTGGGTCATCCAGATTCGTACGGTGGACTCCCTATCTATGCTCAAGGCACTTTGACCAGATCTGGTCATTAAAATCTGATCAGTCGTGGTTCTAGTCTCAGGCTAAACCAGTTGATGGCTAGATACTTTTACCTGGCAATCTAGAGAATACCAATCAAGACATTCATATGCAGGAAGCAACACGAAATAAAGCGTGTGTTCTAATGCTTTTCCCTTAAAACACAATATGGACCATGCCGTGTATTTTTACTTACTAAGTTTCTTATTGGGATATTATTTTAATTTCTAGAAGTGGTCATACTTTTCCATTTGTCACGTCTCTGATGTCTAAATTTTCAGTTTTGTATTCTTCCATGTTACATGCGGTAGCGGTTTTATATCTGGAAAGATCATTTTTTTTGCCACAAAAATAAGTGTTCGACACACCCCACACATGTAGACTACTGGAATAACTCAATACAGGGACTGAGTCGCAAGCAAAAGTGATTCTTTGATTTTTTTTTTTTGGTTTCTCAAGTTATTCACCACCTATTACTTTCTGTCACATTTAAAACCTAAAGCTCATAAAGTTAATTTTCACAATGATCACTGAATGTAGTAATTCAAAGTATCGATGAGAATTCGTATTTAACCATTTCTCCTTAATTAAAAATCGTTTGCTTAACTATACCTTAAGTAGTCCTATGCGATACATTATTCAAGAGTTTTAGTCAATTCCATGTTGTAAATCAACTGCGTATTGTGGAGGACTGATTTTATTATTTTCTTTTTTCTGAGCAGTGTGCTGGGAACAAGACTATTCCACAAGCAAAGGATACGTGCTTATCATTATTCAGTCTTTCTAAAGAAGTGAGGTTGTCTTAAGTGAATTTTCTGGACTCCTGCAAATTAGCACTTTTAAGTATAATACGTCATATTTATATTGTGTTGATTGAAGCAGGTTAAACATAACCTCATTTTAATAATTGGGCTATAAAGGGGCGCCTGGGTGGCTCAGTCGGTTGAACGTCCGACTTCAGCTCAGGTCACAATCTCACGGTTCGTGGGTTCGAGCCCCGCGTCGGGCTCTGTGCTGACAGCTCTGAGCCTGGAGCCTGTTTCAGATTCTGTGTCTCCCTCTCTCTCTGCCCTTCCCCCACTCGCGCTCTGTCTCCCTCTGTCTCAAAAATAAATAAACATTAAAAAAATTACATTAAAAAAATAATTCGGCTATAAAATAAGAATTACTGCTACTTCCCATTTTTCTTCCTACCACTGTTATTTACCACTTCTGTTTGCAGGATCCTTTGCACCTTTTAAAAATTTGTTTTTACACTTGTCTTTTTTGTTTCCTTTCCCTAATGCTTCTGTACGTCTGTTCTTTGATGGAAGAGAGATATTTTTTGGTTTTTAGCTTTGGGTTCTTTAGTATTATTATTATTATCATTATTATTATTAGTGCCATACCATCAAAGAATTCTATTTCAGCCTCTGGTGATCTCGGCAACTACTCTGAGAATATCAGTTAAAGTGGGATCGGGCCATTTGTACCAAAACTCTAGCTCAGCGGCTTAAGCGAATTTGAGTTTCCTTCTCTCCCCAGCGGGCAGTTAAGGGCTCGCGCAGCCAGGAGCTCCACGGGGCTGTCCGCGTGTCAGCCCCTGCGTGCTTCCCCGCTCACGGCTGCAGCAAAGCTGCCTCCTCCCAGCCTTGTGTCTGGTCTGGAGGAAGGAAGGATACGGAGACGGGAAGCGGACGTCCTAACAGGAAAGCAGCAGCTTGCTCAGAAATCCCCGGTAGATTGGAACTTACTCTTCCCACAACCGTCCTGTGGCCATCTCTAGCTGCAAGAGAGGCTAAGAAATAAAATCTATGCAACCTCAAGCAATATTGGAACTGGCTCCCTAAGGAAGAAAAGGAGAATGGATTTTGAGTAGCAGTGTTAGTAGCGTGGTATCAGTATGATTTGTAGCTTTCCCCCCGAAATTTCTCACGTTTTTCCTCACGCCTGCAACATCGCTGTGTCCCTTAAATACTTAACTGAAAATTAATGTCACTGAAATGTTGATTTTTAAGCAATATGAATGTATCACACGAGACCTTTCTACTCTTCACAAGATTTAAAAATCCAGTTTGGAGGGGCGCCTGGGTGGCTCAGTCGGTTAAGCGTCCAACTTCGGCTCAGGTCATGATCTCGGGGTCTGAGTTCGAGCCCCGCGTCGGGCTCTGTGCTGACAGCTCAGAGCCTGGAGCCTGCTTTGGATTCTGTGTCTCCCTCTCTCTCTGACCCTCCCCCGTTCATGCTCTGTCTCTCTCTCTCTGTCTCACAAATAAATAAACATTTAAAAAAAAATCTAGTTTGGAGAGATAGTGCCTTTATGAAACATTTATAGAACATGAGAATTTAAACTTGCTAATTGTATTGTGTCAAAAGTAAGTGCAGTAACAGAGAAGGGAAAGACCGGAAAAATCTAGTGTTACTGAAAAATACTCGAGGGGTGTGGATTTCAGTATAGGACAATACTACCGCCCCAAGTAAATATGACTCACTTCATTTAAAATTTTTTCGGTAATATATTGGTGTCGATTTTCCTTTTACTCTGTATTCGCTGTGAGGTTGGACACGGAAACATTTCAGATTTGACATGTCTTCTTTCTGACAATGGAGTCATCACCATTGCTTAAGGCATGAACTTAACGTGCTCAGTCTTTCCTCTCCGTGGAGCTGTATTGTTTGTGAGGCCAGCTTGGTACTGATGGAGACGTCCCCTCTCTCCTTCCCTCACACAGTTCTGCTGGAAGAGTGGAGCACGGCTCCACTGTCAGATCGCAGTCCACTCCAACAGAGTACCATCATCCCGACTTCCCTGTGTTGATTTACAAATCACACCCCCGAGATAAGGACGGACTAGCCCTGAGACAGGGACAGAGTTAGTGGCCTCACCCCCCCAGTAAAACGCCTGGTACAGATCCGGCTGTGTTGTCCCCACACAGAAAGGACCAGGTGGGGTGTGCACGGCATGACTACCAGATGTGAGCATCTTCCCGTGTGTTCTACGATGCCACCCTGTGGATGGCGGCCGGGGAGGGAGAAGGCACTCACCACATGGAAAAACAAGATGATGTAATAGGCCTTAGTGGAATTCTCACTGCTTTTATTGAACTGTCTGTCCCGATTGCTTTAAACCAACTCAGGAGAATGTCTGTTGGCGAAAATAGGAGCTCAGTTGTTTTTCAGGGGCAGTGGTCCAGAGGACACGATAATAGGAATAGATAATTCCAAAGCTGAAAATACATTAGATACATTCTTATTTTCTGTTTGGAAAGTCTGCCTGGAGACTTTCTGCCATTGTGCTGTCTCAGGGAAATACCCTATTCAGGTCACTGGAAATAACATGTCAGGTTTGAAAAGAGACTTCATACGTAGCCAAATAAACAGGGTAAATATATTTAGAAAGTCATTCTAGTGACTAGTATATTAGAATGTTTACACAATAATAATGTTGGTGATGTTAGGATTTATCCTTTTCAATGGAATGACTTGTCACATCTAGAAAGAGACTTTATGGGTAGCTAAATATACTTGCTAAATGTCTTTAGAAAAGATTTTTACTATGGGCATCCGACTGGCTCAGTCGGTTAGGTGTCCGACTTCGGCTCAGGTCATGATCTCACAATTCGTGGGTTCAAGCCCTGCATCAGGCTCTGTACTGACAGCTCAGGCCCTGGAGCCTGCTTCGGATTCTGTTTCTCCCTCTCTTTGCCCCTCCCCTGCTTGCTCTCGCTCTCTCTCTCAAAAATAAATAAACATTTTTAAAAAAAAAGGTTTTTACTAACAGTTTTGTTTCTGTTTTTGTTTTTTTTTTAAATAGCTGATTAATTTCAAGCAATAATACTGATTGAAGTCTTTGGGTAGCCAGGGGTAGGAGTTACTCTGGTTTTGTTAGTGTAGTTCTAAATATTTTCAGTTTGATGAGAAAAAAGGAATAAGATGTACTTACAATTGGAAGTTTGAATGTTTAAGCTAGGTGAATTTTGTTTTTCAGAATGACTGTTTCTAAGATCATGTGTAACTATCAGATATTTTTTAAGTTGCCTGAAAACTTATTTTCTAGTAAGTAGATGTTTCTTCTCAAGCCTTGTAGGAATATGTTTTATATATTTTGTAAACATATAAAATTTTCTTTTAGCATAGGTTAGCAGAAAATAGTAATTTGCCTTCAGAGTCCTTAATTAATGTTTTGTGATCAAAGACCCACAGATGGAATAAAGTTTATCTAAACATCCATTTATTAATGGAATATCTACTGGCTAAATACTATTAATTAAATATAAATAATACATTGCTCTTTGCAAGATACCAGTGATCTCCATGTTGCTGAAGCCAGCGAACCATCATCAGAACTTTGTGTTCTGTGTTCTTTTCTGGGATGGTCAGTCCGATGTGGCCATGAGAGGAGTCACAAGAGAGACGCAAGAAAACAAAGTCTATAATACTCACAGGAAGAGCTCCCCACAGGCCGTGCGTGGCCACAGGGGAAGATTTTGGTGAGGAGGCAGAGAGCAGGAGTGAGGCAAAAGCAGAGTTTCCACAGGAAAGGCATAGCAAGGCATGGTGAACCGGTTAGGGGTTAGGATTGGCTGGTCTGAAAAATGTCAGCAGGCTCTACACTGGAGGGGTGGTCCCAGGTTGCCTGGTAACGGGCCTGGGGGCGTGGGGGATGATGAAGGCAAAGAAGTAGTGCCTCAGGGGGTGTAAGGGCCAGCTAGAGCAGGTGCGCCTCTGGACTGGTGAGTTTGCTTGTCAAAAGCATGCTCCCAGCTGCAGCCCTTGAACCTCTAAGAACTGGCCAGCCTGGGAGGGGCGGTCTATCCCTGCCAGCCAGCGCTGGTGTGGAAAAGAGAACCTGAACTGCTGGCCGTTCTTCTTCCTGCATTTTTAATACCCAAGTGCCCCCAGCTCCACCCCATGCCCTCTGTTCTGGTGTCCACTCTGTCTTGGTGACGCAACCCAGGCCCGTGGTTCTCAATGTCCCCCAATAGTGTCTTCAGTCCAGATCCCTCTTCTGAACTTCAGAACGTAACCAACTCTCTTCTCCTCTCGCTATTTGACATTTCCACTCGGACGGGTGAGAGACATTCCAAATTTAACATATTCAAAGACTGATCAGACTGATCAGACATATTCACCCCTGAGCAGACTACCTTATCCACAGCTTTTTCCTAACTCAGTCAGTGGCACCAAAGTGCTTCAAGTTGGACAAGTCAAAATGTAGGGAGTCATCCCTGACTTCCTTCCTTCCTTCTTTCCTGCCCCAAATCCAAATATGGGAATCGAGTCTGCGTGGCTAAGCCTTCAAAGTATATCCCGAATCTAACCACGTCTCACCACATCTACTGTGACCTGTACTGTTCTGAGCCATGGTTGTGTCTCACGGGGATCACAGTGAGACAGTGCTGTGTTGGTTGTACCCTTAACCACTTCATAGAGTATTCGCAACGGAGCAAACAGAATAATCCTTTTAGAACACAAGTCATATCACAGCCCTCTTCTATTGAAGGCCCTAGAATAGCTCCCTATTTCACACAGAGCAAAACCCAAAATCTCTGCAAGGGAATAGCAACCAAGATTCTAGAAATGTTTTAATCGAAGAGAATTTAATGAGGATATGTTTAAGGAGGTGTGGGTGTTCAGGAAGCACCCAGGGGCTTAGCGGCCGTGGGAAGCCCTAAGCACCTGGGTCCTGCAGGAGCAGGGTGAGGGGGTGGTCCTGGAAGTGACAGAGGGACTCAATCTCCAGCAGGATCTGGTGTGTGGCATGCACACACGCTGATATCTGTGGTGAGGCAGGGACGTGCAGGAGGAGAGTAAACCCAGTTTTTGTTCACATCCTGGTCAAACACTTGATTCTGTCACCCTTCTCCATTTTAGCCATTCTGGTCATTACGTAATCCTATTTCATCATGTTTCATTTTGCCTTCCCATGGTGACTGTAATGAAGCTGGACACATTTTTATAAGGTTTTTTTTTTTTTTTGCCCATTTTGGCTATCTTCATTATAAAAATGCCTGTTCATATATTTTGCTCATTTTTCTGTTTGGCTGTATATCTTTCTTTGCAATTGTTTTTTCTATTGTTTATTTTAGAGAGAGAGAGAGAGACAGAGTGTGAGAGCAGGGGAGGGGCAGAGAGAGAGGGAGACACAGAACCCCAAGCAGGCTCCAGGCTCCAGGCTGTCAGCATGGAGCCCTAAGAGGGGCTTGAACTCATGAACCATGAGATCATGACCTGAGCCAAAAATGGACGTTTAACCGACAGAGCCACCCAGACACCCGAGTTGATTTTTAAAATAAATATATGTGATTGGATACCAGACTTTTTTAAGATATATATTTCAAGTATTTTCTTCCACCTACTACTGGCCTTGCTTTTTTATTTTATTCAATGGCCACAGTTTTCAAATTTTAATTGTAGCGTGATTTTCCTTCCTTTTATTATTAATGACTTTTATATCTTAAAAAGAATAAACTTTTTCTTAAAAAGTTTAAGGAATCTTTGTCTACCCAGTGTCATGAAGGTATTCAAGAAGCTTTAGTGTTTTTACCTTCCACAGATTTATAATGAACCTGGAATTATTTGTACAGCAAGAGGAGTATGAGTCGGGACAAACATTTTCTACTTAGATATCTAATTACCTCCGTGTGTTTTACCACTGATCCTTGGTGTTACCCTTGTAAAAGTGTTCTCTCTATACATATGCAGTTCCTTTCTGGATTGTCTGTTTATTATTTTACTCTATTTGTCTTGTGTTAGTGTTGTGTGCATTTTTTTTTGTTTGTTTGTTTCCTAGAAAGACTCGATACATGGCACAAATATTTCCAGTTTGTTTTGGATGTTGCCTTGACTACATATGTTGGAATTGCATTGAATCTGAAGATGAATTAAGGAAAACTGGCATATCTAGCAATATTGAGCCTTCTATTTAGGTTTTTAAAAATTTCTTTCAGTTGTACAAAACCTTTTTTTCTTTTTGTGTAGAGGTTTTGCACGACTGCCTCGTTGGTGCCCGGGTATTTGACATTTTGATGCCACTGCAAAGGGGATTTGCCTTTGCATTCCATTGCCTAACTTTTCCGGGTATAGTATTCTACATTGGCATTTTTTTCTTTACCTACTTTATTTTTTAGCATTTGTTTATTTTGAGGGAGAGGGGAGAGCAGCAGCAGAGAGAGGGAGAGAGAACCCCAAGCAGACTCCATGCTGCACATGGAGCTCAGTCTGGGCCTTGATCTCATGACTATGAGATCATGACCGGAGCTGGTATGAAGAGTCTGACACTTACCTGACTGAGCCACTCAGGCGCTCCTATCCCTATTTTAAAGATTTTTCTCCCCCGGCCCTTGTTCTGATTTCATTGTTTCCACTGTCAATGTTATTACTCCTTTGAACAAGAAATGAGCTTCCTTGTTGGCTTTTCGGGTTTTCTGTTTTTGGATTTCAGTAGTTCTGTTACACTTTTAGGTCTAGCTCCCTTTGTATTTAATATGCTTGGAGTTCATAGAAATTCTTCAATCTGTAGCTTGACTGTTTTTATTATTATTTTGGAAAATTCTAAATCATTTCGTCAAATATTTCTTCTGTCCTGTAGTCTCCCTCCTCCAATTGAATGTATGTTAGACATCCTCACTGTGCCCTCTATTTCTGCATCAAATTTTTGTGTTGTCTGTGTCTATTAGGTTTTTCCTCTAGTTTCCTGTGGGGGTTTTCTACTGACCTATCTTCCAGTTCACTGATCCTCCCTTTGTCCTAATAATCCAATGTACTGAGATCCCTGTGTTTTCAGTTAGTATGTTTTACAGTTCTCAAATTGCTGTTTTTTCTTTGGTAACTTCAGTTTCCCTGATAACATTCTTCATCTTGCCTTCTATGTTCTTACCCATACTAGTCACACATATTGCAATACCTGTTTCAATATCTGGCTTATCTATGGTTTTACTTTTATTGCATACTTTTTCTATGATTTTGTTTTCTTCATCTAATTTGCAAGTGTGGTTGAACATTATTGATTAAGTGCCTGGCATTGGATATGAAGAGTTATAACTGAATTAGGCTTGTTCTTTCAGAGAGGGTTTACTTTGTCCTCTGCTAGTCAGCTAAGATGGGGACAGGTCACCCCAGTTCAGTCAGAGGGTGGCGTGCCTAGAGGCCTGTCTGCAGTCTGGGTGTGGGTCAGGCTGCTGTGGTTCGCCCATGCTCCAAGGGAGTACACTCAAGGGATTTATCTGAGAGCCATCGTTGCTCCTTGGTGGGTCCCGAACTCCAACCGTGGTTTCCTCAGCACTGTGATACCACTGAAAACACCCCATACTTTTCATATTTTTGCTTGGTTACTTTGCTTCTTGCCCGGAACAGTTTGAAAATCTTATCCAGTGCCCCAAAAGGAAAACTAGAAATGTCAGATTGCTTCTCTTGTCTTACCGTCTCTCAGGATGTGAGCCCCTCCAAGCCTGACTTTCCCTGCAGGCCCAAACTTCAATGTTCCCTCTTTTCAACCCAGCAGATTGCCAGAAGTCCCCACTTTTAACTTCTATGTTTCTTTTTGCCCGAATGTTCAGCCTCTTACCCATGCGAGGACTGGCATATTATCCAAGGGTAGTGCTGAAAATGTCAGCCCAGCTTTCTGAGTTTTTTCTATCCATCATCCTGACTCCTGAAGCCTTGGCCACCTCTGCAGTTAGATATTGCAATATGTGTATGCTGTCTTCAATTTTATCTCGTATGCTCTAGTCCTGAGCAGAAGCTGCACCCATGATGGTTACAAGTGACATTCACTAAACAAGCCATCTTAATAATTATCTGGTTAGGATGGTTCGGTGACTAAGGGAACAAAGTTTTGGATAGGTTTGTGATTTGAATTCCACTTACTATGTGTGAAATACCTACCTAGTGAGAGCTCAGTTTTATCACCTATAATCAGAAAATCACAGCTTTTTCATAAGATACTTGTTCCCTTAACACCAAGTCTCTGTAATTCATCCGTGGTAACATTTTGTATCTGTAGTTCTTTCATCCTTCTCCCCCCCCCCATTTTTCAACGTAGGGAGATTTTATTGTAAAAATATCCCCCAAATATGTATTTTTCTATGAATGGAAATATGTTTTCTGGTTTTTCATTTTGGACTTTTTTTTTTTGAACCATATCTAAGTGGATTGAGGATGAATTTCTGTAGAGCAGATTTGTGTTTGCTGTGTTAGGCACCTGTGGACATCATAGATAGAGACCACTTTCAAAGGCAGATTTGGTTAAAGTCTGCTTGAGCTGCACAGGTAGATTTTTTCAGAACACAGACCAAGAGGAGAGCTCTTTCACGATCACCTCACAAGGAAGAGAGTTCTTCCCCTCTTTCACCCGGAAGAAATGTTGAGGTGGCGACTCCTGCTGTCTCCTGCTTTCTTCTAGTTTGCCCTTGTACTGAGGGGACACTGTAGACTTTGGGTGTTCTAGCTTAATACAGGAATATTTATCAGACTTCCAAATCCAGGAGAGTTCTTGGCTCTGTCTTCTCTGGCACGATCAATCTCAAAGCCCAAGTTCACCAGCCAAAGCACCTGTTTCTCATTCCAGAGTGAATATGACTTGAGTGCTTCCTTCGTCTGTGATTTCCCTCTTTCACTTCATTTTTGGCTTCCTAGGAATCTTTACTTTCTTACCAGACTTTCACTGTATATGGGATGCACACACACGGACACTTTTATATGTACGTAGGCCGGTCGGTCGGTGGGTTGATAGATACCTTTTTAGAAAAAATCTCTTCTACCAAATGGTTAGAAGTAACTAATTCATTTTTTATAAGAGATTTTAGGATTGTCCTTAAGACTCGGTGATTTTAAGGACTTGTGTTCTGTGTCTGCTTCTGATACCAGTTCTCAGCGGTGCCAGCTGCACAGCCATGGGCATCTCTAGTCATGGGTGCAGGGTAAGATAGACAATTTTCACTTTCTTCCTAAGCTTAGCTGGTACAAATGCATGGGATATTGCTTGGTTATACTGAATAAATTGATGATTCTAAATAAAATTAATACACAGGTCAGAGACAGCTGGACTTTACTCACTATCCCTCTCTTACCTTTGTCTCTCTGCCCATATTTTCTTCTCAGACTGATGATGTCCTCCAACTCTGAATTCTAGTACTTTCTTTCACCCCATTTATACTCCATGCCTTTCTCTCTCCCCGTTGATCCTTCCATCTGTGTGTGATGAGCCTGCATGCCCCTCCCTCTGTATTATTTATGTGTACCATAAGATATAATTAGCCTAAGTGCTAAGTATGTGTTTATTTTTCTAATGTTATATGGGCATGCATATAATGTGCACAGGGAATCTGACAATTTATATCAATTCATTGTTGTCCTTGATGTAGTATTCAACTTTATCAGTTCCTACAATCTTAGTAACTCTGTGGCATACTTAGTTTTGTTTTTGTTTTAGGGATCATCTATAAAAACTATGTGTTTGTTCCCCAGAAAACCTCCATGTGTATATAGTCACTACAAATGATAACAACTGTTTTTATATTCACCGATACTAGGCTAAAAATAGTTTGTATTAGAGTATTCACTGATATTTGAAGGAAAATGTCCAGCAAGAGGAAATAAATACATTTGCTTCTCAATTGTGTTATTTAATTTCATAGCAGTTTTGGGACACTTCCATAAAAGCACTGTGATCATGCACTAATTTTTATTTTTCAAAAACTGTCACTTGCTTTTGTTAGATCAGTAGCAGGAAAACACAGAACTTTTTCACTTTAGGGAACAGACCATTTTAAATTCCTGGGAGGCCTAGCCTTGCTCACTGGGCCAGACACACAGCACGCCAAACTTGTTTATGCTGACTTTGAGTGATTTTACCGGGAGCAAAACGATTGCTGATACGATGAGTAGTAATAAGCTTAGACAACATCCTAACTGAGATTGATGCCATCTGGAGCCGCCTCAATGTGGTGTTTGTTCAGTTCTTTAAAAAATAATTCTTTGTTTTGGAATCCGTAGATTATTAATGAATGGCATATTTCTGGGGGAATAAATAGGACTTTTTCAAACCCTATGCATGGGAAAAAATTGGCCAGAGAAAATGATTCTTTCATTCTGTGTTTCACAGAGAACTTGAGGTTGTATGAAAAAAGTTCTGGAGTAGACTGCTGAGGGGGGGTGTTGGATAAGAAAAGGAAACACTGAAAGCTTGTTACAGCGTAGAATTCTTACTACATTTCCTCCTTACCTGCTGCCCTAGAGAGCTGTCAGTCAATAGGTGGATATATACGTATTACAAATATGTAGACATCTGAAGACATTGTAGCTGGTCTTAACTGAGTCTGATTAAACCCAGCAACCACTAAAAGATAGTTTTCCCTGGAGAATTATTTTTTTATTTGTCGGAGATAGCTATAAAAGGAAAGACTGTTGCTTAGTAATCTAGTCAAAACATATGCATAAAAGTCAATTAGAAATAGCCTTTTTGGGGAGCACCTGGGTGGCTCAGTCTGTTGCGTGTCTGACTTTGGTTCAGGTCATGATCTCACAGTTCATGAGCCTGAGCCCCACATCGGGCTCACTGCTATCCATCTGGAGCCCACTTCAGATCCTCTGTCCCTCTCTCTCTGCCCTTCCCCAGCTCACACTTGCTCTTGCTGTCAAAAATAAATAAACATTAAGAAAAAAATGTTTTTAATAGCCTTGTTTTGAACTGCTTGTCTAAACATGTGTTAGATCTTGATAGGTAATTTTTAAAAGTCAGAAATATATTAAAATGACCATCTGTAACATTACTATAAGTGCTTACCATGTTTTGCCCTATATTTTTCCAGGCTACAGTTGGAAAAATTAAACCATGCTTAAAATACTGTTTCATAGCACAATTTTAAAATAGAATATTGTCTATTTTTCATATTCTGTTCCACAAGAATGTGATTTGAATGACTCTATTACTTCATTTTTTATTTGTTTTGTGTCCTCCTGGCTGTTAACTATTTTCATTTTTCTGTATGATAAATACACAAGTACCTTCTCCCTCTGCTCTCCTAAATGAATTGGCTCAACCCAGAAATGCCACATCTAAGAAGTCTTTTCAAAGGGAAGCCTGTTAAATGTAATCTCTAAGCATAAATTAAGGAAAATTTATCCTGACAATTATAAATTTCAGTAGGTAGCACAGTCAACTGAGTTTTTACTTTGGTCAGATGCTATTTTAGCTTCTTTTGTATTTGTGAATCTTTCCAATTCATTTGTGACTTTACAGGTTCTCTTTTAGGAAGGCAGATACTTTTAATGACATAATTATCCCTCCGGCGAGAGTTTCTTAGTATTTCAGAAAGTCTCCTGGTTCTTTTAATGGGAAACTCTCCTAGTGCATTTAAAATGGAGCTCAGTGGCTAGCAGTGGACCGGAAGGTAAGTGACCCTGGCTGTGCTGTCCCTGGATGCGGGTGCAGTGGGACAAGCACAGGAAGGCTGGCGTAGCACCAAGTAAATGCCGCTCGGGACTAAATACATGGAAGAAATCAGGGGACTGTTCTAGGAATGGCCGTGTGATAGTGTAAGTGCAGACAAGAGTTAGAACCTGAGCATCTCGGGAGCCAAGAGATTGGCAGCTTGGGTATAATGTCTGGTATCTGAACGCAATCATGGGCCCTGAGGTGGACGTCATGGGAAGGTTTCAGACTTTGGATACAAGACAGAAGCTGTTCTGGGGCGCCTGGGTGGCTCAGTCGGTTAAGCGGCCGACTTCGGCTCAGGTCACGATCTCGCGGTCCGTGAGTTCGAGCCCCGCATCGGGCTCTGTGCTGACAGCTCAGAGCCTGGAGCCTGTTTCCGATTCTGTGTCTCCCTCTCTCTCTGCCCCTCCCCCGTTCATGCTCTGTCTCTGTCTGTCTCAAAAATAAATAAACGTTAAGAAAAAAAAATTAAAAAAAAAAAAAAAGACAGAAGCTGTTCTACTAATAACCAGGGCTTGAGGAAGAGCTCTTTTCCGGGGAAAAGTTACACAAAGCGAGAAAAAGCAGCAAGTCCAGAGTGGTTGGTGTCCCATTTGGGAAGCTACCTACCGATGGACTTTATATCCTCCCTGGCACGGATCAGGATAGATAACCACATTTAATTCAACGGTAGTGAACAGGAAGGAGGTTTTCTAGTGCCGGCTGCCAAGATTAAAAGGATGTGCCTGTCCTAGCACTACAAAGTGTCTGGTGTGACTGATGCTTGTACTTGTTCATCTAAATGTGAATTTACTCCTGGGAAGTATATCTAACTTCAGGATCTGCCTTCAGTATTTCAGATTAGCAAGGTAACTGAGTGCGGCCTCTCTGAACGGTGAGGAATAAACCTTAGTGAGAAAAGCAGAAGCAATTAAGCTTATATCTGTCCTCTAAAAATGAGGCCTCAGATCTATAATGGGGTTTTATTTGCTGCTGGTAACCAATGTTTCCTTCCTTTTACTAATGACTATTATTTGGGAATATTTTTCATTTCTCACTCTAACAGGACCACGCCTAAATCATTTTCTTCCCTTCTGCAAGTTAAAAACAAAGCGTTTTTGCACGTAATTGAATGACCAACAAATGTGTGTTATTGAATGAACAAGTGAGAAATTTACACAAGATAGTACTAAGACCTAGGATACATAATTTCATGAAATACAGAAAATGCCCAGTGAAATTATGCTTTCACTTTTATGGAAATTCAGGACAAGGCAATATATTGAGTATAATAAATTATCATTTCCCAAAATGATATTGCATCTATAATGAGGTTAATTTTCAAGGAGACTAAAGAGGACTGTTGCTGTTTAAACATAGGACTAATTATACGAGAATGAGGTGTATGGAAAAAGAATTGAAAGCTGATGAAAATTGTGAAGGGAGCTGACAGAATGTATGTTCAGGTAGAAAAAAGAATTTGAAAACTGAACTCAAAAGATGACTAATCATAAGAAATGTTAATAAAGACCATAAAATGTACAGTATTAAAAGAGAAATTTTTGGTCTGTTTGATATTCCTTTAAGTGTCTGAGTTGGTAATGCATGCCTTAGAATTTACATTAGAATGTAGTATCTGTGATTTAACTGTGGAAGCAGTGTCTTACTCTCTGTTATTGTCTGTTTGAAATAGTTTCTAACGGATCAGACTGTCTATTTCGATTGAATTTCCAGTGCACAGTATTGCATGGCTTAGAAGTAGATAATGTAATTTCTATATTGAAATTCGGAGTTTATGTCACAGATCCAGTGATCCTCTGTCTTCTGAACTCCTGTGTGGCCATCACTGCCTATTCTATTCATTTGGCATTTAATATGTATTAACACCAAGACTGGTACCATATGGGGGCACCTGGGTGGCTCAGTTGGTTGAGTGTCTGACTTAGGCTCAGGTCATAATGTCACAGTTTATGAGCTTCAGCCCCGCGTCGGGTTCTGTGCTAACGGCTCAGAGCCTGGAGCCTGCTTCAGATTCCATGTCTCCCTCTCTCTGCCCCTCTCTCGCTCGTGCTGTCTCTCTCTCAGAAATAAATAACCATTAAAAAATTAAAAAAAAAAAAGACTGGTACCATATGTATGTCCTTTTACAACCCTTAACATTCAATATATATGTGTGGATTATAAACGGTGCTCAGAAAAAAATATACGTATTGGTAACGAATAATTGTTCTATCCATATATTTATTTCCGCTGCCTGTTAACATACTGTCTCCATTTATATTCCTCATTTTACTGGTCTGCGTTTAAATTCTCTTTCCACCAAGGTTTATCATGTCGCTATCATATACTGAGAGCTTAATATGTTCTAGGCATTCAGCAAGCCTAGAAGCCTAGCCTTCTGTGTAATGTATATAATGAATCTGGGAAACATCCAAGATCTTTTCTATCTCGTTGCCTAAACCTCCAGCCATCTATCAGCAACTCAAGGCTTCTCTTCCTTTCAAATGAATCCCAAATCCACTTAATTTCACTGTACTTCAGCCTCTATCCTAACTTAGGCCGTTGTTATCCCTTGCTTAGATGATTGTAACAGAACCAAATTGTCATATTTCCACTCTTCACCCTCTTTGAATCTAATCTAACCATGACAGCTGAGGTGTTTCTAAAATTGTAAATGAGATGATATCATTCCTAAATCCCAGCCGACCAGTGGCTTCTTTCCATCACATCCAGACTAAAATCCAGACTCCCAACCATAGTTGCTAAGACCTGGCCTCTGACCCTCTTTGACTTCACCCCCACAACACTGTGCCACACCATCCCTTTTCTCAAAAGACTACATCCCCACATTTTTTTGTCTACCATGTAAACACATTCTTTCCATAGAGCCTGGAATGTTCTTCCCTAGAGGAGCATGGCTGGCTCTTGTGTTGTTGTTCTGGTTTCAGCTTCAGCACGATTCTTCATTTTCTTTTTGATTTATTGCTTTATTTCTTAATTGATTCTGTCTCTCCACCAGAAACTCTAAGGGCTTGGAGTGTTTGGTTCAGTCAAATGCCCAGAACCTAGAATAATGTCTGGCATTCAAAGAATATCTAGAAGCGTTGAGTACATTTTGTTAAATAAGAAAATATAATCTCACATAACTCTGAGGACATCATTATGAGTTTAATGCTGTTACTGTTATTTAGCATTTGTCAAAATCAGAGATTTGAGAGGTTAATTACCTTGCCCAAAGCCAGTGAGTATGTTCAGTGGTAGAGGCAGAATTTGAATTCAGCTTTGTCAGACATTAGAACTTTACCTGGATTCTTCAGTCTCTATGCCATGTTATCCCCTTGTGACAAATTATTTCATTAAGTTACGATATCAAAGAAGGTATCTACAAAATAATCTTTGGCAGAGGAATATAGTCTTTGCATAACACATCGTGCAAAAATTAACTGGACACATAATACTCCTGTTGACTTGAATTGCCTAACTAAAAATACCAGACTGGCCTTACAGTAATGCAGTAATGCATTCATGTTAAAGATACAAACTCATGGACACATTGATAACACATTGATAGCTATGTGACTATGAATATACGTATACCAATGGGGTCATTAGTTGCGGTTTCCTAGAAGTAGACTTTGAGATGGGGATTTTGAGGCAAGGAGTTTATTTGGGAGATGATGCAAGGGTACACTTATAAGGAGGTGATCAACAACTGAGACTGGATGGGAGAAGAGCCAGTCCCTTATCAAGCAAGCTACTGCTGAGAGCATCTGGAGTTTAATTCCACTGGGTTACTCTGGGAAACAGCATAGAATGTGCAACTCAGAGTTATCCCAGCCAAGGAGCAAGGCAGCTGGGGTACTGGTATTTACTGAAACAGTGAGGACATAGACATTTAGGGTATTGATAGGGGCTTCTAAACCACCCATATGCACATGGTAGTTTCTTGTGTGTGTATATGTCTGTATGAATTGGGGCCAACCTAAGAAAAGTAGCTGACTGACAACGAGAATATAGGAATTACTTAGATGCAATTGCTGAGACCAAATATACGGATAATACTCTATGTAAATTGGTTTCTGTCTGAATGTATATACTGATGGGAACCATATGACAGTCTGCATTTTAGGGATTGTTGGTATATTTCAGAAAGCTACATCTTTATATAATATATAACCATCCTCTTTAGGATATGATCTCAGTAGATAATCCTAACAAACTTAACAGCGTGTCTCTATGTTAAAACACCTCCAACCCCATTGGTATAACTACATAGTGTTTAGATAACTCAGACCTACCTGTGGTAGTCAGAATATTGCCTTCCAAAGACGCCTGCATCCTAATGTGTGGAATTTTACTTTACATGGCAGAGGGGACCTTGCAGATTGGATGAAGTTAAGGAAGTTTGGGAAGACTATTACCCTGGATTATGTGAGCAGGTCCAATGTAATCCCAGTAGTCCTTAGAAGTGAAACAAGAGGAGGCAGGAGAGTCAGGTTCACAGTGACATGGTGTGGAAAAGACTCTCGTGGCCATTCCGGGCTTTGAAGGTGGAATGGGGACATGAGCCAAGGAATGTGGGCAGCTTTTAGAAGCTGGAAAAGGCAAGAAAGTGAATTCCCTTTTAGAGCCCCTTAAAAATGACCACAGCACTTGTGAGAACCACTTGGGACTTGCTATCTCCAAAATAATGCAGTTGCATTGTGGCAATTTGCATTGGAGCAATTTGCCCCAGCAGCAATAGGAAACTCCTATACTACCTAATCAAACACAGAGATGTGAGGTCACCTCAAGTGAAAAAAAAAAAAAAGGTTGACCTGTATTTTGTAAATCATAGCAATTTTCATATAGGTAGATGGATAGATGAGTGTAGTGAATACCGTTTGGAACACTGAACAGATTTTGGAATTTGAAAAAAAGCAGAACTGGTTTGGAATTCTGCCTAATTATCCTCTATTTCATCTCAGTTAACGTTTCATTTCTCTTAGTTCTATGTTTGTGCTCTGGAACACACGAAGAGTAATAACACTCTTGCTTCTTTCAGGAGTTTATGGAAAGATCGGTTTAGAGAATCCATGTAAAAGTACTTTCTAGACTGCAAAATAGTATATGCAGGCTTACTTGGCTTTCTCAATAAATGTTAGTGCCAAAGAGTTAATCTCAGAAATCAAAAATTCAAAATATACGAATGAAGCCACATAATTCTGGTCCATTTATAGACTTTTTAAGTGTTGCTGAATCAATGAGCAGGTATATATCATATACCTGGTCAACAAGTCATAAGTCCGTGTTAAACCACGAATATTTACTGAGAGTGAAAATGCCATCGTTATTTGTCTGTCATACATTTTAAGGTGCATTTTCTAGCCCTTAATTAGAAATATTTTAGAGCCGCCTGGGTGGCTCAGTCGGTTAAGCATCTGACTTCGGCTCGGGTCATGACCTCGCGGTTTGTGAGTTCGGGCCCCGCATCGGGCTCTGTGCTGACAGCTCAGAGCCTGGAGCCTGCTCTGAATTCTGTGTCTCCCTCTCTCTCTGCCCCTGTCCCTCTCCTGCTCTCTGTGTCTCTCTCTCTCTCTCAAAAATAAAAAGAAACATTTTAAACAAGAAAAAAAAGTATTTTAAAATGCTTCACTGACGTGGGAATAAAACATCGCAGTGGACTATCAGATCTTGAACCCAGCCTCCTCTCCTTCAGCCGGTTTATGAAACCGTGCTCTTGCTCTAGCTTTTCTAAAACTTTGGCACAAATATTGTTCTGAGCCTCCCTTTGCATCTGTCTTAACATTAGCAAAGATCATTTGGGGGCACAGAAAAGGACTGACCGTCTCTGATGAAAAGGGTCATCCTTCCTGCGACCAAACGGGCCGCCTGCAGGGCTCCAGGTTGGCCGTGGGCTCCGGGGTGAGGAACCCACACGGCTAATGAGCTCCGGAAGGTGTGGCTGCTGGCTTCTCTCTTCTTAAGCCCCAGACCCGAGGCACTGGTGCGTGGGTTTTTTCCCCTGCGGCCTATATATCACCTCCCACCTTCTCCTGCCCCTTCCAAAAACAAGCCCAAAGCAAAACAACAATAAACAGTTTGCTGTTTGATTTTCGGATGCCCCAGCCATCAGACAGCCCTGAATGCCACAGCTGCAGCCTGTCACTTGGTGTTGCCTCGGGAAAGCCCGGAGGTGGGAGAGGGAGGCAGGGAGGGCCGGCTGTGTCACCGTTTCTCTTCCTGTGCGGTTTTTCAGTTCATCGCCCTCAATGCCGGCGAGCTGTTCCAGACCTGTTTCCGTGCCTTCAGGTCCCACCCTCCGTCAATGGGCAAACCGCATGCCACGGACTGTAGTTTGGGTCTTTAAAATAACATCAGATGGAGGGACCGACGATCTCATTTTAGAAATGAGAGGGCTGAGTCTGAGAAGTCCCCCAGCCAGCTGGGAGGTGGCTGGGCCAGTGGGCTGGGGAACCTAAGCTGTCTTGCTTTGGCCACGTTCCGCTTCTGTGGGAAAGCCACGTCCCCTCGCTGGGTGTCAGGAGCACCCTTTTTGGCTTGTGTACGTGCTTATGCTTGTGTGACGAGCACACGGTACATCTTACGTGGAGAACTTGCCTTAGAGGATGTGCTTGTCCTTGCAGGACTGTTGAACTGCCACTTTGGGCTCAGAGGAAATTCCCATTTTAATAGCGAGTGGCAGGAGTGGTTTTTTTCGCATTATCACCCCTTCCTGTCTAAATGCCTCCCGTGCTGTCGTGGTATCAGGTGATTTTCAGTTGCTGTCGGTGGTGTTACCCGTGCCCTCGGAGCCAGGCCCTCTGGCCTCTTGTGCACTCAGATTACGGAAAGTCAGGAGGCCGCTACGAGTGCCCAGGAGAGGATTTACTCCACAACCTGTTTTCCATACAAATTGTGCCCTGCGTTTCCCTGGCACCTTACGGGGGAAGAACCGCTTCAAAAGTTTCAATGTAATTTGATGCAAATTTTGAACAAAGTAACATAATCATTTTTGCATCAAACTTTATAGAAGGTAAATTGAATAGGGCTTATCTTGTCAGTCTGTTATAGATGAGGAAATGGAAACAGAAGGATGTAACGTGAATGTGAGGTTGTTAACCTAGTTGGTTTCTCACTCTCACCTCCTCTCTCTTTTCTTTCTTTCCTTCAGTCTGTACCTGTGTCACTTAGCTAGTAGCCGCATATCCAGGCACTGTACAAATTGCTTTTTTACATTTAATTTGCAAACCATCCAAATATATGGATATTATGGTTCACATGTTTGAACTGAAGAAACTGAGACTTAATGAAGTTAGTAGCCGCCAAGTATAGATTTTACAGCACATGACCTTGTAAAGCTCAAATATGGGTTCAGAAATTTGTTTATTTCAGAATCATGCTCTAACTTCTATGTTGATTTGCCTTGTTTTTTTAATATAAAGTAATAATTCATCACCTCAGCAATTCTCTATGAGCTGTTACTAAAACGCAAAAAGACCTCTTACATTAAAATGAGTTTTACCTATGTGATTGCATAATAATGTGACACATCACATAATAAATGGATCCATACAAGATCAGTCTGGTGGAGGCTTAGTGTAGTCTAAAACTTTCAGGACTTTTGGTTCACATATTAAATGCCTCAACACATATTTAAAAAGCGTTTGCCAATCCCAAAGGAATTAATTTAATATTTTTTTTTAAATAAGGCTAGGGGCACCTGGTGGCTCAGTCAGTTAGTTGAGCATCCGACTTCGGCACAGTTTGTGAGTTCGGGCCCCACATCGGGCTCTGTGCTGACAGCTCAGAGCCTGGAGCCTGCTTCGGATTCTGTGTCTCCCTCTCTCTCTGCCCCTCCCCAACTCACGCTCTGTTTCTCTCCGTCTCTCAAAAATAAAGAAAACTAATTTAAAAAATTAAAATAAGGTTAAACTCATGGTGTGTCCAAACAAAGTGCGTAACACTCGGTCCACACCAGCATCTCCCTTCCTTCTGGCCCTCATGTCCCCCTTTGTTAGCATAAGCTATTTAATGAGGCAGAACTTGGTTATTCCTTGAGTGCTGTACCTGTCCAATCTCTGCTTCTGGGCCACAGCCCACGATTATGTTCATTATAGTTTTGAGTAAGTACTGACGGTGATATTTCCGTTAAAGATAGTGGATTTGTTTTTATCTAATTTATCGCTGCCTGTATTTTTACTATTAATTATTCAAAATAGATCGGCATCATCCTGTATTGTATAAATAATTCAAGTCGGTTTACTTTAACACAGGGCCCTAAATGAAGAACATACTCAGTTCATGACTTCAGTTTGTGTCCATCTTGATGGGTCATTAAGTGCCTCTCACTTCCCTGGGCTTCCCATTTTAAAGCTTATACAACCGTGCTGTTACATTTTCTACACAGAGTCACAGGATGCAGTCCCCTGCCATAGTCTCATGACGTCACATCTCTGAATTGTGAGACGGGCGCCATGAACAGAAGCACACCTCTCACTCACCGTGCACGGTCATGCAGCGTGATGCTCAGAGGATGCTGTTTCTCCCTCCAGCCACAGATTTCTAGAGCGCATGCCTCCATGGTACCGAAGCACTCGAGCAATAGGCAGGTTTCTGCATCTGGTTAATAAATTAAGCAAACAAGAGTTTATCAACATCTGGCATCTGCCTTCCTTTAGTGGCTTTACATGAATCACTGATGCCTGGTGGCCTTTGATAATTTTTGTGGTTGCTTGGAATTTCAGTAGTGGTTTGATGTTTGTGTGCTCTTGTCAATGTTCACATCGTAACCAGCTCTCTCTTGGCTGCTTTACACTTCCTAGAAATCACAGGGTCAGCCAACGAGAGTCTGTATAGCCGTCAGTTTGGGTCACATATACCTCCCCTTGAAGAACTTTACAAAATACAAGCACAAGAGGAAAAATATTTAAGAATTCTATTTTACAAGGGAAGGAGGGAGGGAGGGGCACCTGGGTGGCTCAGTAGGTTGAGCATCTGACTTCGGCTCAAGTCATTATCTCATAGGTTTATGGGTTGGAGCCCTGCGTCGGGCTCTGTGATGACAGCTGCGAGTCTGGAGCCTGCTTCTGATTCTGTGTCTCCCTCTCTGCCCCTCCCCCACTTGCATACTGTCTCCCAAAGATAAATAAATGTTTAACATTTTTTTTAAAAAGGGAGGGAGGTAGATTTTCAAAAGTATATTACTAGCAAGTAACAGACACTGACCCCTACAAGCTGCTCATTGAAAGGGACTTTTTTATTTTAAACAATTATACCATTTTAGCGTGGAATACCAAGTAAAGACTGCACAGCCAAGACTCTGGAAGGTTTCTGGCTACTCCTGGATCTCAGCAGTAAATTTCACATCTCTCAGACATATGTACATTCAGGTGTTTAGTTCGAAAGATCATCTCCGTCTGTATCTTAGGACCTTGGACTTCCCAAAAGGATGAACATCATTAACGTAGCATGGGTTTTTCTCTAGGTGCAGAAGGACTAGCACAAACATTAGCCTGGGGGGTGATGTTAACTTTGTGAGCTAAGGAGATATGCTGCTTGTCTTTTTATATAAATGATGAACAAAAACTAGTGACTAATAAATAGAAAATGCCCTGCAGCATCATCTTCTGGTGTATCTTCTGCACCATCTCTGGCCAAGTATCTCCCATACCATCCATCACAAGTTACTTTGCTTCTGTATGATGTTGGCCTCACTCCTTTATGTTATGGGAAAGCTCTAGCACTTAGAAAATGTTCAGGGTGAACCAAAAATTTGCCTTTGCACACTGGTTTCAGCTCTGTCCCCTGAGTAACAGAAAATGTCCTCCAAATCTGAACCCAGTAAGGATTTGGAAATAGATATATTTTCCTTTGAATTTGTACTTCCTACACTTTGTATCTCTCGTGCTCCTAATAACACTTGCAATGGGAAGTATTTTAGTATTTTTATTGTCCCTCTTGTCCTGCTGTGGATCATCCTCTTCTGTGTTGAAATGAGGTGCCTATGGTTGGACACAACTCTTCAGCTGTGGTCTGCCCAGAACAGACCCAAGCAGGCCTCGGGGCGACTTTAGCCGGACATCACAGTTTGGGATTGGGATCGACTTATAAACCCCTAAAATACCCAGACTTTTTCACATGAGCTGTTAGGCCAGGATGTTTTCTGCATTATTTGAGACATGGTCTGACGTGATAGGTCCTGGAACCCGATCTAGCAACTTCTGTAGGCAGGCAGTGGAGAAGTCAGCTAACCCCACAGTTCCTGGCAGGTGCAGACTGGGTGATCTGTGAGAGTGGTCTACAGATCTGAATCCCATGCTGAGTGATTCCCAGTGATCAAGAATACATCAGTAACTATAGGAGGCAGATCCAGGGACTTCTATTTTTAACAGAAAGAAATATATGTATATTTTTTATATTCTTTAATTTTTTTTTTGAAATTTGAGAGAGACAGTGTGAGTGGGGGAGGGGTAGAGAGAGGGAGAGAGAGAGAATCCCAAGCAGGCTCGGTGCTGCTGGCAGAGAGCCCGACGCACGGCTCGAACTCAGGAAACCATGAGCTCGTGACCTGAGCCTAAACCAAGAGTCGGATGTTCACCTAAGTGAGCCACCCAGGCACCCTGTATTTGTATGTTCTTTAACAAAAGCTTTGGAATCAGCGGTATGGTATAGGTACAAGCAGTGGATGTTCGGGCGAGCGATGAGCAACTGTGTGACTGTAAGGAAGGATAAAGCGTCCCGGAGCACTCCCAGAAAAGGTGACATTCGGCAACCTGCAAGGATACGTGGCCGGAGTCAGGGCAGCCTGTCTTTGAAACCTCGGTGCTTGTTACCAGCGCTCGTCAGAGTCTCCAGCTTTTCCACCAGCTGGATGGGGAGAAAAGGTGGCTGTCGGGAAGGAGTGAGACGGAAAGGGTATGACACCCCCGGTTGTCAAAGCTGCACTACGCCTGGGGAGTGTGAAATTATAAACTTCACAGATTTCTAGGGGCACCTGGGTGGCCCAGGCTATTAAGCGTCCGACTTCGGCT
The DNA here is from genome assembly GCF_016509475.1 of Prionailurus bengalensis. Taxonomy (NCBI): domain Eukaryota; kingdom Metazoa; phylum Chordata; class Mammalia; order Carnivora; family Felidae; genus Prionailurus; species Prionailurus bengalensis. The sequence goes on along the minus strand of NC_057344.1, from coordinate 8,221,932 downwards.
CAGGTCACGATCTCACGGGTCATGAATCTGAGCCCGGCGTCGGGCTCTGTGCTGATGGCTCGGAGCCCAGAGCCCGCTTCGGATTCTGTGTCTTCCTCTCTCTCCGCCCCTCCCCTGCTCACGCTCTATCTCTTTCTCTCAAAAATAAATGTTTAGATTTTTTTAAATAAGTAAAATAAAAGTCACAGATTTCTAGAATTACACAGAAATGTGGAAATGTAGTGCAAGTAGCACCGGCTGTGAAGTCACAGGAATGTGGATTTGAATCCTGTCTTCCCTGCTTATTGGCTGCATATCCTTGGCAAGTGATTTAATTTCTCTAAACCCCAGTTTCCTCATCTGTGAAATGAGGTTGATATTACCTACCTTGAAGTACTGTTACAGAAGAAGCAATAATGTATGTTTTAAAAAGCTAGCACAGATTCTAATTAACAATAAAAATTTCAATAATTATTGCTATTATAATGAGCTTATAGATTTTTTTTTAATTTTTGTTTTTAACGTTTATTTATTTTTGAGAGAAAGAGCATGAGCAGGAGAGGGACAGAGAGAGGAGGAGACACAGAATCCGAAGCAGGCTCCAGGCTCTGAGCTGTCAGCACAGAGCCCCACGCAGGGCTTAAACTCACAAGTGGTGAGATCAGGACGTGAGCTGAAGTCAGATGCTTAACTGACTGAGCCACCCAGGCGCCCCATATAATGAGTTTATATATCTTGATTATCCTCCTTCTCATCAACAACTATATCATTACAAGAGTATTACCAAAATATTGGGGTTCACATGCTGAAATCTCTCCTGTGAACATCATCATTAACCCGAAGTCCCTAAAGAAAGAGGTAACATCTTATGCAACATTGTATCTATAGGCCCATCCCAGATGGACCCTAAATTGTAAAGGGAATGGAGAGTTACTTTTTCATTTAGGAAAGGACTTTGATATTTCTTAAGGAAATGTTTGCCCTGGGCACTTCAGGCTTGCTAAGAAAATTCGGTATTTCTTTCTACTTAAATTGTGTATAGGCTGCCCAGGATTCCCTAGCTGTTCTGAGCATTCTCTATACTCTAGCTCAAAATCTCACCCATCACGGATTCCATTCAAAGTAAATTAAGTATGTTTATAAAGTAGAGGCTAGTATTGTCCAGCTCCGTTCACTGAAATACTTATGTAACCAGCGACATTGCGGCCAGACAGAGTCCATGAATTCACAGGAATGAATATCCAGGACTAATCACTGCCAAACATTCTCAACGTAAAGTGATTTTTCTTTCTTAAGATGGGAATTTTACTACATTCAAGCTTTATTAATGCCCTAAGCATGACAAGTTTTGAGTCCGATAATGGCTTTGAGAAAGGATACCTGCAGGTAAAATAGAGTAACAAAGGTTTCTTGAAATTGTGGCCATTTTTTCCTTTCTGGATGCTGACCAGCATTTTTGGCAATCAAAATTTTGATACGTCTGCGTGGCCCTAAGTATGGGGTGGAGACTTGGAGCCATTGGTCAGAAACAGTGGTTATTCCACATTTACAACGTTGCTGTGTTATGAAGCGTAGACCGTAACAGCTAAGTAACAGCTTGCAGAGTAGATGTTTTAAAATCAATAAATAATATATATTATTAAATTTCTATACACATTTGTCATTCATATGAATAAAACAATAGAGAAATATAAGATAATATTCCATTGCTGCTGAAAAGATTGTACTAAGCATCCTCAACCCTGGAGCAGCATATTTATACAAATACAGAATCATAAGCTCTGTTATATAACATATTATTTACATGTTATAATGTATTGCCTTATATATTATATATTTATACACATATGTTATATAGAATATATACAGTGACTATACAATTGTGCATGCTACATCCTGTTTCTAGTCTACTGTCATAGAAGGCTTTTCATCATTTATCCTCATTTTATGGTTCTACTGTGTGATCTTTTTATTGGATATCATTTAATTTAGTTAAATAAGCAGGGCATACCAAATAGCTACATACATAGTTTATTACAGATTTTCTTGCCCCAAATATTTTCAGTATTTGTATTCTATTAATATGAAAATGCTTTGAAAACAAGCTCTTATTGTATGCTCTGTCCTGAGTCTTTGAATCCACACGGCCTTTCCAGGGACAGGAAGGAGACAATGTGCAATCGTAATGAACAGGAATGCTCAACAAGGGTGTTTGCCCATGGCCCATGTCTACCTCCTTCTTGAGTTCCCTCTTACTGTTCTTGTTTCCGTGGGTTGCTAGGCCTTCCTTGAATATATCTGACTTCAGTATCCTTCCTTTTCCCTTCATCCAACACCCACATGGGCTCCTTTGTGTGGCTAGCTGACCATGGTCAATACCAATACTTTGGTATTGACATTATCACTGTCTCAAATTAGGAGACATTTTCCACCTGCCATCTCCAGCACCTGGGACATTCTTGCCAAATAAATATTTTGGGGGGGAATAAATTTAGTTTATGACCTTTCGCATCATTATGGACAAAAGCTACACCACCAATCATAGAATAGTTAGAAAAGAATCAATTAAGAATAGAGTTGTTTTTAGAATAGTACAACTTAAAAATTAGTACCAACAAAATGCATGAAGACGGTGATATGTAGTTGTTGAACAGGTTGAGCATTTTAATCTTCAGAACAACCCGAAAGATAGTTACTAAGAAACATGTTTAAACATAATTAAATTGAGACTCAGAATTATTATGAATAATTATTTGAAGGTAAGCCAAAAAGTACATAGAAGAACTAGGATTTGAACCAAGGTCTGTCTGGTCCCAAACTCGTGATCTCCCCTTAAGCCATACACTTGAACCATATGAAGAAAGAGAAGAACAACACTGAACCGAATAAGAGAATTGATTTAATACTACATGATTTATGGCTTTTCTTCTTAGATGTCATAACTGACAAGAAAAAGCATAATAGCCCATCTTGCACCCCTTCCCTTTCCCTTACGTAGGTCTTGGATATAGTCCAGAATAGTTTTTCTTAATGAACAGCACAATCAGTAACAGTTGCACCAAACAGTTCAATTTAAAATCCTCATTAAATGGTTTTTTCAACTAGAGGTTACACTTTTTTTTTCTTTTTTTTAATCATTCACAGCATAATGTGTTTTAGGATGTATGGGACCCTGTGTACTCTCAGTTTAAAATGAGGAACCAGAGGTCTTAGACATCTTATACACAGCATAATTCAGGAGCAATCTGACAGTTTCCCAGTTGCTACAATACTAGAGATAACCGTCCCAGATAAATCAAGCCCCAAAGTAGACTCTGTCCTGGATTTCTCACTTTTTAATATGCTTGCAGAGTATCCCAATACATTCTTTAAAAAAAAATTTTTTTTAACATTTATTTATTATTGAGAGACTGAGAGACACAGAGCATGAGCAGGGGAGGGGCAAAGAGAGGGGGAGACACAGAATCCAAAGCAGACTCCAGGCTCTGAACTGTCAGCACAGAACCCGACGCGGGGCTCGAACTCACAAACTGCGAGATCATGAGCTGAGCCAAAGTCGGTCGCCCAACCAACTGAGCCACCCAGGTGCCCCACCCCAGTATAATCTTCATCAGTGTTGATTGTCCAGCTGTCACAGCCCTGGGCACACACGTGGTTTACATAAAATAAGTCATTGTTCCAACAACTAAACCAGCTGAAATTAGCATAGCCTTTTTGCTTGTTTCTTATGTTAAGAATGCTTCCATGCTACAATGTAAGGATTTATGTGGAACAAACACGTTTCCTGTGTTCTCTAACTTTCCAGTTTACTATAAATGATGATTTTACATAAAGACAAACCATCAAAATGGAGCTTTAGCTTTAAAAATGAGCACTTGGGGCCCCTGCGTGGCTCAGTTGGTTGAGCATCCGACTTTGGCTCGGGTCATGATCTCATGGTTTCATGGTTCAAGCCCCGCATCAGGTTGTCTGCTTTCAGCACAGAGTCTGCTTCAGATCCTCAGTCTCTCTTTCTCTCGCTCCCTCCCCCACTCGCTCCCTCTATCTCTAAATAAACATTAAAAACAATATTTTTAACGAGCACTTAATGTGCTTCATGTGGCGTGCACACACACAAAAGGCCAAGTACATAAGAGATATTGGGCAGTGTCATTGATAAATGAAGAATGTGAAACTAAATATTGACTCCTCAGGTTTTTTGTTGCTTTATCTCTCAAATTTAGAGAGTTCTCATTGACCTCCTAAATTATCAGATTAACAACTTTATACAACAAACATTTGTTGAGTACTTGCATTCGTTTCAATCAGTTAAGTATTTACTGAGGTCATACTGTGTGTAAAGAACTGTTTGAGACGCAGTGGACAAAAGTTACCTGAACTTGGGACAAAGGAGAAGTTTGCTTTTGCTTAAGATGTTTATGGGCTATTGACTTTTGAAAATGTCTCCATCATCTGTAGCAGTTATTTTTCTTTGGAATAATCTAAATAATGCCAAATATAAAAACAGCCAAAATCATTTGAGGCCAAGTTCTGTAAACCATGTGAGTATTCCAATGATTAGAGAAGGCTTGTTGTGATCACAATATCTGTATAAGGTGTTTGTTATTGTTGTTGTTGTTGGTGGTGGTGGTGGTGGTGGTGGTGTGTGTGTGTGTGTTGAGAAACAGTTTCAAATTTGAAATTGATGGTTTGGGCATGTTCCTAACCCTTTCTACAGCCTCTGAAGACAAAACCCCCCAAGCAGATAATAAGCAGAGAAACACAGATCCCAGCCTACAGCTCACTTACATTTTCCTGAACTTGATTAATTAGGCTTGAGGTTTATTTCTTTGAGGATGAGCCTTACCATCATCAAGCTATAAAAATACGGTTAATACCAAAATTCACTTTGGAAACTACCAAGTCACGGTGTAATTTAAATGTGGTGTTTACCAAAAGTCTTGTGTCTGATTTGCTTTGATAAGGTGATCCAAAAAGTGACTTCAAACTCGCAAAGGTCTGATTTCAACTACATACTGATGTACTTTGGTCCAGGGCATGCTTTGTGCAAAGTCTCTCCTATGTTCCTGGTTCATCAAAAGTTGCTAAAATTATAAAACATAACCTCACTTTGGCCCAGCATCCACTTTTAAAAGCTTCAACCCATTACCTACCTTATTTTGTTTCTTAAAAAACTTCAAAGCCTTTTTCTCACAATTTCAAGCTGTAGTTTATTCCTACCTTTTGCCCAGATCCAGCATCTTATTCTGTCAAGTTGATATTAGAAAGATTCTTCTTCAATTTAAATTTGTTTAATGGGTATTCATTTTTTGAGAGAGAGAGAGAGCACCCAAGCCAGGGAGGGGCAGAGAGAGAGGGAGACACAGAATCCAAAGCAGGCTCCAGGCTCTGAGCTGTCAGCACAGAGCCCGACGCGGGGCTTGAACTCACAGACCGCGAGATCATGACCTGAGCCACCCAGGCACCCCAGAGTTTTCTTCAATTTATTATCATCTCCCGAAGAAATAAACTTTTATTCAACAACTAAAGAAATGTGGAGTAGTGTCTTTCAAAGTTTGCAAAAACAGGGGCGCCTGGGTGGCGCAGTCGGTTAAGCGTCTGACTTCAGCCAGGTCACGATCTCGCGGTCCGTGAGTTCGAGCCCTGTGTCAGGCTCTGGGCTGATGGCTCAGAGCCTGGAGCCTGTTTCCGATTCTGTGTCTCCCTCTCTCTCTGCCCCTCCCCCGTTCATGCTCTGTCTCTCTCTGTCCCAAAAATAAATAAACGTTGAAAAAAAAAAATTAAAAAAAAAAAGTTTGCAAAAACATTCTGCTCGTTTTGTGCTTTGCATCTGCAGCGTATATTTTAAACTAAATTTGAAAGTATATGTAATGAGAATCATGGATTATTTTTAAATAGCCACTAAGGAATAAAATATGATAAATTATGAAGAATCGATGTGATTTTCCAAGGAGAGTTTTATTGGGAAAAAAGTTAAAGTTATACAATGAAAGTTCTATAACTAGACTTATCTGTATAATTATTCTGTTTAATTATATCATTATTTGGGGCTCTTTTCATAAAGCGAAAGAAGAAAGTATTTCTCCTTTTCAAATAATTTTTAGATATGAACTGTATGAACACTGAACGATAAATGTTTTTAAGAAACATTGAATAAATTCTGCATTAATCTGTAGTTTTTTCTGAAAAACATCTCAAATTTAACATATGTTAATAATTACAAAACATTCTTAGAATATTTTCAAACAAACAACAATTCCCTCTTCTTTGAATTAATAAATTTTTATGGTAGTTTATATTTCTTTTTCATTGTTTACATTTTATTTTAGGATGTTTATTAGTTAATTCAACATATTGGGTGGTCTCTTAATTAATATTATCACTCAGGTTTGTAAATAGTGCATGTTTTGTATGACCATTTAGAATTTATACACTGACACATTAGATATTTTGTTTAAGAATGGTTTACAAAAAAATAATTATTAACATTTGTTGAACTAGGAGGATCAATATTTTAATATGAATCCTTAAAAATAAAACACATTACGTTCACTGTGTAGCTCATTAATAAATATTTACTCCATACTTTTCTTCTATCTGTATGTGTTTAGCTAAGAATTGTTTTTCATTTGGTGAATAGTACCCTATTTAGGAATATGAGAAATGTTGGAGCAGTTACAAAATACTTAACGATTTTATAAAAGAAGAAACATTTTAAAAAATCACCACAAGAGGAATTCTCATTGAAATGAATACTTATATCCAAGATGGAGTCTTTCTTTCCTTATATGTGCATAAATTTAACTTTAAAATGCATACTTGTCTTGGAGCCTTAGAGGAAGTAGCTTCACACTATGTAGTATCTATTGTGTATACCCAGAATTATACTGAATTCTATACACGTATTATCTCTTCTGTTTATTCATTTATTTATTTATGAGTATGGTTAACACACGGTGTTATATTAGTTTCAGGTGTGCAACGTAGTGATTGGACAAGATTACGCATTATGCTATGCTCTGCACAAGTGTAACTACTTTCTGTTCCAACACATCACTGTTATAATATCATAGGCTATATTCCTCATGCTGTGCCTTATGCCCATGATTTATTCATGCCAATATGGAAGCCTGTTTTTCCCTCTCCCTTTAACTCATTTTGCTCAACGCCCCACCTCCCTTCTCCTCTGGCAACCATTACTTTGTTTTCTGTATGTATAGATTTAATTCTGCGTTTTGTTTATTAATTTTTCTAGATTCCATTCACGAATGAAATCATAGGGTCTTTCCTAGTCTGCCTTATTTTACTTTGCATAATACCCTGTGCGTCAAAATAAAAAGCTTCTGCACAGCAAAGGAAATCATCCACAAAACAAAAAGACAACCTAATGAATGGGAGAAGATATTTCCAAATGATATATCCAATAAGGGATTTACATCCAAAATACATAAAGAGCTTATACAACTCAACACCAAAAGAATCAAATAATCTGATTAAAAATGGGCAGAGGACCTGAACCGACATTTTTTTTTCCAAAGAAGACATACCAGTGGCCAAAAGACACCTGAAAAGATGCTCAATATCACTCATCGTCGGGAAAATGCAAATCAAAACCACAGTGAGATACTACCTCAAAACTGTAAGAATGGGTGAAATCACACATCATCTCTTTGAATCATTGTAAGAAATAGTGAGACAGCCAAGTTTGTTATACCTTCTTTATAATAGAATTAGTTGAGGCACAAAGATACTAAATAATGTATATGCAGCTGAGTTTGTAACCTCCGAGGCTAGATCTAAAAACTAGGTTCTTAACTTCTATATTGAATGTGTAGAAAGATTTATTGTTACTTAAAATTATAAATCAAGAGAAAAACACCACAAAATGTGACTGTAGGATACTTAGCCATTATTGCCCAAAAGCATGCAACCTGTTAGTTTTCTATTGGTAATTTAGGTGCACATTATTCCAATATTTTCTGTCTTATTCAAGAAATAATTTTCAAGCCTAGAGCCCTTACAGAATTTCTCTGGTTATAAAAATGAAGGAAGAGTCTCCATGGAGGAGATGCTCCAAGCTGGAGATAGTGTCTTTCTCTAGCAGGAAAGAGGGGCTAAAAGTCCATTTTTAGATGAACAGGTACATGTGTCACAATTAAGGCCAAAGTCTTTGCCATTTTAGATGCTATAAAAGGCTATTTAAATGTGTCAACTTATATAAGATTTCAAAAGGTTATGAGAATTTTACATACATCACTGAAACAATTTCATAGTCCTTTCAAATAGCCATTTGAAAACGATCCAAATGGCAGACACCCCTCCGAAGCAGTGTGATGCGATTTGGTCCAGTGTCTCCTCACACTTGGAAGGTCAGCATTAGGGCCTCCAGGATTAAACTCTGCAGTGTTCTATTCAAAGTGTCACTATTTGGAAGCGTGCTTTTGCAAGCTCTTGAATATGTCATTTCATAGTCACTTACTCCATTGAATTCTTCCTATGCAACCAAATAGAAAAAGATGAGAATTTCATTTCTGGGAAGATTTCCTCTAAGAGCCTCTGTCCAAAACATCCAGTGCTGAAAAAGCAAAGATAGTGGCGATAGCTAGCCACTATCATTTTGTTTTGTTTTGTTTTTTCCTTTTCTTTCCTGTGTAAAGAAAAGAACTGGGTGAAAGGCTTGTGAATCAGAATTCTATCTGTCTAGATCCAAAAGGTGAACAAATCTGCACTTTTCTGAACACAGTTATTCTATACTGTCAGAATTTAACTTATTAAAGTAAAAACACATAATGACTAATCTTACCATGGTGTTTCACAATCTTGTTTTTGATCCTAAAAGTATATGTAAAAGGGCTGGATAAAAGAAAATGATGTTTGAAAAATATCTGAGGATAAAGAATAGAATACAAATTTCCATTTGTACCTGAAAGGCTGATTTTGGGAAATGTTACTAGATTGTGAGGATTTAAAAGGTGTTTTTGAATCTATTTGCCATCAGTAAGTCATGTAGGAAGGAGCTCCAAGGGGAGAGAGAACTGAATACTGCAAGAAGAATAAAGATTCCCAGGAGATTGAGAATAAACAAAATTCCATTACAGAGAAATCCACTGGAAATACCTTTTATTGAAACCAGGGAATGAATCTTTCAACAACAAGAGATATCATCTTTAGCAAAATCAGAAATAGTTGCCTTGCCAGTCATTTAAGTTCAAAAGAAAATGTTGGAACCATGATCAAGTGCCATTTATTCCAGTGATGCAAGCGTGGATTAACGTTTGCAAATCAGTGTGATGCATCACACTTATAAATATTATCATCTCAAAAGATGCAAAAAAAGCATTTGACATTCACGTTAAAAATTATTAACCAAGTAGGTTTAGAGGGAACATACCTTAACATAATAAAGCCTATATATGAGAAACCCACAGCTAACACCATACTCAATTGTGAAAAGCTGGGAGCTTTTACTATAAGATCAGGAACAAGACAAGAATTTCCATTCTGCTAGCCACAACAATCAGACAAAAAAGAAATAAAAGCCATTTTAATTGGTAAGGAAGAAGTAAAACTCACCATTTGTGGATAACATTATACTATATATAGAAAACCCTAAAGACTCCTCCAAAAAACTGCTAGAACTCATAAGTGAATGCAGTGAAGTCACAGAATACAAAATTAATATACAGAAATATGTTGCATTTCTTTTCACTAGAAATGAAGTAGCAGAAAAAGAAATTAAGAAAACAATTTCATTCCAGTTGCACCAAAAAACAGAATACCTAGGGAAAACTTAACTAAGGACATGAAAGACGTGCGTTCTAAAAACTATAAAACATCAATGAAAAAAACTGAAGACAACACAAATAAATGGAAAGATATTCCATTCTCCTGGGTTGGAAGAATCAATATTGTTAAAATGTTCATACTGCCCAAAGGAGTCTACAGATTTGATGCAGTGCCTATCAACATTTTTCAGTACCAACAACATTTTTCACAAGCTAGAACAACTAATACTAAAATTGGTATGGAACCACAAAAGATCCCAAATAGCCAAAGCAATCTTGAGAAAGAACAATCCAGAATTTCAAGATATACTACAAAGCTGAAGTAATCGAAATAGTATAGTAGTGGCAGAAAAAAAATAAACACATAGATCAGTGGAACGTGAGACAGAGCTCAGAAATAAACCAATGCCTACATGGTCAATTAATCTACAACAAAAGAAGCAACAATATACAATGGGGGAAACATGGTCTCTTCAACAAATGGTGTTGAGAAACTGGACAACTACATGCAAAAGAACAACAGTGGGCCATTTTTCTTACACCATACACATAAATAAGTTCTAAATAGATTATAGACTTAGATTTGAGACCTGAAATCATAAAACTCCCAGAAGAAAACATAGGCAATAATTTCTTTTGTATCAACCATAGAAACATTTTTCCAGATAATGTATCCTCTGGCAGGGGAAACAAAAGCAAAAACTAAACTACTGGTACTACACCAAAATAAAAAGTTTTTGCACAGCAAAAGGAACCATCAGTAAAATGATATAAAAGGCAACCTACTGTGTAAGGGTAGGCATACCTACTGTATGATATATGCAATAAGAGCTTAATACCCACAATATATAGAGAACTTCTACAACTCAATGCCAAAAAAATCAATAATCCATTTGAAAAAATGGGCAGAGGATCTGAATAGACATTTTTTTCAAAGAGGACATACACATGGCTAACAGACACATGAAAAGATGCTCAACATCACTGATCATCAGCGAAATACAAATCAAAACCACAATGAGCTATCACCTCACACCAGTCAGAATGGCTAAAATTATAAAGATAAGAAATAACAAGTGTTAGGGAGGATGTGGAGAAAAAGGAAACTTTGTGCACTGATGGTGGGAATGCAAGTTGGTACAGCCATGGTTGAAAACAGTACGAAGGTCCCTCAAATGATTAAAAATTGGACTACCATATGATCCAGTTATTCTATTACTGAGCATTTACCCAAATAAAATGAAAACAATTTGAAAAGATAAATGTACCCATATGTTTATTGCAGCATTATTTACAGTAATAGTCAAGATATGGAAGCCGTCCAAGTATCCATCAATAAATGAATGGATAAAGAGAAAGTGGTGTATTTAAGTATATGTATGTGTGTGTATACATATATACATATATGTATGTATACGTGTATACATATATATACGTACACACACACACACACACACACACAATGGAATATTACTCAGACATAAAAAAAAAAGAATGAGATCTTACCATTTGCAACAATGTGGATGGACCTAGAGAGTATAATGTTAAGTGAAGTAAGTCAGACAGACAAAGACAAGTACCGTATGATTTCACTCATACGTGGAATTTAAGAACTAAAACACAGAAATAAAGAAACAAAAGACCAAAAAGCATGCTGTTAAATACAGAGAACAAACTGATGGTTGCCAGAAGGCAGGTAGGTGTGGGGATAGGTCAAAGAGATAAAGGGCATTAAGAGTCCACTTATGGTGATAAGTAATGTAATGTACAGAACTGAATTGTTACGTTATACACCTAAAGCTAATATAACACTACATGTTAATTATACTTCAACAAAAAAAAATTTTAATTGACTGTTTTCAAATTAACATTTATTAAATTTCTCCCTGAATACAGTCATAAAAATTGTCACTGTCTTTAATTACTTCTCCTAAAATCATTATTCTAAAACCACACACACAGAAGTTGGGTGAACATTTCTCCACTGACATTGTATAAATGAAATCCTTCTTTGCAAATTGGTATATATTTTATAAATGAAATCCTTCTTTGCAAATGAGTAATAAATATGTATACCCATAAACACACATATCCATTCTGAACATTTTCTTTTCTGGTACTCTCACACACTTTTAGGTTTCTGTCACTTAACTTTTGCCAGTTTCACCGGTTTCTTATAGTCTACAAATTTCTTTCACACCATTTTCCTAAAAGCAATTAGTCAGTGCTGGCTTTACTAGGCTTTGGTAACCTATAAAAGTGGTTATTTTGAGTTAAAAACATAAACAATATGTTTGTTTTAGAAGCTATTTTGTATTTTTTTCTCTTATCAGTCTAAAGATGGGTTTTTTTAATGTTTATTTATTTTTGGGAGAGAGAAAGAGAGCACAAGTAGGGGAAAGGCAGAGAGAGGGAGACACAGAATCTGAAGCAGACTCCAGGCTCTGAGCTGTCAGTACAGAGCCCAACGTAAGGCTCGAACCCAAGAACCGTGAGATCATGACCTGAATTGAACTCAGAGACTTAACCAACTGAGCCATCCAGGTGCCCCTAAAGATGAGTTTTCCAACATAAAAATGTGATAATCTCTTCTGTGTATTGACCACTTGTATAATTTATTACAATAACTGTTGAATGTGTTTTTTAAATGTGTTTTTAATGATAAAATGTTTGCTACAATTACAGATAATGACAGAGCAGACCACCCTGTGGATCTACTTAAAGTAGATTTGACTATCTTATTCAAATTTTATTTATTGTACTTTGCACACTACAAAACGTAAAACAATAGAAAAGCTTTTTACACAGATGCTAAAATCAGTATCTTTTTAATAGGAAACTGAGACCCAGAGAATTCAGGTCACTGTTCCAAAGTTACTTAGCCATTAACTAGAAACAAAGCCCATATTTGACCCCAGATTACCACCTTCAACATAATATTGCTTCCAACTCACTCAGAATATAAGATCATACCATTTGCAAAGAAAAAGAAAAAGAAATCTCATAAGTCCTATGCATACCAAAAAATTTATTTCTAGATGAACATCTATATTTTTTAAATTCTTTTTATTGCTAAAAAAAATTGATAGTGTTAAGGTTGTGTTTCCCTTTTAAATTGGCCTTTTAGTTTTTATTGGTACAAATATTTAGATGAAAGATAAAATTGTATTTAGTCTTCAGTGTTTATATGTTTGCACTTTAGTTAGAATTGGGATCCATTCTTTGTAATAAAGTTTAATTATTATAAGTATCATAATAATATCCCTTATTAGCATTTAGTATCGTATTTTTTTTATTTCATCCTTTCTCACTGATATAGAGTGGTATCTCATCAAGTTTATAGTGAGCATTTCCCTAATAATAATGTGGAGCATTGTTTCATGTGCTATCTTTATCTATCTTTGGTGAAATATCTGATAATATCTTTTGCCCTTTTGGTTATTTTTTCATCATTGGGTTTTGAGAGTTCCTTTCTATTTTGGAAACAAGTCTTTATCAGATTTGTGCTCTGTGAATATCTTCTCTCAGTTTGTGGCTTGTGTGACTTTCCAGAAGCAGACATTCCAGTTTTCTTGAAATACAATTTGTATTTGTGTTTTATTTTACTTTATTTTAGGTTTCCTTCTCTTGGTATTAAATTTAAAAACACTTTGCTTCACCTAAGAGCACAAAGATTTTCTTCTATTTACATTTAGGTCTCTGAGAACTTTTTTTTTTTTTTTTTTTTTAATGTATGTGTTTTGTGTTTATTCTCTGTACTTCACCTCCTGGCTATCTGAGCAATGCTGAGGCATTCTACTTTCATAGATTCTCCAGAAAGATGAGGTGGTTTTGAAATCTATCCTCAAAAACTGGCGAGTCACATGTTTTTTGAGTGATGTTATTTGGCTCCCCTAAGAACCTACTCACAGTCCCTCAAACCAACCTAGACATCCCCCCCCCCCCCCCACCGCAAACTTAAGTTTATTCTTTTAACAAAGCAGCAAGAACTGGTTAGGGAAATTCCCATTCTCCTGGGTAATTCATCCTTCAACAAATCGACCCCTTTTTATTTTGTCTGGCTCTGCCCTGCACTCCACGGATGAAATCACCACCTTTGTTCTAGTCCTTCTGATGGTTCCAGCTGTCATCTTACAATGGATGCAGGCAAATGTAACTTTCGTTTTAAACCATTCCCTCCTTTCAGAAACTTTCTTCTACCTTAAATTTTATGACACCACCTCCTCCTGCCTCTCCTTTTGGTGTTTCACTGGTTCACTCTCTGGAATCTGAACAGTCGGGTCTTGGAGCTCCCAGCCTGGGTTCTCTGTGGCTCTGCTCACTCTGTATCCTTTTCAGAGGGACTCTCAGCCACACACGTGGCTTCATTTACCAACTAGACACACAGACAGCTGTCATATTTATATTCACAGGATAGGCTTCTTCTGATTGGTAGAGTCACTGTTCTAGTGCCAACTCAGAATTTGCACATGAATGTCTTAAATGCTTCTCACCTGGAATGTCCCAGGTGAATCATTATTTGCCCCCAGCCAAATCTGGTCCTCCCAGAGCATTCTTCTTTTCACCTTTTGGCACTCACTCCAGAATCTCTGTACTCACATGGACATTTCCCTCTCCCTCACTTTGCTAATATAAACCACGTATTCTACATTTTAGAACTCAGTAGCCCTCAAATCTGTTTTCCAATGTCCATGTCCACAAAAAGAATGGTTTTTCACACACAAGGAGAATTCAGCAAGTAATTGTTGAATAATGATGACTACAGTTGCCCCACATTAAAAGGGTGAATAATCAAGAGCCAAGATGTGGCTTCAGAATGGCTGAAGAAAAACTCAAGATGAAATTAATACATAAACATGGCCTTGAATAAGAGGTACCTTTTTGATGGATGAGAAAAGGAAAGAAGTAATTTGAAGAGGGGTTGCATTAAGAAGCAAATTACACATGGGCACGATGAGAATCATTTGGTACAGAATCATGTCGGGGAATGGGAGGGGGGGGAAGGTGTGTAGAAAGTTGGATATGAATTATGGAGGATTTTAAAACCCACTGACTGTTGTGTGATTCATAGGCTAAAATGTTGGGCTATACATTTCAACCAAATTCTTCAGTGACTGAAAATTTAACTTTTGATTAAGTGATACATTAGGAAAGTTAAAGGTAAAATAGTTTCATAGCTCTACTAATGAAAAAACTATTTCCTGCCACAGCCTCTCTTGTTCTTAATCCTGTTCTCCAGATACAGTCTCTTTCCTTTTAATGGTTGCTATTGGCCGTTACCTCCATATTTTGGCCCTCTCTCTTGATTTTTTGTATTTGTATTTCCTCTATTGGCTTGTTATTAAAGAATATAAGGATCTGGTCTGTATCCCTCCTTCTATCCCTTTTATACACCTGCCACTGATTATTCTCTGTATTAAATAAACACACTTCTTATCCATCTATCATCTTTTTTTAAGTGGTAGGGATTTTTTAATGTTTATTTTGAGAGTGAGAGAGAGAGAGAGAGAGAGAGCAAGCGAGCACAAATGGGGGAGGAGAGGAGAGAGAGGGAGACAGAGGATCTGACCAGATGCAGGGCTCAAACTCATAAACCCTGAGATTGTGACCTAAGCTGAAGTCAGACCCTTAAGGGGCTGAGCCACCCAGGCACCCCTTACCCATCCATCATCTTAAAGGAGCTACAGTACATCTAAATTGGGGGTTGAACATACATTGTTTACTTTTTCATGCACTGTACTATTCACTGTTGAGTAGTTTTTCTTCTTGTACAGTAATTATTTCATAGGTTGCTTGTCCCTGCCACAAATTTTCTCCAGATATTCTAAAATAATTATAAAAGTCTACTGAAAATTGCTAACAAAACATAGAAGTTAATTTACAAATTATATATTTTTCTCTCTTTCTCTTTTTTTTCTCTCCTGGAGGCTTCTCTCTGCCACTAATTTCAACTTGTACAGTTCTTTGCGCCTTTCCAGTATGCGACTGCTAATCTCCGGGGCCGTATGTCTTTCTCTTGGCTTCTTCCCTCACTTTGTTGAAGAATCTCATTTTTTAAAGTTTGTATTTAACTTCTACTTAGTTAGCATACAGTGTAATACTAGGTTCAGGTGTGCAGTGTACTGATTCCCCACTGCCAACACCCGGTGCTCCGCACAAGGGGAGATTGAGAAGAATCTCGTTTTTTAACAGCTTTATTGCAGAATAATTTGCATGCCATGAAATGTACTCACTGTAAGTAGACCATGATTTATAGACCTACAGCAGCCATCACGATCCAGTTTTCTATCTTTACTGCCCCCAAAAGCACCCTTGTGTTTAGTCAATCCCTGCTCCCACACCCAGGCTCAGCCACACAGACTTTGTGTCACCCAGGCTCAGACACATTGTCTTTTGTGTCTGGCTCTTTTCAGTTAGCATAATGTTTTTGAGGTGCATCAGTTTTGTAGTATGTATCCGTAGTCTATTCTTTTCAACTGAAAGTTGTCCCATTATATCACTATAACACATTTTTCTCATATTTAGCCAGGTGATGGGTTTGTAACGTTTTTTTCCCAGTTTGGGTGTATTATGCATCATGTGACAGTGAACAATTCACATACAGGTGTTTGTGTGGACACTCCACTAGCAGTGGAATTTCTGGGCCATATGATAAGTATTTGTTCAGTTCTTTAAGAAACTGTCAAACTAACTTCGTGCGTATTGTACATTCGTATGAACAATATATGGGTGGTCATTTCTGCACATCCTCACCAGTACTGGTATGTGATTCTTTTGGATTATAGCCATTCTTGTGGTTTGTGGTTTGATCTGCATAACTTACCTTAGTAACTAATGATGCTTACCATCGTTTCACATGCCTATTATCTATCTGAATATCTTTTTAGGAGAAACCTCTATTCACGTCTTTTGCCTCCCACCTTTTTAAACTTGGGTTGTCTTTTTTTATTTGGAAAATTTCTTACGTATATTCTGGATGCAAGTTCTTTATCAGCAACATGATGTTCAGACATTTTATCTCCATGTTTGGCTGTGTTCTGATGTTCTTAATGATATCTTTTGAAGAACAAAAGTTTCCATTTTGATAAAGTCCAGTCTACCATATTTTCTTTTATAAATTGTGTTTTTGATATCATATCCAAGGTACTGTGGCCTAATCCAGCTTTGCAAAGGTGAAACTACATTTTGTTCTAAACATTTTGCAGTTTTAACGCTTACCCTGAAGTACGTGATCTATTTTGTATTAACTTATGGGACTAGTGAGAAGGAAGTGGTTTTGTTTTCTGCTTTTGGGGGTTTGGGGGTTGTGGTTTTGCTCTGTTTTTGTATTGGCATATGATTAACAGATTGTCCTAGCACCGCCTAGACTACCCCTTCTGCGTTTATTTGCCTTGGCACTTTAGTCTAACATCTTTCGATCATCAGTACAGAGATTTTTTATTTGTTTCTGCACTCTCTATTCTAACTTATCAGTCGTTTCTTAAGCCAGTATCACACTATCTTGATTGCCCTACAGAGTTTGAGACCTGATCATAGGAGTCCTCCAACTTTGTTTTTCTTTTTCCAAATAAAATTAGTTATTCTGACTCTTTGCACACACTTTGAGGTCAGCTTGAAATTTCTACAAGAAATTCTGCTGGGATTGCATTAATGTACTGTAGATCGGCATGGGGAGGATTATCAATTAGTGATACTGAATGTTCCAATCTGTGAACATGGTAGGCCTCTTCCTTTATTTGGATTTTCTTTAATTTCTCTTAGCAAACACCACTGAGAGCATGAGAATACAAGTTTTGTATTGGAAGAAGATGTTAACAATACACATATTCAACAAAGGATTTGTATCCAGGGTCATTAAGAGCTCTTACAAATCAGTGACAAATAAGACAGCCAACAGAAATGAATAAAAAACTTTTAATTGGTACTTTTTAAAAGAGGATTACCTAATATCCAAATAATAGGAGAATGGTCAACATATTCATCGAGGTATGCTACACATTAAAACCACAACAAAATATTATCACAACCTCATGGAAACAGCTAAAATTAAACACCAAACACCGTTAGTCATTGGCAAACATATGGAACCAGGAATTCTGATATACAGCCTGTAGGAGTGTAAATTGGTAAGATTATTTTGGAAAATGGCCATTACTATAAGCTACGCATATGCATACCTCATGAACCGCCATTCCTGTTTCTATTTATAGACCCCCCATGCGTATTATGTTCATCACAAGACACGCTGAGGGTAGACTAGATTAATAACTTGCAGTGCAGACAATGAGAAAAGACACAGCAGGAAAACCAGCTGCTTCAAACAATGGAGATCAATGTCACAAACATAAGGGTGAGAAAAAGGACCTGACAGAAAATATTTTATGTTACTGGATACCATTTATGTAAAGTTGAAAAAGACAAACTATGTTGGTAGAAAACAGAAATGCCTAAAGGTAACAAAATGGCAATATTTGGAGGAGAATTGTCACTGAGGAGAATAAAGGAAGTTTCTGGAATGTGGTTGATGCTCTGTATCTTCATCTGGGTGTGATTACGCTTGTATGTTCAGTTGGTAAAAATCTATCAAAACTGTGTCATTTGTTCACTCTCCTGTGTGAATATTCTTCATTAAAGATTTTTTAAAGCATTATTAGTATTACTTCCAAGATTAAATAGCATTAACATAAATTGGCCTTTAAAATAGCAAAGAAAAAATTTACTGGAAAGGGATATTATAATAACCTATTACATTTTTTAATTTCAAAATTAAATGTATGAGATGTTCTTGAAATTAGTTTAGTCTTCAAAAAAATGAAAGCAATCAAAGGAATTATGAAATGTTTTGAATTTCCTTACCTAGAAAGACTGTGTCTGAACTGCTACATTCTCTTCTCTTTATGAAACAAAGGAATGGTGTTGAGAAATGCTTATGCAAAAAGAAAAATGAGATGTTACCCTGGATGATAAATAAATCTCACTAAGAATGTTACTAAGTCCACCTGCTGGTGGTGTTTTAGATCCATTCATTTACTCATTCTGATGTCTGTAGGGATTTTAAAAGGCAAAATTCATGCAAATTTTCAGCCTTCTGACATGTTCTTAAGAGGCTAATAAATGACAAAGCCCACTCTTACGCAGCTGCAGAGTTTACCAACAGCAGCACCAGTGAGTGTTGGCCTGGATTATCCTTTTCTTGTAGGGATCGTACATTGTAGAATGGTTGGTGGCGCTCTTGGCCTTCACTTAACTACTGCCAGGAGCATCACCCCATAGTTCTGAAAATGAAAATGTCTGCGGATGATGTTGCCAAATGACCCTACTGGTGGAGAGCCACTGTTCTACAATATGCATATATTGGAATGCTAGAGTCCTAAGTTTTAGTTCCTTGGAATTACGCTGTTGTCAGTAAAAACATTATCTTTGGCTTCATCCATCTGGTGATATCTTTGCCATCATATATATATGGACACAGGTTACAATTGACAGTTCTAAAATGGTTTTGTCATTCTACAAGGAAGGAAAACCAATTCCGTTTGTAAATAATTGGCAAGGAGTGGTTCTCAGTGTGTGTAGGTTTCTCAAGGTGTGTGTAGGAAAGTAGTGTATACAGAGTGATCATATCCAGTGTGTGGATTATGCAGATCTGACTGCCTACTTTGGCATTAAATTAGAAAGTTGTCTCAGCAGTAACAGGGGAAATGAAGATTTAAAATATTTTCTAAGAGTCTACTTAGATGATGAAACAAGTATTTGATTTTTTAATTTAACCCATGTATGTGATAAACTAAAGGAGTGACTTTTTAAATGCTTCCACACATACTTTTCTTACAGTGCAATATTGGTTTCAGGAGTAGAATTCAGTGATATCAGTTCCATACAACGCCAGGTGCTCATCATAAGCATCCTCCTTAGTACCCTTCACGCATCTATCCCGTCTCCCCCCACTTCCTCTGTCAATCCTCAGCTGGTTCTCTATCATTAAGAGTTTCTTATGGTTTGTTTCCCTCTCTTCTCTTTTTTCCCCCACTCCTCATATGTTCATCTGTTTTGTTTTTTAAATTCCACATGTGCGTGAAATCATATAGTATTTGTCTTTCTCTGATTGACTTATTTCACTTACGGTAACACATTCTAGCTCCATCCATGTTGTTGCAAATGGCAAGATTTCATTTTTTTGGTGGCTGAGTAATATTCCATCACATACGTATACCACGACTTCTTTATCCATTCATTAGTTGATGGACATTTTGGCTCTCTCCATAGTGTGGCTATTGTTGATACTGTTGCTGTAAACATCAGGGTGCATGTACCCCTTCAAATCTGTATTTTTGTATCCTTTGGGTAAATACCTAATGCAACTGCTAGATGGTGGGGTAGTTCTATTTTTAGTTTTTTGAGGAACCTCCATACTGTCCTCCAGAGTGGATGCATTAGTTTGCATTCTCATCAACAAGTGCAAGAAGGTTCCCCTTTCTCTGCATCCTTGCCAACACCTGTTATTTCCTGTGTTGTTAATTTTAGCCATTCTGACAGGTATGAGGTGTATCTCATTGTATGAGGTGGTATCTCATTGTAATTTTGATTTGTGTTTCTCTGCTGATGAGTGATGTTGAGTATATTTTCATGTGTCTGTTAGCCATCTGGATGTCTTCTTTGGAAAAGTATCTCTTCGTGTCTTCTGTCCATTTCTTAACTGGGTTGTTTGTTTTGGGGTATTGAGTTTGATAAGTTCTTTATAGATTTGGGATACCCTTTATCAGATATGCCATTTGCAAATATCTTCTCCCATTCTGTAGGCTGCCTTTTAGTTGATTATTTCCTTCACTGTGCAGAAGTTTTTTATCTTGATGAGGTCCCAGTAGTTCATGTTTGCTTTTGTTTCCTTTGTCTTCAGCGATGAGTCTAGTAAGAAGTTCTCTGGCCCGGATGCCTTTTCTTTTTTGAAAAAACAATTTATGCTATCAATAATAGATATAAAAAGATTCCATTTTTTATTATGGCTTTATTTTCAAAATTTGTAACAAAACATTTTCAGAGGATTAGGCAAAAAATTAAAACCTAAAACTCCCAATTAAAAACTTCCAATATTAAACTAAAATTTAAATGTCTGCTTCCAGGGTTACCTATCTGTGGCACATCAGGTTGGTGTAGACATGGATGATGGGTGACCTGTGGGGGAAAGAACCTGACTCTGACACCTTCACTGACACATTAGGTAAAATGATTTGCTAAGGTCATTTAAAACATTTACAAGTTTCTGTTCCTTAGAAGGATATCATTTGATTTTATATATTTATTTATGACTCTCTACTAAAGGGGGATTTTAAAAAAGAAATTTTACAACTATGTATTAGATGATTTTTCAAATCCAAAACCTTCTACATTCCAGCACCTTGCCCAGATTTTGCTTTAAAAAGGTATTTTCCATTAATCAAAATATATAATAAGACTTCCAAATTTGCCTAGCGTGGATAGTTATCTGAAGGAAACAGAACAACTCACAGTTCATGTGTCCTGCAACCGCCACTGTTAAGAAGGACTGAATAAGCAAGTTCCTTTGTTATATTAGGGGAAGAATGATTTCAACAACTACTTATTCTAATGATTGGATCTGACCTTATTTCGAAAGAAAGAAAGAAAGAAAGAAAGAAAGAAAGGGAGGGAGGGAGAGAGGGAGGGAGGGAGGGAGGGAGGGATGAAGGAAGGAAGGAAGGAAGGAAGGAAGGAAGGAAGGAAGGAAAGAAAGAAAGAAAGAAAGGCCAATGGTAATGTAGAGTTATTGATCTCGATAATTGCCTTAAAATAGATTGATCCTTACTGATAATTTGGTTTCTTAGGACAAAGGAATGATGCATGTGATGAATAATATGAAAAATACTTTCTTTTCAACTTTTTTAGTAAATTTCTTGTCTTAATAAACTGATAATTGACCAAATAATTTTCTTTTTACTTTGTTTTATGAAATTATGCATGAAAATGTACATTTTAAAAAATATATTACTTAAGCCAGACTTTTTTAAAGATAATACATTTAAAGAAAAAAACGTAAGTATCTCTTATTTTCCAGTTTGCATAGTAAGTTATCTCCTCTCCCCCCAAATATAAATATATTGGACAACTAAACAAATTGCCTATGACCATTTTAGCTACTTCATGAAAATACACTAGTGTGACCAAACCTATCTTTGATGGATGGACCCTTGCCCACTCTTTCAGTTCTGATTACGATTTGATAAGAGTATAGCCTTTTAAGCGAAAGAAAATTTTCCATAATTAAAATATGTCCATTCCCTCATGAATTTTCAGCTTCATAAATTAAATGAGTACCAAATTTATATATAGTGTAGCAATAATTTAAGATTGTTGTTTGAAGGGATTATTGACATTGGATTGGTAGGATTTTTTTTTTAACTTATTTCTACTCATTGACAAATGCCAGGCCATTACTGACAATCCTAGGTGACTTCCTACTTATCATTGACTCTCTGGGTTGTTACATTTTGGGGAAGGAAGGACAACCTCTGTGCCCTCGTGATTTCTCCCAAACAGACATCTGAACAAACCCCTAGTCAACACAGAGAAGCAAGAGGAAATCTAGATTTTGTAAGCCATATGTGTACAATGTAAAGTCAATTAGGGTCCACAGCCAATGCTACCTCAAGTGTTCACTTCATGTAATGATTATTTATAATGAAGTGGGTTTACAGATTGCAGGTGAACCCCCAAAGTTTGTTCTCATCGTGTCACTCCTGGAATCATCATTCTCCTGTTACATTAAGAAGGGAATGTGTTTTAGGTACGTGCCTTTGACACTGCACACTCAGCTTGACTTCCATAGCACCTCAATATCCTCCACTGATTGTCACATAGGTTGCTCTTTGAAAATGTATACATGCTGAACGTTAAATAAGAGTCATCACTAGAACCTCCTAATTGAGCCCTCCAGAACAGAATACAAAATCAGATTTATCTTTACATTACTTGAAGCTTTTTATTACAGTTGAATATCCGTTTTTAAGACACTTTCTATTTTAAGACATACCAAATTGCTTTGGAAAATAAAAGGAATATGTCAACCATTCAAGCAAATGACTTCAACATGCTGGAAAACACTGGTGAACATAAACACTCAAGAAAGCATTTAGATATAGCAATGCAGGCCTACCTTGAGAAACAAGAAAATTCTCAAATAAACAACCTAACCTTACACCTGACGGAGCCAGAACAAGAGGAACAAAGCTCAATGCTAGTAGGAGTGAAGTTTTAAAGATTAATGGAGAAGCAAAGGAAGAAAAGACAAAACAATAATAATCAGTGAAATTAAGAACTGATTCTTTGAAAAGATAAGCAAAATTGAAAATATTTAGCCAGATTCATCAAGAGAAAAAGAGAGGGGACTCAAATAAATAAAATCAGAATTGAATAAGGAGAAATAAGAACGAACTCCATGGAAATACAAAGAATTATAAGAGAATATTATGAAAAATTATTTATCAATAAACTGGACAACCAGGAAGAAATGGATACATTCCTAGAAATATGCATCTTCTAGAAATGAATAAGAAGTAGAAACTTTGATACAGATTGCTAGTAATGAAATTAAATTGGTAATCAAAAAGCTCCCAATAAATGAAAGTCCAGGACCAGATGGCTTCACAGATTAATGCTTCCAAATTTTGGAGAAGAGTTAACATTTGTTCTTCTCAAACTATTCCAAAACATATAAGGGGAAGGAAAGCTTCCAAATTTATTCTACAAGGTCAGTATTACCCTAATTATAAAGACACTCCAAAAACAAACAAATAAACAACAGAACTACAGGCCAATATCTCTGATGCAAAATTCCTCAACAAAATAGTAAACAAAATTCAACAACATATTAAAAGGATAATTCACCATGGTCAGGTATGATTTATTCCAGGGATACAAGGGTGGTTCAGTATTCATAAGTCAATCAATGTGATATGTCACATTAACAAGAGGAGAGGTTAAAACTTTATGATCATCTCAATAAATGTAGGAAAAGCCTATGGCAAAATACAGCATTCAATTCATGATAAAAATTCTCAACAAAATTGGTTTAGAGGGAACATACCTCAACATAACAAAGGCTGTATATATAAAACCCACAGCTAACATCATACTCAGTGGTGAAAAACTGAGAGCATTTCCTCTAAAATCAAAAACAAGACAAGAATGTCCACTCTCAATATTTTTATTCTACATAGTAATGGAAATCCTAGCCAACACAATCAGACAAGAAAAAGAAACAAAGCTATCCACATTGGTAAGGAAGAAATAATCACAATTTGCAGATGACATATTATATATAGAAAACCCTGAAGACTCCACCAAAAAACTACTAAAACTGATAAATGAATTCAGAAAAGTCACAGAATACAAAATTAATATACAAAAATGTGTTTCATTTCTATACACTAGTAACAAAATAGCAGAAAGAGAAATTAAGAAAATAATCCCATTTAAAATGGCACCAAAAAGAATAAGATACCTAGGTATGAATGTAACCAAGGAGGAGAGAGACCTATCTATATTCTGACAACTACAATATCAATGAAAGAAATTGAAGATGACACAAACAAATGGAAAGACATTCCATATTCATTGGTTGGAAGAATTAATATTGTTAAAATGTTTATACTACCCAGAAATCTACATGTTCAGTTCAATTTCTATCAAAACACCAATAGCATTTTTCACAGAACTATGACAAATAAATTTGTCCTAAAAATTGTGTGGAACCACAAAAGAATTCAAATAGCTAAAGCAATCTTGAGAAATAACAAACCTGGATGGAGGTATCACAATCCCAGGCTTCAAGATGTACCACAGAGCTATAGTAACCTAATCAAAACAGTGCGGTACTGGCACAAAAATAGACCCATAGACCAATGGAACAGAATAGAGAATCCAGAAATAAACCCACAGTTATATGGTCAATTCATTTATGACAAAGTAGGCAAAAATATGCAATGGAGAAAAAGTCTCTTCAAAAAGTGTTGTTGGGAAAACTGAAGAACTACCTGCAAAAGAATGAAATCGGACCCCTTTCTTATGCCATATACAAAAACAAATTCAAAATGGATTAGAGATTTAAGCGTTAAGACCTAAAACCATCAAACTCCAAAAAGAAAACCTAGGCAGTAATCTCTTGGACGTCAGCCATAGCAACATATTTATGGATACGTCTCCTCAGGCAAGAGAAACAAAAGCAAAAAGGGAACTATTGGAACTACACCAAAATAAAGATTTTGCACAGCAAAAGAAATCATCAACAAAATGAAAATGCAACTTTCTGAGTGGGAGAAGATAGTTGCAAATGATATATTTGATAAGGGATTAATATCCAATATCTATAAACACCTTATACAACTCAACACCATAAAAAATCAAACAATCCGATTAATAAAATGGAAAGAGGACCTGAATAGACATTTTTCTAAAGACATACAAATGGCCAACAGACACATGAAAAGGTGCTCGACATCACTAGTCATCAAAGAAATGCAATTAAAACCACAATGACATACTACCTGTACCAGTCAGGATTGCTAGTATCAAAAAGACAAATAACAACTGTTGGTGAGGATGTGGAGAAACAGGAACGCTCGTGGGCTGTTGGTGGGAATGTAAATGGGTACAACCACTGTGGAAAACAGTACGGAGGTTCCTCAAATAATGAGAAATGCCATACGATCCAGTAATTCTAGGACTTTACCCAAGAATATAAAAACACTAATTTCAAAAGATACATGTATTCCTGTGTTTATTACAGCATTATTTACAACAGCCAAGAGGGGCACCTGGGTGGCTCAGCTGGTTAAGTGTCCAGCTTTGGCCCAAGTCATGATCTCACAGTTTGTGGGTTTGAGTCCTGCGTCGGACTCTGTGCTGATAGCTCAGAGCCTGGAGCCTGCTTCAGATTCTGTATCTCCCTCTCTCTCTGCCCCACCCTCTCTTATGCCCTATCTCTGTGTCTCTCTCAGAAATAAGTAAGCATTTTTAAAAAATATTACAATAGCCAAGATAAGGAAGTAACCCAAGTGTCCATCAAAAGATGAGTGGATAAAGATGTGATGTGTGGAGGTACACACACTTAACGGAGTATTCCTTGGCCATAAAAAAGAATGAGAACTTTCCATTTGCAATAACATGGATGGACCGAGAGGGTATTATGCTGAGTGCAGTAAGTCAGACAGAGAAAGACAAATACCATATGATTTCACTTATATGGAAATGTGGGACCTAAAAAACAAAACAAGCACTCTTAAATACAGAGAACAAACTGGTAGTTGCCAGAGGGGAGGTGGGTGTGGGGATGGTTGAAACAGATGAAGATTATTAAGGGATACAAACTTTCAGTTATAAAATAAATAAGTCATGGAGATTGAAACAACACATGGGAATATAGTCAGTAATACTGCGATAATATTATCTGGTGACAGATGGTGACTACACTTACTGTGGTGACCAATGAGTAATGGAAAGAACTGGTGAATCACTATGTTGCACTCCTGAAACTAATATAACATTGTATGTTAATTATATTGCAATTTTTAAAAAAAGCTTTTTTTAGTTTTTAAAAAATATTTATTTTGAGAGAGAGAGTACAAGCAGGGTAGGGGCAGAGAGAGAGGGAGAGAGAGAATCCCAAGCAGGCTCCGCAATGCCAACACAGAGCCAGGGGCTCAATCCTACGAACAAAGAGATCATGACCTGAGCCCATATCAAGAGTCGGACGCTTAACCAACTGAGCCACCCAGGCTCCTCCCCACCCCCCACCCAAAAAAACAAAGCTTTGAGGGGAGCCTGGGTGGCTCAGTTGGTTAAGCATCTGACTTCAGTTCAGGTCATGATCTCGGCTTGTGAGTTTGAGCCCCACGTTGGGCTCAGTGTTGACAGCTCAGAGCCTGGAGCCTGCTTCAGATTCTGCCTCCCTATCTCTCTGCTCCTCCCCTGTTCACTCTCTCCCTCTCTCAAAAATTAAGAAACATTTAAAGGAAGGAAGGAAGGAAGGAAGGAAGGAAGGAAGGAAGGAAGGAAGGAAGGAAAGAAAGAAAGAAAGAAAGAAAGAAAGAAAGAAAGAAAGAAAGAAAGAAAGAAAGAAAGAAAGAAAGAAAGAAAGGAAGAAAGAAAGAGAAAGAAAGAAAAAGAAAGAAAGAAAGAAAAAGAAAGAAAGAAAGCTTTGAGAAAGAACTTGACTTTCACTTGACTTCTACTTGAAAGATTTGAATGAGTCCCAGGTTCAGAACTCATTCTAGGTTACTGGGCCCCCTTCTAATTCATTGAAAGTAGAATATGAAGATACCATGGTGAGCTGGTATTATCTAATCTTAATATTTGGGTCTTCTCTGGATTCACTCAATAGCCCTGTCACTTAGCTGACGATGCTGAATTCCTAGGTTGCTGCTTATTTAGAACAAAAATGGAGAAGACAGAGGAAAAGAAATATCGTCCCAGAACTGGTACAATACTGAGAGTTATAGTCCAAAACTAAGTAAAAATTTCAATTTATCTAAAAAACAATTTCTGTACTGTTTCATCTCTAATGATGTTGTAATGACAAGTAATTCCACCCTTAACTGTAAGATTTGATACTTCTATATCAAATGTCTGTTTGGATCATCATAAAAATTCTGTGAAGAAGGTATCATCATTCCCATTTTACAGAGCAAAGTGAGACTCAAATGAAATCTAATGACACTCCATTAAGTAAGGTCTTTAGCCAGGATGGAAATCTGGATAGCTTCTTTTTCTTACACAGATACAATGACTGAAGTCTAATGGGAATAAGTCAATTAATTGCTCAGTATCAAGCTATTTTTATACCATTTTGTCTGTCATAGCTTCTGCTTTGGGCAGTGGTTGCTATACATTAAGTAATATTTGAAGGGCACGCTCTGTGGAGACAAAAGAGTGAAGCCAATGAAGGCTGAACTAACTGCTGATACTGTGCCCTGCCAGTACACTTAAAGATGATTATTTTTATTTTCTTTATTATTGTTATTATTATTTAAAAATATTAAGTTTACTTATTTATTCTGAAAGAGAGAGAAAGCACAAGTGGGGGAGAAGCAGAGAGAAAGGGAGAGAAAAAGAATCCCAAGTAGGCTGTGAACTGTTAGAGCAGAGCCCAACACGGGGCTCAAACCCACCAACAGCAAGATCATGACCTGAGTCAAAGTCAGATGCTTAACTGACTGAGCTGCCCAGAAGCTCCTATTATTTTTTTTTTTTAAGAGAGAGAGTACAAGCAGGGGAGGGCAGAGAGGGAGGGAGACCATCCTAAGCAGGCTCCATGGCGGCTGACCCAGGGCACCATATCTCATGACCATGGGATCATGACCTGAGCCAAAATCAAGAGTCAGACGCTTAACCGACTGAACCACCCAGATGCCCCAAGATGATTACTTTTTTTTTAATTTTTTTTAATGTTTATTTATTTCTGAGACAGAGAGAGACAGAACATGAGTAGGGGAGGGGCAGAGAGAGAGGGAGACACAGAATCAGAAGCAGGCTCCAGGCTCTGAGCTGTCAGCACCGAGCCCGACGCGGGGCTCGAACTCACCGCGAGATCATGACGGGCTGAAGTCGGACGCTTAACCGACTGAGCCACCCAGGCGCCCCAAGATGATTACTTTTAAATTTTCATTCTGCTAGTAAAAGTTATATATGTACATTTTTTAAAATTTAAAGTACGTAAATATATGAAGAAGGACATAATACCTTACATCCTGTAATTTGGAGAGGATATGTATAGATAGATGGAAAGATAGATCTATTTTTGCTGCATTTTTTACTCTTGTCTATAAACACACACATATGCATACTATCTCTACATAAATTTGGTTTTGTAAAAAAGACTGTACTACAGGTATAAACAATGTGTGTACTGTGCTTAAACTGTATACTGTACTTCTTCATAAAGTATTTATGAACCTCTTTACATGTCTGTTATGTATCATTTTATAATGTCATTTTATTACATTTCTGTGCTAATTTCTGTTTGTGCTATATGTTATTTAATATATCCTTTTATTATTATCTGTATAGATTATTTTTCACATTCATAATGATAGACAGCCCCATGATGAAGTTGTACATACATCTGGCATAATTATATTCTCACTTCTGCCGGTCGGAAATTTTAATTCCAAAGTGAATGTGCCGTATAAAATGAAGCTATTTTTTAAATCCTTTCAATTTGAAATAACACATTTGCCTTAAATAGCTGTACAAATTTATACTCCCACCAGGATTGAAAAAAACCATAGCTTCCTTCTTTTTACCATCACCAAAAACATATTGATATGTTCTTAGTGAATATTCCATTTAAGATCTTTGCCCATTTTTCTACTGAAGTACCTGTTTGCTTTTTTGTCATTAACTGTTCATGCGGTATTTTAAGAATACTAGTCCTCCATCTGTCCTGTATATTGCAAATAGTTTTTCTACTTTATTGTCTTTTATTTAGTTTACAGTATTTGCTACCATACAGATAGTTTACATTTTATTTTTATATTCACCTTCAGAAAGGCCTTTTTGCAGCCTAAGAGCTTAAATATAACTTTCATTTTCTAGTCCTTTGTTGTGGTTCGGTTTTAGGTTCTTTTCTCAAATTTTTTTATATTGCATTTTTTCTATTTGGAATGCTATGCTTATATTTTTCTCCTATTTGTCTATTGAGTGACAGTGTTTTCTGTCATAGATACAAGTATTGTTATTTTCCCTTCTTTTTATTTATTTCGAGAGTGAAAGAAAGCGCAGGCAGGGGAGAGGCAGAGAGAGAGAGAGAGAGGAGAGTGACAATCCCAAGCAGGCTCCACACTGCCAGTGCAGAGCCTGACACGGGGCTCGAACTCCCAAACCAGGAGATCATGACCTGAGCTGAAATCAGGAATCGGACGCTTAACTGAATGAGCCACCCAGGCACCCCTGTTATTTTCCCTTCTTAATTTGAAGTACAAATTAAAACTCAAAATAATAACTTAAAACTTAATTGGAAGTCCCTCCTTGCTACTACCTTTTATCTTAGTGGCCTGGGGTGCACATTTCATTGTGGCGTGTAACACTGGAGTGTGGTCCCACAGCCCTTCCTGGCAGAGTGCACACTCATGCCTGTGCCTGTGAGATTCATGTGATCAGCTAAGGTCCCATCCTGACTTTATTTCTGGCTGAATTATGGAGAAAAGAATCCCGGGGACCCACCAGTCACACAGACCCGTGCTGCTTCTGTTGGTTCAAGGGCTATTCAAGCAAGCAGAGGCAGCCAGAAACCCATCCATAGCGTTTCACTTCCGGTAGCAATGACCAAACATTGGCCCATGTACTTCTGCAAACTTTCCTTCCAGTTGCAATCCTTTTCCATTACGACACATTTTGAGTCTTGAATGTCGTGTCATGTGTGAGATTTTCTTGAGACAAATATTAAGAGTTGAGAGACTGTGTGAGGATATGTGGTCACTTTCGCCTAAGCTGGGATCTGTCCATCCCCACCCGCCATGTTGCCAATGGAATTACTCTGGGTATAGCTGCCTGGCATGTCAGGAATCACCCTATATATTCCAGAAGGTAATGGATTAATATCAGTATTTTTAAAACAAAGACCTAAAGACATTAAGTGATATGTCCCAATTACACAATTAATGAAGAAAGGGAAAATCCTGAAATTAATAGCCAATTTTATTATCTAAAAGAAAGGAACACATTTCATAATCTACTGCCTATGAGGCTCTATAATGATAAAAGGAAATCATGTTAGATGCTGTTTCTCAAAACACAGTACAAATAGCACCTACATCAGAATAACTTTGATTATTCAAAGTAATGGTGAAAAGACTTTCAATTAAATAGTATTTTGATTTTTCAAAGCAAATATTTCAATTTTGTACATCAAAAATTAGAAAGGAGAAACCTGTAACCTGCTAGAATGTGGAGTGTTGACCTCCATCTGAGACAGGCGGGGCAGTTCCTGCATTGAACAGCTCTCCGGCTGACCCCTGTGCACGCCCCACTTGAAGAACCAATGTCTGAAGTGTTTACTTCCATATTTAGACCTCCATATTTATGAAAGCATAAACTAAACTTCTGATGTTGTAGTTCACTTTGTATACAAAGTTAAATAATGTCCCATTTTCCCCAAATTTCAAAGTATGATTTAGAAAACTGTTGTTTTTCATAGCTATGGTAACTACCTGAATATAATTGTTTTCAGTTTATTTATTTATTTTGTGAGAGAGAGGGATTGTGTGTGCGAGAGAGAGGGGGGCGGAGAGAGAAGCCCAAGCAGGCCCCACATCACCAGCACAGATCCCAGTGCAGGGCTCAAACCCACAAACTGTGAGATTATGACCTGAGCCCAAATCGGACACTTAACCAGCTGAGCCACTCAGATGCCCCAGTAACTACCTGAATATAACTTGGAATGTTCGACTTAATTGGATACACTAATATAGACAATCACGTATAAGCAGAATTCACCTTCTCTGGATCGTTTCATGTCTTTTTCATAGCAAAATAAATCTTCAGTGTCAACATTTTTGGGAATACTTGGAGGTTCTACCAAAATACGTACCTAAATGTGATACTTCTGTTGAAATCACTTTCTTCATGGGATTATTTATTCTAAAGTAACTTCTGTAAAATTAGATTCCTAATCCCAAGCATCCTGCTTAATTATATTATATTGATGCTGGTAATTAAAAGTGAAGCAAAGGATTACAGCGGACTACGGTTTATATGTGCTGAAGGCTAATACGAGCTTGAATAAATTTTCTAACTTAAAATTTGCCAATTAGGTAAAACTGTATATCGAACAGGCTACTTTAGAAATTGTTTTTAAAATTATGTGCCACAAAATTTTTGTCTTAAGACCCAAATATATATTTTCCAAATTTGGTTGTGGTACTTAATTTCATTTTTAATTGTGGTATTGATTCAAATTAAAATATGAGTATAATTTTACCAAGAAAAGTTAAAACTCGGGGATAACTGATAATATATTTTTTAAATTTTTTAAATTTATTTTGAGAGAGTGAGGAGGGGGGAGGGGAAGCGGGGAGAGAGAGAATCCAAAGCAGCCTCTGTGCTGTAAGCGCAGAGCCCAACATGAGGCTGGATCCCACGAACCGTGAGATCGTGACCTGAGCTGAAACCAAGAGTCAGACACTTAAGTGACTGAGCCACCCAGGCGCCCTGATTTTTTTAAATTTTTTTAAATGTTTATTTATCTTTGAGAGAGAGAGAGAGTGTGAGCAGGGGCAGGTCAGTAACAGAGACAGAGGGAGAGACAGAACTCGAAGTGGGCTCCAGGCTCTGAGCTGTCAGCACAGAGCCCGACGCGGGGCTCGAACTCACAAACTGTGAGATCATGACCTGAGCTGAAGTCGGACGCTTAACCAACTGAGCCACCCAGGCGCCCCAGGCACCCCAATTTTTAATAAGGATCTGGCATACGTAACATTAAACCTACAGGTTTTTTGCGTGCATTATTTCCAAATCCCCTAATCTGAGAAATGACCGATCTTGCGTGTTTCTTTGATAGGCATATGCCGGCAAAGAGCTGGAGGAGCAACTGCGGTCCGTGTCCAGTGTCGATGAACTCATGACCGTACTCTACCCAGAATATTGGAAAATGTACAAGTGTCAGTTAAGGAAAGGCGGCTGGCAACATAATAAAGAACAGCCCAACATCAATGCAAGAACAGAAGACACTGTAAAATTTGCTGCAGCACATTATAATGCGGAGATCTTGAAAAGTAAGCATGGGAAGAAAAATATTTGATAAGCTTCAGTCAGCCCAGTGAAAGCTGCTAGTCTGTTTTCTTTCTTTTTAATTTCAGTGTTTGTACCACTAAAGCCCTTTAGGGCTGAAAGCAGACAACAGAAGTAAAGGTTTTCAAAATATAGCATTTTATGACTTCACCGTGAGTGGTTAAGAGGATTTCTAGAAATATAAAGAATAGAAATGTGGATGCATATCAACACGTTTTCTTTTCAATTGAGGTGATATCCCAATGCAAAATTTTCAAAAGGTGAAGATATATTTTACACACTCTGTAAGCATTTAAGCATTCTATGTCTTACAAAATAATTGCACAGAAATTTTTTGATTTGGATTCAGAAATGCCGAATTTCTAAATCACCCCAAATCATCTTTCCAATGACTTCTTCTTGCCTTGTTTCTTGATAGCTGGACTTTGGGAAAGCTACTAAAAGATCTACCAGAAAGAGTCACAAAAAATTACGATGCCGGGTAAAGTGGCATGGTATAAATTGGTGGGCTACTTTTAAAAAATAAGCCCCTTCAGTTGTTGGATATGAATCGCTCTCAAGGTTTGCGATTGCAATTTATTTTCAAAACAAACACACACAACATGGCTTCACGGTTGAGTAACCAATAGCTTCCATGTTTTTTTTCTAAAAATTTTACTTGAGGGCAAATAGGGGAAAAATAAGCTAAAACATGTTAAGAAGTACGTCACCTATAATGCAGTAGTTAAAAGGTCAGCAGTGCTATGGCCAACCCACTAACCCACTGTAAACAGAATTCCAAGAGAGTATCAAAGGAGCAGAAAAATTAGACTTTCCCGAAAGCACTTAGTTCAGGATCCAGGCCCCACTTGATGGAAAATACCCCTGCCTTTCAAGTAGCCACGGCCATAACATTATCCGAAGCTGCCAAGCAGCCTGCCTGAAAACCATCTCTGAACACAGTCCAAACCCATAGCCATTTTCTCATTTATATCTCAGTTTAAAAAAAAAAATTAAGTCACGTTCATATTTGCTCGGAGACCACAAAAATAGTCCATGCTATAGCCGAAGAATGTGACTTCCTCTCCGCGGGTCCTTGCAAATGATTAAATTTTCATCTTCTTAAGCAAAGAAAACCGAGCACAAGTGCTGTAGAAAATCGGTGTCATTTCAAGAAAGCATAATCCTAATTTTAGCTTGTTACACGGCTGGAGAGATCCGTGTTTCAAGGAAAATATCCTTAGGCCCCCCGTGAAATATCGTATCATATTCCAGGTCACGGGGCAGCTTAGGATCCCGTCGACTCCTTTTATATTTTTGTAACGTTACATCTCGCGCTTAAATCTGGAACTCCGCAATGGAAAGCCGCTGGCAACTGCCAGAGGCTTCTGGCCCTCGCGGGCTTCGTTGTGACTCACGGCCTTCCCTGTGACCCGGCAGGTATTGACAGCGAGTGGAGGAAGACTCAGTGCCTGCCGCGTGAGGTGTGTATAGATGTGGGGAAGGAGTTCGGAGCGGCAACAAACACCTTCTTTAAACCCCCGTGTGTGTCCGCCTACAGATGTGGAGGCTGCTGCAACAGTGAGGGCCAGCAGTGCATGAACACCAGCACCAGCTACCTCAGCAAGACGGTAGGTGGGTGGGTGCCGGGGCTCTGCCCTCCAGAGCCGCCGACGTTCTCGCTGGGAATGAAGTTCACTTCTCAGGGCCCCGCGGTTTGGATGGTACAATCTCACAGAGAAAGTAACTGATGCTTGAGGAACCCTGTTCGTGGTAGCGGTATCCGAGAATAAACGCACTACGAGTGCGTGTCTGAGAGAGAGAGACCCAGCTACTTTCCTTTGGCAATAAAACGACTGTCAGGTGCTTAAGTCTTCCCATGATACAGACACAGCACGAATTACACGTTCAAAATACATGCCGAAATGCGGGTGGGTGTTCTGTGCAACGGCCTAATACTGAGATGAGCCAGCACCCTGAGCTGAATTGTGTTCGTCCAGGAAGCAAAGGAAATGGTCTGCCGCTCAGTCTCATGGATTCTGAGTTACCTGTGAGGTCCCATCACATGAGATGGGACGCTTCGAACAAATAGCCCAGAAACGTATCTTAAGGTCGGGTGCTGGGATCTTGGGAGCGGATGCGCTCACCTGCACTGCGGGTCGGCCGTGGAGGAGGCGGCTGGCCGTCAGAGGGCACGTCTGGGCGCTGGTGGTGGCCACGGGGTGTTGTTTGAAGGGGTGTGAGCCACTGGCCTCTGCACAGAGATGTCTGGAGAAGCCCGGGGCCTGGGCCGGGCTGAGGCAGACTCCCCGAACGACAAAACCGTGTTTGCCTAAAAGGCTTTTCTGATCCATTTTGGGAGGTGGAATAACATAGGCAGCCTGGCTACATCCAGAATTGTACTTTGACTTGTTTTTTTTTTCAGTTTTATTTATTTATTTTTGAGAGGGAGACAGAGAGAGTGAGTGGGGGAGGGGCAGAGAGAGAGGGAGAGAGAGACAATCCCCGGCAGGCTCTGCTCTGTCGAGCGCAGAGCCCGACTCGGGGCTCGAACTCACACACCGTGAGATCATGACCTGAGCTGAAACTAAGAGTCGGGCTCTTAACCGACTGAGCCACCCAGGCACCCCAAGAACTGTACTCTGACTTTTAAAGTGAAAAATAACTTCAAAAACGGGATGCTCGGTGTGATTTGTACAGTGTGGAATGATAACAGGGTCACGCTTTTAGTCAGATAATGTCTCTACTTGGAACCCGTGTAGAGATGCTTCTTCTCGTATAGACCTTGCTGCTCAGAAGTTTGGATCGCACTAATAAAATCTACTCTTATTTTGATAGAAGTGGAAATGAAAGTTAAATTGCCTTTCTGAAAAAAAAAATCGTATTTCTTTTTATTGCTCATACACCTGCTGAAGGAGCCATATGTTTCAGATACTAAGACTTGCAGGAGGAAACAAAAATTATCAAACTGTATTTTCTATTCAGTTTACCTCTGCCTAAACTCTAAAGACTAAAAACGAAAATGAAAAGGTGATGCATCGGGGCCTGGCGTCCTCCCTGTTATCATAATTAAGCACAGCCAGAAGGACTTCATTTATTCTTGATGAAGCAGCATACTCCTAAATATAGTCACGCATTTAGAAACTTAGTCAGTAGAATGTTTGTGGGCCATAGCATAACATTCCAGTGCTTGATAAAATTCTGATATTTGAATGGAATAACATATAATCGTAGTGTCTGAGCACAGCACCTCTTATTCACTCTTTCCCCTCCTTCATCAAACAGTGATTAGAAATTTGGTAGCTGAGAACCGCTACATTTACTGTATACTATTCGGAATAAAATGCTACTGATTTCACAGGTTTTACTGGATAATAGGGCTTTAGCTCATCATAACCCTGAAGTATAACAGGATTTTAGAAATCCTTTTATAGGTGTTGGCACTAAACACCTTCTTTCAAAAATATCGAACTACTTATTCCAGTGGGATAGTCTCTAAAACATAATGCTCATTTTTAAAGAGATGTTAAAATTAAAAATGTTGCTGGCTTTCATACTTTAGCTGAAGCCCATCAAAGGATTTTTGGCCTTCTCTGTTGTCACAGTTAGAGAAAATACACGAGGGTGATTTGGGAAATTACCTTTTTGGAATGTCTTTAATAGAATATTATTTGTAAATATTTCCATTAAGCAATATGGTATCTACCCTAGATTATATTATTATTGTGGGGTTTGACTTAAGGCAAATAGCAATTTGGTTGACCTTCAATAAGTCCAGATAAACCAGTTGCATTTTGCAAAGACCAAAGGGCTAGGTCTGGTTTAAAATTGGGATGGCATGGAAGAGCCTCAAAAAATAGATTTTGAAGATTTCATGAAATAAAATGTTACCTACTAAGAGCTCATTATTTGTCATCTCAAAAGTGCCTTATTGGATTTGGTTGTTGGGTGAAACTTTATCATCAAAGTGCTCGTGTTGTAAAGGCGAAAAGTTGAGTCATAACTGTTTTAGAATTGGGATGTTGTTTCGTTGGTTCTTTTCTTGAAATTCCTGTCTTTTTAGAGTTAGTTTATTTTCTCGGTGAAAATCAGTTGCCAGTTGACAATAGTGCTGTTTTTCATTATTAATTCCTTCCACAAATTCTTCTATGATGCCTTGTTAAGCTCACAGAAAAAAAAAAATAGTTTGAAATGAATTTTCTCTGGGGCACCTGGGTGGCTCAGTCGGGTAACTGTCTGACTCTTGATCTCGCCTCAGGTCACGGTTTCACATTTCGTGGGACCAAGCCCTGCGCCGGGCTCTGGGCTGACAGTGCGGAGCCTGCTTGGGATTCTCTCTCTCTCTGCCCTCTGCCTCTCTCTGCCCTTCCCCTGCTCACATGCACTCCCCTCCACCACTGAAAATAAACTTAAATGAAGTTTCTGTAAAAAAAAAAAAAGTCTCAGACTTTATAGTATATTATTTATTAAATATTTTCATATTTAAGTTACATATTTCAAAATATATCTTTTTTAGATACAGATGCTCAGATGTTTTGTGTAATAGTTCCTCAGACAAGCTCTTAGTTCCCCAGTACCACGCTCAGCCCAAACAACACCCTGGTCTTGTGGTTTTCCCCCTGGACGCGTGTCTTCGTCTCTAGTCAGGAGCACAGGGGTCGTCCTTGACCTCTCCCTTCTCTTGTCACACATCCAGCCTGTCACCAGTCCGATGTTAATTTTGTCCCGTAAGTATCTTGAATCCCCATGTCTACCACCATCACTCTAGTCCAACATACTTTTCATGCTTTTTCCAGCTAACGAAAAACCAGCCTCTCTGCTCTCCTGCTTCCATCTCCCCTTGATTCTCTCAACCGCCCCCAAATGCGATATGTTTTAAAACACAAGTCTTAGGGTGTTTCCAGCATAAAGACCCTTCGCTGATTTCCCACTGCTCTTAGAATACAACCAAACTCTTTATCACAGCCTTGAATGTCTGCTTGGCTCTACAACATGGTCTGACAGAAGTGTCCCTTGTCCTTACTTTTTGTGCTTCTAAATGCTCTAGGCTTCCTTGAGTTCCTTCCACTGTGCCCCCTCTGGCCCAGGATCTTTGCTCATACCCTGGCCTTCTGGTCTCCTCCTTGCTGGGGTACCAGTTCTTCCAGTCTCCATCACATGACTCAACAAGTCCCTGGGGGAGATTTATCTGACCTCCTTGATTGGATCCTGTTTCTTTTAAATTCTTTATAGTCTCCCCTACTTTTCTTTCATTGCACTTAATTGCAGCTTATAAATCCATTTGTAACAATAGCCATTATTATTTGATTAATGTCTGTCTCCTCCTTAAAGCCCAAAACAGGTCTGTGTTGTTCATCGGTTACCTGAGTATCTACCACAGAATTAGCATACAACTTACCCTTTTGGAACCACATAAAAACTGGACCCTCTCACCAGAAAAAATGAAAATATGGACATACCCACAGTATTTACGCCAAGAGTTCCAAGGACATGGCTTCCTTACCCTACTCCTTATCTGTTGAACCAGATTTTAAAACTACTGCCTTGAAGGTTAATGATAATAAAATAGTCGGGGCGCCTGGGTGGCTCAGCCGGTTAAGTGTCCAACCTCAGCTCAGATCATGATCTGGCAGTTTGTGAGTTCGAGCCCTGCATGGGGCTGACAGTTCAGAAACTGAAGCCTGCTTCAGAGTCTGTGTCTCCCTCTCTCTCTGCCCCCCCCCAACTCACGTTCTTGTCTCTCCCTCCTTCAAAAATAAACATTAAAAACAAATAAAATAGTTGATTAACTCACCTGTGTAATTTTATTTATTTTTGAGAGAGAGAGAGCATGTGCTCTCGAGAGTGGGGAAGGGGCAGGGAGAGAGGGGGAGAGAGAGACAGAGACAGAGACAGAGACAGAGACAGAGACAGAGAGAGAGAATCCCAAGGAGGCTCTATGCTTTTAGTGCAGAGCCTAACATAAGGTTCAGTCCCACAAACTGAGAGATCATGACCTGAGCTGAAATCAAGAGACAGAGGCTCAACTGAGGTACACAGGTGCCCCAACTCACTTGTGTAATTTTTAAATAAATGGATCCTATTGCCTAACAAAAGTATATGCTGTCAATTTTAGAACAGTATTGTTAAATGTCTGTTTTTTAACACATAGAAAATTCTCCCACTTTCTTTTCCCATTCATAGATGGCAAGAGCAAAAGTCACCATTCTAGGGGTGCCTTGGTGGCTCAGTCGGTTAAGTATGCAACTTTGGCTCAGGTCATGATCTCCTGGTTCCTGAGTTCGAGCCCCACATCAGCTCTGCACTAACAGTGTGGAGCCTTACTTAGGATTCTCTCTCTCTCCCACTCTCTCTCTCTTCCCCTCCCTCTCCCTCCCTCCCTCCCTCTCTCACTCTCTCAAAATAAATAAACAAACTTAAAAATCACCATTGTATTCCTCTTACCACTGTCTTACTAAATACATGCTTACTTTACACAATATGTGCCAAATAGATCTCAGGAGTGCCTTGAGTAAAATCTAAACTTGGGAAACATAGCATCACTGTTAGCAAACAAAATCAATAAATGTAGTCTTCAGTTGATCATTGGTGGTTTTTCTGTGACCAGTGCATATTTGTTTCCTGCAGTGGCATGATTAGGTCCCATGTTGACCTCACTGGTGCCAGAGTAAAAGCATTTATTCAAGGATGAGTATGTATGCACAACAGCACACACGCTTCTCTGTCAAGTTGGAAGCCTGATGTGGGTGCAGGCTTCAGAACGTTATAAGGCTTCCAGGCTAAGAAGAACATTTAGTGCTAAGTTTAAGGTATGTGTAGGTGAACTAGAATTTGGTCCAGTATATTTTTCTACAGGAAAACTACATCTACTTTAGATCATATGGAATCAGTTCTCAGTGTGTTTCATCCTCTTGCACCTCTAGCCTTCACAGAATTTAGGTTTACTAGTATAACAGATTTATGATGTTCAAATCATTTCACCTGCCTCCTCTAGTCATCTGCTCCTATGAAAAATCAAGAATTTACCTATAACATTTTTGAGATCTAGTTCCCTGCTGTTGGTTTTGTGTTGTTTTCTCAAGTTTTTTTAGATCCTTTTTGATAGGCTTGATATGTGCAGTAATCATAATTCTTATAAGTTCTGATCTACAGAGCAGTAGTGTTTTTAAACCTTGTATGCATCACTGTAACAGCAGGCTAGATCTCATCTCCTCACTTCCGTTTGCTGAAGAGTTGCAGAGTTTGAATTAAAAATTTGAAATGCGTTGAAAACAAGGTACTTAGCCCTCAGAGTTCTGCCCCAGGACGCGTTCTTTTCTGACTCCACACTCTTTCCTTGGGTTTCCTCATCCACACTATTTTGCTCTACATGGAGATTACTCCAAAATCCTTATCTCCAGCCCAGTCTTCTCTTGCGGTTCCCATACTCAACCCTGTGACTCTGCTTCCTCTTTGACGATCATGGAAAGTGTGTGCCCCGCTGGAGTTTACGACCTGTTCCCGCACAGCCACCCCACCTACGCAAACAGACAAGCAATCAGCCCTTTCCTCTTCCAGTATTCTCTTAGTAAATAACACCCCTCATCTTGTGGGTTAATCCAAGTTATTCTTCCTTTCACTACAAGCCCAATCAATTCCTGTTAAATCTGTCTTCCAGACATGGCTAGAATCCATCTGGTGTCTTCATCCTGCTGATCCCACTCTGATCTAGGCCACATTCATCAATCACCTGGGCCAGACAGCCTAGTAACTGGTCCCATGTCTCCACTCGTACTTCCCTCTAGTCCATTGGCTACATTATAGCAGTAAGTTTTCTCTTTGCTAAATGCTAAATCAGTTATTGCCCATGCTATCATCGTTCTTATTGGTCAATGCAAATGTTCTAAGTCATTAAGCATTTTGAGCAGCACTCTCCTTTAGGTGTCTTCTTTAGGTTAAATCCATCCACACGGTTCGCTAGGCCCTCTGTGATCTGGCTGCCACCTAAATCCGTAGCCTCAGTGGTCACTGCTTTTTCCCCCAAATATTGCTTTCCACAAGAACCCAAATGCTTTCACTCCTTCAATTATGTCAGTATCTCTTAGCCTCGAAATCACTACAATACTGTCCTTTGTGTTTGAACATCTCCTTATATACCACCTTGACCTCCCATACTCATCTAGCTAATTTCTACCCATCTTTAGGCCTGGATAAGAATGTCACTTCCAAGGCATTGTGTTGTCTGCTCCATAGCATCCTTTATTGCCCATATAACATCATTATCTATTCTGTCAGACTGTTTTAGTCCCTGAGCCCTAAACTCCATGAAAGCAAAGATTGTGTTTGGTTATTACGCTGGAGCACAGCACAGTCATTGGCATGTAGGAAACGCTAAGCACTCAATTGAATGAATACAGGAAAAAGAACAGATTTGAGGCCAAGGGTAGATCTGGGAATATGCCAATTTTGAAAACTCTGAGTGATATTTATGTGGAGAAAGGAAGAAGATTGGGCAGGTAACTCTAGAACTCTATAACAGTGATGGGATCCCTAGCTATAGATATAAGAGGAAACATCATATTGATAAATGTTGTCTGAAGCCATGGTGTACTTGTTACTATGGAGAGAATTCATATAAAAACCAGTGCCAAGGGAAAGCCAACATTCAGTCATATAGTACCACCCGTTTCTCTTCCTAATTTTATAATATCATCCCTTCTCCCACCCAAAGAATCCACTCAGATAGTTTTTGATAGTAAAAACAATTATTTTCATTTAAATTCAGTTAAGTGTGGTGAAGTACCCACTATGGGTGCTTCCTACCCTGTTGTATAATGGGTATATAGTCATGTATGGACCCTGCACTAACGGAGCTTACAATTTAGCAGGGGAAATCAGCATTTATCAAGCAAATAAAAGCAGCCTAAGTGTTGTAAAGAAGGAATAAATGCAAGGGTTTATGGAAATGCATATCAAGGAGGACAAGGCGTGAAACTCCTGAAGGCAATGTTTTCATGCATGGTTTAACATTTTCACTAATATTGCAGCTTACAGAGGCTTATACCTAATACCTTTCCTAAGTGTATTTTTTATTATATTTTCAGTGTACTATAAATGGGAGCATGTGATGATCTCTTTCAAACATAAAAGGAAGTTTCTAACGGCTGTTTTTTCTGACGGGGATGAAAAAAAAAAAAAAAGTTGTTGTTTTGTCAAAGGAGTTCCAGACACAACTTTTAACAACAAAAATCACCAACTAGAATCATATAAATTTTAAAGACAATGTACCTTAGGTGATATAAAACCCAACTTTTTTTTATAGAAACTTCCTTAGAATTCTTTTTAATAGGGCTCAATGAAGGGCAGGTTTCTAGAATGTGCGAGGAAACCAGCAGAAGGAGCCCGCTCACTCTGGAAGCTGGGCCTCCTCTGGTCCATGCTGATGGACACAGACAGCAATATTTAAAATTCTGTGTTGCCATCCAAAAAAAAAACTATTACATTTTTAATTATTCCATAAAGAAATAATATAAGCATATGTATTAGCAAAAACATTCCAGATTGTATCTGAGTTCAACTGCATGCTTCATAAAATGTTCTTTTACAGCAAAATTTATTTAAACCCGAGTAAAAATGTGCAACTATGGAATCAAACTGCGAGGTGGTATTTTGTACTGCAGCAGTTCGGAAGATTCCACTCGTATGTATTCAACAAGTGGAATGTGATTTGTTTGGAATCTTTAGCTAATTAATATTTGGCAAGCGCAGTTGTTGGAAATCAGGTTTTGTCCAGATGTGGGGAAAAGCTCTCTACCATACCAGTTATCAGAAGTGAAAGAAGAACATCTGCCTGAAGGAAAAAAATAACGCATCTGTTAAAAATACCTTTTTTCCAACTCCAGGCACTGTGATCCTGTGTACAAAACTGATTCAGTGTTTCTAAAACTCCTGAATTGGGGTTTTTAACTATAGCATTGTTTATGCATTTTATGTATAACATTATATAAAATTAATTCCATCCCAAATGGCAATCTGTTCTTCCCAGACCCAATTTAAGTTCTATATCCCCTTGACAGTGGTCCTGTGGTTGGTCTGCTCACTTGATAAGCTGACAGTGAACCCTCAATTTTTAACTTTTCCCATTTTTAGGATTTACTTAAGTGCTGTGTGGTTTCCCTATATCATCTTACGGTCATTAACTATACTCTCCAGAAGTTCCAGATTGCCTCTATACTTAATTAATGGACTCAAGATTGGAATAAATTAAATATGGCAACGAGACATGTTATGAAAAGAAACTGGTTATATTTGGGGGGTATAAAGATGTCGTAAAGGGCAGCATTTTTTTGTTTCATATTTGTACCCACACAGACATTCCCTTAAAATGTAATACTAAACTGTAATCCAGGCTCTCGTCAGTAAGGAAGTTCTACACCTTTTTCTTGAATAGCCTGCAAGATAAGTAGAAATAGGAATTGTTGTTTTACAACTGTTGCTAGGCTGGTATAAACAGCCTATTGTTTCAAAATGTGGCTTTATTTGAAGTCCATTCTTGTTGGTGAGAATTGACTATTAAATACTCTTATTAAAGAATTCCAGTAGATAACAACTGGGAACCATTCAGTTGGAAATGCTTGGCGTTTCCTCTTTTTTATTGCAGCTTTACAGAATACACAGATTTTTTTTTCCCCAATGTCCAGGCTTATTTAAATGCCATCTTTATATAAACCCTTTTGATCTCTAAAACCAGCAACTCCTCAAACAGACATATGCAGATAGTATGGGTCCATTATGAATTATATTACGCCTTAAATCCTAACTTAGCTACAAGCTATTATCATGTACTGTTCAAGAACAATTCACTTTATAGCATGAAACTATTTTAGGAAAATCACCACGTTCAAGATATCCAAGTATAAATGTCATCATCCTCAATTAGGATTGACTGAGTATACATATATACATGGAATTGTTAGCTAATGCTGAACATAATACATAAATTTTGCACTCTGTGAGCTTAAATATAAAGTAGAGAATACTGTTGTGCACACATTAAGGCACAAAACAGTCTGACAACGGTATGAGAATAGTTGTTTTATTGAAATATAAAGAATTTATCTGTTGTTGCAACAGTGATGTGCCGGAGAGACTTTGACTCTTTTGAGAGAAAATTATACTGACTGTGTTGGTTCAGATCTTTATATAATGGCAAGCACAGATTTCAAGAGAGTTAAACTGCAGGTTCTTGCTCACAAACGGCATTTGTGATAAACGATTTGATAGTTTAAAAATTCTAACATGGTATTATATGTGTATATGTGTGTGTCTGTATGAGAGAGAGAGGGGGCAGGGGAGAGAGAGTTGCATGGGGCAAGAGCCACTGATTGATGAGAAGTTGTCATGGCACTTGGTACTCGGCATCTTGTTGGTTCTCAATAAGGAGTTACTGAAAACTAAACAAGGTAAAATGTCAAATCGTTGGGATTCATCTACCAAAGATTCAGATCAATTCTGAAGGAGAACCACTGTTCAGAGAACACCGCTATGACATCACCACCAGTATTATCCCTATTTTATGGATAACAAAATGGAGGCAAAGGGAAATGGGATAATTCTTCCAAGTCACGGAAATAGTAAATTGCGGATGCAGGACTCAAATGTCTGTGTTTCTAAGACTTGGTTCTTGGTTACTCTTCTAACGCTAGTAAAGGAGAGAGGTTGCTGGTTATTTGGAAATTACATTTAATGATTGGGGGGGCTGTGAGCTTATAAAGTGATTCAAATTACTCATTTTTTGTTGTTGTTCAAACAAGTTTACAGTTTCTAAAGCACATACTATCTGATTAGGGAAAAGGGCCTGTGGACACTCATCATAATGTGGGGATTAAATATAGCTATATAAAATTTACAAACGGATCTGGAAGGAAGGAAACGGAATTTATCATACTTCTTAAACAGGTGGTGGAAACCTTATAATCATTTTAAATGAGAAAAGTCAGTCAATCCACACACTTAAGACCAGTGCAGGAAGAAACTGGAAAATGAAAGAGGCCTCTTCAATACATGACAAGAGCCACAATAGGTACCATTGTGCCTGAATGTACACACATACGGCACGCTCTCCTATATTTGGGAAGTTGATAGATGAATAAAACTTATTTATCAAGAACCTTCTACTTTTAATATTGGTCAAGGCATCTTTCTCTGGACCCTTAAATTTTGTCCACACTGACACACTCAAGTAGAGAATTTAAAAAAGGCTATCTGAAAAACTCAGGTAAAAATTTGGAGTCAGAAGATGTGTTTCAAGAGAAGGGACTTTTTTTTTTTTACTTTATTTTTTCAGCCTATTTATTCCTTTCACCCAAATTAACTGAATTCCGCTGCCCAGTTGCCT
Source organism: Prionailurus bengalensis (assembly GCF_016509475.1). Lineage (NCBI taxonomy): Eukaryota > Metazoa > Chordata > Mammalia > Carnivora > Felidae > Prionailurus > Prionailurus bengalensis. The sequence continues at coordinate 8,177,019 of NC_057344.1, read as the reverse complement.
GCCTAGACCCAAATAAGAGAAATGAAACATAAGTAATTAAAATTTGGGGGTTTTATTTATTTCACAAGTAAATTTTTCTCTCACGTTCTACTGTACTTTTAATACTTATGAATGTAGTTGTAGTACTTAGCAGGAAAAAAGAGTTCTCTAACAGCGATTTTCTTTTACTGCCTGTTTACCTGTCCCTTTGGGCCTTTAGTCAGTGAGTTCACAGACCCCAATCTCTTCCACCCCTTGGAAGTGTACAGCCAGGCTTTTTTTTTTCCAGGAAGATGCTTTCTTAATGCAGAAGAGTATTCCCCTCCCACTAGAACATTCTTCAAAGCCCCAGTTCCTAAGTGTACACTTGGGACTCCAGGGCGGGTCCTGACTGTGGACGTCATCCCCCCAGCAGTGGCTGGAGGGGACAGATCTCTCTTTGCCCTTGGGAAACCTTGCCAGGGTGGCCTCTGGGAGGTAGCAGTCCCTGAGGGCGGGGAACATCAGGCAAGCTTGCACAGCAGCGGGGTCTCAAACCGCACCTCCCCCGTCCCTCTCAGGCCCCCGGGCTGCCGCCTGTCACTGGAGACACTGCCAGATCCCCAAGTGATTCCATGCGTTCTGTAAGCAAACACCGCTCCCCTGGCCTGAGCCCACTGAGCGCTTTCCCTCTGATCGCAAGAGGTCTGTCTTCACCCCCTGCCCCGCCCTGCTCCCGTCCCACAGCCCAGCCCCCCACAGGGCCCAGAGCTGCTCTGCTACCCCATCCCTCGACCTGTCCTAAGGCTTCATTCCCCCAAGACATCGGGCCCTGTGACCACACACGTCTTTCTGAAGCTCTCCTGTCTTCCTTTGGCTTCTCTTGGTCTACCAGTAAGCCCTCCTGGCTCTGCGTCTTCATTCCTTCTTCTTCCCATAGTTACTATTTGCCTTTTCCACCCCTTCATGATGCACCTGTTCCCCAGGCTTCTGTCAGACATTTTCCCCTTCATTCAGAGTGATCTCACCAAGTAATCTCATCGGGGTCCAAGATGTCAAGAAGGGCTTTCATATCGATGGCTTTGAAGTGTCTGTCCTAGGCTCTAGACACAAATCCAACTGCCTGGTAGACCCAAGTTCTTAGGATTTTGTCAGCCAGCCTGTGCATCCTACCATTTCTACCATTACACAAGGTTTACATAGTTTTTAAATTTTATACATATAAAAATTGAATAAGTACTTTATGAAACATACATTTCTTCTGCTCCACTGGTTCTATGCTAGGGTCCAGAGATGCGATAAGAAGCAGAAAAACTGCAGTATATATAGACACTGCAGAAGTCTGTCTCTTAAAATAGTTTTACCTAGTGCAAAGGATTTCTACCAGGGTGACCTTTCACCTAGTAAAAGGTGTCTTCCAATCTGCATAAACGAATGTCCTTTTAGAGAAGTGACTGGTCAAAGCCATAATACTGGGATACGTTGAGGTCATATGTTGAGATTTATCTGTGTATCATGGGCAGTATTCTGGAGGAGATCTAGAATCTTGAGAATATGTGCAAAATATAAAAAATATAGCAATCCGTACGCATATCACACTCATTGACGTTAACGTATGTCATTTTTATAACCATCCCATGGACAGTGGGTCAGATGTTTCCTCAACTTGACTGATTTTTAAAGAAATATACAGCTTAGATAAGTTAAATGACTTTTCCAAGTTTACACAACTTACAAGTGGGGTTGGTAATAAAACTGCCCTGTTGGGGTGTGGCCTTGTGCCCCTTCCTCCTAAGGCACCTGTGCTAACAAAGTAGCTGAATTTTTCAATGACTATACAATAAATGTATTTCAAATGTAGAAAATGTGCATTTTATAATTTAGATATCTCTGTGTTTCATCCTTCAAATTGCATGTCCATAAATCTCCCGGTAGGACTAAATGGGCAACTAATTCAATTCCTTGAAGATTTCCAATGATCTTCAAGTGTTGGCTTGGAAGGACAGTGAGGGGTCAGATCACAAGGCTCTGGGGTTTGTCATCATTTTTAGCCGTGCTCAGATTGCCGGAAAGACAGTAACACCAAAGCCATTCAGCTATCGTCCTATTACTACAGATGGATCTTATCAAGCACATAATGGCCAGGACTTCACTTTTACCATGATTATTGAGAAGTTAGATTTTTAAAAAAATTTTTAAATGTTTATTTAGTTTTGAGAGAGAGAGAGACAGAGCACGAGCAGGGGAGAGGAAGAGACAGAGAGGGAGACACAGATTCTGAAGCAGGCTCCAGGCTCAGAGCTGTCAGCACAGAGCTCAACGTGGGGCTCGAACTCGGGAACAGTGGGATCATGACCTGAGCCGAAGTCAGATGCTTAACCAACTGAGCCACCCGGGAGCCCCTGATCAATTAGAATTTAAGAAACTTAAGAATTTAAATCCACTCCGTTTTACTTAACCATTAATTTATTTGTAAATTCAACTTAAAACACTGACTTTGGCGAAGGAAGAGATGAATTGAAGTTCCCATAAACAAGGCATTCGGAATGAGACTTTAAATTTTCAGACTCTAACCCACAACCACGTATCATGTCCTACCTTATTTTAAGCTTATTATTTTCATAATGCCGGTGACAAAAGAGCAGAAACAAAGCTTTATCTACTAAGTGATGAATGTGTTTATTTTCTTTTAAACCTAATAAATTCATAAGATTATCTCGGACAAATGTAAAACTACTTTGAGGTGGAAATTTAGTTGGGAATGAAAATCGATTTCACATCTATGTATTTTATGTCTCTGTATTCAGTTTACATAGAATAAGACGTAACCGAAGATCTCTAGGTTGTGTGGCCAACAGCTGTTTACTCTCATAGAAACAAAGATATTTATATCTGTGCCACTTTTTAATAACCCCTGGAATAATCGAGGACTCCGAAAAAATGCTTTTTCCCCCGAACACCCTGGTCCCTTGCATCTCTGCTCCATAATCATTAGCCGGTTATCAAAATTCTAATATGCTTTACAGTAGTGACACGAGAGAAGCATATGGACTATTTATTATTCTGATAAAGGATACTTACTGATTTGAAGCAAAACGGTTTTTATGTCATAATCATGAAACAACTTTTGCGTCCTGCATATATCACGAAGCACTACCTATCATAAAGAATTAATCTCACTTTTTTTGGACTCCGACATTTACCATAAAAATGCTTTCTAGCATCTATATAATTTTTTCTTCTTTTTGTCCCTTCTTTGTAGTTGTTTGAAATTACAGTGCCTCTCTCTCAAGGCCCCAAACCAGTAACAATCAGTTTTGCCAATCACACTTCCTGCCGATGCATGTCTAAACTGGACGTTTACAGACAAGTTCATTCAATTATTAGACGTTCCCTGCCAGCAACACCACCACAGTGAGTATGAATTAAATCTATTTTTCTGCATCCTCTACTATATAAAATTATTTTCAAGTAAGCACAGTTTATCAAAAGAACTTTTGTGAAACTTGCTATAATATACTTTGCATTAAATGCAAAAGACAAATTGGAGAGTGCACCACGAAAACAAAGTCAAACTCAAACCAGGAAGCCCTTCGTATAGACCATCTAACAGTATAAAGCAAGTATTTCTATGGAGTGACACACATCCCCCCAATATTCCTCTTATAAGTAATTTAGCCTAATTGATCTAACATCCGTGAAATCAAGTGTGCGAACTCATAAGTGACGTTTTTACAGCTAAAAACATTTAAGCCTCGGTAAGATTTTTGGTCCCAAACAAAAAGTAAATAGGAAAAGATTATTTTACATCTATTAGCATTCACTTGTCGTTTTTCAATCTCAGTTGTTTTTTAATATCTGTTCATATTGTTTATTTCAGCCAGGATTGAATATTGAAATACTGATGAATTACCTGAAAGAATTTTCTCTTACTGTTATCCCAAATTAACATTCAAAGTACCATTTGTTACTCAAATTCCTTTCTCATCAAATTTTTTAGGCTCGTAAATGGCGGCATTTGCTGCATTAGATCACATAGAAGGGGCTGGAGAGGCATCAGGTGTGGACTCTATGAATAGTGTAGACTGAATCATTATGCATCATCATCAAAAATCTAGGGACTTTTCAGCTCGCTACCCCAAAATGAGGATTCGGCTCTTTGATCTTTAGGATATCCAATGCATGTGAATAAAATTTACTGAACTTCGACATCTATGACAAACTGTTCAATAAATTGATGGGCAAACATATATATTACCAAAAAAAGTGTAGCCTTGCATGTTAGGGGACGTGACAATAAATGTGAGATGCTGAGAGCATTTTTTCCCCATTCCTGCTTTACTTAGCACGGCAGATAGGAGGCCTGATCTTTCCAGGAACACTTAAACTAAGGATAGCATCATTTGAGTGAAGTCTGTCCTCCACGTGAGAACAAAAAGGTCTTACAGGCCTCTGTAAATAAGCTGATGCCACCATACAGGAGGACGAGTACCCCCCAAAGTTATCGTGTGTGCGAGTTCACCCACACAGCTCAGAAAGTCGCACCCCTAGCCTCTGTGGCCACTCGTCCGTTCTCAGTACCTCAGCCATTATCCCCGTGCTGGCTGTCCCCAACATTATGGTTTAAGACTGACTTAAAATATATCTACATCTCCTCTATTGCTGTTTGTATCAGATATAATAGGTACAAAACTCAAAGATTAATTCTGTTTATTTCTACGTTATTCATAGCACTTTTCTCTCATATTCTTTGAGGCCTTGAAATCACACGGTTGTCATTTGCTTTTTTGTCCTGATTTTATTTGGGGGGATGGGGGAGACGGGAGATATTTGCTCCAACCTATATACATGTAGTTCCTTTCTATCACTGCCATCCTCGCTCACATCATCCTGCATGCAGACCTCATCGAATGCAGCGGTGTCGATACCCGTTTTCTCATGCCAGAACTTTCTCCAGCTCCTGTGTAATGTCACAAGTAAGCTTTAAAAGGCCTCACTTCCTTCATGTGACCAGAAACTGTCGGTGGCTTTCAGCTGCTCAAAGAACAGAGCACAGATTTCTCACCTCCTTGTCCTGTAATCAGCCTTCCTTTCTTGTTTCGCTTCTCATTTCTCACCAGGGCTGGGTTTCACCAAGTCTTATTCCCTGAACACCAAACTCATTTCCTGCTGTGTTTGTCCTTTCTATTCTGGCCCTGGCTTACAATAAATTCCCTTTTTTTCCTGCCTTCCCAAAGCCCTGTCCACTTCTCAGAGTTCGGGAAAGGTCTCGGTCCTACATCTGTCTTGCCCAAATGCAAGCCTCCCTTGCTTCCTGAATGCCCATAGCAATTACTGTATTTGCCTTGTCCTCGCATGGGTTTGTAGGGCTCCATAAATACGGCAAGTGTGCAACTGGATGGTAAGCATTTCAGGTAGGTTTGTACCCTCCACAGTCTCCAGCGAATAATGCTTGAAAATTACTGAGTCATTACTGTACTTTCAGCCCTTCACATGCACTGTCTCCCTGAACCCTCCCAGAAAGCATCTCTGAAGTTGATAGTGGTGTAGCTTCATTGTACAGATGAAGCAGGTCATCACACTCCAGAGTTAGGAGCGAAACAATACACTCCACTGATCAGCCAGTGTTTGTTAATATCAAATCACTTCTGTATCTGCAATTTTGTAACATTTGCATGTTTCGCTCAGATTTTCACGATTACTTATTCATACAACTTATTCATATAACTTAAATGCTGTTGAAGGCAAGAAGAGACAGAAAGAACAAATCAAGCCTGTGCCTCACAGTGAGCCAGGTCTGAGCCCGAATTCAGGTTGGCCACCAACTCGCTTTCTAACGTTGGGTTATTTCATGTGTCTGAACTTCAGTTTGCTTATATGTGAAAGCACAAAGTAAAGAGGAATGAATGAAACACTGACTATGGTGCTTAGCACAGTGCCTGGCATCTAAGCGATAGTCAGTAAAAGGCAGACTTACCATTACCGTTAAGATCCATGTCTGATTCATCCATCTCCTCATGTTTTCTAGTGTTGTTGTTGTTTTGTTTTGTTTTTACCACGGTCTACAATAAAAAAAATGCATTTCACATTCCACGTCAGTACACACATGAATCTGTATGGGTGCAATATCTATGTCTATGTAATAGGCATATAGCATATATAGTGTATATATTTAAATTAACTGTATAACCTTACATGTAGTTATATATAACTGTAAGAGTAAAACAGAACATTATTTTAAAACACTCTCATTTATTACAGTAGCAGCCAACTCTTTGTTCATTATCACCCCCTAAGGATCCTTTTGCAGACCTTTTTCTGTAATCACCTCCCTCATAAAGTTTTAATACCATAGACCTATTCTTATAGCTTTAGGTATTATATGTATATTTGGGCTTTATACATAAAAAAAGGAAGTAGAAAGCTTTTTACAAGACAAGTGCTCTAACCCCTGAGCTATAGGGCCTCGCAATAGAAAGCTTTTTAGTGCAATGTAGGAGTAAAAACGACAAAAAAAAATTTATAGTTAAAAGTTAAATTAAAAACATAAAAGCCATGAACATCAAACATAATTTTATTACACAGTATTTGCTGACAAACCTTTAAGGTAAGTTATTTACTAATATAGTGGTAATATATCATATTACATACGGAAAGTACCAATTGATATAAATATATAATGATACGAACGTATTTTTAAAGAAAACATTCCAAATAATTATCGTTCCAGGAAAAGAAGGATAATTTTTTAAATAATTTATGTAACATTTTTTAGAGAACTTAACTTCCACATCACGTGAGAAAACAACTTGTAACTTCTATAACTGCTGGAAGTTATAACCTGCTTACTTAGTGTCACCACCTTTTTCTTCTCAGCATTTGACACACTAATGGCTTGAATAACTTCTGGAGAATTAAATAATAAAATAAAAACTACTTTTACTTAATTCCCTAAGCTCACGTCACACACAAAACACCAGGGATCAACCATTGGCAGCAGTCCCAAGGCAGCCAACATGCCCACACAGACAGCTGCTGCTCTGTGACCTTGAGATTGAGCACTCAATTCAGAGAAAGTCCTTCAGTGACAGCCCTCCGTTCACTATAATCTCATAGCCCTTATCTCGCAAAGACTCTGGATATCTTTGGTGCCAGTCCTGCTCATGTGACAACCCATAAAACCCAATAGAATTTACTGGTTCAAAAGCTTTTCCTGGGTTTTGGAGAGACAAAAACCACTGCAACATTTAAGATTCCTCCTCTCCAATAACTAGTTTTTACTCCCTTGCCAATGATACTGCTCCCATTGTGAATGCATGCCTTGCTACTACCCATGGTATACACAGATACTTCTTTCTTTTCTGTTTCTCTCTTTTTTTTAATGTCGGTCTCCACTTATTGTGAAGTGTGGCCTTCAATTTAATTAAAAACTGTCATGGCAACTTATATATGATGAGATAAAGCTATGTGACAAAACCATTTGTTAAAAATAGCAGGAATTGCCACCACAATGGCCAAAATTAAAAAGAAATGACAGAAGCTAACAGTGGAGACGATATGGCGCTATGTTCATATGTCACTAATGGGAATGTTAAATGGCATAACCGCTTGGCAAAATATTTTGGCAGACTCTTATCAACTTAAATAATACACTTCTGATAACATCCGTAAGTCATCTAAAAACATATTTGCACACAATAACTTGCACATGAATGTCCACAGAAGCTTCATTAGCCAGTAACTAGAAACAACCCAAATACCCATCAAAGGTGAATGCATAAGCAAACCGTGGTATATCCATACAGTGGAACATTACTGAGCAATATAATACAAATGAACTCTTGACACGCCCACCATGAATGGGTCTCAGAACATCAAGCTGAGTAAGACAAGCTGGACTAAAAACTACATGTTATATGATTCAATTTACATGAACCCTAGAGAAGACAAATAGAACCTAGACTGAGAGAAAGCATTTTGGGAGTTGCCTCAAGATATAGGTGGTGGGGATTGACTGGAAGGAGCAAAAGGAAACTTTGGCGTGACAAACATGTTCCATATTTTGATTATGGTAATAGTTACATGGGTACCTACATGTGTAAAACAATGAACTTAAAATACAAGCATTTTATCATATGCCCCTTACTTCTCAACAAAATAAGAGTTTTGAAAAGCCAAGAGCAACAGACCTATTTTATTAACTATAATTTTGAAATTCACGTAGGTTTAAAATGGTAGATTCCTTAAAATCTTCATGATAACAAAGTCAAATATTTTAAGATTCTCAAGATTCCCCAGCAGGGAGGGCCTCCCAGCCCTCATTTGTATAGAGTTCGAAATTTCCCAGCAGTGGCCCCAGCTCTGCCCAACCCCTGCGCTCTTACCAACCACTGTTGGGACAGAGACAAGACTTGCCTTTCTCAGGTGCATGGCGCTCAAGTCCCATTATTAGGAGATTAAAAGAGTAGCAGACCATTTGTTCCAGGTTAGTTATGAAGAAGTATAATTCAGTAAATAAATGAATCTTTCGTAAAGTGAATTGTCCATAAAAAACTATTGAGACTCTAAAACGGGCCGAGAACCCTCCAGGGTCGTGTGAGGGAGGATAGGCACGGGCTTGGCTGATTCTGACCTCAGAGCGTGTGCACAGTCAGGGAGGGACAATCAGAACTCGTGTGCGCAGTCAGGCAGGGACGATCTGAGCATGCGCGGAGTCGAGGAGGGAGGATCCGAGCATGCGCACAGTCAGGGAGGGACGACACGTGTTCTGTCTGTACAATTAACACCATTATGATTTTACAAAACGTTACCAGGCACCAGGCACCTGCCACACACCACCACGTGCTCATCCTAACCCTGCTAGGTGGCCGCATGGATGGTCCACACCACAGAGCACAGGGGGGAATAGTGCACACTGCAAGTAGCTTCCCAATTACAAAACTCATTTTCTGCTGTGAGTTTCGCTACCTTCGGTCAACTTTTTGTGATTAATTTTCTTCATGTACAAAACATAAATTCAAATGTTACATTCAAAAATGCAGTGTCGGGGCGCCTGGGTGGCGCAGTCGGTTAAGCGTCCGACTTCAGCCAGGTCACGATCTCGCGGTCCCGGAGTTCGAGCCCCGCGTCAGGCTCTGGGCTGATGGCTCAGAGCCTGGAGCCTGTTTCTGATTCTGTGTCTCCCTCTCTCTCTGCCTCTCCCCCATTCATGCTCTGTCTCTCTCTGTCCCAAAAATAAATAAAAACGTTGAAAAAAAAATTTTAAAAAAAATGCAGTGTCACGTTTATAACCTAATCCTCACAATTAACCTCTTTAGTGACATTTCATTAGTCCGATATCGTAGAAGAGTGACATAGAATAAGAGTAATAAGGAGAAGGAAGAGGACAACATCCAACACATAGGGATGCAGTGACATTTATACTCAGTGACACCTGCCCGGTCTTGGCACAGTGCCTGATGCCTGACGGTGAGCATTCAATAAACTTGGGCTGCTATTTTTACAGACATTCTACAAATGGGAAAACGGAGTATTAGAAGTGTTAATCAGCACATAAAAAAGCTGAACAGCTAAGAAAAGTGCCAGAAAAAAAATACAGATTCAAGTCTTTTCACCTCTTAAACCCATGCTCTCCCCCAGTATCTTATAGTATTTAAAAAAAACAAAAACAAAAACAAAACAACAACTTTCAAGTCTCAATATCAATACCAAGATACGTCAGAAAGTCCAGAGGTAGAAGATATTCTCTCTAGAAGTGGTTAGATATCAATATTCATGTTGATGCTCTCATAGATTATTTTCTTTCCTTCCAATTATTTCCTCCTATATTTTCCTTCAGCTTGAATTCCATGGATTCCCATGGCCCCTTACATGGAGGGTCTCTTTCTATGGAGGGAATCATTTGTAATTAAGAAATGATGCCAGACATTTTTTTTTTTTTACTTGACAGAAGTAGTGTCTATTCATTCATGAGATATTTGAGTCTTACATGTGTGTCACACCATCCTAGATGAGGGATATTTTAAAAAATGGATAATTCCTTAACTAAAACCACTCTGTGCCAGAGTACAAACACAAGTATTTCTAATATAATAAGTACATAAATGTACACTGTGCTCTGCTTTATTGAGTCGTTCATCAAACACTTATTGTGTATCTACTTGGTATTGCTATTATGGTAGGTTAGAGAGAGAGGAAGGTAGACAGGCTCACTCCCCTAGAAAAATCCCGTGAGTCAGAAAGATGCACACGGGACATGAGCTGGTGAGGCAGAGGAAGAAGGCGGGCTGCATCCCTCCCGTCACACACAAGATGCCCGCGTCTGCAGAGGTACAGAGAACTGCATCTGCCATGCCAAGGATGGACTTTGTCTTCAAGTCTCTCAGGAGCCATTAAGAGATACATGTATGACCCGTGATATTTACATTGTATGTTATAGAAAGAACATCTGGATGGCAGTGTAATAATAGAAAAAACATGGATAGCACCGTAGTAGGTAGATTGAGTCCCAAAACAAGAGGTGGAAAAACTGGAGAAGAAGCTTCTGAAATAATCTCATAGAGAAGCAACAAGGGTAGGAACCAAGGCGGTGGAAATGGGGATGGAAAGAAAAGAGACGGAGAGACAATTTTGAGAAAGTCACGACTTGGGCATGGCATGTACAGGAGAACAGAAGCAGAAGTTGAGGGTGCAGTGCATGGACAGTATTCACCAAGACAGGGAACACGTGTTCACAGGAAGAGTGGTATCTCTAAGAAGTCAAAGAGAAATGTTTGCAAGGCGGTAGGATCTGGAGCTGGGAGGGCGCTAAGGTGGCCACTGCCAGCACGAAGCTGATAGAGCGTTGGAAGAGATGAGCCCAACCGAGGAAAATAGAGACAGTAAAAAAAGCAGCAGCAGCCGGCACTATGCAGAATATCAATATCTAAGAAACTGGGAGAAATAATAGTCTGTGCAGAGACTGAGAATAGTCAGAAAAATCAGGGATTCAAAACTAGTTATTACAGAATCCAAAGGATATTGCAAAAGCCAAACAAGAATTCAAGGAACAAAGAAGTGGTCTGAAGATCAAGTCTTACAAAAAGCTCATGAGTTACTGTGACGGACTCCCTTATCTGAAGGACATGAAACGGAGGTAACACTTATTAATACCCTATCTTGCACAACCACTTTGAGAAGGAGGAAGAAGAAACAAGGGAGTGGAATTCCCAGTTACATATGAGAAACTGAATCAGGGGGATTAGGTCATTTGCCCCAACATCACACAACTCAAGAGTGGCAAACCAGAGATTCAGACTAAATTTGGAGTCAATCCATTCCTTTGGGGATGCAGTCATGACTACATTTTTAACTTCTTCACATTAAAAACAAAAAACCCTTCAAACATATAGGAAAGAACAAAAAAATTGCAAAAACAACATATCCCTCCACCCCAATTCTGTCATACTCACTCAAGACAATAACCCAAAGCCATGGTCACCATTCAGCACCCTTCCTTGCCAGAGGTAACCACTGATTGAAAATTGTATCCTCATTCATGCTCTTCCATTTTTATAAGACAAAAGAATGTATAGTACGGCTTTGCTTAAAATATGTTAAAATGGTGACAGTACTTTTTTCTCTGAACATGATGTTTTAGAGATGTAATCATTTTGAGGTCTCTAGGCCCCCTTTGTTCATTAAATACCTGTGTAGTATTCCATTGTATGGATGAATGAATGAATGAGTGAGTGAATGAATATTCATGTTTATTCTACGATACAGACTATAGGGAAGCAATATACTACATACGAGGAAGAGAGTAAAATCAAAGGAGAGAGATGTCACATTTGAAACATAAGTGCCATGAAATGAATTCTACCCAGTGGTAAATTCATTGGTTAATTGGTTATCACTGACAATGTTCCTAAAGGGTTCCTAAAGGAAATAGCACATTCTGGAGACAATAAATCCATGAGAATTGAATCCACGAGGATTGGGTGTTAATGGAAGAAGGCCGTCAGAGATTCAATTAAGAAGGCAGTGCTAAGGCTGTGCTTAGGAAGCTTTGGTTACCAGCCTAGAGAGTTTCACCCTTCCTGTGGAGGTATTGGGGAGCATGCGGAGTGTTTTGGTAGGGGAGTGACAAGAGCATGCTCAGCACAGCCAGGGTACCTTGGATTTTTTTAATGAATACAAAATAGAAATATGTATGATTTCAACCTGATAAAGAGGTTCTGCCAGTCTTTGGGGGAGAGCCATGATGTGGTAACAGAGGAAAAGAAGGGGTGAAAAAAGAGAAAATGGAAAACTCTAGCTTGAAGGCTCATTGATTTTTATTTGTTTACTGGTTTTCATTTCTTTTACGAAGTTGTCAACATTGTTTACTAAGACACAAAATAAAACATATTTGCCTCTAAGAAGTTAGAGTTACCCGGGCTTATTAAGGAAAATTTCATTCGTGTGAGAACAACTCTCTTCTCCAAGGAACAGAGCAAATTTATCGCCCTGGCAACCTTTGATGTAGAACTTGAGGGCTCAGTGTCTTCATTAATCTATAACAGATCCTCAGTCTGAATGCTTAGAAGCTTGAATATCCATTAGGCTTTGATTTTCTCCTTTTAATTATTTCTTTCCTTTTCATTTCAAGATCATGCATTCCATTCTTGCTTTACCAAAAATAGAGTAGCATGATGCAGTTAGTAAACTGCATCAGAGCAGAAATGCAGAGACAATACATCTGCCAGTGAAACTGGGACTTGAAGTCTTGCTCCAGGTGGCCAGAAACTACTTTTCCACTATTTTAAAACATGCATCTGTGTCCTGCCCTGAAAATCCCCTCTTGATAGGTTTAAAACTCTCCTGATCATACGCAGTTATTTCTGAAACCTTAATTCATAGGTCTGCTCATCCTTTTTTTCTTTTTACAAAGCTCGTTATTATCTAAATATTGTCTAAGCCCTTCGAATGAGCACTGATTAACATGAATCCATTTAGCCATGGAACTCAGGTAAGAGTCTCCAGGCCTTGGAGCATATTTTTTCTAACAGGAAGCTAACTGTGCTGACCTGTGCACCCACCTTTGGACTGTCTGGTTTCTGTCTTCTGAACGATAACAGGTGAAAGCACAGCCTTTTTTTTTTTTAAGAAGTTTTAGGCTTACAGAAAAACTGAGAAAAAGGTATAAAGAATTCCCATCTACTCCATACCCTTATTCCCTAGATTCCCCTATTATTAATACCTTGCATCAGATAGTCAAGTGTAATCAAGGGCCATGCATAAAGAACTCAAGACCAACACAATTCAGTCTTTGGAAATCAAACTGTTGCAGTCTTTTCCCCAGGGCTGTGTGGCTCTGAGAGTGAAAGAAAAGAGTTGCCCGTGCAGCTGCTACTCTGACAGCAATCTTGGGAGGGTCTGGGTGGATATGCTTTCAAAATATAATTACAGGTCTGAGTGATTGCAAATCCTAGCGGGTGAAGTTCAGATGACAGCAACAGTTGGCATTTAGGGAACCAAACCTGTATTTGGGTATTTATCCAAAGTATTAACATGGTCAGAGTGCCCCCTCTGTGTTTTCTTAATGGAGTACAGAGCATATTATTGGCTAGCTCATTGGATGATATCAAGATGCTCAGAAGAAATGTAGGAGAGCCCACAGCACATGCTTTCAAACGAATATTACTGGATCACACTTCACATTGAATAGATTTAAGGCAGGATTGCTACTTAAGGAACACGACTGTTATTACAGGTACCACACTTTCATCAGAATTTTAATCAGTTGCATTGTTGTGAAGACACCTTACGAAAATAGATGCCAATGAGAGTACTTGATTAATAGCACAGTTCATGTCACAGAGACAATGTACTATTTCAAAAAGCCATTGAGTGCCACAAGTTGAATGTGTATTCAGTTAATGTTAACACTCATCTTGAATGATCTATGAAATATTTTAAGAGATATTTGGTCAAGTAGATCAGTAGTAGTTTAATACAAATCAAGACCCCGTTCATTGTTTCTCACTTAGAGATATATTACAAAATACATTCAGCTCAGTTCTCACTAATGCCAAACAAAAGGTGGTAATGTGTCTGCATTCCTTAAATACGGATTTGGGGGGTCAGGAGATTTCCAAGTATATAAAAACTCAAGGGGCAAAGAGTAGAGAAGTTGAAAGAACCCAAACAACAGTGTGCAGAAAACAGTCCGCTGCAGTGGCCCAGGCACAAGAGCCAGTAACTCATCCAGTATCAGTAACTCATCCAGTACGCACAGGACATATCCGTCCTTGAAAATCTCAAGAGAGAGATCAACAGCAACATAAGAACGATTTTGATCATTAAATCCATTATTCTGTAACACACATCCCCTTACACTTTTGTTCTCTGCTCTTAACTAGCAGTAGCTAACAAACCAGTGGAGTGAAGTAATGACAGAATTTTTAAGAAAAGCGTCTTTTACCTGCATAAATATAAACGGGGCTATGGTTATGTGTACGGGGGGAAAGTTAAAGTAGGCAAGTTCATTTATTTACATGTGATTTTCCACCGAGATTTACTTTACAAGTAATGGCATAAGCATTGGCTTTGGAGACAAAATGTGCCCTGGAATCATCTTATAAATACAATGTACAAAATAACTAATTTATTTAAACGTTTTAATGTGTTTACACACATCAATGTGCAGAACTTGAAGAAATATCGCAATAGAATAAAAATGCTTTGGAGATTAAGATATGGAGAAGATAAGTAAATGGTGCTCACCCCTCTATCCACAGTAAAAACATTTTCTTTCATTCTAAAATAATACTTTGGAAATTGTGTCTCCTTTTTTCTCACATGATAAGCTTTAAATGCTAACAACTTGCCACTTTTAGAATAGGGATCCTCATTTAATAATTATGAAAATGTAATCTATGCAGATACATGTTTCTTTAATTAAATGGTATCTAGCAGGATTTCAAATTTCAACATTAAAATAGGTTAACATTGAAAAGTAGGAGTTATTTATTTTTGGCAAAGCTTCTAAAGTCATTTTTCTAGAAATTTAAGTTTTAAGAATATTAGAACTTAAAATATTTAGTTCACCTTTAGCAAAGCATAATTAGTAATATCAAGTTTACTTTAGCAAAAACACTTTAGGTGTAACATAATTGAAATTGTTATTCTGAAGACTGTATTTTTACTCAACGTGAATGTGCAAAGTCAAAATGCCTAGTGTAGCCAGATTATATGAAACCATTCTGTAAAACTAGACAGTAGATACCTTGTTGTGACATTTCCAGAAATACATTCCTACATTGGTTTCTATACATGGTCCATATTTTTGAACTTATATTTTTAAGAATGTGAAATATTATAAAACTCTACTTTTTTCCTCACTTCATGGGAAACAGGAAATGTTTTATTTTCATATCTATTTAGGGTGCACAATCTTGTATACCTACTGAAAGTTCAGCACGGATATGTTAGCACACGCTCCTGCAGTTAAAGAAACCATTACTGACCAGTCTCACTTAGGCTAGTGATGGGGATCTCTAGATCTCCGGATACTTCTTTCCATAAAAAATAAATAGCTTAGTCATGTGTTTATCAACTACTATAAGTAAAAAAAGAACGCATTTGACATTGCTACCATATTCACATATACACATGTGGCAGAGGGGGGAAGTTTGTATGTGTGAGGGTGTATACATGCATATTTTTATATACATGTTTATATATGCATATTACGTATATTACAAATATATATGTATATACATAAGTGGCATATAATTGCAGAAACCATCTTTATGGTTGCATTCTAGTAGTATTTTATTATATGTCATTCTTTTACATTAAGAATGCATTTCCCATCCCTTATAATTGATTTGTGATCCACTGGTGGATTACAGCTAACAGCTGGGAGAATGCTGGGTTTCGGTAATGGCAGTATAAATCACGTATTGGCAAAATGAAAATACCCTTCTACTGCAACCACCACAGCGCTGTGCCCTCCTGATACCAACATGGGAGTGTGTTACTTAACTCACGTCTATGTCAAGAGTAGGGCAATACAGCCAAAATGGACTTCTCTTCACTTACAGAAGAGTAATCTAAGCCCATTCAGCCAGGATTAGGTGTTATTATTCGGTAACTAAACATAGCTGCATCTTATTTGATGGAAGGGTAGTAACACTTTGGAAAGGAGATAAAGGAAAAAACGATATTGTTTTAGAAAATTGATACTGTCTAAATGTTATGTGGAACAATGGTTTATGATTAACCAAGAAAATTCTAATGACAAAAATATGTGGAAAGTAGAGACTTGTTCTTGGGAATACGTAAAATTATCGGGAAAGTACAATGTTCCCCAGGGGATATTGTTCACAAGAAAAGCAAGGTTTGGAACAGCATGTAAGAGAGGCTGTCTTCTGTGTAACAGAATGGAGGAAAAGACATACATGCGTAGGTACTTTTCCTTTATTTACAGAAAGAAACACTGAAACCAAAAAGCTACAAAAAGTATCAGCATGCTTAGGACGTGGGTCAGAATGAATCCTCTGAATATATATTTGCTCATAATTTTAACTGAAATCACATAAATGTTTCAAAAATAAAATTATAAATAAAAAGGCATGTAGCATATAAGGCAAATATACTCATATATACTTTAGAAAATATAAAGATTGTTAGTAACAAAGATTTTAATGGAAGTTATTAGTATGAAGTCAAAGAGGAGTACATTTAAAACCCCAGTAATGTTACATTGTATTTGGACATAGCTCTGTGACTGTTTGTTTTTTCCTAAAAATATGTACACGTATCTTTTACTTAAAATCAATAACCTATTTCCAAAGATATACATTGCAAACATATCTTTTATTGTTTTAAATGGGAAGAATTATAAAGTATTGTAGGGAAACCCCACATAACTAATTCCCTACAAAATAACTTAACTATCTGTAGGAAAAGGAACATCCTATCTTGATAGGATCTAAAATGCTCAAACGCTGTTCCCTTGATCATCCAGCAGTTATCATAGTTGTTAACACACAGTTGCTTTATATGTGGTACTTGGATTATTTGCATGCTGAATGAGAAATTAATTAGCTTATGAGACAGGAAAGCAGATAGCACACAGCGTTCAAAGACTTGTTACAAATCAAAAATAAAATTCAAGAAAACTTTCCATCACAGATGGTTTTTCATCAAGCTGGAGACATGACCCTTGAAGAAAGGCACAAGGAAGGAGGGGTAAGGGTAAGACAGTCATTGCCACTCGCAGTGCTGTGGGGAAGGTGTTTTAGGGAAACAATCATACCGAATGGAACCAGTAGAGATTTTGTGGGTCTTGGGGCTCCTGTAGAGACTGCTGGGTGGGAGAGTTCCCATAAATTCTCAGAAGTGGTTGTCCAGGAAAAAGTGGTTGCAAAATATAGATGTGTTTACACCGTTCAAAAATTCCCTTCTGTGGTGCTGTTCAAGACATCAGGCTGTCTTTTAACGAAAGATGTGTCATTACCTCATCACACAGTAGGCCTCTGAAACTTTTCTTAGCACCATCCAAAGCACATGTCCTGTTTGCTTACACTCAGTGGCCCTGTGAAGATGATGTGATGTTCTAACAGTTTGGAATGTAACGCAACACTCTATCACCTGTCGTTCACGATACTGAGTGTGGAAGATATAATTGTATAATTATTTCCCCTGCACCGACCTCAGCTGAACAATTAGGTAGTAAGAGATTTATATACACTCTAAGTTAGGATATTAGGAGCCAAGAATCCTTCTTTTGGGTAAACATTACCTACAGAGACATTCTGTGGGATATACACGCATTTTCTAGTGCCGTGCCCCGCAAAGGTCAGTGTAACCTGATGTCACTGAACGGACCTAATCCCAAATGCCATTTTCCAACAAGCAGCATTAGGGCCCCTTGAAAGAATGGCTGATTCTGGGGGTAGGGGGGAAATGGGCAAGATGAGCTTGTGACAGCTGTTCATGCCAGAGAAGCTTCAAACTAGAGGGCTCATTTCATACAGGCGTCAACATGAAGGTGGCCCAGTCAGCCAACAGTGGGACAGCTGCAGCAAAAGAGCACTTGGTATACTTGACTGAAGCCCGTATGTTCATAACGTTTACCGAAATAATGAGGATAGAAGAAAAGGAAGGAGAGAGGGAGGAAAACCTAGAACAGCAGCATTAACAAGACTTCGATGCCTTTCTGGTGGAGTGTAGAGTGGAAATTTGCATTAATGGACACTTTATAGTTATAGGTATCTGTGTTTCAGAAACATCAGGAAAGGGGCACCTGGGTGGCTCAGTTGGTTGAGCATCTGACTTCAGCTCAGGTCATGATCTCACAGTCCGTGAGTTCAAGTCCTGCGTCGGGCTCTGCGCTGACAGCTCAGAGCCTGGAGCCTGCTTGGGATTCTGTGTCTCCCTCTCTCTCTGCCCCTCCCCCACTCACACTCTGTCTTTCTCTTTCTCTCAAAACTGAATAGACATTAAAAAATAAAATTAAAAAAAGAAAGGTCAGTAAAGGTGTTGAAGATGTTTCCTATCGAATTATTTGAAAAAGCCAAAAGTAGGAAGCAATTTCATTAGCTACCAATAGGAGATTCATAGCACATCCATTTGATGGACTACTGTGTCACCACTAAACAGTGGATGTAACAGTACATGATGATGTAACCTATGAAGAGATCCACAATATATTGTTGGGTGGAAGAAAGAAATTCCAGAGTGATAGAAGAGGCTTATTCCATTTGTACACAAGCTAAACCACTATGCGATTATACAAGTAAATGTACTTGCCTTAACCCGATAAAAGTCTGGAAGTGATACAAGACCACACCACCGAGAGTGGTCCCCGCTGGGCTTAGAATTTGGCCGCACATGGGGGTGAGGAGGGTAGTCTGAGAGGGAATATTCACATTTCACTTCATACATCCTTCTGTCATGGTAAAGCTTTTTCACAAGCATGCATTGGCTTTGCGATACGTCGGTAAGAATAGAGACGATCCCTTCTGCGTACCAGTTAGACTATTAATTCGTGTGTCTCTCTCTCCCCAAGGTGCCAGGCTGCAAACAAGACTTGCCCCACAAACTACATCTGGAATGATCACCTGTGCAGGTGCCTGGCTCAGCAAGATTTTATTTTTCCTTCTAATTCTGGGGAAGGTAAGCAGAATGATGTTTTAAAGACTAACTGCCAAGGGTCTCTATTTGGGTCAACAGATATGTTAATATTAAAAGCACATGTATGGTATTCAGATCATCTTGCTCTGAAATAAGTGACTACAAAACGGGCCATTTTCTACTTGACAGTGGGATTATTTTGAATTTCCTTGTAAAGGAACATACCCATGTTTGTGCACAACCCTTCAATGAAATACACGAAGACACTTTTAAATGCTTTTAATTGTTTCCCACCACACCCGGCGCTAAGTAAGGTATAGTAAAGATGTCTGACTGTGTTTGTCTAGACTCTACAGATGGATCCCATGACATCTGTGGACCCAACAAGGAGCTTGATGAAGAGACGTGTCAGTGTGTCTGCAGAGGGGGGCTCCGGCCTTCCAGCTGTGGACCCCACAAAGAACTAGACAGAAACTCATGCCAGTGTGTCTGTAAAAACAAACTTTTACCCAACTCATGTGGGGCCAACAGAGAATTTGATGAAAACACGTGCCAGTGCGTATGTAAAAGAACCTGTCCAAGAAGTCAGCCCCTAAACCCTGGAAAATGTGCCTGTGAGTGTACAGAAAATTCACAGAAATGCTTCTTAAAAGGAAAGAAATTTCAACATCAAACATGCAGGTAAGAAATCTTCATAAATCGTATTCACTTGTCTTACTGAGAATAGTTTTTCTCAACCAAAAGAGCGGTTGCTTTTTAGAATGAGACCAGTTAAGTTCTGGGAGGCGAATTCTGTTATTTTCTAACCAAGGTTAAACTTCCGTTGAGACCGTGTTTACTCCTGAGAAAAACAAGACAGGAGCCCTGGGAACCCAAACCAGATCCAAGCTCTGAACACGCGCTAATCCTTGTCCCAGAGGCTGAGGCTGTGATAGTGGTAGGGAGACAGAGGCGCGGGACAGTCCCTCGACGAGCGTTTCTGGAACATCCGAACGACACTCAACTGCCCCCACCAAAAATTATGATGCCATCATAATGCAGGACACCTGTCCTCAGTGCAGTAACGTCTATGCAAAATATTCAAAGGACAGGATAGTGCCACTAATTGTAGAGTTGTATCGAGAAAGAATGACAGTTAAGCTGAATAGTGGCGTTAGAGAAATAAATCAATATATCGCTCAAGATTATTCAAGACTCATTCTTGAAACGTGGATTCTGCCCCCTTTTCCACCCAGAAAAAGAAAATGAGACCGTTGGACTCAGACCCTTCCAGGGTTGAGCTGCTTCCTCTTTAACCTGAGGGCGAGGTGGTCTGCATTTTAGCCAGATCGGTGTCTCCGGCATTTTCTTCAACCTTGCTCCGCCAGACAGGCCTTCTCTCTCCCGTACTTTTGACGTCGTCAACTACTTTTCTTTCCCCTCAGCTTATGAGCGTTCCCGGACTTACATCTCATTAGCATCTTACTGGGATGCCGAGCGTATGTTAGCAGCAAAGCTCGGTCCTCTTCGAACTTGCGCGAAGACCTAGGCACTTGCCAATTGTGTTCGCCTCTTGCATCTGTCACATATTTAACCAGCTGTAACCGACGTTACGCCCTGGCATTCCATGAGAAAGTTCTATGGAAGGTATCCGTAGACTCCACTGCCAAATTCAGTGGACACGTCGGTGTTCGTGTAACCTGTCCTTTGTGTACTTTTTCTCGAAGCTCCCCTCTTTGTCCTGGCTGACATAACATTTCACTCTCCTCGCTGCCCTTTCAGCTCTCAGACCGTCGGTTCGTCATCACCAACACTGGCTTCTCTTCTTCCGGCGCACTCTTTAAAGATGGCAATCATGCCCTTGCAACAGACGAGCACTCACATGACTTAAAACTTAAATTGGGGGGCTGGGGGAGACTCTTGGGTGGCTACGTCGGTTAGGCGTCCGACTCTTGATCTCAGCTCCAGTCGTGATCTCATGGTTCTTGAGATCGAGTCCCATGTCAGGCTCTGTGCTGACAGCATGGAGCCTGCTAGGGACTAGGGATTCATTCTCTCTCTCTCTCTCTCTCTCTCTCTCTCTCTCTCTCTCTTCTCTCTCTCTCTCTCTCTCTGAGCCTGCTAGGGATTCATTCATTCCTCTCTCTCTCTCTCACTCTCTCAAAATAAACAAACATGTTTAAAAAATTCAATTTCATGTATCTACAATTTCCTACCTACATTAATGTTTACTACTTTTCCCAATAAGTAAAATTTCCATCTTTTTGATGCTCGTGAGGCTTGTGTTCCTGTTCCAATTTATGTCACCGATGATCTGTCCACAGTAACATTTTAGCTGCTGCATAAGGGAACTTCAGTGAATGTAGGTATCTCATGGATGACATTGTGTTCTTCCATTACTGTGTCAGAGTATCTTATAGGGATCTTGTGTTTCCTTTTTAGAATATCTTGAGCAACAACTGTATCCCAATTTTATCTGGGTATCTGCCTCCCAGAAGGATACTTCAAAAAGGCAGAATATTGTATATACTAAGTCTTACTACAGATTATTAACCATTTTGCACAGTGAACCCTTCTAAGAGACCCTACTATACTTGGAAAGCCTGATCTTATCTTTCCATGAGACTAAACCAGCTACCTTACTTGTCTGCAGAATTCTTATATTAACCTAAGAGAAAAGATTTCCATCTTTGTAATTCTCCTAATAGTATATACGTTGTTTCATGAAGACTTTCTGTTTACTGAAGCGCTGTGTTCATTTTTCTAAGGATATACTTCCAGGTGTATATGTATATATCGAAGCAAAAACATATAATATTTTGAAAATGTGGACACTCATTTCTTAATATGTATTCCAAAAGTGTCGGAGAGGGGCAGAGTATATATTTTTTGTCCACTGCCTTAATCATCAGCTTCCATTGATCATTGAGAATTGCATCTTTTTAGTAAAGGAATACCAGTAGTCCAACAATAATGCATTTGCACTTAGAGGAGAAAAAAAAAAAGTAACACTTGAACTAGATATGTTTTCCAGAGCACAAGAAATGACACTTCCAACTCACACGTGCAGGGTCTCTGTAGCGTGCTTTTGATCTCCCTGCCAGGCCACGCTGCCTTACGCCCTGGACGCCCATCCCGTTCTTGCACCGGCCATGTCTCACACCCCCCCAAGCTTCTTCAGAGGCAGCTCCCGTTCACTGGAGCAATAGGGCCTTTGGAGCATCTGTCCTTTCCCCACTGGAAGTCCAGGGTGGGAAGAGAGGGGGACCCAGGGAAGCACCGTCCCTCTCCCCCTCCCCCAGACCACCTTCTTCTCCCCTGGAGCCCAGGCGGAGAGGGACAGGGACCCCGTGGCACAGCCAGCTGCCTGCCGGGTGGAGAGAAACAAAGGGAGGGCGGGGCTCCCCACTGGGGCCCACGGTCATCCCTTCCAAGTCTGGGTTCCGCACGAGCACCCAGACTCCTGGGGACTGCGCCACGCCTCTGGGCTCACGCTCTATCTGCAGAACTTCGACACTCACTTTCCCGGTCTCTCTTTTATGCTCCTTTCATCCACAAAGCAGAGGACACTTCAAAAGAACCAGTGCTCACCTCACCTCCCCCTCACATCTGCTCGAGCAGCAACACTGGTTTTAGGCTTTTGCGGTCCTCCTCGGTTTTCTAATTCTCAGCCTCCAACTTCAGAAAGACAGAAACCTAAGAACAGGTCTATGGTCACATGAGTAACTTTGTTCTCGTTTTAAATGCAGAAAAACAACTGCGTTTGTAGCATCGTGAATCCGTTGCGTTGGTCGTCAACACAAACGCTTTCCTCTCTGTTTTCCTAGTTGTTACAGAAGACCGTGTACGAATCGACTGAAGCCTTGTGAACAAGGACTTACATTTAGTGAGGAAGTGTGTCGCTGTGTCCCTTCGTACTGGAAAAGACCACACGTGAACTAAGGCTGCACTCTTTTCCAACTTGTCACCTGGCGATCCTGGAAGACCGTGTTGCCACGCTCGAACTGTCCGTGAACAGAGAGACCTTTGTGGGACCCTGTGGACCACGACAAGTCAGGGTTCGCTGGACTTTGTGGACAACTTTACAGAAATGGACTGGAGCTCACCTGCAAAAGACCTCTTTTCAATGACTGGTTTTCTACCAAGGACCAAACAGCTGAGGTTTTTCTCTTGTGATTTAAAAAAAAAAATAATAATGACTATATAATTTATTTCCACTAAAAAGATTGTTTCTGCATTCATTTTTATAGCAATAACAATTGGTAAAGCTCACTGTGATCAATATTTTTATATCATGCCAAATATGTTTAAAATAAAACGAAAGCTGTATTATAAACTGGTAAGTTCAGTCCATTACTATCTTACATGATGAGCAAAACTTGATGATATGAAAACGTGCACCTCCCCCTGCCCTTTTTCCTTTCCTCTAACCAGACGTCAGATTTTTTTTTTCAACGTTTATTTTTTTGGGGACAGAGAGAGACAGAGCATGAACGGGGGAGGGGCAGAGAGAGAGGGAGACACAGAATCGGAAACAGGCTCCAGGCTCCGAGCCATCAGCCCAGAGCCTGACGCGGGGCTCGAACTCCCGGACCGCGAGATCGTGACCTGGCTGAAGTCGGACGCTTAACCGACTGCGCCACCCAGGCGCCCCAGACGTCAGATTTTGATGACTCTGAAAAAGCGTGATTCTAGAAAACAAAGTTTCAGAGAGACAACATTTGCTATTCCATTTTATTTAAATTCATCTCAATATATTTAATAATTATAAATACTGTAGCACGTGACACTTTTGAATTTATAACCAAGTGAGTCAATGTGGAACATACTATTAATTCGTCTGCTTAGTATGTCCCCAAGATGAAAGTTATGCCGTGCACTAGGATGATTCATTCAGACTCTTCGTGTGATTTACTGTCCCTCAGTATGTATTAAAATGGCTTTAAAATATTTCACTCAAAAAGAATCTTTCCCGGATATTTGACTTCTTCTGACCAGCTCAAACACTTGGTGTAAGCTGAAATGCTCGTTTAAAATACACTGGAGATCATGTTTAAATGCTCTTCTGTGTTAAAAAGGAAACATTTTCATAACACAATTGAAGTGTTTATTTCATTTTTAAAAAAAAAAATTTTAATGTTTATTTTTGAGACAGAGACAGAGGGAGACACAGAATCCGAAGCAGGCTCCAGACTCTGAGCTGTCAGAACAGAGCTGACGCGGGGCTCGAACTCACGAACCGTGAGATCATGACCTGGGCCAAAGTCGGACGATCAACTGACTGAGCCACCCAGGCGCACCATCGTTTTTAAAAAGGCATTATGCTAAAATGCTTTTCTCTGGGAACAAATATTTTGGCTACATAAATGTAACCAGATGAGTAGTTTGCATATGGACAGGATTATTTCCTGGTATGACACAGCTACAGCAATACATAAAAATAATTAGTCCTGAAAGAAGAAAATTCTATAGTTATATGAAGATAAGTCTCTTAAACCTTGCAAGTTTAACAAGAACATCTTTAAATGGTGTAGGTGACTGCTCAAAACAGTAGTACTTGTGTTTTGCCATAAAATAATTTGCTTTCTTGAAAAATATTTAAACAGAGTGAAGCCTTAGACATGCCCTCAGTGTTTTGAGTATTGACTTCTAAAATAATGTTGTCCACAGTGTTTACAGAATTCCACTTACGTGCTGTGCATGACTTTAACATCTTATTTATAAATTAAGACTCTTCCTGTATTAGGGGAAGATGATCTTCTGAAATTCTCTCATTATACATTTATGACCATCTTCCTGTTGATTTGTGAGGACGGCTCAAGTCTTCAGGCAGAAAATACCTGTGTTGTACATTCAAAGTTCCAGCCAAGGTCTAGGGTATTTTCAAACATGTGAACAGCAGAAAATGATGATAGTAAAAATACCAAAGAAAAAATGCTTACATTTGACAAAAGCTGTAGTTTTATGAAGATCTCTCCACAAGCACAAATTCAGGGATGATTTTACCAAAGGAAAAGTGGAGTAATAAATAATATCTTTCCACCTGATGAGACGGTCCCTAGTGCGTAAAATCGTCACCGTCTGTGAAATTCAGCGGAGATTCACTTCAATCATTTTTCATCGCATTTGAGCCAAGAATGTAAGCAAACAAACATTATGTAATGTTATGGGAATCTGGTTAATCGTTTTTAGTTTTGATACATTTAAAATGTATTGATTTTTTAGCTAATTAAGGGGGGAAAGTGTATTCTAGGTTTCAAATTAACCCCGAGGCCACGTAAAGAATATGAGAACCTGATACAATGACCACTATCAGCTTTAAAAAAATCTCAAGTATGTGTTGACAATTAGTTTCTCAGAATATATGGCTAAGCCAAAAGAAATCACTAGACCAAAACTTAAATCATGAAGCATGCCAGAAAAATAACACTTAATTTGTCCCTGGAGATGTAATAATTTTGGTCAAAATTTAAAATAACATGAGCAGAAACAATATACTGCCAGAGATACTTGCAAACAATTTTATGTGGATGATAAAAATCTCACGCCACTAAATTATAATAATTGAGATTTTGTGGTGCCAGTTTAGACTAGAGATTTTAGAGTTCCTTAGAATGTTAGCAAGCATGATTCAACAAAACGCTGAAACAAAATTACAGTGAGAATGTAAACTCTCCAGGAGCCTCAAGATACCAGCCCAGCCAAATCTCAAGGATAACGATGAGAAAATACTGGAAGCTTGCCGGGATACTTGATACATTCAAATCCTAAAGAGTTCATACAGAGAATTTTATGTCTAGAAACTAAATACTGTATTCTCAGTTTAAAAGACTAATGGGCCTGGCTGGCTCAGTCAGCAGAGCATGTGACTCTTGATCTCAGGGTTGTAAGTTCAAGCCCCACGTTGGCTGTAGAGATTATGTAAAAATAAAAAACCTTAGGGGGGAAAAAAAAGCGGTCGTGTAACATTTAGCTTCCAGATATTTTTTTGGAAGGGGGTTTTAATTTGCTAGCTGCTTGAGTGAAATCGATCCGTGATCAGACTTTCTAAAAATAACCTTTGCCTGCCACGTGCATATAACTCACACCAGAAGTTTGAGGGGTGACCGTCAGCGGCATTCACTGGCCTACCCAGAATGCGCTTAAACACAAGGAGAAAGGGTCACACGCTTTCCTCTCATCTCTTCCGGGGTCCCTGCTCCGATCAGGTGAGGCAGACGCAGCAGGTGAGAGAGCTTATACTACGGCCTTGTATAGCTTGCTGCCCAAAGCATGCGACTCCTTACTTGGGCAACTTCGCATGTTCCCCAACCCAGTAGGTGCTGGGCAGAGAGCCGAACGAGGGTCTGTTGCCCTCACCTTACCTTTGTGACCACACTGTCCCACCCAGATCTGAGCTTTCACTGGCAGACTTTTCAAAGGATGTTTAGGGACTTTACCTCGAACCGCAAATGAGAAGGACATTAAAAAAAAAAAAAGTTATTTCACTCTGCTACAGTAGAAGAGTGTTAACTGATTTTTATAGAGATGGATTCTAGAAAGTTCTAAATAAATCCAATATGGTTTCTGAGAAAGGCACAGACTACACCCAGAGAACAATTGAAGGAAGTCAGCGACATGTTTTATAACATAATTCCCAGTTTCTCTGTTCATGTTGGAAGTTTTAGTGTATATTAAGAATATTTTTCAAGTGGGGAATAATTATCTGTTAATGAGTGGAACGGCAAATGAGGCCAGACGGCTTGAAGACATTTTTTTTCAACCCAAGTTTCACAAAAAAATTGCTCACAACTCATCGGCTCTATAAAGCATACAACAATGGAAGGAGTAGGGATCGGGAAGGATGCGCCCGTTTTTTCATCTTGACTTTTCGGCCGTGCCCCTGAGCAAATCACCAAAACCCTCAGAGTCTCGACTTCTTACTCTATGGAAGGACAGAGCTGGGTGAAAATGGTGTATCAAATCTCACCTCTGAAGCGGCAAAGTTTGTACTAAACTACATGCAAAGGGGGGGAAAACACACAGAGAATGTTTTTTTTTTAACGTTTTATTTATTTTTGAGACAGAGAGAGACAGAGCATGAACGGGGGAGGGGCAGAGAGAGAGGGAGACACAGAATCGGAAGCAGGCTCCAGGCTCCGAGCCATCAGCCCAGAGCCCGACGCGGGGCTCGAACTCACGGACCGCGAGATCGTGACCTGGCTGAAGTCGGACGCTTAACCGACTGCGCCACCCAGGCGCCCCACACAGAGAATGTTTTTAAGAAGTTCAAGGAAGCCCCATTCTTGAGATTAATGACCCCACTAAGAGGAAAAAAATTTTTTAATGTTTTTTAAAGTCTTCTTAAAATGTTGAGAAAGCCCTGTTCTTTGAAACCAGTGACATCAAGAGAACGATCATTTAAAAATGTTTTGTCTAAGAAATTATACGTGAAAACTCCTCTCCTTCTGCCTCTACTTCTTAAAGGCTAACTAATTTAGACAGCCAACAGCATCGTTCTTCCTGATTTCTTACCAAAGGCGGTCACACAGGGAGACTCTGGAAAATTTCTTTCAAATGTTGGAAAGGGTAATTATCTTGAAAAAAACAAAAAAACAAGCAACTTTCCCGAAGAAGGCAGAAAGGAACACTCCCCGGGCACCGTGTGCAAACCTCAATCAGGTGCCCATACGCTGTCTTTCATCCAGGCCAAGCCATTGCGCCACAGATGACTCTGAACGTTGTAGCCATCTGGAGTTCTGGTGATCGGCTCTCATCAGGTATGGGGCCCGCACCATCAGGACCTGGCATCTACATGATCTGGAAGTACACACGCTAAAACGCTCAGATGCTACCCTGGGGCTCGCCCACCAGGGCTGATGACACATCGGGCTTGAAAGACACGACTGTCCACACAGATAGCAATCACATCTTTCATTCAATAGCCACGACGATGAAATGCCATTAAGAACTTCCTTGAAATCCATCAAATGATAACTAGCTGCCTAAGAATTAGAAATGGTCTCAACCAGAAATAATTTCATAAATACTTTTAAAAATGTTTCCTGTATATTCAACACTACTTTAATTTTTTTTTTAACGTTTATTTATTTTTGAGACAGAGACAGAGCATGAACAGGGGAGGGGCAGAGAGAGAGGGAGACACAGAATCGGAACCAGGCTCCAGGCTCTGAGCGGTCAGCACAGAGCCCAATGCGGGGCTCGAACTCACGGACCGTGAGACCATGACCTGAGCGGAAGTCAGACGCTTAACCGACTGAGCCACCCAGGCACCCCTATTCAACACTACTTTAGAAGACTTTCTGACCATATTTGTAGTGTGCTGTTAAAGTCTTGGGTTTTTTTCATCATTTTAAGGCAGCTATATCTATTCTTAATGTTTTTAAAACTTCATCTTCCTTCTATTCAAACATATATTTAAATTCAGTAGGAATTTGAGATTATCATCACACTTCCTTAAATAAAACTATGTGGCTGACACATTGTTTAAAAACAAGCTTTTCTAAAAAAAAAAAAAAGTGAGGGGGCACCTGGGGGTCTCAGTCGGTTAAGTGTCTTACTTTGGCTCAGGTCATGATCTCACAGCTCGTGAGTTCAAGCCCCGCGTCAGGGTCTGTGCTGACAGCTCAGAGCCTGGATCCTGCTTCGTGTTCTGTGAATCCCTCTCTCTCTGCCCCTCTACCACTCGTGCTGTGTCTCTGTCCCTCTCAAAAGTATAAATAAACATTAAAAAAATAAAAAATAAAAATGAAAATAAGCTTTTCTTCAGCACTAGTGTCATATGGAGATGTCTTGCCACCAAGATTTCAAAAGCCTTCCTGATGTGACAAACGTGTCCTCTATTATGCCCCCTTGTTTATACTTCCGATCTCCTTTCTAGGACAGATTTTTATTTTTTCAACCCACTAATTTGTTCCCCTTATTTCCTGCTCATCTTACCTAATGACCTGTTACCCCTGATTATTCTTTTCCTTATTCCCGGCCTGAGGTTTGTACTACATGTTTGTGACAATCTCTGCTCAATGGAACTATCACAGGCCAGAGAAGGCACATAGGGATCAGACAGGATGTGGGGACGTCAGACTCAACATTCCCAGCCTCCTCTGATTCCAGCCCAAGCGTTGGATGGACAGACTGATATCAAAAGTAGGGGATGCTATCTTAAAATGGATATGATGGGGACACCTGGGTGGCTGTTGGTTATGCGTCCAACTCTTGATTTCAGCTCAGGTTATCATCTCAGGGTTCGTGAGATCAAGCCCTGTGTAGGTCATTGCGGAGCCTGCTTGGGATTCTGTCTCTCTACCCTTCCCCTAGTCGTGCTCTCGCTCTCTCAAAATAAATAAATTTTAATAAAAGAGAGGGAAAGGGAAAAAAAAAGGAGAGACAAAAAGCCAAACACACTAGTATTTTAAGAAAAAAAAAGGAAGAGGTCTCATGTAACCTGCTGGGACAGCGACAGAGAAAGAAGGTGGTGTGGATTCCTGACACATGCAGGACAAATTTCTGCAGTTGGGGAACAAGAATGGCCAAGGCAAAGTCACACTATCTGTTGGGCAGGTCTGGGATTATGGTGTAAACCTGAGTAAACATGATGAATACCACGATGGTGATGTGACAGTTCCACTGGGAAAAGCCTGGCAGAAGACGCAGGATCCTTGGCACCAAGGAACGTCTGTCTTGACTTGTGCACGTGGCAAAACCCTGATGCCACCTCATTCACATCGAGGTGCGTAGCTTTTGACGAGGTCTTGGGGAAACAAAGAATGTCCTCATCTCTGCACTTAAAGCAGGTGTCTTTCCATGAATTTCAGAGAACTTGAGAGTCTCCTTGTGATCTTTTTTAAACAAGTTACGAGACCGTCTCGCCCTGGGTGAGAGGCGGACAAGTGCTGTTGCCCACGTCATGAGTCACCTTCCAGGGCTCAGGCGAGCAAAGTCCCCTTGATCCCCACGGCGTGGGGACGCACAGGGCCTGCACTCTGGGCCATCTGCAGCCTCATTAAGCTGAAGAGATGGTGGAGGTGGGAAAGTGCTCTTCAACAAACGAGATAGTTCCGGAATTTGAGCTAGACCTGGGAGAGGTTTTTAGCGATGATAGAAATAGACCTCTCGTTCTTACAGATAGCGAATCTGCAGCCCTGAACAGTTAAAGGTTCTTCTGGGGACGAGCAGCAGAGCGGCAGAGTCCCTAAGAAACCCCGGGCTGGCCATCACGAGGGGTGGCATCCCGCCGCTTCCACAGTGACCGTCACCGTGGCGTATGTCCGCCACGTCCTGGGCAGCCAGGCTTTCGTCTGTTTCACCGGAAGATATCGAGGGGGGAACATTCTCTTTTTTTTTTTTTTTAATTTTTTTTTCCAACGTTTATTTATTTTGGGGGGACAGAGAGAGACAGAGCATGAACGGGGGAGGGGCAGAGAGAGAGGGAGACACAGAATCGGAAACAGGCTCCAGGCTCCGAGCCATCAGCCCAGAGCCCGACGCGGGGCTCGAACTCCCTGACCGCGAGATCATGACCTGGCTGAAGTCGGACGCTTAACCGACTGCGCCACCCACGCACCCCAACATTCTCTTTTTTAAAAGGCTCTTCACAAGTGCTTTTTTTCAAATCGCTGCCCTACACTAGGAGGTTTACGTGACTGAATTACTTTAACGACCTCTCACTTTCTGCCAAAGCCATCATCTCCCACAGGTGCAGCTGTGGCCGACGTGCCAAAATCCTGGCGCATTAAGGCTCCTCTCCTGGACCGGGGGACAAGTGCACTCAGAACACTGACCAAGGTCACGGTGCCCTCATCAGGAGAGGGAGACAAGTTCTTAACCCCCGTGCAAAGGTGCTCCAGCCTTAAGAATGCTTAAAACAGGATTTATGGGAAAATGTTTAGATTCTTTTTTTCAATTGCCTATTTGACAGCCTTAGACCAAAGCACAAACACAACGCAGCCTGAGCAGGGTGAAAGCATCCTCTGGGCTGGATTTATAATCAGCCCCCTCCCTCCAGCCAGGAGGCACTATTCTTGGACCAAATCCATATACCATGACCCTCTCTTCCCTTATGAAGACTAGCTTTACAAAGACTTCAAATCTACAGGGAGAAGGCTTCCGTATCTAGACACGCCTAATTTTTGTCAGGGGTCTATACGAACTCAGTTCATTTGACACAACTTTGACCCGGCTTAATCTGATCAGCTGCTGTAACAATATCATGTGGGTAGCTTGGGCAACAGAAATTTTATTTTCTCACAGCTTTGGAAGCTGGAAGTCCCAGATCAAGGTACCGTAAATGTTGTTTCTAGAAGTTTGTGGCAAAACCTCTTCCTAACTTGAAGACAGCTGCCTTGTTTCTTTCTCACTGTGCCCGCATGGTCTTTCCTCTGTGCACATGTGAGAGAAATGAGATCTCTGGTGTCTCTTTTTCTAAGGACACCAGCTTTATCAGATCAGAGCCCTACTCTTATGACCTCTTTTACCCTTGATTACCATCTTAAAGGTTTTATCTTCAAATGCAGTAACACTGGGAGTTAGGACTTTAACATCTGAATTTGGAGGGGACACAATTCACTCCATAATAACTCCTTTTTTTAAAAAAAAATGTTTGTTTATTTTTGAGAGAGACGGAGAGAGAGGTAGAGCATGAGCAGAGAAGGGGCAGAGAGAGAGAGGGAGACACAGAATCCGAAGCAGACTCCAGGCTCCGAGCTGTCGAGTACAGAGCCCAATGTGTGGCTTGAACCCACGGACCTGACCGTGAGATCATGACCTGAGCTGAAGTCTGAGCCTCCCAGGCGCCCCCTTAATAACTCCTCTTTGTGTGCGAATTTTAGTTGCTAAGAAAGAGGTAAGAAAGAAACAGGAATCAAATATTTTGAAACCAAAAAGTATCTATTTCAAGACAGAATACCCAAATAGGGTTAGATGTTGGGAAATGAGAAGAATAAGCAAGACCTTCAGAGAGAATAACTAGTTTGAGAACAATAAGCTATACTTGAAACTCTACCTGAGAGAGTCTTCAAACAACAGCTCTACTGAATTGTAAGTAAAAATGATAAAATACATGTATGTTTAAGCTGGACTTTGCTGGGAACACGGGTCTTAAATTTATGATTTCAAAGAGAATTTCTTTAATTCCTTGACTGTTGGGCAAGACGGCCACATATGTTCATGTGCAAATAAAGTGTGATCCCTAAGTCATTCCCATGATCTTTGGAAGTTTCAAATGCCGAATCCTTTTTAATCACAATTAAAGTCTCCAGAAATTCAGCCTCATTTACCAATTGCAACAGAGTTCTAAAAGAGCAAAACAAGAGAATGTCAGAATTCAGCCAAGTATCAAATTTTAAAACCTTAATTCATCACCACTTGTGATGATATAAGACAGTGTCATCATGCGTTTTGGAATTCAGTCACACTTTATGGTCAAATTAGGTCCTGAGACTTTGCACTTCAAATATATCAATTCCAACTCTTTGCCTTTAATATGTCAAAAGGCACACACAGTCTAGAGGCTCTGAAAGACCAAGAAAAATATTCTAGGAATGAGGGACAGTTTTAATCTAATTTTTAAAATTAAAAAATATATACAGAAAAGGGCAACAAATGTGGAAAAAAAAACAACAACCTAAAAGCATCTAAGTATCGATGACATTAGGTTGAAAATAAACTTTGTATTCAAATTTCAACTTAAGAATTTCTCCCACCCTTTTGGTATGAATTTCCTTCATTGTTAAGAAAATGCACTTCACTCATAAATCTGAGAAATTCAGTTTAAATCAGCACTTTTCAAACATTAACTATGAGCGAATTCTTACTGCATTTTTAAAAGGCATGATCTGGAAAATGTCAGAGAAATGCATAATGTTCCTGTGCTTTAAACTGAACCAAGGAGGCAACACTATGCCCTCAACATATAACTTACTTATGAGATTAGAAATAACTATTCAACAGCTGTTGGGAAAAAAATACCCTCAGAAATAGCTATTTTGGGAATCTTCATCCATTTCTAGCAGATCTGAAATTTTTTACTCTTTCTTTCTTCAAAAGAAAAGAAATTTATAGAGATCTACTGAAATACAGAGTACCTTTTATGAAAGATAGACAACAGAGAAGGTTCAGTCAATGTGGTTCAAAGCATAGTTTGCTGAAAAGGGTCAAAGGTTAAAGTGTAAAATACTAAGAGCTTGGGAAAGGGCGGGGGGGTAAGAATTTAAAAATAAAACTATAAAAACACCAGAGCAAAAAGCGTGTGCACACAGAATTAAAAATTCTAATAGGCAAAATAAAACAGGACTTCCTGTAATGTTCATAAAAAATATAAACCAGCCCCAAACACTATTAACAAAGTTGACCTTTCAGGCACTGCTTTTAGTTTGCTGTAATCACGTGATCCTCTTGTCAAATGGCTCCTCCTACACATCCTGGTCTTGAACTAAAACACGCGTGCGTCCAAATTTTGGTTAGATGATCACAAGAACCTTGTGGATTTCAGGCTGGGAATCCTGGATTTTGCAGGCTGGATTTCAAAGTTTCAAGGGGGCTGGGTCTCTATCCAAAATTCTAAGCCATCTCATCTTGAAAAAATATCTCCATCGAGGAAATAACAGTATTTTAAAACTGCATTTTAAATGCCACCCGCCTTCACGGATCTGATTTTGTCAGCATGAAATGCAAAAACCAGACCGACCGAAATCGGCTGTTCTGATGGACGAACATCTGATGGGGAAGGTGAGAAGAGCACCTCAGAGGCCGTGGGGCCATGTGACCTGTCTAAGCCTCAACTCCTTCAACCACGCCGCCGTCGGGGGTGCTGCATAGACTCGATGCAGGAGTGCATACGAGGGCCCCGACGGGGGATTGTGCAAAGAGGGGCTACTCAAACTTTTACTGCATTCCTCACTGTGTGTGTCTAGTCCAGAATTCGACCCATCATAAGGTGAAAACCTACTTCGTTTTCCCCCACCTTTGTCTACTCCTGTGCGGAAAGATCGATTTGCGTCGTCAAGTTCCATGAGATCTTTCCTTTGAGAATCAGTCTCTACCTGCTTTAGGTAGGTACTACATATAGGTGGAAAGGGAAGAAGCAGGAAAGAGGAGGAAAAAACAAAACAAAACAAATTCTAGATTTTGAAGAACAAAGCTTACTTAACAGGATAGAAGATGTAAGAGGAGGAATAACATGAAATAAGAATGCATTTAAACATCTAATATAACCTATTTGGTCTACTGTCTCTGTATATCTGGAAAAACTACATGTTTATAGTAGAACGTTCAGAAACATATACATGTAAGAACATTAAAGTGGCCTGTTATACTATCCAAACTTAATCATTACGTTGTGTTGTGCATAGTTTTAGGACTCTATTCATGAATACACAAAACTGGGATCATAGGGCCTGTACAGATTTGTTTCACGCATTTAGTGCTTCATGTTTGTGTGAACTTTTTCTTCACAAGGTCTCAATTTTGCATAAATGGATATTACAGCTGAACAAAAATCTCTAATTACTCTATTACATTTGAACACTTATTTAATTAGCTTATGATTTTCACCCCATTACAGTTATGACCTCTAATTCTTATTAAAATTTTTTAATGTTTATTTATTTTTGACAGAGAGAGAGAGAGAGAGCGAGCGAGCATGAGCAGGGGAGGGGCAGAGAGAGAGGGAGACACAGAATCCAAAGCAGGCTCCAGGCTCTAAGCTGCCAGCACAGAGCCCGATGCGGGGCTCTAACTCACAGACTGAGAGATCTGACCTGAGCTGAAGTCGGACACTCAACCGACTGAGCCACCCAGGTGCCCCTGACCCCTAATTCTTTACACACTTTGTCCTAGCTCTATTTCCTTCTTATCTGTAACATCTATGGGTCAAGTGTATTCATCTTCTGGACAACTTGATGTATATTGCCAACAAACTCCTCCAGAAAGATGTGTCCTTTGATTCTCGCTGTACAATTTTGCCAGAGACCTAAGTTTCCTTGCAACCCCACAAATATTATCTTTAAAAGAATCTCAGCTAATCTGGGGGTGAAAAGCACCTTAAATTGGTTTAATTTGTAATTCTCTTGATCAACCATGAGGTCGAATATCCTTTCATGTATTATTTCTCCGTGACAGTCCTCCTCTTTGCCAGTTTTTATTGGGCTGCCCTACCTACCAAATTGTAAGAACTTTTAAAACAGCAAGCAAGTAGCAAAAGTTTGATTATCTACTTGTGCATCTATTTTTTGTTTTCTTTTAGCCTTGTTAAGTAGTTCATAAAGTCTCTATGTGCAAACAATTTTTAATTTCATGAGTCAAACCTTTATTTGCTTTTTTTCGTGTCCTTCCTGCAAAGCTCCCTTCTCTTTGCAGTAATTAGAAGGTATTTCAGAACTATGTCAACGATGGAGAAAACGGTGTCATTAATCACGGAGGAATGTCTACAAGGCACCGTAAGACTGAGGCTGGGATATGAACCTCTCTTCTCTATGTGGGACAATGCTCTATGGGCAAGTCTATCATCCTTCTTTTCTCTTCCACATCCATGACTTTGATTTCTTGGTAGGTACATTCAGAGGCTCCTTTGAACGATAACACCAATGATAATTACCCTGGACACGCTCTGTTCCTAGGATATGAAATTCCTAGAGTAGCAGAATGTCCAGCATAAAGAAGTAAAATTATCCAGAGGTGGGGGGGGCGGGGAGGGAACAAACTTAAAAATAAGTTTGCTAGAGAATCTATGACATAAAATATCAATCATTCCATCTTAAAAAAATCTTTTTATAAAACAACTGGTTCTTTAGTGGCATTTACAAAATTTAACTTTTTAAACCAACAGAAATATTAGGGTATGGTTGAACTTTTGCCCAAATCGTTTCGCCAATTGCCTTACCAATACTTTTAAAGAATGATTTCTTCACATGACTTGTGTGTGTGGCATTCTTTTTCCCTACATGTGTTACTTTCTTATGCATCATTGATTGTTTCCAAGGCTATCTGCTTTTTTAAAATCTATCTGCTTTGGATTCTTTCATCAGTGCTGTGACATTTTAGCCTAAATTATTTTGAATTTTTGGTAGGCAGAGCAAGCATCCCTCATTTGTCTTCTTTGAAGCCTTTTCTTAGCTCCTGAAAGTCACAGGGATGCTCTCTTAAGAGACGATCACCCCACCATCTGCTGACTGGCACTGTCTGGAAGAGGAGAGTATTGGCCTCACCAGGTCACAACTTGCACCCACGA
Organism: Prionailurus bengalensis; assembly: GCF_016509475.1. NCBI lineage: Eukaryota > Metazoa > Chordata > Mammalia > Carnivora > Felidae > Prionailurus > Prionailurus bengalensis. Next base: position 8,140,754 of record NC_057344.1, on the reverse strand, counting down.
GAGAGAGGAGAGCTGCCGGTCCCTTGCGGGGACCGTGACTGTCGATTTTACTCAGGTCCACTGGAATGCTTTACTGAAGAAAGCAAAAGACCAGTCCATCATCAGCATTTTAAGAATTCTATTTCAACCCTCTAGTTTGGGCAAATTCCTCCCAGACACTAAGTATCAGGTGTCAGGTTTTTTGGGTTGTTTTGTTTTTTTTTTTTTTTTTTTTGGCAGGGGTGGGGGGATTGGGGAGGGGGTCTTCGTAAGAATTTTGTTACTAAGTTGAGAGAAGTGAGGGAGGCCTTGCTCACCAGGCAGGTGGCATTTTGTCCCCAACTCCTCTTAAGTCTGTGATGTTTACGGGAACACAGTCACTCAAGGAAGTCGCATCTTATAATTTGCCTTTTCATCATGCTGAGGATAAGCTTGCCTTAACTTGGAAAGGGCTTCAAAGACGGTCATAGCATTAACCAGGACTTGTCAGTCACCCACCAGGTGACTGCTCAAGAATCCTTGTGAAGATGCTTTCTACTAAGAAAAATATACAATGACTTCCCCTTTAGTGGCATTTTGGGAGCGCCTGGGTGGCTCAGTCGGTGATGCATCCGACTTCAGCTCAGGTCATGATCTCACAGTTCGTGGGTTCGAGCCCCATGTTGGGCTCTGTGCTGACAGCTCAGAGCTTGGAGCCTGCTTCAGATTCTGTCTCTCTCTCTCTCTCTCCCCTTCCATTGTTCACACTCTGCCTCTCTCACTCAAAAATAAATAAACATTAAAAAAATTTAATGGCATTTTGGGTTATTGGTCTTCAGATAAAAATACAAAATCTCCATGAAAATAAAAAAAAAAACATTTGGGTGGGAAGAGAATTAGGTGTGGGGAAAATGGCACCCTCTGAATGAAAATGTTAACAAAACCTCAATCCAGATTCTTTGTCAAATTACACTTGCCCCATGCAATAGGTGTGAAATGTATGAGGTACTTAATTTTCATTGTCTAAAATTAATGACATTAAAATAAAAGGGGTCTTTAAACTCTGCCCGCGGTATAATTTGTGTCTGAATCTTTTGGGATGGAAGGGTTTTACCACAGATAATCAGAACTCATGCTTCGTGACTGATTAGTCTAAGAAGTTAAAGTGAAAATTATTAACAATATAATCATGCTTTAAATATACATTTTTAAATGACTGTTTACTAATTCACTTGGCTTTTGTTGTAGGAACAAGATCTTGTCTTTGGAGTTAGATCTTGGTTTTCTTGCATATACAATACTTGCAATGCTTTGTTTTGGAGTTTTTATTCCATTAACAAGGATTGAAAAATTAAAGTCACTTGCAAAATAGTCTGAAGAAAACAATTTCTTCTGCTACATTTCATAGCAGCCAAACATTGGTAGCTGACTTGCTCAGATTAAATTGGACAACCTTTTTTAACTGACTCTCCTTGACCGAGCCTTTCCAAAGCATTCAGTTTTCTTAGACTTTGTCTTAATTTTCCACGTATCATGGTTACTTTCAGAAGAAAACACTGAGTCAGCGTGTGTCCGTTCATTTCCTCTAGTAATTTACAATGCTGAGATAACCAAGTTTGGATCATATAATTGCCTAAGCTTGAAAAAAGCAATTCTTTGGGTCACCAACATAGACATAAGTGTTATTAAAAGGCTTCAAACTATGAACTACGATGTTTCAGAAAGTCATCTTTTCACTTTTCAGGGAGACTATCCCTAAGTACTAAGAACAAACAAAAACATCCAGCCAGATGTTTGCAATTCCTTAATCCTTTTTCCATTTCCTGACCCTCCTCTTCCCACCTCAACCCCTAAGGGGCGGCTCTAAGCTCATCCCTAGGAAACTTCAAAATAATGTCTCTGGTTAAACACAGAATGATGTCTATGAGAAGCTTATGCTATTCGGGATAAAAAATAATAATAAAGGAACAGGAATGTAGCCTCCGATCTCTTTGAACCAGAAGTGGCCTTTCAGGCTTCAAGGCCATTTACAGTTTCCAAACAGAAATTTAATAAGTTGTAGGTAACCGAGTGAACTTAAAACATTATTGCAGGCAGCCTTCCGTGTATTTTTCTGCACACAATGTTGTGAACAATAGTCCTATTTGAAAGGAAGGACCGCTGCAGAAGTGAGCTCAAGTTTCGTTTTTCTCTCTTACTTGTCTTTGTGGATTTTAACCTTTCAAGACAACTCCTGAGACAGCTTCCCTCACCGTGCCCATCTGCTATTTGCTTCAAGCAGGCTTACGGGGTGAACTTGTAATGTTTCTCTAGCCATTAGTTCCTTTTTGTGTGCGCCCCTTAGACTAAAATGTGCAAAGGTTAATTTATCTCTTCCGTTTAAAAATACTTCGTGCCGTCTGCCAGTTTTTTCTTTATCACCAAAGGAGCCTGATAGTTTGCTGCCCTTAAGTTTACTGCAAATAAAGTATAGTTTCAGGACTTCAGACAGCACCTTTTCCGTCTTGGGGCCCGTCTTGTGTCCCGTCAAGCCTTTCGTGGGCAGCCTGTGGAATTAGCCTCCCTTCCAACAACAAAATGGCTTTCAAACCCCCATGGCCTCGTGAGATTCTGCACCACATACTTCTGTTTATATTAGACCAGCCATTTCCATGTAATTTCATATTCTCTGCGATGTTTTTTCCATAGCCAAGTAAACCCAACAAGTGAACTTCCGAGATAATATCTTAAAAAAAAAAAACTCTCAGCTGCCCCAGTCTAAAGGAATGGGTTTCATTTAAATGTTTCCTGTTTTCAATACATTTGCCTCCTGGAACCATTGTGTGCAACACAAAGTCCAATTCAATTAGAAACTAAGTTGTTACGACTGAATTTCAGCTCATGCCCCAGAAAGTGCCAGAGAGTTGAACTACACTAGAGAAATGAGGAAGGGTACCGTGTCTTACACTGATGTACGGGGTCTCGTCACTGGACTGATGAGTTCGTTGTAGGTCCTGGTCAAGAGCCAGAGGTCTGACAAAGAACTTCACGATCTTTCTTATCACTGACAGCTTTAAATAAATTGAAATATTGGTCATCAGTAGCTGTCTATTTCTATCCTGGAAATATTTATACTCCAACAAGTCATCTACCAAGTTGAAGAAAACAACACCAGAACGTCATGCTGCTTAGGATGAGAACATTTCCAAAATGAACACAACTTCAACAGAAGCATCTGCAACCGATTTGTATGCACAGTCAACGCATGGTGTCAATGATGATTTCAGCTCCTTGTTTAATAAAGAATTACGCTGTCTGATATTAATATCTCCAATCTCTTCACTTGCTTTGTAATTGCCTGAAATTGCCTCTATTTTCAGCATTTCTCGACCCACTTGTTTCAAGTTTTGTTTCCTGAAACCAGCATATAGGTTTTCCCTTCTAATGTGAGAGTTTTGATTTGCTGACATCTCATTTAATGTCCTGTATAATTGCTTTTATTTTTCCACCTTGCTCTATGTTTAATTTTATATTGTCATTTCCTGTCTTAGTTTTGTGGGAAGGATCCACAGAATCCATGTCAACTGTTCACTCCGTTTGCTGTTAGCGCCGTTCTCCCTGCTGTCCCCTAGAGAAGCACGCTTTTATATGAAGGCAAGGTAAAAACGGCCTTCTTTAATCAAGACACATAACCCCCTGCCTTTACCAACCAGATGACACCTTTCAAAGAACTTTCTCTCCAACCTCTTCGCATTTCCCTGCTGTGCCCCACGACTATGGTTCACTTCCTTTCTTACCCACGTTTGCGGACCTCACCTGACAGCACGGTGGGTAACATCAGGGCTCATCAATATACAGTTCTCCTTTATTTCCTGTATTTCACTTCCCAGCTCCCCTGCGCTCAGCTGAGGCCACGGAACACGTTTGGGCCAATGAAATGTACGTAGAAGTCACAGGGATCTTTTCTAAGCTGAGTAAGCAAAAAGCTTTTGTGTGCTTTTTATAGCCTCTCTCTACCGCTCCCAGAACATGGAAAAGCATTTGTCTTACGATGGCAGAACCACAAAACTTAAGTGCCTTCGAAATTTGAGAGGCCTCATAAGGTCAGCCATCTGGCAGAGTCACCCAAGGTGAAGATGGCTAGAATAGTCAAGCGAGGACTAGGTTTTTATTGTACAAAAACCACAGAAATTTGGGGGCTGTTACCCAAATACACCGTGTTCTATGCTTCCCTCTCAGGAGTCCTTCTTTGACACTCGTTTATTCTCCTGAAAACGCATGCCACAATGCTTCTGTTCCCTTTCTTCTTTATTTTCCCATGTCTCGAACTCTGTAGAGCACTTTATTTGGTTACCGGTTAATGTATTTTCTCAATTATTTTTCTCATGGGAGAGATGAATGGTCTACATTCTAAACTCAAGTTTCTATTTTACTGAGGTATGGGCTGTCGTGGCTTGATCTAGAACTTGAGAGTTGCAGTCCTCTCTTCTCTTGAGGGGGTAGATCCCATCCCTGTTAATGCTCTAGATTCTTGCGGAGATAAGTCCCCGGCCGGTATGAGGTTTCCACTTTGTAGTAATAAATAAGTTTAACACTGTAGCTTGTTTGGTTTTCACTTGGTATCTGGTGTTCAAGCCTTTTATGCCGAATAGATGTGCATGTCTTCTTACCCAGCCTTAATTGAGCTCTTGGAAATTTCAGATTCAAGTGTCCTTCAACTCTAGAGGTTTTCCTTCTATAGTACTTGTTGCAGGCGACCTTGAAGATGCCCCCCAACGGTCCCCGCCTCCTGGTGTTCACCCTCTTGTGAACACCCCTCAAAGATTGTGCCAAGGCTGGTCTGATGCAGCGTACGGGACACATGATGGCACGTCAGCTCAGATAAATGTGTAAGACTTTGGCTTCTGCATGGAGCACTTACCCTCTCTTTCATTCTCTCTAGGCCACGAATACACTCTGAAGTGGATGCTTCAGCAACAGTCAAGTTCAGACAACGCAGCCTTGGCACATGGTTTGACTGTAATCTCTTGAGAGACTGAGTCAGAACACCACCCTGCTGAGTTCCCCTGGGTTCCTGCCCCATAGAAACTATGAGATAAAATTAATATAAGTCACTTAGTTGGGAGATAATTAGTTACACAGCAGTGGACAAGTAACACAATACTATTTATTTGATCTTCAAGCATCTTATATTTTCTTCAGGACTCTTCTTAGTAACACATTTGGCTTCTTAAATCTATCATCCCAAATGTGCTGCTTTTCTCCATCATGATTTTTCAACCTTTTTTCAATTCTTCCATTTAGTTTGCTCCTGGGTTTTAAAAGACGTTCACACTTGACCTTCCACTCGAATAATGTAAGCTTCAAAGGTGACTGTGTTCTCTCTTGCAATTTTTTCTACTGAGTTGTTTAATTGGGAAATCATATTCTTGTTATGGATCAGTATTGGCAGGTAGGGAGTTGTCTGTGCAGAAACACCTGGAAAAATTCTACCTTCCCAAGGCTCAAGACAAGGAAGATTCAGCTCCTTTTTTTTTTTTTTTTCAGCTTTTAGGAGTCAGATGAGCAGTGCAGGACTAATACAGACTTCCCCCACAGACTTTCCCCTATATATATAAATATATATAAATAAATATATATATACATATATTTTACTAATGAACCTTCAGTCGTCAAAACAGAAAAGTCATAATATACACAAAATGTTGCTCGGTAAAAGGCACTAGCCTATTGGTGTCAGTCACATAGTCACTACATAAAGAGCAGACCAACTCCTGCTATAAGTGGCTCCGAAGTAAAGAGAAGAGAACCAGAATTTTGTTGGCTTTTCAAAACCTAAAGCGTATAGGGCGAATCAGTTCTTGCATTTCAAGTGATACGGAAACATACTCAAGCCAGAGTCTTTTCATCTCAGTCAAGTTCTTGCAGCTTTTTTTTTTTTTTAAGTCAAGGACCTCCTACATCTTAGGCATTACGCACGGCACCTCACACAATTTTTAAACCTTTTCCCCAAATCCTCATAGTGTAGTTATAATTGCTCCCATGTATGGGTTTAGAGAATAAGAAGCTACCGGTCGAAACACATTGTTCTGCTGATCATTTGTCCGTTCCACATCTTAGATTTCCCATCAGTTAGACACAGATACCAACTGTGCCTGCCTCTGGGAATGTTGCAAAAATTCAAAGTAGAGGCCAAGGAAGTCAAAGATGCCCTTGGTGATAGAGAGAACACTGTGACATGTGCAAAATATTTTAAGACCTAGGGTTTTATGCCCCGGTAACAAGTCAAATGTCCTTTGGAACATCCTCCTTCAAAAGCTGAAGAGAAATAAGGGTTTCTAACAGCTCGGGAATATTGACTACACTGACCCATTCACATACATATTTATTTATTTATTTATTTATTTATTTATTTATTTATTTATTTAATGTTTATTTTTGAGAGAGCGAGAGAGAGAGAGAGCATGGGAGAGGGGCAGAGAGAGAGAGGCAGACACAGCATCCGAAGCAGGCTCCGAGCTGTCGGCATAGAGCCGGACGTGGGGCTTGAACTCGGGAACAACAAGATCATGACCTGAGCCAAAGTCAGATGCTTAACCGACTGAGCCCCCAGGCGCCCCCCCCACACACATATTTTAGCTGCTCGCAGTCCAAAAGCACTCTAAATATAATGAAGTAGTATTTTGCTCATAAAAAAGTCTTTTTTTCCCCCAATCACTTAACATCTCGTTCAAGAATCTGTCAGACCCTGCACAATTAAGTGAGAGGGCTCCTCCTCTGTCCACGCCATTAGACATCAGGGAGAACAATGTTCAGTTGCAGCTGCACAGTCTTGACCCGAAAGCACACAGATGTCACGAAATTCTGTGTATGAGGATACTCACCGTCAACAAAAGCAGATCCGCAACATGTCTGGAGATACCGTACAAGGCAAGCCGGCACACCCCCTGTGCGAGCAGCCCCGGCTGTGATAACGGTGGCCAGACCCCTCGCAGCACCCCTGTCATCCTCAACCGGACAGAAACAACAGTACTGACGATGGTGAAAAGTTTCACAATGACCTCCAGGCACAGATCTCGTCCATACCTATGTCCCCGTGAGAGTGGAGCCCTAGCTTTACAAGGGGGGACAAGGTGACCGATCGGTCCCTGGGGGAAAGCTGCGAGACTTCCACACTGAGCACGCACATATCAAAGGCAGCGGCAGGGGGAGCGGGGGAATGAAGGGACATGGGTGACGTTAACATGTCGCCGTGGAGGCGCTGGAGTGTAAGCAAGCCCACGCTGCCGCGTCCAAAGTCACGGGCAAACTGCACATTAGTCACCCCAGGGCTGACAGTCCAAAAATACACCCAGAAAAACTGGATGCTAACTTCCTCTGGAAGGAAAAGTTTCATCTAAACGCTCAGAGAGTAAATCCTTGCGTTTGGAAAATTCTGGGGTTTACCACCATCCTCATTTCCCACCCTGCACTTTTTTTCTTCAATTCCAACAGTATGAGGACATTCCAGGATCCTCATGTTTTACTCATCATTTTCAAACGGCTGTACGCTTTCTTCAAATGGTTCCAACTTGAGTCCATAAAAGGAGAATTCCTTCAAATTTGCAATGAAGGACGACATTTCAAGTACACAATTATCTCTTCGTGACAAAATCCCCTCTTCTCTCCACGGTAAACTTTCCATGTAGTTCCCGCAGACAAACTGGGAAATAACTAGCTATGCTGGCTGAACCTTCTTTTAAACGCCGGTTCAAAAACATGAAGCTCATTTCACTAACCATTAAAAAAAAAAAAGATTCTCAAGAATATATGATGGGGGGGGAAATTCTTCCAGGCATCTTGGGGAGTTATTTAGGTCTTCCAAAAAGTCGAGCTTGTAGAAAATTATTAAAGCCAAAAAAAAAAAAAAAGACGTATTTTTTTAAGGATTTCTTTTTCCTCAGTGGCTTTTCGTATCTTATGTGAGGCAGTCCCTTTATGAATGCTTAGCCCTCAAACATTCATGATGGCACTAAGCTTTTCCATAGCTATTTGGTTCACAAGGAGAGTGGTTAGAGACTTTTGTGTGTGTTGGGGTGGTGGGGGGAGTGGGGAGGATATCTGTGCATGTCTGTCCTTAGCTACGTGTGGTGGGGATGTCTAACATTGCATTTTTACTATAAACTGCCTACTGAGTATCAGCTACTTCTTGTATTGTTCTGTGCGCTTTGCATGTAGACATTAACTTAATTGCCCCAACATCCTAAGAGGCAGGTAATGTCCTGTCCAGTTTAGACACGAGGAGGCTGAGCACAGATGGTTGAACCAATTTCCCTCAGCTGTAGAGCTAATACATGGTATCACAGGGTGTAACCAAGGGCACCTGGCTCTCAAGTTCACTCTTAACTACCCAGTTGTGGAGTGAAAAGCACGTACACTATATATATATATATATATATATATATATATATATATACATATATATATATATATATGTATATATATATATATATTTTACTCCTTAGCTGTTTGCACATTACTTTGATTCCTAGATTTATCATATAAATGAGGATGCGCGCTCACTGGCTGTGAACGCTGAATCCGCGGGGTTCCCCTGCCCTTTACTCCAAAGACAGAAGAGGTACCTTCAGGAGGAACCTGGAACATAGACACAAACAAGTAAAACCGAGAAGAACCCAAAGCCCCATGCTCAGCACACACGGCGAACACTTCACCATGAGATTCCAAACCACCGCCCTCAGGCACGTCAGCCCTCGCAGGGCCCCAGACACCATGGAACAGGGAACATCGATCCCTTCCCACGGTGGGTATTCCTGAACCACAGAATCTAGGAGGGAAGGATTTGTTTTTTAAACAAATCCCATGGTGCTTTGTTCATGCAGCAATGGTGTGAAATAGAATTGGGTGCCTAGAAATGAAGGTCTGCCCAAACAGGCAGGATGTGTTTTCAAGATGAAGGGTCAGGTGGAAGCCTGAAAGGCCTGTGGTGAGCTGAAATGCTGCCCCCCCCCACCAAGACACCCTCACGTCCTCATTCCTGGGGCCTGTATCGCCTTATGGAATGTTCTCTGCAGGTATGATTAAGTTACAGGTCTTGTGATGAGGAGACTTAACCTGGCTTATCCAGAGGGGCCGTAAATGCCAGCACAGGTGTCCGCATCAGAGAGGAGGGGTTCTGACACAGAAAAAAGCAGGCAGTGAAGACAGAGGCAGGAAACAGAGCGACACAGCCACAAGCCACGGCAGCTGGAAGAGACAAGAGAGGATTCTCCTCCAGAACTTTCAGGGGAAACACAGCCCCGCCCATGCCTTGATTCTGCCCAGTAACACTGATTGCAGACTGGTCCTCCAGAACAGAGACAATCAATGTCTGTTGCTTTAAACCACCCAGCCTATGGTCATTGGTCAGAGCAGCCACAGGAAGGGCACGCTGCCCTTAAAAGCTAGTTACAGGGGCACCTGAGGGGCTCAGTTGGTTAAGCATCTGACTTCGGCTCAGGTCATGATCGCAGGGTTTGAGGATTTGAGCCCCGCATCAGGCTCTGTGCTGACGGCTGGGAGCCTGGAGCCTGCTTCAGATTCTGTATTTCCCTCTCTCTGCCCCTCCCCTACTTGTGCTCTGTCTTTCCCTCTCTCAAAAACGAATCAACATTAAAAAAATGTTTTTTAATAAAAAAAGAAGGTAGTTGGGAAAAGTTTGAGATTTTGGAGGTGGTTGTCGCAAACCAGAGGAAAGGAAACTCATAGGCAGCAATAGGGAGTTTAGCAACAGTCACCCATGGTCACATAGAGTACACCAATGAACTCAGCTGGGTAAGGAGGCTTCAGGACAAGAGCCGAGGTCCATGTGGCTTCTCCTCGCTCCTATGGTACAATCTGAGAGCAGAGAGATTAAAAGCAGGTGTCGAGGTGTTAGGTAAGTATTTCCAGGCAGGAAAGCTTCTCAAATAAGAAAGGATCTTTGGTTCAAATATTAAAACCAGAGGCTAGCAGAAAAATATTGTCTCAGAGTAAAGATAAAACTTTCACATAATTGTGAAAACCATCATGAGACCCTAAGATCTACACCCATGACACATAGAAACGTTCAGACAAAAACCTTTCTGATGGTCTTCAGGGTGTGCCTCTATTAAAAAACACAATCAGGGTTTCTAAAATTCTTAAGGACATTATTCCACAGAAGTCACACGAGAGGCCCCAAGTAGAAATGGGCTTATCTCTAAGATTTGTTAATATATGGATTTTATCTAAATGGCTAGGTTCATAAATGGACAAATAACAAAGTTCTTAAACTGTTGAGACTGAAAGGGACAGACAGGATGAAATGAAAAAAAAAAAATCGCTGAATCCCTGAACCGACAAGATACAAGATAAAAACAAAAATAAACAAAACTCTGCTTAGCTATCACTACAGGCTACGGCTTGTGAAAAAGGACTCGGAGACTGAACAAAGAGCTCAGGATACATCCAAATGCCAAAGGAACATGTCTCAGGTTGTAGGTCTACGCCTCGTTCCAGGAGCTGGTAACACGTTCCCTGCCAGATTTCAGAACTGCTATGGGACAGCGAGCGTACAGTTGAACACTGAGAGTCTGCCATGATTATCCTCATCTGCTTACCCGTTGAACATTTGCAGCTTTGGGGACACATAACCTGTCTCTTCTGTTCACAGACCAGATGGAGAGAAACCACACTGGAGAAACTGCATCCGTGGTGTCTCGTTTACACAATGCCCCAGTTTGGAGGACAAGATTCTGGGCCCTGAGCCTGAGATGGAAACTGAAATAGAAAGAGATGTTTTGGGATCTTGACAGACAGTGACTATTTTGCATGCCATGGGATGTGAATCACTGTGGCCCAGAGCATGAATCGTGGCATGCTAGATTTCCCAAAGATGGCCGCCAAGCAGATCCTGTCCAAAATGCTTTGGTGAATTGTGCTTTGCTCACTCTCATCAAGAAGCACAGTCTACTGCCCTTGCCCGTCCTTAAATCTTGTGGGTTTCTGGTCGCTTGCAGCAATGGAGCACAGGGCAGGGCCACTAGAGGACTTTCAGACTGAAGCACGTGCCATGCTTCTCTTATGGTCCCGGTCATTTGAGACACTCACTCTGGGCACCGTCTCCTGCTATGGTCTCTCACAGAACCTAGCCATGATCTCCTGGTGTATCACAACCCACACCAGGCGATCATGAGTAGCTGCACCAGTCAACAGTCCCAGCTGAGTCCAGCCTTTGAGTCATACCAACCCAGACACCAGACATGTGAGTTAAGTAGCCTACGGATGAGTCCAGCCCTCAGATATTTCAAACTCCCTCAGGCCATTATGCAGCAGGCACAAGCAGTCCCTGCCATGCCCTATCTGAACTCCTGACCCAAAGGATCAGTGAATGTAATACAATTATTGTTGCTTTACAGTGATAGATATGGGTAGTTTCATAACGATAGATTATAAAAGTACACAAGTAAAGACTCGATTAATGAATAATGCAGAGGTGGACTGTGAATGCTTTTGTTTACATGAAGAAGTTAGGCTTTTGGAGGAATATAAATCTCCTGCAAAGGCATGAGACCAGTTCGTGCTATGTGCATTACACACAGTTCATGAGTAATAACGGCAAAACAAATATGTGCCCAATAGCAGCATGGAGAAAGCATGCCCATCAACATACTTTTGTGTTAGATAGCTGCTTGACAAAATGTAAGCAAGTAGTTTGTTTTCAAGTCCGCCTGATTTGCCAAAATACCAATAATGTTTTAAACATGGGGTTGGAGGCAGGGAGGAGGGAGAGTGGAAAGGAATTTTAAATAATCAAAGAAACGTCCAGCCCAAACCATGTTAATAAAAACAAGACTTTATAGCAAAGTTGCCAGATATTCCAATGGATTCAAAGCATTTTTATTTCTTACCAGTACACAAGATCCTTTTCCCGTGATAACTTGTCTCTTCACAAGCACACACGCACATGATGAATAGGCAACACTGCTACCAGGTAGGTCTTTACATCTCTTACTGAAAACAAGGCTCACGATTTGTGCACATACGAAATAGTAGGCTTTAGACCAGACTCCATTCTTTTTTAAGCAAAACTAAAAGGTGAACAAAATCTATTCATTATTCTGATTTGGTGCAAGTCACCCTGGTCAGATAAAGGAGAACAAGACAAGGTGAGTGAATCTCCTCACGCTGAAAAATATTTAATGGAATTACCCAACCAGGTAGACAAGTTCATGATTAAGAATTGTGTCAAGGGGCGCCTGGGTGGCGCAGTCGGTTAAGTGTCCGACTTCAGCCAGGTCACGATCTCGCGGTCCGTGAGTTCGAGCCCCGCGTCAGGCTCTGGGCTGATGGCTCGGAGCCTGGAGCCTGTTTCCAATTCTGTGTCTCCCTCTCTCTCTGCCCCTCGCCCGTTCATGCTCTGTCTCTCTCTGTCCCAAAAATAAAATAAAACGTTGAAAAAAAAAAAAAAGAATTGTGTCAAGGGCAATATGGCACACGTGACTAAGTGCAGTGTGAATCTGACCATTCACTCAACATATTCATTCTCTATTGCCACAGAAACAGCAGCTTAGAACAACACCCATTCATCAACTTCCATTCCTAGGGGTCACAAGCTGAGTACATCAGTGCCTCCTAGAGGCCACTCCTGGGCCCTTGCCTCAGGGACTGTCCATCCCAACAGCAGTTAACTTTCCTCACATAGAATCCGTCTCATGCTTAGCGTTTCCTCACAAAGAATCCCTCTGATGATTAGGGCTACTTGCCTGCAACCAACTGAAGAGATTTAATGAGGCTCAGATGATAGGTTACACCCACCCTGATAATTTCCCTATTTTAAGGGGAAATGATCAGCAATCTTAGCATCTACAAAATCTCTTTGCCATATACGGTAAGATGATCAAGGGAGGAACACCAATGGTAGAAGGTCATTGGAGTCATTTTAGAATTTTGCCTCCTATACCTAGTAACATCTCACCAATGGAACCACATTGTTAAGATGACAAGAAAATAAAAATAAAAAATCCACTAATTTGCCTCCATCCCTCCCTATTTCGATGGCTAATTTCAACTATAAGGAACTGTGGCCTTCAATGGGGTCTAAGTTTCAGAGTCACACGTGAATTTTAGAGTTCCACTTCTGCCCCTGACCAACTCTGTGATGACAGACCTATCCATTCATCTCACAGAACCACAAGTTCTACATTTGGAAAGGAAAAGAAGGAAATAATACACATTCCATAGGGTTTTTATGAAAATTAAATGAGCTAATAAATGTAAAAAAATATTTAGTTCTATGTTTTCTACATAGCAGGCACTGAAAAGAAATCCCTATGCTCAATCTAGCCTTCTCCCATGAAATTGCAGGTGGGCTATTAGTACAGTATTTATTTCAACCCCTATGACCTCAGGCACTTGGCATCTTTTAAAGCACCCACATGCGTCAACTTTTTGCAACACTCAAATTAAGACAGAGCGATAAGCCACCAGCAGATGAGTACTGAAAATTACTTCTGGGTATACCAATATTCATGGAGTTGGGCTACACCAGTTAATATCAATGTATATTTAGTGGGAGAACTTGATATACATAAGAAAAAAAGAATAAACTTCCAGCAAATTTGATTTCAAGTGTAATGCCAATAAGCTCTGCAAAAGTTCTGTTAATTTTATAGCAATTCTACTTATGTAATGTTTAGTTTTGAGAGAGACAGAGACAGACAGACAGAGACAGAGCACAGGCAGGGGTGGGGCAAAGAGAGAGGGAGACATAGAATCTGAAGCAGGGTCCAGGCTCTGAGCTGCCAGCACAGAGCCCAACACAGGGCTGAACTCATGAGCCGTGAGATCATGACCTGAGCCGAAGTCAGACACTCAACTGACTGAGCCACCCAGGTGCCCCATTGTAGCAATCCTATTTTTTTTTTTTCAACGTTTATTTATTTTTGGGACAGAGAGAGACAGAGCATGAGCGGGGGAGGGGCAGAGAGAGAGGGAGACACAGAATCGGAAACAGGCTCCAGGCTCTGAGCCATCAGCCCAGAGCCTGACGCGGGGCTCGAACTCACGGACCGCGAGATCGTGACCTGGCTGAAGTCGGACGCTTAACCGACTGCGCCACCCAGGCGCCCCTGTAGCAATCCTATTTTTAAGGAAAGTACTCCCTAGTATTCAGCCTATCTCTTTGTCTATTAACATATAAACATACTAATAGTTGTGCTTGTCATGGTTCAGAAAACTCCAATGATTTAAAATAAATATACTCGTGCCCATTCTGCAGATGAAATGTGAGGGTAATTCAAATAGCTCCTCCAGGATTGTTAAAAAGTTAATGGCAGGATTAGGAAAATTCCAGAGGGATCATCTCCCAGAGCAGAGCAAGCCCCAAGTCCTACACCAAGCCATGGACCATGACGTTACCTTCACTATCACCCCTGCATCCTCCAAATACGTCTAACCCTCATATTCATACAGCTTGGTGAAATGAGCATAAACCATTTGCAAATTGTGAGTCAGCCCAGATCATGGTTTCATTTGCTAAGAGCTGAGCACCGCTTGCCGATTCCAAGTACCTACAGTCTGGGTTCAGAAAGATTGTATTCTCAAGGTTTTTTTATTCCTGTTCTTCCATACAAAGCATCCTAGAAAAATCACTCACTTTATAATCAGTTATTGGTAATAACTGAGCAATGGATGTGGAAAGTCAGAGACTTGAAGGAAAACAGATGTTTCCAGGACTTTTTTTCTCTCTCTCTGATACCAGGAAAAGAAAAAAACAAAACAAAACAATTAAAAAAAAAAAAAAACAGAAAAAGTTGCCTTGAGTGCATTTTCTTCTAAAAAACAAACCAAAAAAAAAAAAAAACAAGTGAAAAAAGCTGCATTTCTCCCATAAATGAATTCAAAAGCACCAAGTATCAAAACTACCACCAGAATAATTACACTACACCAGATCAGAAAGTTGGCATTTTTATCGACTCATCTGCAACTATTCCAGAAATTTGGAAGCACAGGGCTGGTTTCTATCATTGGAGTTTGGAAAGTGGAAAAAAAAAATCTTTTTAAGCTAAAAGGATTTTGGAAATACATTACTGAGGAGAACTCTTAAGATTTTTTTCCACAATTAAAGTTTTAAGAATTTTTGGAGACTTTCTAACTTTTGGAAATGTGGGTGGATTCAAAAATTAGAATTATAATTTTTTTAATGAAGAAATGGCCATTTAAAGATCAAGGAATCATACTCATTAAGTTTTAAATGATCTGACAAGAGATAATGGAAATTGTTTTCCTGTTTGTGTATCTTGTCCAAGTCCTCTTTGATGCTTTGCTGGTTTCTTTTAATTGACCAATGTATTTCCGGCAAAAGAACTCAAGCTATGTAACATTCCCCTTGGACTGAGAGCTGTATTTCGATTGCCAAATCCCTAATACACCAAACCACAAAAGTATTTTGTCAATTAGAAAGTTAATATGGACGTTCTACCGGTTCCTAAAACTAGTTTATATGACTAAGACTTTATTTAAGGAAGACCAAATATTGAGAAACTAACTGGTTAGTAATGGGTAGTTTTTTACAGAGTCTGCAGAGGAACATGTAGTCTTTTCATTCAGGAAGAAGAGAATATACCTGGATGTTATCTATTTTATTACTTTTCTTCTTTTCCCTCGGTAAAGCTGGCCTGATTCTCAAATTAGTTTGTGCTCATGATCAAGTACCTTTTATTCCTAGAAGAATAACTGAACATTACTGTATCCGGTCTCCTCATTCCCACTGGTCATGAGTTCAAATGAAGCAAGCACAGTACAGTGATATTCCGAAAACACTGCTGGGACTGTATTACCTGCCCAAGCATTTATGGTGCTGCCTTCCAGAACACAAGCAGAATACTCCCTCCCCACCTTGCTTTCAAAGCATTCTACCAAAATCCCAGTAGGGGTTTTCCATCACTGTACAGACCTTGCTCAGTCTGGACTGGACCCTCCACACGTCCCCAAAAGCCAATACCCCTTCACTTTTCCCAACACTGTACTTTCCTGGTGTCGGTCACCTTTGGGGACAGCACATCCCAATTCTTGCTTACCTTATTGATATCTTATCTCTACTAGTCATGTCATACTTTCCCCAAAAACTATTTTCAGAGCAAACCAGGTTATAAGGAATGTAACTCCATCATCAAACATTCAGAAAACAGAAATAAATTTTAAATGTGCACTAATTGTATCACCAAAAAATACTCTTACTTAACATCTTGATGTGATATTCCTCAAAAATTTTGTTATGGAATATCCTTTTTGATTTTTTTAATGTTTTATTATTTATTTTTTGAGAGAAAGTCAGAGTGTGAGCAGGGGAGGGGCAGAGAGAGAGAGGGAGACACAGAGTCCGAAGCAGGCTTCAGGCTCAGAGCTGTCAGCACAGAGCCCATTGCGGGGCTCGAACCCACAGACTGTGAGATCATGACCTGAGCCGAGGTCGAATGCTTAGCCAGCTGAGCCACCCAGGCACCCCTAGAATATACTTTAAAAATGGTATCCTACTGTTCATAATACTGCCTGAGCTCTATTTTTATCAGCGACTGCATTAGAGACATCCTAAGACGTATCCTGTCACACCTTGCCCCTCCAGTCTTCTGAGGCTGTGTCATCTCAGCACCCCACAGAGTTGTACCAACACAGAGTGTGAGACACAAACACATAGAGAGCTACACAATGACTAATATATTGCAGCTTTTGCCATTTATGATGATTGGAGTAAAAATAAATTCACTGATGTGTCGTGAATTTTCAGTTAAATTTTATGTAATGCTTTGTCTCAAAGAAAAACAAGTAAGTTGTCTTATAAATGTATTTACTAGACTTATATGATAGAAATATAAATACACAAGCATCTGTTAAATTGCATCAGAAAAGATTCTAAAAAGGAAGATGGTTCTAGAAAGATAAGGTTCTCTAAAATTCTGATAATATCTTTAAAGTGACCCTATAAGCCAAAAAAAAAAAAAAAAGGTGGGAGCAAGACATCAAGCCACAGTTTTGACTACATGGAAACATCCTTGAACATCAACTAGCGTGTCTCAAACTTGAGTAATGAATGGATCCATGTCAAGTGTGTGGGAATCTCTTTTGGATATGAAGCTGCATCTGTGGATTCATGCTGTGATTCACAGTGTAAGAAACTGACTTTTTTTTTAAATTTTAGACACAAAGAGAGTGTGCACAAGCTGGGGAGAGGGGCAGAGAGACAGACAGACAGAAAGAGAGAATCTTAAGCAGGCTCCATCCTACTAAGCACAGGGCCTTACACTGGGTCCCAACCCACAACCCTGGAATCATGACCTGAGTCAAAACCCAGAGCTGGGCGCTCAACTGACTGAGCCACGCAGGAGACCCAAGAAACGGAATTTTAAATGCGCTCTTAGAAAGCAGGAACTAGACACGAACATCTGGCTTGCTCTTGCCCATAGCTTCTTGGAGAGCAAAATTACCACAATTAGCACACATGTGATTAAGTTCCCTTAAGCCCTTTTTAGCAAGATAGAACCGGAGGATTCTAGCTCAGCTGGGGAATGAAAGTAACTTCTCTATTGCCAGGGAATCTAGAGGTGACAATCCAAATGGTGTTTTCAAGGGTGGTCTCGAGAGGTACCATAATTT
Source organism: Prionailurus bengalensis (assembly GCF_016509475.1). Lineage (NCBI taxonomy): Eukaryota > Metazoa > Chordata > Mammalia > Carnivora > Felidae > Prionailurus > Prionailurus bengalensis. The sequence continues at coordinate 8,123,165 of NC_057344.1, read as the reverse complement.
AAACTGAAGATGAACATAGTCAGGTAGCATTTATGTTCACTTGAACAAAGAATATAAGCCTTCTTCCTTTTTTCTCTTCTCGTGTCATCTACCAGTTCCCTCAAACTCCTTTGTTATTTTCTGCTCATAGTACTTTTCTATTTCCATCACATGGAAATCACTGTATTAGGGGCAGGGGTGAAAAATTTAGGTTCATTCAAGAAATAATTCAGTTATTACAAGTCTGTAGATATTCACACATTTTACGTCCCTTAGGTTTTTACTTTGACTCTGCTACATAATATGTTAATAATTTAAGGAAAATAGCCACGAAAAAGCAAAGGCAATGAAATTATTCCCAAAGTTATGGTATAGTAATTAATACAATTCAAATGCTGCAGTGGAGTTAAAGATTTTAATAGTTTTCTCAGTCACTACGGAAGTTATGAAATGAATTCTCAATAGAGCAGGAAAGTTTTTTCTCATCTTTAATATTTTTTGGTCAGCTTTTGATTATGAAGCTCATTAAAATTATGCTATACACACACACACACACACACACACACGCACACTTCAGTTTTATTCGGAAGTTTTCATTTTAATTAATTCTGCATAGATTTATTAACATTCTCAATAGAAATTTTCATCCAGAAGCTAGCTGTTACGAAGTACGGATATAAAATATGTATTGCTTTTCTGTCTAAAGTAATCCAGAAAACTCTCAAGGGCAGTTTTAGGTTTGTGGCAAGACTGAGGGGGAGGTGCAGCGAGTTCCCATATGTGCCCTGCCCACCCCCCCCAACCCGTCCCGTTACCAACGTCCCACCAGAGTGGTACATTCGTCACAACTGGTGAACCTATACTAACATATCATTATCAGTCAAAATCCAGAGTTTACCTTAGAGTTCCCTCTTTATGCAGTGCATTCTGAGTTGGAAATACACAAAATGACGTGCGTCCATCATTATATTATCATACAGAGTATTTTTCCTTTCCTAAAAATCCTCCATACCCGACCTGTAACACCCATCCTCCTCCCCCTACTCTCTTTAATTCCTGGCGATCACTGATCTTTCTACAGTCTCCATAGTTCTGCCTTATGTAGAATGTCACGTGGTTGGAGGCACACAGCATGTAGCCTTTTCAAATTGGCTCCTTTTACTTACCGATAGGCATTCAGGACCCCTCCATGTCTTTTCATGGCTTGACAGCTTATTTCTTTTTAGCACTAATACTCCACTCTTTGGATATAACACAGTGTCTTTATTTACCTACTAAAGGACATCTTGGTTGCTTCCAACTTTAATCAACTATGAATAAAGCTGCTAAAACCATCTGTGTGCAAGTATATGACATATTTTCAATTCCTTGGGGTAAATAGCAAGGAGCAGGACTGCTGAATTGTATGTTAAAAGTATGGTTACTTTTCTAAGAAACCCCCGAACTGTCTTCCAAAATGGCAGCACCATTTTGCAGGTCTACCAGCGATGAATGAGAGTTCCTGTTGCTCCACATCCTCACCAGCATTTGATGTTGTCAGTTTTCTGGATTTTGGCCATTCTAATAGATGTGCAGTAGTATCTCGCCATTTCAATTTGTATTTCTCTCATAATTCATGATGTGCAGCATTTTTCCATATGCTTATTTGCCATCTGTGTATTTTGTTTGGTGAGGTATCTGTTAAGGTCTGTGGCCCATTTTTAAATCGTATTTTCTTTTTCTGAAGTTTTAAGAGTTCTTTGTATATGTTTATAACAAATTCATCAGATATGTCTTCTGCAAATATTTTTTCCAGTCTGTGGCTTGTCTTCTTGTTATTTTAACATTGTCGTTCATAGAGCAGAAATTTTCAACATTACTGAATTCCAGCTTATTACTTATTTCATAGGTTGTGCTTTGGTGTTGTATCTAAAAAGTTATTGCCATACCCAAGGTCATCCACGTTTTCTCCAGTGCTCTCTTCTAGGTGTTTTATAGTTTTTCATTTTACATTTAGTTCTGTGATCCATTTTGAGTTAATTTTTAAGGTACAAGGTTCTTGTCTAGATGCATTTTTTTTTGTATGTGGATATCCAGTTAACCTAGTACCATTTGTTGAGACACTCTTTTTGCTTCACTGTTTTACCTTTGATCCTTTGTCAAAAACCAAATGACTATACTTACAAGGGTCTATTTCTGGGCTCTCTATTCTGTTCCATTGATGGATTCAACTTTCTTTTCCATCAACACACCCTGTCTTGAATACTGTAGCTTTACAGGAAGTCTTGAAGTCGAGTAGGGTCAGTGCTCCAATTTTTCTTCAATCTTGTGTTGGCTATTCTGGGTCTTTTCCACATCCTATAAACTTTAGAATCAGTTTCTTAATCCCTACATAACTCTGGAATTTTGATTAGGATCTTATTGAATCTCTATAGATCTATATTTCTACCTTGGAAATATGGAGCCTTTCTTTCCTGCCTCATAAAGTATCTCTCCATTCATTTAGTTCTTTGATTTCATTCATACTAGAGTTTTATAGTTTTCTCCATAAAGATCTTATACATATTTTGTTAGCCTCATACTTAAGTATTTCATTTCTTGGTCGTTAATGTAAATGGTATTTTGTTTTTAATCTCAAATTCCACTTGTACATTGCTGATCTAGAGGAAAGCAATGGATTTTACATATTCACTTTGCATCCGACAACCTTGCTACAGTCACTTAATAGTTCCAGAAGTTGATTCTTTCAGATTCTCTACTTAGACAATCATGTCATCTGTGAGCAGTTTTCTCTCTTCCTTAGCAGTCTAAATACCTTTCATTTCCTCCTCTTGTTTTATAGCATTAGCTGGGATTTCCAGTACAGTGTTGAAGTCAAATGAAGAGGGGTCATTCTTGCCTTGTTCCTCATCTCAGTAGGTAAAGCTTTGAGTTTCTCACCATTAAATATGATGTTATTTGTAGGTTTTGTGCAGATGTTCTTTATCAAATTGAGTAAGTTCCCTATTCCTAGTTTACAATATGTCACTTTTTAAGCATTTTTTAAATGATCAGTCTTAAAAAAAATCAGTATTCATAAGCCATCAATTTTAATTTGTAAAATATTTAAGTGACCCACCGAAACCCTTTATTTCTACAAATCATTAAATGCAAGGAATTTTAGGTCACTTCTGAAAATGATACAGTCGCAGAACACATGTTGATTTATATTCAAGGAGACTAGGTTTTTTTCTGAAGTCTTAAAATTATATGGAATATTAAGTAATTCAAGTACCTAAACATTAATTTTTCGTCAGAGTTTTTGAATATAACACATTTGATTCATTTAAGATAACCAGTGACATCTGATGATATTCTCATTTACTCAACAAACATTTATTGGATGCCCACTTTGTTTTAGAAGCTGCTGTCCCTGAGTCAAATGGTCAGCAAATCTTCCAAAATCTTTAATTACAGTAAAATGCACATAAGCTTTATTGTTTGGATCATTTCTAAATATATATAGTTCTAGGGAGCCAAGGATACTTACATTATTGTTCAACCAGTCTCCAAAGCTTTTTTACCTTGCAAAACTAGAACTTTAGAGCCATTCAACAACTTTCCATTTTCCCTTCCCCCAGGTGCTGGCAACAAACATTTTACTTTGTCTATAGATTTGATTGTTCTAGATACCTTATATAAGTGGAATCTCACAATATTTGTCTCTTTGTGACTGGCTTGTTTCACTTAGCATAATACTTCCCAGTATCATCTATCTTGTAGCATATGTCCAAATTTTCTTCCTTCCTAAGTCCGAATAATACTCATTGCAAGTAAATTCCACATTTTGTATATCCATTCATCTGTCAACAGATACTTGGGTTGCTTGTGCCTCGTGACTCTTGTGAATAACGCTGCTGTAAACATTGGTGCACCACTATCTCTTCTGAAAACTTGCTTCCAATTCCTTTTGATGTATATCCAGAATGTAAATTTCTGGATCGTACAGTAATTCTGTTAATTTTTTGAGCAATTGCCATACCAGTTTCCAGTGGCAGAACCATTTTACATTCCCCCCCAACAGGTTCTAATGTCTCCACAGCCCTAACACCTGTTGTTTTCTGTATTTTGGTAGCAGCCGTCCCAATGGTGTGAGGTGATAGGTCATTGTGATATGAATTTGCATCTCCCTAAGGATCAGTGACGATGGACATCTCATACACTTATTGGGTATTTGTAAATCTTTGGAGAAATATCTCTTCAAGACTTTTGTGCATTTTTAAATCATGTTATTTTGTTAACTTGTCGAAGGTTTTATATATTCTGACTATTAAGTGCTTCTCAGCTATAGGGTTTGTAAGTATCTTCTCCCATTATGTAGGTTATGGACTGAATTGTGTCCCCCCCAAAAGTCACCAAAAGTCACATGTTGAAATCCCAACTTGTAGGTCCTCACAATGGGACCATATTTAGAGCTATGGACTTCAAGGTGGTAATTAAGGTGAAATGAGGTCACATGGGTAGACATTAATCCAACAGGACCGGTTGGTACCTTTCAGAAGAGGAGATTAGAACACAGGTGCAAGACCATGTGAGGACACAGAGAGAAGGTAGCCATACATGAGCCACAGGGAGAGGACTTAGAAGAAACCAACCCTGCAGACACTTTGATCTTGGACTTCTAGTCACCCGGACTGTAAGAAGATATTTTTCTACTGTTTAAGCCATCCAGTCTGTGGCATTTTGTTACAGCAGACCCAGAAAACTAGTACACTGCAGGTTACCTTTTCATTCTTTACCCTGTTGTTGGTGCCTTTGGTGAACAGACTGCAAAAATAACTTTACAATAAGTAAATGGGGTTAATGTACATTAGATTATAGTACATTATTTACAAATTACATCACATTATTTCTTTTGAATAACAATTATGTCTCCATAATCTGGCATACTTAATTCTGATTCCCAGTTTTGCCATATATGATCTATGTGATCTTGAGCAAGTTTCTTAACCAAAATGCCCCAGATTCCCCACGTAAAAAATGGGAATAATAAGCTTTTCTTCATAACCGTTGTGGACATTAAAGTAATGCATGTATACTTGACATGAATTTCATTCTATTTGTTCAGTAAATCCAAAATGTATTATTTTTCTTTATGATTTTCTCTTTTGAGACAATAGGTATCTGATGACAAAAATAGATATTGGCCAACTATGGAAGAACTCAGTCGTGCCAGACTTTAAACTCAACGAAGTAGCATCTTAGATGTGAGGAATTTACATAACATCTCAGCATTAGGAAAGAATACTTGTTCCCAGATATTGACATCTGTCCAAACTGAAATCTCTGAGTTACCATGCTTTTCAATCCTAGGACGTGGTCAACCGAGCACAGACATGTGCCAAGATTCCAGTCTTCCTGGTATTCTCTGGTTGCTCGTCCAGATGACTTACATCTTCCTTGACTTTGACTCTGCAGGACCTTATTTCCAACCAACCCTACCCTTTTTTGAAATTTTGAGGAACACAGATGAGTTCGAGGAAACACAGAAGCAAATGAATTTAATCAAGCTTTTCCCATCTCAACAAGTGACGCTGCCATTTCTCAACTTCTGCTACCGTGACAGGCAGAAGTCAGGAAAACCCGTGTCTTGTCTGCTTTCTTAAAGCGAAAAGATTATTTCTGCACCAATTTTCTCAACTGAAGGCTAAGCCGTCAAAGGCTAATCTGGAGAGGAGGTGAGGGGCATACGTGGTCCCTATAAAGATACACTCGATGTGCTTTTTGCCCATCTCCAATTTGCTTTCCTTTTTGTAGCCCATGGAATCTTAATTCTGATCTCAGTGATCGGGGAAGGGGGGGAACCTAACTCTTCCTGTATATTCTATTTATTGTTTAGGTGGGGAATGTTGGCTCTAACTATTCAATATATACAAATTAAAACTTATTACTAGGTATTTCCTCAAAGAATACAAAAATACGGATTCAAAGGGATACACCCCCCTCCCCCAGTATTTATAGCAGCATTATATACAATAGCCAAATTATGGAAAGAGCCCAAATATCCATCAACTGATGAATGGATAACAAAGATGTGGTGCATATATATACATATATATAAAAATACATATATATTTATAAATATACCCACATACATATGTATACATGTGTATATACATATGTATATGTGCATATATATACACAATGGAATATTAGTCATAAAAAAATGAAATCTTGCCATTTGCAACCACACGGATGCAGCTAAAGTATTACGCTAAGCGAAATGTCAGTCAGAGAAAGACAAACAACCATGTGATTTTGCTTATATGTGGAATTTAATAAACAAAACAAATGAACATGGAGGGGGGTGGGGAAGAGGCAAACCAAGAAAGAGACTCTTACCTACAGAGAATAAACTGATGGTTACTGGAGGGGAGCTGCTGGAGGGGACGGCTTAATAGTTGAGGGGCTGAAGGAGGGCTGTTGTGATGAGCCCTGGATGTGGTGTGGAAGGGATGAATCACTAAATTCTACTCCTGAAACTGATACTGCACTGTAGGCTAACTAGTTGGAATTTAAATAAAAACTTGGAGGGAAAAAAAAAAAAAAACCCTCAAAAGAGGTTTTTCCTCAATGACACGTACTTTACCTTGCGGTTCCAAAGTCTACCTTAAAGCCACAAAACCTCTTCAGATCCCTGGTGGGTAAGAACTCTACCCTGAGGGCAGTATCACTCACCCTTCACGCCCTGCTCCCTGAATCTGAGAGGTGGGCGGTGGGCGGGGTAAGGAGACAGATCTGGAAATGCTACAAGGGGTGCGTTAGTCTTCCTGATTTTACTCCCCCACGCATGTCAAGTACTCACAACACTGCCAGCTATACAGTAAGCACTGATTTGTTTTAAACCTGTAGATTATCAGAGAGTGTATTATCTATTTACAAGGAAAATGAAGTGCAAACGTTGACTTACCGGCTCACCATCCGGGCAACTGGGAGAGTCCCAGCTAAAACCTGAGTTCCCCGCTACTTCCCCCTTCCCTTTGCAGAACACCGAGCAGCCCCAGACAGTCGGTTACAAGAGATGCTAAGTTGTTCTTCAAACTGAGCTGTTGCCAAGGCAGTAGCTCATAAATCTATCTACTTTTAAATAAAAATTCAACAGAGCTAAGATTAAAAAAACACCTTTTGAAATATTTTGCAAGTTATAGGCCTTTCCCTAATACTTTATCAATTTTTAAGTGATTTCTCTGCCGTAAAAAAAAATGAATGCACAAGAGCGTAAAAGCTCAGTGTTTTGGTAGGCCTTGGAGGAGGAATGCTTTGGGGATCTTCTGTACACACTTTGTACCATTTCTACGTAACTCCTCTTGTTCCAGAAAGTAGGACTTGAAAGAGGTCCAAGGTTGTTAAGCGTGTGAAGGTGAAAGACAAAGTGTGCACTAATGAATGTTCCTAAATCAACTTTCAGGATGAGGAGTAAAATGAGAAACAAGAGTGATAATAGTGTTTGCTAGACAAAATTGCGGGGCCAGATTTTAGGTATTTTATGAGCTCGGTGGAGTTTCCTGATACCATCTTTAAATGCCGCCCCCCCCCCTTAAATATAATAAGTGAGGGTGACAGATTTTACGTGGACTCATACCAGTTTTTATAGAAAATAAAGGAACATGCAGTTCAATTTAGGCAAAGTAGGCAGCAAAAATTTTCAGGTTCCCAAATTACCCATGAATGGGATCTGTATATATCATACACTTGTACAATTCAAACGTCAGTGATAGAAAAAAAGACTTTAATGGTGAATTTTTGCCTAAAAATTCCACCCAAATGATTTTTTTTCCAATTCACTTATTAACCAGAATGTGTTCTTATTCTGTTAAAAGAAAAAAAAGGAAGAGAAAAATAACCTTAAAGTATAAATATTTTCTCCTGTGATTAACCAAACGTGTGTTATATAACATCACTGATAAGAACCCCATATACATACAAATGTAACAATCATTTATTTAATGCGGATACAGTAAAACTGCCCAATAAAAGTTTTTGAGATTGCTAGATCGTCAACATCCGTGAGCAAGTGTGGTCTTGAATCCTGAGAAAATAACGTATCATAACATGTCAGATATTCCTTAACAGCTTGGCAAACCACAGCATTAAATTTTATACATCAAGGAAAGGCTTCAAATAAGGTTTGGGAACACGCTGATGATTCAGGAAGAAATAGGATTTGTTAACCCCCAATGGATTTGCCAAATATATGAACATTTTGTTCAATTTCATCTCATGTGGCTTTTACCCAATTTTTTAGAGGAAAAAAAATAGAAAAAATGTTAGACTTCATTTATATGCAATAGTGTTTTTAGGTATATGTATATGTCATGTGACCATTGAATTTTACTTTGGAGATAGTCAAATATAAACTTGAAATTTTTAATTTTTCTTTTTTTAGTGGTTAAATATACTATAGCTATGAATGCAAAGTTGGGTAGAGAGGTGTAGAGTTGGCTTTCTTGCTTTCTTAAGGAGGTCCAAGCTGGCCTCAACACTCTATTAGTGGAAATGCAGGCTTGAATCTGAGCGTCAAGTACCATAATGCCTCACAACAGCCACAGTCACTGTTACCAAATTCCAGATACGTTGAGTTTACTCTTAAATGAGTTTGCTGCCTCCCTCAGCTGTGATAATGCCAAATTAGTGTCAGAACCCTGACCATATAATCGTTACCCTGAAAGCTAAATGCCTCTCTTCCAATCTCCATCCTTGTTCCCATAAACGAAATGGAGTATATATGAATCTTTTTGTTCAAATTGTCCATTTCCTCTGTAAAGTTGCATTCAGGTCACGCCCGTGTTTGTGCCGAAAAGTTTGAGAAAGCAAGTTAAAAACTTAAAAATAGAACTACCCGGCGATCCAGGAATCTCACCAGTGGGTATTTACCCAAAAAATACAAAAGCACTAATTCAAAGGGATAAGTGCACCCCTACGTTTACTGCAGTGTTATTTACAATAGCCAAGATAGGGAAGCAGCCCAAATGCCCACTGATTACTGAGTGGATAAAGATGAGATGGTATATATATACAAGGGGATATTATTCAGCTATTAAAAAGACCGAAATCTTGCCATTTATAGTAATATGGATGGAGCTGGAGAGTATAATGTTAAGTGAAATAATTCAGAGAAAAGCAAATACCATATGATTTCACTCAAGTAGAATTTATGAAACAAAAGCAAGCGAAACAGAGAGAGAGAGAGAGAGAGAGAGAGAGAGAGAGAGAGAGAGAGAGAGGCAAACCAAGAAAGACACTCTTAACTACAGAGAACAAGCTGAGGGTCACCAGAGGGCAGGTGGATGGGGGGTGGGGACAATAGGGGATGGGGATTAAAGGGCACACTCACTAGAATGAGCTCTGAGTAATGTAGAGAATTGCTGAGTCACTATGTTGTACACGTGAAATTAATATAATACTGTATGTGGACAACACTGGAATTAAAAAAAAAAAAAAACCTTAGAAAAAAGAAGTTTGAGTAACTTTTCTGTTTTCTATTGGAGGAGCCAAGATTCATAAGGTGGGAAATTCCCTTAAGTTAGCGAAAGTACTTAAACTGAGCGGCGTAGCCAGAAAATATGACGAATAACACCAACAATGACTAGGTATGCTTTGATTTTTTTTTTAGCTTTTTTTTTTTTTGAATTCACATGAAATTTTAAGAAATAATGCAAAGAGATCCTAGGGACCCTTTACCAGTTTTCTCCAAAAGTATACTATACCACAACCAGAAGAGTGACACTGATCAGAGATACAGACCATTTCCTTAACCACTGGGATTCCTCATGTTGTCCGTTTATATCCATGCCTACTCCCTTTGGTTCCCATCATCCCCCCTTTCCCCTGACACCACCCCATACCTAACTCTTAGCAACTACTAACCCATTCTCCATTTCTGTAATATTGCCATTTTAAGAAAGCTAGATACACGGGATCATTTAGTACGGAATCTTTCAGGACTGGCTTTGTTCCATTCTGGATAATTCTCTGAGATACACACAAGTTTAGGTGTGCCATTAGTTCATTCCTTTTCATTGCTCAGTGGTATTACATGGTGTAAATTTACCACATGGTACTGAACCACCAACTTATTGAAGAACATCTGGGTGTTTCCACTTTGGGACTTTTATGAATAAAACTGCAAAGAACACTGGTGTATAGAGTTTCAGTGTGAACCTAAGTTTTCCTTCTCTGATATAAGTGTTCTGAAGTCCAATAACTAGGTTTTATGTAGTAGCATGCTTTGCTTTTATTTTTTTTCTAATTTTTTAATGTTTTTATTTGTTTTTGAGAGAGAGAGACAGAGCATGAGCAGGGGAGGGGCAGAGAGAGGAGGAGACACAGAATCCAAAGCCGGCTCCAGACTCGGAGCTGTCAGCTCGACGTGGGGCTCGAACTCACAAACTGTGAGATCATGACCTGAGCTGAAGTCGGATGCTTAATCGACTGAGCCACCCAGGCGCCCCACAGCATGCTTTGTTGTTTTTTTTTTTTAATTTTTTTTTTCAACGTTTATTTATTTTTGGGACAGAGAGAGACAGAGCATGAACGGGGGAGGGGAAGAGAGAGAGGGAGACATAGAATCGGAAACAGGCTCCAGGCTCTGAGCCATCAGCCCAGAGCCTGACGCGGGGCTCGAACTCACGGACCGCGAGATCGTGACCTGGCTGAAGTCCGACGCTTAACCGACTGCGCCACCCAGGCGCCCCATCATGCTTTGTTTTTAAAGGAGAGGCCAAATTCTTTTCCAGAAGGGCTGTACTATTTTATATTCCATACAACAATGTGTATGCAACTGATTCAGTCTCTCGGCATCCTTTCTAGTATCGGGTGTTGTCAGCTTTTTTTTTTAATCTGAGCCATTCTGATAGGGGCATCATGTTCTCTAATTTTAGTTTAAAATTAAATTTTAATTTTATTTTCCCTAATGGCAAATGATGTTGAACGTTATTTCAAGTGCTTCTTTCCCATCTGTATGTACTCATCTGTTGCCTTCATGTGTTTTGCCCATTCTCCAATGGAATTGTTTGTGCTTTATTTCTGTTGAGTGCTCACAGTTTTTTGTATATTCTAGAGAGGAGTCCTTTGTCAAACAGACAGTTTGAAGATATTTATCGTCTTTGACATCTTTGTCAATTCTCTTCATGTGGGCTTTTATGGCGCAATGTTGAAATTTATCAAATTTGCCTTTTATGGATTCCACCTTGGGTGTCAAATCTAAGAATTCTTTGCCTAACCCTAGATCCCAAAGATTGCATGCCTTTTTTTCCCCGAAAAGCTTATAAAGCTTAAAGTCTTATCTATCACACCTAAGTCCTTGTTTTGTTTTGAGTTAATTTTTCTATAGAGTATGAAGCCTGGAGTATGACTATAGAGAATCTATAGAGATTCATTCTTCTGCCTATGAATGTCCAATGGCTCCAGCAGCATTTGTTGACAAGTTTATGCCTCTTCTATTGAATTGCTTTTGTACCTTTGTCAGAAATCAGTTGGGCTTGTTTGTTTGGGTCTATTCCTGGGATCTCTATTCTGTTCCACTGATCTTTGTATCTGGGGTTCCACCAATGCATCACAGGCTTGATTCCTAGGACATTGTAATATGCCTTTAAATTGGGCAGCACAGCTCTATCTAGCTTATTCTTTATACATTTTTCTATTTTTTAAACAAAATTTTTTTAATGTTTATTTATTATTGAGAGACCGAGAGAGACAGAGTGTGAGCATGGGAGGGGCAGAGAGAGGTGGAGACACGAATCCAAAGCAGGCTCCGGGCTCTGAACTGTCAGCACAGAGCCCGACGTGGGGCTCGAACTCACAAACTGTGAGATCATGACCTGAACCGAAGTCGGACACTCAACCGACTGAGCCACCCAGACAACCCACATTTTTCTATTTTTAAAGCTATTATGTGTTCAAGTTCTTTTCAGCCCCCCTCCCGTTTCTTCTGTCCTTCCAAAACTTCTAGGACACAAATGTTAGCTATACTCTGTAGAATCCCTCACACTCTGTTCATCCTTTTTTCCAAGTCTATCTTCTTTTTTTTTTCAGATTGGGTAATTTCTCTTGTTCACTCTTCCAGTCCACGGATTCTTTCCTCTGACTTCTCTCTTCTGCTCTTAATCTCATCCACAGAGCTTTAATTTTCACTTCTTCTATTATCTGGACCTACAAATTCCATTTGGTTCTTCTTTTTATCTTCTATTCGTTGCTTCTTTGTAATTTGTGCTGAGGCTCTCTTTAAAAAAAACTTCATTGAAATGAACTTCATTGTTCATTGAAATGTTTTTATGATGGTTGCATTAAGCCTCTAACATCTCTGCCGTCTCAATGCTGGTATGTACTGGTTGCCTTTTGTATTGAAATTGTCATTTTCCTGGATCTTGACACAAGTGATTTCCGGTTAAAATCTGAACAATTTGTCTATTCAGTTATGAGACTCTGGACATTCTTTAAACCTTATATGTTACTTCATCTCCATGACACGGCTTCAGCAAGGAAAGTGAGGACTATTCCCTTGTTGCTGCCAGGTAGGGGTAGAAATCCAGATTCCTCACTTGTCTTCTTTTGACACTGGGGCCCATGGTTGGGTGTGGGGCCACAGGTTCCTTGTCATTCCTTTAGGTCTCCACTGATAACACCCTGAAAGAAAGGGGTAGGAATTCCTTCTTTACTGCTCCCTGTTTGTCCTCCACTGACACAACGGAAACGTGTCTCAATGCCCCTGGGCTGGGGCAAAAATCCTCCACTTAGATCACCTCAGCAGGCAGGTGGAGGGATGACGCAATACTCACAGATAGGAATGGAAGCTGTGGCTCCCCCATCATCACCACAGATACTGTGGAGGGAGGTGCATCATTACCACCTGGAAGAAATGAAAGTTCCAGCTCCTTACTTGACCTCTGCTACAACCATGGCAGGTGGATTGGAGAACCTCATTACAGTCTGAGGACAGCGGAGGTTACCCACTCAACCTCTGTTGGCACAGAGTGGGAATGGGGCACGACTTTTTCTGTGGTATTTGGCTAGAGTAGAGCAATTATTGTCTAAAAGGTTTCTTGCTAGGCTTCCCCTTTCCTGGTCCTTTGGCTAGAAGGAGGAGGCTTTTAGTGAGGAATTTTTTTGTCTGTACCTGTTGGGTAGGTCTGGATTTCCAACTAATTCATCTCCGAGTCTGGGATAGAGGAGGCTAAAAGAAAACCCAGGGAAGATGCTCCTATGTTAATCCTTCATCCCCCAGTTTCCCAGCCAGTCTTCCCTCTTTTCTCCACTTGTCAGAGTTTATATATACGGGCTGTGGCCTTTAGATGTTCTTATAGAAGGAAAGAGGAAAGAGTATACCTACTTCTTCCCACACGCAAAGTCCTATGGTGTAACTTTTAAATGGCGAGATTCCAAAGGCAGAAGCGGAAAACTTCACGTTATTAGTGATTTCCCATCACACACCATTGGGCCTGCTTTAAACTACTATTGGAAAATTTACATGAGAAATCACAACTGGAAACCTACATGTAGAAAATACTAATAAATAGTATTCTTGTAATTAAAAGCATGCTAACATATATAGCAACTCCCTGTATTAGTGTATTTCCACGTATCTAAAATTTACTTGAAAAGCAGAACACTATTGGCCGACTACTCCAAAATGATTATTCTCTCTCATTTTTTTGATGGGAAAGGAGAAAACCATATGATGTGAGAAATGCTTTTGGATCATCGGCCTGAACTAAGTGACTTTTCCCACAGTTTTATCAGTTGTTGATTATCATTATCATTGGACTAGGTCACCCTAGTTGTCAGGTAAAAGTCATCTGGAGAACTTCCCTTGGGGAATAAAAATGCAAAACTGTGTATGGAGATTCAGGAACAACCACTTGTATTCCGGATGGGAAAACAGTTTTAATCCATGTATGTTTACTTAGGAGGTTATCACATCATAAAGCAATAGATGTTGAAAACCCAATGAGAATTGGTTACGATAAGAAAAATATTCTAAATGGTAACAAAAGCACTTCATTGTATAGGCTCTGATTTTTAGTATAAGAAGTCTGAAAGGCATGGTCTAAAGATTACATTTTTGCTGTGTGTACTTGAGGCCAAGATCCTGAATGAAAAAAAAAATCAGTACAGAATCAGTCATGTGGTTGTTTCTAATTATCTTGATTTTTAACTTCATTTAAGCACGGTCTTGAGTTCAACATCAATTTTGGTATATAATACACTACCCATAAAAACACGCAGACACATTGAAGAAAAAACTAAGAACAGAAATGGGAAATGACACGGGCACCTGGGTGGCTCAGTCAGTTAGGTGTCTGACTTCAGCTCATGGTTCATGAGTTTGAGCCCCGCATTGGGCTCTGTGCTGTCAGCAGAACTGGCTTCAGATCCTCTGTCTCCCTCTCTCTGTGCCCCTCCTGTGCTCACGCACATGTGCGTGTTCTCTCTCAAAATTTGATAAAACATTTAAAAAAAGAAATGGGGACATATAATATTAAAGGAGCTCAAGCATTTTCTAAAAATACACGTAGAATCTAACTTGGTTAAGATTGTATATTCACAATCTGTTTACGGTCACAAATCTAATCGTGAGAAAAAATACACTCTTTAGACTTTTTCCTATTAATCCATTTGTACTTTCTGCAGTAGTTTGACATTTCAGGGTCATTAAGAAAGGTCACAAGTGGTTAGAAATAAATATAACCAAGTTGGTAAAAGACCTGTACCCACAAAACTTTAAGATACTTATAAAAGAAACTGAAGAAGACACAAATGAGTAACAATATATTCTGTGTTCATGGAATGGAAGAATTGTTAAAATGTCTGTACTACCCAAAGCCATCCATAGATTCAATGCAATCTGGATTCAGATTATAAATGCCAGTTTTCATAGAAATAGAAAAAAAATTCATATGGAACCACAAAAGAAGCCAAATAGCTAACGTGATCTTGAGAAATGACAAAGTTGGAGGCATCCCGCTTTCTAATTTCAAACTGCACTGCAAAGCTGCAGGAATCAAAACAGGGTACTGGCATAAAAATGCACAAAGACCAATGGTACAGAATACAGGGCCCAGAAACAAACCCATGAACGTATGGCCAACTAAACACTCAATGGAGAAAAGATAGTTTCTTTAGTAAATGGTGTTTGGAAAAACAGATATTCTCACACAAAGGAGTGAAACTGGGTCACTCTGCTTACATGGGTCACATAAATTATCTTGAGATAGACTGAAGACTTCAAGTAAGATCTGGAATTTTCAAACTCTGAAATGAAAACATAGGCAAAAGCTCCTCGGCATTGGTCTTGGCCATGAATTTTTGGATGTAACACCAAAAGCATAAACGACAAAACCTTGGATATTTGGTTAATATCCAAAATATAAAAGAAACTCCTACAACTCAAGAATTAAAAAAAAAATAATCCTATTTTTTTAATTGGGGGAGGGGTGCCTGGGTGGCTCAGTCAGTTGAGTGTCCGACTTCGGCTCAGGTCTTAGTCTACAGTTGGTGAGTCTGAGCCCCACATCGGGCTCTGCACTGAGTGTGGAGCCTGCTTGGGATTCTCTATATTCCTCCCTCCCTCTCTCTGCCCTTCCTCTGCTTGTATGCCCTCTCCTGCTCTCAAAATAAATAAAATAAACTTAAAAAATAATTGAGGGAAGGACCTGAATAGGTAACTTCCAAAGAAGATATACCAATGACCAACTGGAACACGGAAAGATGCTCAACACCATGAATCAACAGGGATGTGCAAATCAAAACCACAATGCGGTATCGTCGCACTCCTGATAATGGGACTATTAGAAGAGATAAATGCTAGGGAGGATGTGAAGCGAAAGGAACGATTGTAGGATATTGGTGGGAATGTAAATTGGTAAACCACTACAGGAAACAGTATGGATGTTCCTCAAAAAATTAAAAATAGAACTACCATATGATCCAGCAGTTACACTTGTGTGTGTGTGTGTGTGTGTGTGTGTGTGTGTATACATATTCAAAGGAATGAAATAATTATCTCAAAGAAATATCTGCATCTCAGTGCTCACTGCAGTATTTTTTTTTATCACAGCCAAGACATGGAAACAATGTACGTGTCCGGTGATGGATGAATGGATAATGATGTATACAATGGAATATTATTCAGCCATAAAAAAGAAGGAAATGCTACATTTGCAACAACATGGATGAGCCCTCAGGACTTACACTAAGTCAGACAAATCACACAGAGCAAGACAAATACTGTATGATATCATATGTGGAACCTAAAAACAACAAACTCACAGAAACCAAGGAGACTGGTGGTTGCTGGAAGTGGCGGAAATGGTCACCCACAGGTTCAACATTCCAGTTATAAAAAACGACTAAGTTCTGGAGATGTAATGCAGATCATGGTGACTACAGTCAACACTCTTTTATACTTGGCAGTTGCTGAGACTGTGTCTTCAAAGTTTTCACCACAACAAGAAAGAGAGAGAGAGAAGGTGTTGACTGTGAGAATCATTTCATAATACAGAAGTATATGTCATCCTCTCATTGTACACCTCAAACAAGGTTACGTGCCAGTTGTATCTCAATAAAACTAGGAAAAACTTTCCTCTCAAGGTTTATATTTCTTTAGATTCCCTGGATGACTCCCACTTTTTTCTAGCATGATATCCAGCCCCAGTATTCATGCAGGTTTAATACTCTCTCGGTTCCCTGGTCTTGTCTACCACAAATGTTAGTTACTAAATGAAAACTGAATTTCCATCCTACTCCATCCCATTCCATCTTCTCCCTCCCACAGTCATAACCCTCCCACGGTCATACACTTGGCTGAGTCACTGTCAGTCTATAATCCTTAGATAATCTCAACTTGATGTACCTGACATATTTCCAGTTTATTTCCTCCAGAATTCTGAGTACAGTTTCAGTTGCACTGTACATTAACCCAGTATCTCCTATCATGAAAGATCCTGTCCCTTCTGATGCAATTTAAATTTCGTGGTCCACAATTATAATTAACACAAATAGGTCACAAAAGCATCGTTTTACAATTAGATTCAGGACCACGAATAAGGAATAGCTATGATCGATCCCTTGTCCGTCCTTATGTTGACAGACAAAACTTGACAAAACTCCACTCCTGCTTAAACCCAACTGTTTATTCTTCATCCATACACATGTGCCTCTCGCTCTCCTAGACAACTATTTTATTCCTCCTTCTCCATGTTCAAACCTCTCCAAATCCTACCCCAAACCTGTCAGCCTCCTATCTGGCAGAACATAAAAACAATCACAAGAGTGCTTCCCCAAGTTTCCTTCCACTACTCATGCATTTATCAGCCTCTGCTTTCTTACATTACACTTAACTCCGTTTACGTACTAGAACCTATTTAGATTTACCTCAAGCATAGAAGTTCCTAGGCTGCACGATTGCAGAAATGTTAGTGTATTTTCCTAACTCACATGTTAAGTCAGGTTCTCTGGAAAACAGAATCTGAAGTGCAGATTTGAGCGTGGAAAGTTCACTGGAGAGTGCTCTCAGAACGGCAGCTAGGAGGGACGCAGGACTGGTCTGTGATGCATTTGCAAAATATGCAACCACACTATGGCAGCTGTGGAGCAAGAATGGTCCTACAGAACTGTCTCAGATTAAGGCAAGAGGGTCAAGCCCTATGACCCTCTACTGACCAACTATCATATGCCAGACAGACTGGGCAAGGCAGCTTCCTTCAGCTAAGGATAATTAGTTGGGAAAAACTCAGTTGTGAGTTATTGGCAGCCAAGTCTGATTCCTAGAGCTTCTGGGGGAATGAATGTCATTGCTCCAGCATCTGGGTTTCCACCACAGAATCCACTACAGCTCACTACGGTCTAAGCAAATTCATTTGCTTCCTATAGTAAGTTCACCCCATCTTGGAAGAGCTCCTCCTGGAATCAGATTGGTCTTTTCTTGGGGAAATTAGTAGGAGGAAGGTTAGAACAAATGCCAGCCCCTTCTGCTGCACCATGTTGTAGGGCCACTAGTGAGACCCGCTGTCTCCTTCGGTACTATTCATTCTAGATTCTCTTACCCTGGGCTGGCATCCACACTCAACGAGGTGGCTTATCTGGTGGGGTAACCCAAACCACAGCCTTGAGTGAATTCTACTTCTGAATTCCATGACTTGATCAGGTGGTGGTACACCCTTCCCTATTTACAACCAAAACTGGGCAAGGAAGTAACCACAAAAAGATGTCCTAGCCCATCACCTAGGGGTCAAAGATGGTCTTTTCTGCCTACATGATGTAGCAGCAGCCTTAACTCGTCCTTATAAAGAAGAACAACTGCCCTAGCCAGGTGGTGATGCTTCTCCCTGCCTGCTTATCTCTTCCATGGAAGCCCCAAGGTCACCATACAACAGTCATAATAAAAATAAATCCTTGCGCTTATCCTTGGGCTGTTACTGCTCTTTGGATGCCAGAGGTGAAGGTCTCTTTACTTGCAGCCCAGGAGATGCTCTGTCACACTTCAACTGGGGATTAATGACCTTTCGTTTCTCACTTTCTTTGTCCAGTCCATCCATGGTACTCAAGAGAAGCCATCCAATTCCATAGTTCTTACAATCACTACTTAGTGATTCCTCACCCATTAGTGGTGAGGAATCGAGTTCCCCATCTCATTCTGGAGGCTCATCTCTAATAGAGCTGACTCACCCTACCTCTTGAGAAGAGATCGCGTGCTTCTCTTTCCCGACTCTGCATTCATGAAGATTAACTTAGTAGCTTAAAGTCTTCCAAGGTGGGAGGATTTATACCATGGAAGTTGACCCATGTTAGAAATCAAGTTGTTCCCCTCCCCTGCCCAGAGAGCCAGTTATTAAACATCTGCCAACACACCACTGGTTTTTCCCTTCTGTCCGCTTCTGGCACCAACTGTCTTCGGTTGGACTCCTGAGAAGCTAGACTTTGAGATGGAGATTTGTCTGCAGGAAGTTTACCGGGCTACTGAGAACAATATCTGTGAGGGAGTGAAGGAAGCAGAACTGGCCACTGAAAGTGGAAGGCAGTCTTGTCAATGGTCTCTGACAATCCCATCAGGAGTTCTAGAGTTGGGACTGTCCTACAGAGTGGCCCAGAATTCAAATAGGAAACTGAGCCTTTTATGCCTACAGTGATGAGTCAAAGGATGCCAGCCACCCCCAACAGAGGCTGTAACCCTAGGTGAGGCAGTTATCTTCCACTGAGGTCACTTCCTGTGGAGGAACCCAGCCATGAGCCATACGTAGCCAAAGAGCATTCCTCCAATACCTGGGGGATGGAGTGTTTCGGTCCTAAAAACAGGATGTGAACAACTGTGAGCATCCTTCCGTATCAGTAAGTATTCATCTCACTTTATTTCTTAAGTATATCATCTACTAAACAAACCTATTTTCCCCATTATACAATTCTCCAAAGAATTTTCTTATGGATAGGTATTTGTATACATTGATAATATTAATAGGGAAACCCCTAAGAAATATGTTTTTTTAAGGGGTTGTATTCATGGCTTGAGCAGCCAGCACTTTCACCAACACTAGTTAGTATTTACAAATATGACAGATGAAAAATGTAATTAAGTTTTGGTTAAACTGGACTTCTTACTAATGCAATTGAACATATCATACATATTTAATGCTGACTGTATTTCTAAAATTGTGTTCTTCCCGCTTTTCTTGCTCTGAATATTTTTCCTTATTGAATTGAAAGGGCTTTTTTAAAAAAATGTTTATTTTGAGAGAGACAGAGAGAGAGAGAGAGAGAGAGTGCATGAGCAGGGTAGGGGCAGAGAGAGGCAAGGAGGGAGAGAGAGAGGGAGAGAGAGAAGCCCAGGCAGGCTCTGTGTCATTGGAGGAGAGCAACGCAGGGCTCAATCTCACCAATGCTGAGATCATGACCTGACACCAATCAAGTCTAGCCCCATTTTAGGATTACATACTGAGAATATTTTCCATATATATGTGTGTGTGTGTGTGTGTGTGTGTGTGTGTGTGTGTGTGTGTGTATATATATATATATATATAGGCAGGCTACTGAGAAGCTGTTTTATTGCATAATTAAAATTTTGGATATTTTTTTCTAATGGGTTCTCATTTTGCTGTTAACACTTAAAAATATATTGATGACTTTTGAGCACTTATAGTGATCAGTTATTTGGTAGACTTTCAACAAGCATCATCAGCCGACTCATGTACGGAAAAGGACTGTAAGAAAGAAGCATGTTAGAGGCACCTAGGTGGCTCAATTGATTGAGCTTCTGATCTTGATTTTGGTTCAGGTCATGATCCTGGGGTCCTGGGACGGAGTCTGGCATCAGCTCCACGAGGAGGACAGAGCCTGCTTGAGGTTCTCTACCTCTGCCCTTCTCCCTTGCTCATAGGCATGCTCTCTCTCAAATTAAAAACAAAAAAGCTGAGTTAAATAAAATGGGGCATAAAACTAAATCATGAAAGCCAAGAGAATTGATAAAAGAAGTCTATAAACCTTCATCTTTAAAACGTCTACTAGTGATCAATATTAAAGACCATCGATTGAGGGGCCTCCTGACACAGTAAGTAGTTTTTAAGTATTAAATATTTCATTGCCATTAACTAGCAGACATTCACTTAAAAACTATATTATCATCTACTTACCAAACTGGAATGAATTAGTGGATGCTGTGTTGAATGAATGATTTCTTAAACCTTATGTAACATCAAGCTCTGTGGAATTTTCCCAATTTTCTTATCTTTACATTATTGTCATTTATCTATGTGTCTTAACCAGAATACATTCATTGGAAGCAAGGATGAGATCTTAATCAGCTTTTTATATCTACTGAGTAATTTAATCAAGTGTCTTCTTGCACATGACTATTATCTCGATTAATAAAGCTAAATTTAGAGTGCTCTCAATTATAATTCATATAATCTTGATAACAACCCTATCAAGCAGGTGTACTATCATTCACACTTTATCAGATGAGGAAATCGGAGAATAGAAAAGTAATTTGCCAAAGGTCACACAGCTGCGCTCGAGGACACCAACAGTCTGATGCGGGCAGTCTTACTCCTAAGCCCCCATTTGGAACAAATTATAAATTATTCATGATAATAATATCACATCAGATACATCTGCCAGGCTCAAGGATGTGCCGCTGCTATACTGCAGTGAATACCTGTGGAATTTGATGCCATTGGACTAGGGCTTATTTTGATGACAAAATTAAAGTCGGCTAATATTGGGCTTCAGGACATTTTACCTTAATCTATATTTTCTAAATATTCTAGGAGATCCTTGAATAATTTAGTAATATAAGAGGGCTAAAGTAACATTTGGTCTGCAGTGAAAAAGGAAGAAGACGTAGCATTCGCTAAGTGACCCATCTCGAACATCCAAATCAGCTAACACTTTGGACGGGGAAGGTGAGTTGAGACCATTTTGCGGGCACTGGTCTTCTGCAGTTCCTCTCCTCAAAAGAAAAGCCTCCAAGAGAGCACATTTATTTGGAGCATTCAACCTCCTGTTCATAATACCAACAATGTTTCCATTTTAGATAAACCCACTGAACCCTCGAGATAATTTATATTTAATTTCTTGGTGTTACCTCGATCCCTTAGTTATATGGTTAAAATCCCTGAGATCAGGGTGTTAGGCAAGTTTAGTGAGTTCCTGGGACAGACAATGTGTGTGTGGGAGGAATTTACAAAATGAGCAATGCATTGGAATTCTAAGAAATGTCCACTTAAATGGCTCTCAGATTAGAACTCCTTGTTTCAGCCCCGGAAACAGTGGAGTTCTGCACACCCCACGCTTTCAAAGGCTCTTCTGCACAATCATTTAGATGTTTTGAGCAGGCAGCAGCACAGCTGGGGAAACTTTACTGTCTTCTTCATACGGACTCAAGTGCGGTTATAACGCAGAGCACCGAAGGGAAGGAGTCATCTTTCAGAAACCTCTCTTACCCTTGCGAGACATATTTGATTAATCGTCACTTGTCCTGTGTCGGGCAGAGAACTCTCTGTATGTCCTAAATCACATGGTCCTCATGCCCTTCAAATGCAACCGTGCTTTTCCATGCTTCGACAGAGGACACTATGCAAGCCACATATTCTAAAAGAGCATCTCAACAGGTTTTAAGCTTCCTCGACCATTTTTTGCGGTATGATGGCTTCGCTTGGTGGTTTCTCTAGCCCCAGAAAGACTGCAACGCAGACAATCCCAGCCTTGATGCTGATGTTACAAATGACCTTCCCTGGGTTTTCTATGTGACAGGGCACACAAGGGAATGATGCAGCGGTCACTTCAGTCATTCGAGAACTTGAACTGTCCCCAGGGAGCTGTCAGAACAATCAGCCCCTCCTTCAGGAAATGAGAGGAAGTGCCAGCCCAGTGGAAATTTATTTATTACCCATTTGAAGGCTGCTGAAATAACAAAACATCCTTCTTACCAAGCACACCAGGGCTATACAAAGAAACTGGGAATATTCTCACACTGGGGCAGTGAATGTCATTCAGTCGAGGGCTAAGCAGTATTATTTTGTTAACGGCACTCCCAAAGAAGGAAGAAGGCAACGTGATCGTGTAAAATAAATTAAGCATCAGTGAAAAACTTTCCTTGACCCAACTCATTGCAGGAAATCTGCTAGAAGTGACCTTGGTGCCAAGCAGGTCAACAGCTCCTGCGTCAGAGTGAAGGCTCTGTCACAGTTCTAGTCTACTGTGCTGGGAAACCCCTCCACTCGGGTTCAAAGAGTTAAAAAAAAAAAAAAAAAAAAAAAAAAAAGCCCTTCTGCCTGGAGCAGCTACTCCCCAAATTAGGGGAAATGGCGAAGGTGTTTCTCCAGCCTGCAGGGAAAACTCAGGATCGGAAATCTCTGTCATCCGTCCCTTCCCAAGGCAGAGCTCTGCACCTAGAGACTTGCCGTGCTGGCCCTGGGGCCGAGGAAGACCATCCCTCACCCAGCCTGTGCCTTCGGCCTTAGGTCTAGTGGGGGCATTTGCTTCCTTCCCGCAGGGCATTTGGGGGGATGCCTCTGAATTGCAAAGCTCTGTCAATGCCTGGAAACAGATCCCTGCCTTCCGAAGTCACTCCGCCTGTGCTTTGTTCTAGTGGGTGTTCTTGGTCCTCTGTTCCAAGTCTTCCTCCTTTCCAAGCTACCGGAAGTAAAATAATGCATGAAAAAATAGGAAGAAGGAATTCGGTCTCAAGGCCGTGAACGCAGAAATCTTGCCTGAGAAATCTTGCCCCCCTGGCCTGCGCATTTCAGACTCGCCAGGCCCCACCATCATGGCTAATCCACGTGGTGGACTGAGGGGCTCCCTCAAGGATGGGAGGAACAGGCCTGGAGCTCTGGAGGCCCCGCCAAGCAGCTCTGAGGGGCCAGGCACCTTTCCCCTCCGGTGACCCTCCGGTGCCCAGTCTCCCAGTTTGCAACATGACGCTGCAGGGCACGTTGAGGTGTGGCTGCTGAAACGCCCAGAAGAGGAGCCCGGCCTACCGCTGTGCAACCTCTTCTCCACCCCGGCGGCACCACATCCTGTCCAGAGCCACCTTCACTGGTCTGCAACAGGTCCTATCAGGCTGAGCAGGAAGGACCCCCCCCAGCTCCCGCCACACTACAGGTTTGTGACCACAATGTTCGCTCCAAGGGGAAAGCTGAGAGGGAGAGGCCTGTCCACAGACACTCAGAGGACTTGCTCGGACTCAGGACAGAACACAGATGGAGGGACTCTGGGAGCAGTGCTGGGAACCCAGTTCCAGGCTGGCTGGGAACCCAGTTCCGGCTGTAGCTAGCCTCGCCCACTTCCTCAAAGGCACAGAGCAAGCAATGATCTCTGCGGCCAGTAGGCAGAGGGAGAGAGAGCCCTTCCGGAAGCTGGCTGCCCACTCCCCGTCTTCCCTAGCTCAACTCACAACCGTCCTGCTCGCCAGGCACTTGTTCTCCCTCTAGACAGAATCTTCTACAGGGTTCTGTGCGGTCAGCGGTGGCCACAGGATCCTGGCCATTGGAGGTAGAACCGCGTGCCCTCTGGAGCCAGGAAGGGACAGCGGAGCGTCACAAAAATGTGTCCCACCACCTCCCTGGAGCAGCTGGGGTGCTCGGCTGGTGTGACCCCAACGTCGGGGCCAAGTCCCAGGTCTCTCGCAGATTTCTGGATGGACCGCTATGGCTGTTCATAAAGGGCCGACACGCTTTAGAGAGTGGAAGAGAGCTGGCCGACACCTGCCTGAGCTGAAGAGCGCGAAGTTCATGAGAACGCGGGGTTCATTCCACACGCCCCCCCCGCCGACCCCACCCCCACCCAAGTCACCTGCGGAAGAAGCGGGTCCCGGAAAGTGACCAACTCGGCGTTCGGCAGCACGGAATAAAAACCCCAAGGGCTCTCCACTTGAGGACACGGCGGACCGGCTGTGGCCACCACC
This sequence comes from Prionailurus bengalensis, assembly GCF_016509475.1. Taxonomy (NCBI): domain Eukaryota; kingdom Metazoa; phylum Chordata; class Mammalia; order Carnivora; family Felidae; genus Prionailurus; species Prionailurus bengalensis. The sequence continues at coordinate 8,098,777 of NC_057344.1, read as the reverse complement.
GGCGCCCCGCCCCACGAACCCCAAGGTCAGCAGCGCCGGGTCCCACCGCGGGGTGGGCGCCCGGCCCGCGGAGACGCCCCCCAAGCCCGCGACTCGGCACGCCCCTCCCCCACTGCGCCCCCCACCCCAGTACCTGCGCGGTGACCCCGGGACGCTGGCCCCGCAGCACCCTAAGTCCTGGCCGAACAGACCTGGCCCTCTGCCCCCCCCCAAACCAGCTGCGGACCCCCCCCAAACCTAGCGGCCGGTGGGCGGGACTGGGTGGGGGGACTAGGGCCGCTCAGTGCCCGCAGCGAGCACGGGGACTGGGGAGCCACGCACCCCTTGTCCAGAAATTCCTCAGTCCCCGAGACGGCTCTCGAGGAGGCGCACCCGGGTCCACCCGCACCCCCACCCCGCCTGGCCTACCTGCCCGCGGGCAGCGCGCTCTGCTCCTCTCCAGATGGGACCACCGCCAGGAGCAGGGCCTGAGGCAGGAGAGCCGCGACCTTTAGGTGACCCGCACCCCAGGCCGTTCGGTGGGAGCTGGCCCAGGTCCCGGCATCCGGGGCGTCAGGGCGCTGGGCCGCAGCCCCACCGCCTCCCGGTGGGACCAGGCCCTCCGCACCTGCCCCGGCTTCTAGCCCCGCCCGAAACCCACCCTCGGGCCCCAGAATCTAACCCTGAGATTCACCTGTGTCCGCAGGAAAACAGGTAACAATCCTCCCGGGCCGCTGCTGATGGCTCAACTCCAAGAACAGAGTCCCTGGAAGAGGCATCAGCATCCTTCCAATCCCAAGGGACTGATGAAAGCAGTATCTTAAAGCATCTCAGGAGAACGTAGGACAAGGTCAGAAAACTGCGCGGCTTGAGCGAAAACCCTTGCTTTAGACCTCAGGAAAGTCGAGAGCTGCTTGCCTAGGAATCTGCTGCCTGGAAGCAGAGAGGACGCCCAGCTGGAGGAACGGAAACACGGGCGAGCGAACTCAAACAGCTTGTGAGTGGAAGGACAGCCAGTCAGTGTCTGACTGCAACCTTGCAGAAGAGGGGAAGTTGGCCTGGCCTCTTGAGAGAAGGTGACAGCAGCGGGGCATCAGCGAGAAAGAGTCAGCTGGAAAATGGAGATCATCTGGCCCGGCAGTCAAAAGCTGAATTGAAAAAACTCAGGGATGCTGTTCATGTGTAGATGTTTCTGTTAAAAGGCTCAAGGGAGAAAAATAAATACTTAAGAAAATTATTTGAGGACAATCAAAATCAAATGAATGAAGAACCTACAGGAGAAATTAAAAAACAAACAAACACATACACACAAAAGCCTTCAAAACTGAGATGAGCGTGTTTGCAGTCTGAATGCACAACTCGGAAGAGATTCGGGAGCAGCGGCCGAAGCTTCAAGTTCTGCCTCAAGTACACCAAAAACGTGCAATGCCGACTTCAGAGAATGCTGACAGAGGAGGAAACATTCTCAGAGACAGAGAAGGAGGCTGCAAGTGCATGAAAACGGGACCCACATTCGTCAGAAGCTCCACCTTTACGGGGTGAGCTGAAGACAAGGACAAAGACCCGCTTTCTTCTATCATAACCGGGTTCTCCTCTATAGGAAAAGAGCCCGTGGAAGTCTGACCCTAGCTCTGTAGGCCACGAGAAACCTCGAGCTAAGAAAATGACCATAACAGATAAACAGTGGCTAAAACAGAGTTCACCTCCAGCCTTCCCAGTGGCCCCTTTGCTCCTGGAAAGCTTACACCTGCAGCCCTGATAATATGGGGCGGGAGCCCGGATCATCAGGTCCCTAAGGGACGGGGACTTCTCGCCTCGACGGCTGGGAGAACCACAGTCACGTGCAGGTTGGATGCTGCTGTCACAGCAGCAAATCCCTGAACACCCACAACCAGAGCTGAACAGCTGCCTGTCTTTTCTCTCTTTAGAAGTAATTTTATGGAGGCGCTTGGCTCAGGTCACGATCTCAGGGTTTGTGAGTTCAAATCCCGCGTCAGGCCCTGTGCTGACTGTGCAGAGCCTGCTTGGGATTCTCTCTCCCTCTCTCTCTGCCCCTTCCTCACTCACGCACACTCTCTTTCTCTCTCAAAATAAAACAATAAACTTTTAAAAATAATTTTTTATGGAGGTTCCTCAAAAAATTAAAAATAGACCTACCCTATGACCCAGCAGTAGCACTGCTAGGAATTTACCCAAGGGATCCAGGAGTACTGATGCATAGGGGCACTTGTACCCCAATGTTTATAGTAGCACTCTCAACAATAGCCAAATTGTGGAAAACGCCTAAATGTCCATCAACTGATGAATGGATAAGAAATTGTGGTTTATATACACAATGGAGTACTACGTGGCAATGAAAAAGAATGAAATATGGCCCTTTGTAGCAACGTGGATGGAACTGGAGAGTGTGATGCTAAGTGAAATAAGTCATACAGAGAAAGACAGATACCATATATTTTCCCTCTTATGTCGATCCTGAGAAACTTAACAGAAGACCATGGGGGAGGGGGAGGGGGAAAAAAAGGGAGGGAGGCAAACCATAAGAAACTCTTAAAGACTGAGAATAAACTGAGGGTTGATGGAGGGTGGGAGGGAGGGGAAAGTGGGTGATGGGTATTGAGGAGGGCACCTGTTGGGATGAGCACTGGGTGTTGTATGGAAACCAATTTGACAAATAAATTTCATATTAAAAAAATGATAATTTTGGGGCGCCTGGGTGGCACAGTCGGTTAAGCGTTCGACTTCAGCCAGGTCACGATCTCGCGGTCCGTGGGTTCGAGCCCCGCATCAGGCTCTGGGCTGATGGCTCAGAGCCTGGAGCCTGTTTCCGATTCTGTGTCTCCCTCTCTCTGCCCCTCCCCCGTTCATGCTCTGTCTCTCTCTGTCCCAAAAATAAATAAACGTTGAAAAAAAAATTTAAAAAAAATGATAATTTTGTAAAAACTTTAAAAAATAAAAAATAAAAGTAATTTTGATTTATCTCTTTCTCATCGAACTGCTGTTATTTAAATCATGCTACAGTTGCTCCCGTTGAAGTTTGATAGCATTATAATTTTCAGGGAAGTGTTTAAAATATGGATTTGTTTAATGTAATCCTCATGAATACATTATTTCCATCTCATTGGGCCCTCTAGAATTAGTTAGTATATGTATTGTATTTTGTTTAAAAATTTTTTAATGTTTATTCATTTTTGAGAGAGAGAGAGAGACGCAGGGGAACGGCAGAGACAGAGAGGGAGACACAGAATCTGAAGCAGGTTCCAGGCTCTGAGCTGTCAGCACAGAACCCAACAGAGGGCTCGAACCACGAACTGTGAGATCATGACCTGAGCCGAGGTCAGATGCTTAACGCCACCCGGGCACCCCATATTGTATTTTGTTTTAAATTAAAAGGCCACTATTGGGGCACCTGGGTGGCGCAGTCGGTTAAGCGTCCGACTTCAGCCAGGTCACGATCTCGCGGTCCGTGAGTTCGAGCCCCGCGTCAGGCTCTGGGCTGATGGCTCAGAGGCTGGAGCCTGTTTCCGATTCTGTGTCTCCCTCTCTCTCTGCCCCTCCCCTGTTCATGCTCTGTCTCTCTCTGTCCCAAAAATAAATAAATGTTGAAAAAAAAAATTTTTTTAAAGGCCACTATTACTTAAACCCATCATTGAAATTCGATATGAATAGAGGTGTTTAAGGCAATAGAGACCAATTCAATTCAGTGTGTTAAAAAAATATACTATATACTCTATACACGAATTTTGGTTGTAGTGTCAGTGTATTCCATGTACTTGCACCTTCAAGAATATTCTAGTCTTCTGAACTTTTTAGTCCACAACACTTGAGCTGCATTTTATTTTGAGAAAAAGACAGGGGTTATTAGAATTCTACTCTACTGAGAGAAATATTGAACCAAAGAAGGAATAACAAGTAGGACAATTTATTCTCAAAGCAAGTTAAGCACGTAGTATTCGTTTCTAACCTGTCCGCTCGTTGGCCTCACACTGATTGAGCATATGTTGGCCATCAGACACTCTGCTGGGTACCGGGCTTCTGGAGGTCCAGCTTTCGTTCGTGTGCTCCGGGGGAGCTCAGGGGCCAGAGAGGGGCCAAAGGGCAGTTCTCTGGGAATATTAAGAAGCCAAACCTTCCTCAAATGGAAAGGGCATGAGGTATTTAATATGCTGCCTACAACAATCTCCAGAATTCCAATCTAATACATTTGGCCCCAAGATCCTACACTGGCTTTGCCTCAAGTTTCCTTTTGTCCTTTTTGCTGTCATAATGTCTTTAACCCTCAGATGTTAAGAGGATTCAATAAAGCAAAAGATTTCGAAAAACAAAAAGGCACAGCAGTGGGGGTGAGGGTGTGGACAGCAGGAAGTTGAGGGCAACAGAGAGAAGAGCATGCTAATCCCACCAGATGATGAAAGCTCTTGTCTACAATGCTGAAGGGTTTGGCTTCACCCTCCACTGTCATGGAAGGATGTGCACGGTTTCACGTTAGAGAGAAGGTGATGACTACTCTAGAACAAACCCTGGCGGCAAGAAGGGCAGTTGGGAGGTCGCTTCTTGATCCATGAGATGGAGGGTTATGATGACTTTGGGAGACCATTGGAAGTAAGCGCAGGTGGATCCGGAAGAGATACGGAGGACAAGGGAGCCGGAGTGGCAGAATAAGGTGACGTTGTTTTCAGATTTTCTGGAGTGGTTGTGACTTTCACTCTGATAAGATGCACAGAAGAATAGACAGGTGTCAGGAAAAGCAAGTTAGATTTTCTGGCCTGGTCTCTCAACACCCCACATGACCACACGAACCTAGAAAGAGACTTTCACCTAGTGGTCCAAGAAAAGGTTAGTTCTGATCACCTGCTCAATGGTTGTGGGTTCTCCCTCTCTCTGTGTGTCTCTTTCACTTGGGTGCATAATTGGATTTATCATTTTTTTTACATCCCACTCTCAATATTGATGCATGTAAAGTCCTACCTCCATCCCTTCTTTCCTTGCCTTCTGCCCCTCTTCTTTTTTTTTTTTTTTTTTTTTTTTTCAACTTTTTTATTTATTTTTGGGACAGAGAGAGACAGAGCATGAACGGGGGAAGGGCAGAGAAAGAGGGAGACACAGAATTGGAAACAGGCTCCAGGCTCCTAGCCATCAGCCCAGAGCCTGACGCGGGGCTCGAACTCACGGACCGCGAAATCGTGACCTGGCTGAAGTCGGACGCTCAACCGACTGCGCCACCCAGGCGCCCCGTCTGCCCCTCTTAATGGTATAATTAGCACCTGCAAATCTCTACCATGCAAATCAAACTAAAATGATGACAGTAATCTACATCTAACCTTGCACTTGCCCCATCCCCACTCTATCACTCTGCCCTCATGCAACTTGAATCTCTCACTTCCATTTCTATGTGGCTCCATCATAGAGATAGATACATAGATAGATATAAACATTTCATCTGTTTTTCAGTTTTTACTTTAACATTGTTTGCTAAGATTCATGCCTAATACCTGATGCCATTCAGTGCTTTTGCTGTCTGTGCTAATTCTCTTTTATGGGAATATATGTAGTTTATTTATCCACTCTCCTGATGAAGGACATTGGGTCATTTCCAGGTTTGAGCTTTTATGAGCTTTTCTTTTAATTATTTATTAAAATTCAAGTTATTGAGCACATAGTGTAGTATTGGTTTCAGGAGTAGAGCCCAGCGATTCATCACTTACATATAACACCCAGTGCTCATCCCAACAAGTGCCCTCCTTAACGCCCATCACCCATTTAGCCCATCCCCCCACCCTACCCAATATCCCTCCAGCAAACCTCAGTTTGTTTCTGTATTTAAGAGTCTCTTATGGTTTGCCTCCCTCTCTGTTTTTTATCTTATTTGCTTCCCTTCCCCTGTGTTCATCTGTTTCATTTCTTAAATTCCACATATGAGTGAAAGCATGTATCTTCCTCCAACTTATTTTGCTCCACCTAATACTCTAGTTCCATCCCTGTTGTTACAAATGGCAAGTTCTCATTCTTTCCGATTGTTGAGTAATATTCCATTGTATATATATATCCACCACATCGTCTTTATCCATTCATCCCTCAACGGGCATTTGGGCTCTTTCCATAGTGTAGCTATTGTTGACTGCATTGCTATAAACATTGGGGGGCATGTGCCTCTTTGAATCATCATGTTTGTTACCTTTGAATAGATACCTGCGGTGTCATTGGTGCCAGGTCGTAGGGTAGTTCTGTTTTTAACTTTCTGAGGCACCTCCGTACTGTTTCCAGAGTGGCTGCACCGTTTGTATTCCCACCGGCAGGGCACAAGCATTCCCCTTTCTCCGTATCTTCATCAACATCTGTGGTCTCCTGGGTTGTTCATGTTAGCCATTCTGACAGGTGTGAGGTGGTATCTCATTGTGGTTTTGATTTGTATTTCCCTGATGAGGAGTCATGTTGAGCATTCTGTCATGTGTCAGTTGGCCATCTGGATATCCTCCTTGGAGAAGTGTCTATTCACGTCTTTTGCCCATTTCTTCACTGGATTGTTTGTTTTGGGTGTTGAGTTTGATAAGTTCTTTATAGATTTTGGGTACTAACCCTTTATCTGATATATCATTTGCAAATATCTTCTCCCATTCTGTCGGTTGCCTTTCAGTTTTATTGATTATTTCTTTGCTGTGCAGACGCTTTTTATTTTGGTGAGGTTTTATGAGCTTTTATACAACTTTGTACATGTTTATTGCCACTCTATAGGATGTTTCTAGTTGGGATTCCCCATTTTTTTTAGAAGAGGGACACGACATGAACTCTCTCCACACATTTCCCCCATACATGCTTTAAAAACACTTATTTCAACCTAAGCGATCTATCTTTTCACACTATTGACCCTGAATCCACAAACAGTCTCTGTTTATATAACAGCAAAATGACAAGTCATTTTGCCTAGTTTAAACTACTGGTTGACTCAGTGGAAAACTAAATCACACAAGTTACTGAACCTAACCAGTCAAATGACTGCAAACAGTGCTCATAGAAGTCCCATAAACCCCTGGCGTGGGAAATTGGAGTGTTCTCCCTAATTTTCAGGTACAAAGTCAGTAGTGAGATGGATTCCTATCCCTTCAGACGCCCTGCTCCTGATTGGGACAGAGACTTGTCCCCAGTGTCATAGGGACTAAATCAAGGATGCACAGCTTATACAAAGAGACAGAACGTTGCTCATGAGTTTCAAAGCCCTGAGTGGTAGCGTCCTCACTGCAGGGCTCTCGGAGCTTCTTCTCTGACATGCCCTCCAAAGTCTTAAGCAGTCCACCTGTCGGTGGTTTCCCTGGCCTGGGAGTACCAGGAGCAGATACACCGAGACAGTGCTGGTCGGTGACATTGCACAGGAAACCGCACAGAGAAAGGACCGAGGACTTCAATGCTCTTGCAAGATACCACCCTCGCTGCCCTGCAGACTTTCCAAAAGTGGTATAGAATCGAAAACGGTTCCACTGGTTAAAACGTTGACATTCTGTCCTGTCGCTACAGGGTGGGGGCTTGGGGGTGTGGGAGGGGGCTTCTGGGGTATCAGCTTCAGTGAATCCAGTTAACTTTGTCCAGCTCATGCGTCTAGAATTTCTGTCTTAACCATGTTGGAACAACATATTCAAAGGGTTTCTTACTCTCTATGCTTTTCATTTCCTAAAATCTGTCTGGAAATTGGGACTTTCCGCTCTTTCCGGCAGAGTATGTAGTATCATTTCATTTGCTCATTGAACAAATATGTATTGAATTAGAATCATGTGCCAGGTACTCTGCTAGATCCCAGAGATAGAATTCTGAAAAAAGGAAAAAAGGAAAAAGTCCTTGCCCTTAAGAATTTTAACTAATCACACTGCGATGTGTCATAGAGATGACAGCAAGGAGCCAGGGGTAGACGCTGAGCCATCCTGGGCGGTGCGCGGGAGAGAAATGCTTAAGGCGGTGAAATCATGCTAAGGTGAGGTCTGAGTGAGCCCTAGCAGGTAGCAGACAGGATGCATTTCCTTTTGCTGCCTCTCCACCGTCTCTCCTGCCACCACTTTCATCCGGGACACAGCGTCCCCCGAGGACCACTGCACCACCAACAGCGTCTTCCTGCTTCCACCCTGCCCAGTCTAACCAGTTCTTTGCTCCACAAAGCCCCACCCAGTCTCCGCACTCTCTATCGCGTGACTTCACCGCCTGCTGTTTCCATTGGCTTTGCAAGGACTTCTCTTCAATTCTCCCAGCCGGTCAACATCCTCACTCTGGGTGTTCACTCAGGCTCTCTGCCCAGGATTTCCTGCCTCTTGCCTGTATGATTAAACGATTCTCATCTTTCAGCCTTCAGCTTGATTGACATCTCGCGAGTCTCCACCCTCTTCATGTGTTTCATAAAATCTATAAAGATTATATTTTGTATATTTCTTCAATATTTCTCCCCCTTACCAGACTACAATCTCCACAAAAGGAAGGACCATTTTGCCTGTTATTTACCAGAGGCTAGTGTAATGCCTGGTACATAATAGACCCTAAATGGTTTGTTGTTGTTGTTGTTGTTGTTGTTGTTGCTTTTGCTGAATAAATAGATTCATGTGTTAGAGTCACATTTTTTGTCAAATAAAATCTTTGTTACAAGATTAATTCCATAGATAAGGAAAAAAGGCCCACAAAGTAGAAAATTTTTATATAATGTTAAATGCAACTCTATTCACCTCTCTGTTAGTCAGGGGTTTCTGGAGAAACAAAACCAATAGAAGATGATAGTTAGATAACTGAATAATTGGCCCATCTGATTACACGGATTAATAAATCTCAAGATCTTTAGTATGAGTCGGCAAGCTGGAGAGCCGAAAGTTTAGTTCTAGTTCAAGTTCAAGGTCCTGAGACTCAGGAGAGCTCATGGTGTAGTTCTCCTCTGAAGGGAAGAGAAACCTGATGTCCTAGTTTGAAGGCAGTCAGGCAGGAGGAATTCACTCTTACTCACAATCCTTTTTGTTCTATTCAGGCCGTCAACTGATGAGATGAGGCCCACCCACATTTGGGAGAGCAATCTTCTTAGTTAGCCTACCAAGTCAAATGTTCATATTACCTGGAAACACAGACACACCCCGAACAGTATTTGACCAAACGTCTGGGCACCCTGTGGCCCTGTCAACCTGACACGTAAAATTAACCATCCCAAACTCTCATTCACATCACAATTGTGTTTCGTCTGCGTATCGTTGACCTTTAAGTCATTCAGCTGAGCCCAAGTGCATGATGTAGGGGCCCAAGAATATACTACGTGTGATTCCAAGATGGAGGTCCTCATGATTCTTGCCTGTTGCTGGACGAGTTCATTCTGCTTGAGCTGGAATTCTGCACTGCAAGTGAACAGATGTCACCAGAGGCAAAGCAAGAACCGAAGACGTCGCCATCAAGTGACAGGAGAGAAGACATGGAATTTGTAATAAATATAATACAATGTAGTTATGCAGCAATAAGCAATATTTGTCATTATTAGTGAATAGGTACCATTTATTTACTGCATGAACTCACTTAATCGCCTTAAGGACCCTAGTTAGTGCTGTTATTCCTCTTCTGTGGGAGAGCAAACGGAAGCACAGAGAGGTTAGGTAACTGGTCTAAGGATAGAGATAACAGGCGACAGGTCCAGGGTCCGCCTTGGGCACGTTTGCTCTAGAATCTGCGCTCCTTGCTAACGCGCCCCACCGCCCCTTGGGAGTTCCCTGAGCACCAACTCTTGACACGTGCTACCTCCTCAAAGCCCACGACAACTCTGCAAGCTCAAAGAATAATTTGAGGAAATAACATGAGGAAAATGAGAAAACAGAGACGAATTCGTCAGTCGTGTAACCTCGGTGAGGAAACAGGCTGATGAAGTAACTTGCCCAAAGCCATAATGCAAGTTAGCAGAAGAAACAATTTTTCTTTCCTTTTTTTAAAATTTTTAAAAAATGTTTTTATTTTATTTTTGAGAGAGAGAATAAGCGGGGGAGGGGCAGAGAGCGAGGGAGACACAGAATCAGAAGCAGGCTCCAGGTTCTGAGCTGTCTGCACAGAGCCCGACGCGGGGCTTGAACCCACGAACCCTGAGATCATGACCTGAGCCGAAGTCGGGCGCTCATCCGACTGGGCCACCCAGGAGCCCCAAGAAACAATTTTTCAAACCCAATGCATCTGACCTCCAAACCGAGTCTCCAATGCCCCTCAGTTACCTCATCCTGTGGGTTGAATCCGCATGGGTTCATCCATCTCCACAACAAAGCTTCCAATCACAGATGAAACATAATTTTAAATTTATAGCACAGTCAGGATCAAGGAATTCTAGTCCAGTCATATTTTCTCCATGCAAATTGTATGCGTGCAGCAAAACTGCATGAACGATGACTTGTGCAAAGACAGTTTTGCATTTCTGACTTGCCTCTTCTTTGATTATTTCTAATCCTGAAAAATGCATCCGTTGGGATGACTAATGCCAGCCACTTATCCACATAGGTCTGGCCACTTACGTGGCGATGTGATGAACGTAAACTATGTCCAACCCAATCGTGCCAGATACTAAACAGTGAAAGAAGAGGACCAAGCCACAAATTGCTAAGAATCCAGTTTTAACTAGGTATAGACGGAGGAGTCGCCTGGGGGCAGCTTAGCAAGGTCTATCTTTAGCTAAAACCCATTCTGCTGTTCTCTGTACTTCTAGAATTTTGCTTTTTGTGAGTGGAGTGGAGTGAACCTGGCTAAGCCATCAGGGAATCTAAGTGTACCCCTCCGTGTCTTTAAGGCCACGTGAACGGGAATAACATAGCTTCTCGTGCACACTGGCTCAAGGACTGTGAGGTGTGGATTAGGAAGACGAAGCAGATTGCAATGTCTCTTTCAGCCAAGCTCCCCGCCCCGAGCAGGATACATACAAACACTGTCGCTGCCCACCTACGCCTTCCATTTTCACTCTGTACGATTTTCCTAGAAGCGCCTCCTATTCTCTAGGTTTGCTTTAATAACTCTAAATATTTCAACCCGCTGTTCAAAGGTTCATGAGTACATATCCATTTAGTGGTTTAAAAATAGTCCCTAGGGATAATTATTTATAATTAATTTATAATTTATAAATTTATAATTTATAAATTTTTATATATTTTATATTTATTTATATAATATAAATATATATAATAAATATATATTATTTATTTATATATAAATAATTTATAAATTTATTTATAAATTCAAATTTATAATTTGAAATATTTAAATATTTCAAAATATTTCGCCCAGAAAATTACGTGTAGTTATGATGACCGGCTTGTGTTGGGGCATTGTCTGTGCAAAATAGTATCCGATACATTAAAAACAGCATTACAAATAATCCACACTAGCTAAATGGGCGGCTGTGGTATGTGTTGCTCACTAGATCTTTCCTAACAGCCTGGGTTCCCATCTGCCCATCATAGTAGCCTACAAGCTGCCTAGACGCCCAGAAGCAACACAAACATATTTCCTCTGTTTCAAGTACACGTAAACAATCTACTAGGACACGCTGATCTTTTCCCCCATTGTTTTTTTCTTTCCTTAGCAGAGTAAACGCCAAAGCAGCTACATCAAGGGAAAGCAAAGCTGATCTTCTAAATGCGAGTTTTCACTTTAAAAACCTCACACACGTTGGGGTTTGGTTGACAAATGTTTGAGGCTCTGTCCCTGGGGAAGTCCCCATCCTCTACCCGCTGATGACACCCAGACTAAAACTCTGTCCGATTAATTCAGAAAAAAACTCCCCACATCTTGGGATGAGCTAGAGAGTCTGACAGTGACCTGATGAACACGCACGCTGGAAGCATCTTTGAGGGACAGATCTTGACTTCTGCCATGGCCCACAGACTGTTGGCTGCAAAAGAGAAAAGTGCAAGCCGGATTATTTACATTCACAATTTACTGTTGTGTTTATCCGCGGTGCTAATAGGAGCTCCAAGAAAATAATTCATTCTGGGGTCTCAGCAATCCTCTAACCTTCCATAGTATTGACGGACTACACAGAATCCTTTCTACCAAGATTGGCCTTTATTTTCAGTCCCATCAACTTTCTTATAGTGGGTCTGTGAAAGATGTGAATACCGTGTGCCAAGGAACGTAATTCAGTGACTGTAACCCAATGAGGCCTCTGCTCCATTTCCCTATGGAATGTTCTGCAAATCTTTCTCTCGCTTAAGAAACTGATGGAGTTGTACCTGTCAAGAACAACACGCTGCTATGCTTGGCATCTCCCCGAGTTGTGCTAAGAAGACCTTGAATTTGACTCTGTTATCTTAGCTTGAAAGCTTGAAATATTTCAACTCTACCATGAAATGGGACAAGGCAGCCAAAGGAGTCGGGAGAGGAGTGTGTATATGTTTTGGAAGAGGAAGACAGAGCCTTATCTTCTACGATGTGTCACAGGCTAAGATTTGTAACTTCACCGTACAAGTTCAAGTTCATACCAGATTTTACTTAAAATTATGAGTTCTTGAGATATAGAAAATGCAGATGGCTTGTAGAAATGAAAGTGCTTTTCTCTTTCTCCCTCTCTCTTTCTCTCTCTTTCTATGTCATGGGTCTTACAGTTAGAAATTTCCCTATCACACGTAGTATTAAACTATTCCCACCCTCCTTCCCAGGTTATTAAAGAGATACGTTATGGAGATCATCTCAAGCCCCCCGTTACCCGATAAAGGCATCTCTTCACTGTTTGCTCAGTTTAATTCCACACACAAGAGCTGCGTACCTTATATGCTTACCTTATATGACTCCTGAGAGCCGCTTCCCGCCTTTGGCTCATAATAGTCACCTGCTCTTAGAAAGCTGCTCAGAGGCTTTTTCATCAGAAGCAGGAATCCCGACTGTATGCCACCATCCGACATACTGTAACCGACAGCACCTCAGCTAAGAACATTCTGGAACTTAGGCACAGGGGACCGATAATTAGCAAAGTGAAACGCACTTAAAATTCTGCGAGCCAATCAACGCTTGGTGGTCTCACAGGGCCCAGCAAATGTTAAAATATTAATAGTAAGAATGAAGCACTAAAAAAAAAAAAAGAATGAAGCACTAAAACAGAAAAACCCGGGGAAGCAAAGCACGGGATGAGTTGACCTCAAGGAGGACAAAATCTGAGGAGGACTGAGTATAGCACGTCAGGACAACTCCTTGAAAACGATTCCAAATGTAAGCGTCATTTTCGAAGGCAAATGAACTATCTGCACACTGTGCAGCCAAGTGCACATAGTGTGAATCAGAAGGACAGCGGAGTGGCCCCGGTGCCCATCGTCTCCACCCTCCTGAAACAGAGCTGGGTTCCATGAGGCTCCTACCTGGGAGATCTGGGCTTTGCCCAGTAACGTATGGACTTTCTACATGTTCTACGGCCTGAATTTTGCAATTTGACGGTAGAACGTGTAGGTGTGTGTACGTATATACGTACATTCTCCTCTTAAAATCTATGCTTGCAAAATGCATGCTTTCATGTTACCTTACGGTACTGAGAGCCCATGAAGCCAATGCGCTCCTATAAACAGCATCATTCACCTTCTATTTTTCACTCTCAAGTTCACTGCTAGGAGCGTTGGACCCTCGCTTGGAAACGAGTCTCCCCCTCCCCCGTTCTTGTGGCTTGAGTGTTGCTCAGAAGCAGCACATCCTCACAGAAAAGCGAGAACAAAGAAAGGCGCTGGGCCCTCCCTGAGCTTGAAAACCGCCGGGTGGTGACCAGACAGAGGAAGGCAACCCTTTGCCGACGGGCACCGGCTTCCCCAAGCTTTGTCACCACTCGGGCTCCGCAGAATCCGGATGATGCTTCTCTGCGTCCTCATTCGCAGGGCGCTGCACAAATCAAGGCTGCAGAGAAGGGGGAAGAACTGCACGCTGCCCTGGCGAGGAGGGGCTCGAGAACGCGGTCAGTGCCCGGGCTGCGACAAGCGGGGGTTCTGATGGGCCAACGAGCCATCCCCGCGCCCCCAAACATGGCAGGTACCGGGGCAGCGGCTGAGAAACGCGGGATCACGGAGGCCAAGAGGCAATGGGAAAGCAGGTACATCTTCGCCTTCGGGCAGGGTGACTTCATTCAGAAGTCGGTACTCAGATTTCCAACTTCTCGTGCTCTCACGCCAGGTTTCCTTCCACACCCTTCGTCCCCTCTACCTACAACTTCCGTAGGCCCCAAATCGCCGGAGTTGCCAAACGCGATCTGGTCACTCCCTGAATAAGCCGGTCGTCTCTGGGACCTACTGAAGAATCGAGACGTATACGGAGCTGGTGCTCTCTTGCTGCCCGTTGTGAGCCCGCGGGGCTGCTTGTTCCTCCCGACAACCCAGTGAGACGGGCCCCATGACCCCACTTTTCCAGTAATAAAACAGAGAATGAGAAGCATGAACTGTCCCAGAGGCACACCACCGCCATCAGGTCCCCCAAACAACGCGGCTCCAAATCTCATTCCTTCTTCTCCTCTTTCCCTCGTGGGGCAGAAAGAATGTCCGGGTGAGCTCAGGGGCCCAATTTCCGTCGACCTTTAGAGGTGGCCAACTTGGAAGCCCTCAAATCTACGCAGGTGGGAGAATGACCACGCAGCGTCCACAAAGATAACTAAAACCAGGGAAATCGCGCACCAAAATGCCAATTTCTGGCTTCTCTTGAAAAACTCCCACACCTATTCGGACACTGTAAATTAAGGGATTGCACACGTCTGAGCTTGGGCTTTGTCTAATACCGGGTTGTAAATACGGAGCTAGACTGCAAAGGAATACGTGGCCTCTGAGAAGGAAAAATTACGCGCAGCAGACGGTCACAATTTTCCTTGCCGGTTGCCACTTTTATTACTGTCCTTGGGAGGAAGTAGCTGCTGCACACGGAGGGAGAGCCGATCGTTAAATGGGAGCTGAATTCTGAAGTGGTTTAGGAGCCACTTAATCTTCGCTTGACAGATACAATCTGAAGTATTAGGTATTGCTAAGCAGTTGTCGCTGAAGTATTCTCTTTAGAGGCTTCGTGTAATAGTGCTCATTACTTCTTCTGCCCTGGCAAGAAAATCCTCCGGAGGGTCTCAAAGGTCTTTTCTATCCAAGATCTATGGGCCAACATCTCTGCTTCTCACTGAGACAGAATGCCCACTGAGCATTTCTGCACTCGGCAGAAGCTTTGAAATAGAATTCTCTGGTTCCAAGAATGTCCAGATGTTAGAATTAGCTGATGATTAAGAAGCTTGTCTCTGTGTCAGAGGGAGGTTCATTTCCCATAAGTAAACTCTTGGTGGGCAGGAGGGTATCATTTATAATCCTACATTTAAACATACCACATTGAATAGAGGTTGGGGGAGTTTCTGTTTAACTAAAAATAAAGATGTTTCCTTTAATCTGATAAATGCTGGGAATTTTCTATAAACCCATGCTTCTGGCCCCACCCTGCCTCCCTTCCCCCTTGCTTATTTCTGTCTTATATTTTTCATATCCTGAACCACTGCCTTTCCTCAAGAACCCTTCCCGTTATGTTTCACTGGGCCCATGCTTCCTACAATTGAACAGTATCCTCTGGTGTCCATGTGTCTCTAATCTCTCCCTTTGCACTTGGTTATCAGAGCGGAAGGATGTCATGTGTAAGAGCACTGGGTCTGAGGCAAGGAGAGCCGCGAGGGATTCTTTACTCTTAGCTGGATGCATGTGGATACATCGCTGCAGTGAGATTCCTGAATCTGTGAAATGGGCACAGCACTTGCCTCAGATGTTTCTTGGGGAAATGAAATGCAACCGCGTGTAAAAACCACTTGCCGTTGTCCCTGGCAACGGGTGCCCAGCACATTTTCTTTGTAGGACTGTCAAGAAAATGTTGGTCTTTCTGATTCGAGCTGACGTGGAAACTAATAAAAATTGTGTTCGTTACATGCCTTACACCAAAAACTTCTTACCTCCCACCTCTGCAATCTGCACAGGATATTGTAAAAACACACCTGAGGAAAAGTACAAATCTGGAAACACAATTGTAGCCTTGTACAAACATTGTATAAACATTGAATAAACATTGTATAAAATGTTTCTGCCTCCCCCACCCATGTGTAAAAAGTTTTTAAAGATTTTGGGGCGCCTGGGTGGCTCAGTCGGTTGAGCGTCTGACTTACGCTCAGGTCTGATCTCTCAGTTTGTGAGTTCGAGCCCCGCATCAGGCTCTGTGCCGACAGCTCAGAGCCTGGAGCCTGCTTCGGATTCTGTGTCTCCCTCTCTCTCTGCCCCTTCCCTGCTCATGCTCTGTCTCTCTGTCTCTCAAAAATGAATAAATGTTAAAAAAAAAAAAAAATTAAAAAAAAAGATTGAAACCGAGGCTCACCTTGAAGATTCTTTAAGATTCCAAGTTAAATAAATATTTTGTGTGTTCACATATTTCATTCAATGGGCTCCCCTCCCCCAACCCCACCCCCACCGCCAACTTCAAAATAAAGACTTTGGTAAAAGAGAAAGCAGCTAAAAACAAAAAAGAAGTTAACATTATGTGCTCTACGTGCTCTGATTAAATAATTGAACCAAATGAGAAGGAAATTACTTACAAACAACCCTTTGAGGATCATAATTTACAAAAGCAGAAAGTAAGGGTGAAGAGGTTAAGTAACTTGCCTGAGGCCATGCAATTAGTAGTCTGTCAGAATAAGTATCCGAGGCCGGTTTAGAATCCAATCCTATCTGGCTCTAAAGTTAATGGTCTTTCTAGTAGATCACGCCATGGAGCAATTTCCCATTGGATTTGCAAGGCCCTCTTTTTCGATATCACAAAGCTGAAGATAAAATTATTCTTATTTCAAAATGCACTGCAAATATTTTCAGAAATCTTTATTTTAAAATATCAACACTCTAGAGCGGTGCTTCTCAAAAGGATCATTTTGCTTTCCAGGGGACATTTGCCAATGTCTGGAGGCACTTTTGACTGTTTTGACTAAGGGGAGAGAGGTGTTGCCACAGGCATCTAGGTGTAGGAGTTAGAAATACTGTTTGAGTAACTTGTGATGCACAGGACAGTGCCCTCCGGCAAAGAATTATCCACCCCCGAATGTCAACAGTACCAAGGCTGAAAAACCCTGATTTAGGGGCTTCTGCTCTGTGACAAGTGAAATAGTTTAACTCACCTTCCCGATGTGGACAAATTTTATAAATTAATGACATATAAGCTGATATTTTTTAAAACACTGAAAAGGCAGTGAAGAATTATGGGATCAAAATCCGAGCAAAGGAAAGATTCCAGAGAGGTTAGGGCACCACACACACACCTGTGTTTGTCCTGGGGGCATTTACTGATAAGAAGAGAGCTACGAGCAAGGCTCTGGTTCCAGGGTGGCTTTTCCGGAAGAAGGGAACTAATTCCAGGGGCTGCTCAACATGGAGACACCGTTGGGTTCTCTTCCAGTTTGGTCTGGGAGTCAAAGACGTACACCCAGGGTTGCTCTGAACCAGAAATTAGTCAGCCTGGGGGCAGACTTGCAGCCCAAAGTTGTATCTTCTTTATCTTTAATTTTTCATTTACTACCAGACCAGTAGTGTCTTGGAGATACTTGGCAGAAACGAATGAAAATTCTCTCTTCGACGAGTTGCAGTTCTATTAGGCCTCGAAGTGCCTTAGAAATGTATTTTTTTTTCAACTACAATGACCATCACACCATCAAAAATAACCTGGCATAGAAGTAACAAATGCCCATAAGAAGATGCTCTCACAGTAACAAAGAAGTGAAACTCCGAGGTGTTAGGAGACCTAGACAGGAAGCCTAAGGCAATTGTGTTCACCGTGGGTGGTGGGCATTCCCCCAGGCCACCGCTCTCCAGCTCTCTCTTCTTCTAGCACATGAGAGGATTACACTCCCTTACCTCTTGAAACTAGGACTGGCCATTGTACCCAGAAATTGTGACCCTCGCATGAGGGTGCGATTTAGGCACCAGAAATTGTACCCAGAAATTACCCAGTTCCACTTCATTCCAAACATTCCCATGGTTACCTGCAATACCTAACACTTTGGCACCAATGTGGGACACGCTGACCAGGCCATAAAGGAGAGTGGCTCCGTGGAGAGGAGGAGTTCTTATTCTCGCATACCGAAATGCTGAAGTGCAGGACGCTTTCAGCCTCAGTCTACCTTCGGGCACTTAGCCCATCTGCCTTGCTGGCTTCTCCAAACGAACCTGATGTGTCTAAATTATCAGTGACCAGAGTCCTGACACCGACTTAATGTGCCACTTAGATATTTACGTTTGTTTTTTATCTCCCCAAACAGCATATAACTCCTCGATGGAAGAAACTACTCCTGGTCAGGGCCAGTTCTCCTGTCATTCCTGGTCCAGGACATGGTACACAGTCAGCAGTGTCCATGAGGGGTGGGAGCTGGGGAGCAGTGAACAAATCCTGAAAGAAGCCATCACAAAATGTCCCCAAGGTTGATAGCAACTTAGCTTTTGGGTAAATATCTGTAAGGTCTCCCTTATGATTGAAACCAAAGATACAGTTTTAGGCCCTCAAACATATGCACATCTGTAGAGATTAAGGAAAGCAGATCTTTTATGCAAGCCCAGACAATCTTGAGTCTTTTGTTGTTAGAAGGTCTTTGCCACTTAAGGACATTGTTTAGATGATAACATTCTATAACAAGGAGCCTTAACCCAGGCCCAACTTAGAGCTCTGTAGAAAAGAGAATTCCATAAACAGAAACGAAAATGGTCTGTGCTTTGTGTGACCATGTTTGTCCAGGGACATACTGCTTCTCTATGTGGTGTGGAGAGACCAGAGAACCACATAGGGCAAGAGAACAGATGTTGTCTCTCGAAGTTGTGTAATTGTGAAGTCCACTTCAGAAATGTTAGCTTATTGGTGAATCTTTCCTTTCGAAACATCAATTATTTTATTGAGAGACTTGTGTAGCTGATCTCTTTCATGTGAACCTCCTCTTATTTAATGGTGATTTATTATGCAATTTAATGCGCTGAATGTATTGATTGTATGGGGTTTTGTTCATCTTGAACCATAGAAGGCCACCATGCTTGAATAATTGATGCTTGATGGCAAGAATTATGGGTTAACCTTATATTGTATGTAACTGATGCCTCGAAACACAGATATTGTTAAATATATGAAATGTTTGACTCCCTTTTTCCTTTCACAGATGGGGAAATGCTTCATCATTTGTAGGATGGAGATCCTTCCTTCAGGGTGCATGCTGGAATAAGGCCCTGATAGATATCTAGCTCCAGGGAAGAAGAGCTCCCTGTTGTAAGATTAATGTGACATCTTTTATAACAAGTGTAGGACCTTCATTCAGCAGGAAAAATAATAATGAAAAAAAAAAAACAAGAGCTCCTTGCCAAGGGCAGCCTCAAAGTTCACTTGCTTCCAAGATCATCAACACATATATAGTCTATGTTACCCGTTCCTTTACAGGAGGACTATCTAGGACAAAGTAAAAGGCAGTAAGCACACTTGGATTCCTAGGTCCCTTGAATGATGAAAGTTTGGAAAAGTTGGAAAGTTCTAAATTTTTTTTTTACTGAAATTCATCTAAAACATCTCTATTTATTTTCTACAGCTGTTGTAACATAGGACCACAAACTCGGTGGCTTTAAACAACAAACATTTATATTCCCACTGTTCTGGAGACTGTGGGGCTGTCCAAAATATGGGGGCTGGCCATGCTGTGTCTGAAGACCCCAGGAGAGGATCCTCTCGAGTCTTCCTTGCTTCGGATGGTGCCTGGTGTTCCCCAGCTTCTGGTGACATTACTCCCATCCATGCCTCTGTCTTGATGTGGAGTTTCCTCTCTGCAGCAAAAATTCCTTCTTCTTATAAGGACACCAGTCATGATGAAGGGCCCACACTGCTCCCACACCACACACCAGTATGTCCTCACCCTAACTTCACTAATTACATCTCCAAAGACCCCATTCTCAAACTCACATTCTGCAGTAGCATGGGTTAGGATTTCAGCATGTCTTCTGGGGAGACACAAGTCAACCCATAACAACTCCCAACTGGTATCAGGGAAGAATCAGGCTGAATCGCTTTGGGTTCTTGCTCTGGTTTTTTCAATTAGCTGAACAACAAGCAGTCTCTCTTTGGTTTCCTCAAAGAACTGGCTCACAGCCAGCTGCAAGCAAGCAGAGAAAGATACACAATTCAAGGGGTCACTCATGCAAACACGAGAGTGCTTCTGTCCAGTTTCAAGTTGAGTAGAAAAGTTTCCCTGAAGAGACTGCTGTCCCCAAAGAAACACAGGGGATAGAAACCCCAGAGACGATGGTGGCTATAAAATGGAAAGAGCAGAGACTACTGGCCCCCCGACACAGAACCCCTAATGTGCAAGCAGAAACTGTGATCTCAGCCCTGACCATTCCCACCACCTGCTCACACCTTGGCCGATCTCACATTATCGAGCACTGTGTAGGGTTTCCTCTGGGAATGCGTGTCTGGACGTGGCTCAAAGGCTCCACGGGAACAGGGTTGGTTGCCCAAGCAGAACAGGGAGGGACAGGGGAGGTGGCGGTGGCGGATGGTGGAACCAGTGGAGATAATGTTCTCCCACAAAAAAAGTGAAGCCAATATCAAAGGGATTAAAGGGGAAATGCCATTCACTGAGGCAGGGATTGTAGGTTACCTCACTTAACCCTCACAACAAGGGTGTTTGCTTTGGGGTTGTACAGTGTGAGTCCTGTAACGGCCCTGGCATATGTTGCTGTATCAAACTCTGTTATTTGTGGCCATTCTTTTCTCTATCAAACTGCAGTGGAGGGTGGGTGGGAGCAAAGAGATGACACCTGCTCAATGAAAGAGGACACAGCACATGGATTTCAGATACTTCCCCAAGTTGACGTAAAAGTCCTTTGCCACTGGGGCCAGTCGATACGTAAGATGTACAATCGGCTGCACGCCAATGATTTGCCTCTCCTTATGGCTCTTTTTCAAGTGATCCTTCCGTAGTTCCTTTTAACTTCATTTAAATCTTTCTTTCCTTTTTTAAATGCCATTACTTTTTCTGTGCTGGAGAATCATTTTAAATCCACCCACTCATCTATCCACATTTTGGACAAGTTACATGGAAACTTCCTCTTCAGCCACGTACAAAGTATATTTGTGCTATTCCAGTTCTGAAGACAAAATAGATCTACTCTCTTTTTCTAGAACAAAAAAGAATAGGAAAAAATGAGCAAGTGTGGTAAAAGGTATGTTAACTTATCATGAATGAGAAATGTTGGAAATGCTTTCAAGTGAGAGAGCACACAATGGACACGTTACTTGCCAGGTCACATTTACAAACAGTTCATACCTAGAGGATTATCCAAGTTGTCACTGACCTTGGCAATGAGGCAAGAGTAACATTTTTTAAAGGATAAAATGTTCTTGAAAAATATCCCAGAAGAATGAGATGGATCCCCATTTTTTTTTCATCACTCCCCATGGTACTTTGCCTATTTCTCTTCCTCAGCCAAGAAATAGGGAGTCTTATAGAAGAAAGGTAGGAAAAATGTCATCCCTGACTCTATCTCCCTGTCTTGGATTACTGTTAATACTTAATAGAGACATCATGGAAATAATCTGAAAATGTGCATGTATTTTTCTTCTCTTGAGGTTGAATGGCGGAAAAAGACTGTAAATAGAGAACAGAACAAGCCACAAAATTCTGAGCTTAATCCACTGGGAGAAATTTTGTGTGTGTGTGTGGGGGGGGGGTTTAATGTTTATTTTTTTGAGAGAGAGAGAGAGAGTGAGTGAGTGGGGGGGGGGACGGGCAGAGAGAGAGGGAGACACAGAATCCTAAGCAGGCTCCAGGCTCTGAGCTGTCAGCACAGAGTCTGACACAGGGCTTGAACTCGTGAACCACAAGATCATGACCTGAGACGGGGCCAGACACTCAACGGACTGAGCCGCCCAGGCGCCCCTGTGTTTGTTTATTTTAATGTCAGTGATCCACAGACCTATCTTGTTCATGAGAAAAGATTTCATGAAATGAAATAAATGAATGGTTAGTTCAATTAAATAATTAATGTATACAGAGATAAATAGGAATATATAAAAAGTACAAATAGTGTTAACTTTATGATTTTCCCTTCTTTGTAAATTATGTTCTAAGTTTGAGGGGTTGAAATGTAATATTTTAAGTGAATTCACGGTGATCTTAGATTATAGTGGCATCATAAAATATCATAGAAATTATATGATCCCCACAGATTTTTTTTAAGGTGAAAAATTTTTTTTTTGTAATTCAGAAAATCACATGACTCTCATCAGTAAGTTGATTTCCTTGGATCCTTGCTGAAGTAGTCACTTCCATTAATTTTTTTAAAAAAAATTTGTCATGCCTTGCTCGAGCAAGAGATTTCATGGCTGATAACAATGCAGATTAGTGGCCACCAAATGATAGCTACCCTAAGAACCACCCAGTTGTTCAGAATGAATAATTAGAAAAGGGTGTTTGATTAAATGAAGCCAGTTGACTAAAAGGAAAAGACAAAAAATAATAAAGTGGAGAGATGTTATTTTTATTATCTGGGTTGTTCAGATACCCATAGGATCTCAACAAGTAGAGAATTCACCTCATTATTGCCATCCAAGACTAGTGAATAAAAGATGGGAGAGCTTATGCTAATGAGCTTTGGGGTTTTTTTCAATGAAGGACAGATTCTTGAGACTAAATGCTTCATGTAGGTGTCCCATAGAACACCTTGGTTCCAACAATTTATTAGACAACTATTTGTGGAGTTGTGTCAGGCATGGTGGTACAAGGGGCTAAGAAACCAAAGTGAAGAAGGAAAAGTCTCTGATTTCATGGAGCTTCTGTTCCAGTGAGAGAAAAAAGTCTAGCATCTCTCTGTGAAATTCTAATACACCAACGATAAAGATCCTAGAAGATTCCCAAGGGGAAAACATATGACAAAAGGGTAATAATCTCACTGGCTTCCAGATTCTTTTCAATGGCCCCAAATACTTGAAGATATTAGAGAAATGCCTTCAACATTCTGAGGGAAAATCATTTTGAACTGAGAATTCTATGCCCAGCTAAAGTAGCACTGAAAGATGAGCTCTGCCTTCAGGATTGTACAGGAATTCAAGATTGCAAGAAACACTCCTTCGTTCCTGCTGTCTTTTTCATTCAGTCTGAAGGTTTTCCTATGCTGGTCCCTAGAACTTCCCTGAAAGAGAGGCCATAGCATTTTGTGGCCTTTCCTACATTAAAAAACAGTCTCACTCTTAGGTATCAAAATGTTAAGTCTCAGAGTTTTGTGTCACACCTCGAAATTTCTCTCCCACATCCCACTCCTCCACCTCCGCCACCAATTCAGCTCTGACTCGGGTGGACTTAGGGAACAGGCGGGGAACAGTGTCCTTTTCTCTCCCTCTGGTCATTCTTCCTCCTGTGCCAAACACTCCTGCTCTTTTGAAAACTCCAAGTTGAGTAAAGGAAAACTAAGTCGGGTGATACTGTCTGATAACAATCCATGTTGCTTCCTGACTGCGACAGACTATTTCTCTGTTCCCATTAGTTAAAGTGACAACATTTATGTGTGCTTTTAGGAAGAGAACCAGAAAGTTAATCTTATTCCGTGAACTACACTAGTTCACCGGCACAATATATCAGCGCAACAGCAGATTCTGATCCGGGGCTTTGCAGTCTGGAAGACCTTCACATTTGTACTCACTTGCCCTGCACATCCCTGTGAAAGGGGCAGACCAGATCCTATTCTTTCTATCTTATATAATAAGCCAGCTTTCAGCTGGTTCTATGACCCGCCAACAACCACAGACAGGGAAATACGGAGCAGAAATTTAGCTCTGCACTTTTACACTGCAAATTTTCTTTCCATTTCACAAATTTTCCCTCTTTTCACCTCATAGATCGGTATTCATATGTCATATATCATATATCAATATCAGCGACTGTCATATCAGTATTTTCCTTCACTCCAGTGTATTAGTGAATCTCTAAGTGGGTTGACCCTCAAATCCAAGAGAAAAGAAAACATTAAGCTCTGCTGTCTTCTTTCTTTCATGGTTTGAAGAAATGCCTGAAAACTTCTTACAGAAGCACTGGAGCATGGTATGTTCATCTAAGTACAAAATGTACTTTTTATGGCAAGTACAACAACGTCCAGGATGTAATAAGTCTTTGACCTAAATGTTAACGCTAAGGAATTACATGTCTTGCTTTCTTATTCTGTGTATATTTGAGTAATAATATTTATTACGTGTATAAAGCAGTGTTCTTTACATGAGTGATTCACTCAATCTTTACAGCAACCCTAGGAGGTACTATTAACCCCTCCCAGCTTACAGACAAGCGAACTGAACAGAGGCATAGAGAACAGAAGTAACCTTCCCTACGTCACGCAACTTGAACCCAGTCAGTCTGGCCCCAGCACCTGCCGTCTACTCCGAACTGGTTCATTTTGTCAGCTCTCGATTCATGCTTTGCTGAGACTGTATCTATCTGTTAAATCAGACATGTATGAAAATTTGCTCACTAATTAATCTGGCTTGCTGATGGATTATTAAGGGGCCCTGTGAAACCACGAAATGAACTTGGTCTTTCGCAAAGTGTTACATCACCAGCCTGCTTACATCATTGCCGCCTTTTCTTATTTGCACCTACTGCCCGAAATGCACAGAAACAGAGTCTATGAGTCAAGAGAATCTGAGACATTATTCAACCCAACATCATCCCATTATAGAAATACGTACTCCACCTTTCCTGTAGCATCCGGCCACGGCTATGGGACTCTGAGAGGACGGAGGTCCCTCATTGTAGAGCCAGAGCATTCCATGGCTAGACCACGCTATTTACTGAAAAAAACATCCTTATACCGAGTCATCATTTTCTTCACTGTCACTTCTACTCCTCTTCCTAGTTCTGCTCTGGAAACATGAAAAGAAGCACAATCTTATTGCAACATAACAACTCTACAAAAGGAAGCCCAGGATGGCCTGACTTCCAGACCTGTTCATTTTCCTATGAATGCACAGAGTACCAGCCTCGATATCCACAATGTTCAATAATCATGGCTGTCCAGCCACGACAAGAACTGTTTTGTACAAAGTAACGCCTCACTCTTCTCTGCATAATTTTATGTATCGGTCCTCAGTTAAGGCACATTAAGCTGAATGAGTTATCTTCGTGGCCACAATCTGCCACTGACTAATGTTGATCTCAGAGAGTGGTTTTTAGAATGAAATGACTTCATGGCCTACAACGAATTAGCTCAGGGCCCAACAAACAGGAAATACTCAGTAACTGGTAACTACTTTTATTATGACCTGAATTGCATGATTTGGAATTTGAACTATTATTTCACCACGCTGATCCTGCAACATATTAATTTTTCCTGACATTTTGTCATTCTGAAATGTTTAAGTATGCCTTATACGGCTTCATCTGAGCTGACAACTAAGACACTGAATATGTCAGGGCCAGTGACCAAGCACAAAGACCTGCTCTGGGGAGGGCCCTCGCAGGCCCAGGCTTCTTCCCTGAAAGCATCGGTGGTTAATGGGACTTTCACCTCATGCTCAGTCATGTCTAAGAGAGAAAGAGAAACATCTTATAAAGAGAGGACCAGATGCCATAGAGGTAGGACTCAGCTTTGGGTGGACCTTCAAGCACAGCCCACTCTCCCTCACACCGCTCTGGTTCTAACATAGCACTGATGTCAGCATGTGTGTGTGTGTGCACAGCCACATATCAGACGGCAAAAAGTATTGAAAACAAACGAGCTAAGGTTCATTTCAAAAGGCAACAGAATAAACATAAAAGAAAAGGAAACAACAAAGGCAGAAAGCAATAAAATGGAGTACGATGAATGACAGAACTGAATCGGTTTTCTAAAAAGAACAAAAATAGGCTAACTCCAAATAAGACAGATGAAGAAATAATTGCTTAAGATTAAAAAGAGAGAGAGGGGCCCCCAGGTGGCACAATCAATTGAGTATTTGACTCTTGATTTCAGCCAAGGTCATGATCCCATGGGGGTGGGATTTAGCCCTGTGTTGGGATCTGAACTGAGCATACAGCCTACTTCAGATTCTCCCCTCACTTTCTCCCTCTGCCCCTGTCCCCCATTCATGTGTTCTCTCTCTCTCCGTATATATGTGGAGAGAGAGAGAGAGAGAGAGAGTCTATATATTCTCTCTCTCTCTCTCCATATATATATATATATATATATATATATATATATATACCCACACACACGCAGAGAACGAGAGAGAAAATATATATAGAGAGAGAGTCAATCTCTCCCTCTCTCTATATATATGTATATATATACGTATATATATGTGTGTGTATATATACGTATATATCGAAAGAGATAAAATCAAAGTAAAAATAGAATATTAAAATAATACTTGTTTTGCTGTAGCCACCCAACTTGTGAAACCTGCACTGATGCCTTCCATACTTTCTCAAATTCCCAAGGTCACTCCTTCAAGAATCCAGGTCAGCGAGATCCACATCTTCTTTGGCTGCCAGGGGAGGGGAGAGAGGAAGGGCATGTCTTCGGAAGCGAGCTTCACAAACTGGGGGGGGAGTCCCCCAAAATGAGGAGGGAGTGTGGGTGTAGCACAGGATGAGGAGGCCATATGTCTGTGAGCCTTTCTTTGTGACAGCTCAATATCCACATAGGTAATTTATCTCGTATTTATACTAAAAAAAAAAAAAAAAAAAATCCTTGCCTAGAACACAACTATGTCTTGTACTAAAACCAAAATCACATTTAGGTCCTTTTACAGAGAAACAGCTCCAAACGTCATGAGTTACTGTGTCTGACAGATTCTGAACTGAGTGTCATAAAACAAGAAAACCAGCCCCGAATGGAGTTGCTTATGCTAAGCCCCACGTCACCAAAACGAAACAACTTAGTTACAGTTTTAGCTGTCCCCAAAAGGGAACCTAAAACCTGCCACTCAGGAATCTGGTGACCGGCACTAGCCAGGTAATCTGCCTCAGGGACCCCGGTCATCCCCTGAAGTCGTCTTGTGGCGACCAACCTGACTTCCTGCCTACGCTAACTTCCCTTGCTCCCGTTCCATTCCCTCATTAAAAGCCTTTGATTATTTTTTTCAATATATGAAATTTATCATCAAATTGGTTTCCATACAACACCCAGTGCTCATCCCAAAAGGTGCCCTCCTCAATACCCATCACCCACCCCCCCATCCCTCCCACCCCCCATCAACCCTCAGTTTGTTCTCAGTTTTTAAGAGTCTCTTATGCTTTGGCTCTCTCCCACTCTAACCTCTTTTTTTTTTCATTCCCCTCCCCCATGGGTTCCTGTTAAGTTTCTCAGGATCCACGTAAGAGTGAAACCATATGGTATCTGTCTTTCTCTGTATAAAAGCCTTTGATTTCGTAGCGCTCCTCAGAGCTCCCTTCTGCCTGCCAGACTGGATGCTGCCCGATTCAAATTGAGTTTTGCTCAAATAAAGTGCGAGAAAGGTTGAATTTGCCTCAGTTTACCTCTTCCCACTGAACAACCGAGCAAGGTCAATCCCTCCCCAAATTCCTCTGCTTTCTCGTTTTGACGGTCTTCCAAAGACTCCGCGGTAGACCTAATAACAACAGTGGAGGGACTGAGAGGAAATAAAGAGGGAAGTAATGAACTCAGGTAAATACTCTTCTCCCCCGAGCGCTGTCACATTTGGCGTAAGAGATCGGACATGGCGAGTAATCCAACCGACGCTGCGATGTGATGACCGATGGGATCAAAAGGTGTGTTCTGATTTTTGGCTTTACCAGCCTTTTGGTGGCCTTCACGAGGTACTTTGTTAGCTTGGTCTTTGAATTTCCCTGGGGTCCCAGCTGCCCTTTGAGCTGAGAATTGAGCAATTTCAGCCACCCGTTTTATGTTTTCTCTACTCCGCCTTGTGTCAGTGGAAGCAGGTCACTCTACCTCGAGGGTAGAAATTCCGCATGTCCTTCCTCTTCTGTGATAGTACCTGTAGCTTCCCAGGGAACTCGTATGACACCAGCACCTCCTCCGGGTGACAACGTCCTTTTATCTCAGCGGGCCACGGGCCGCAACATTCCCTCCCCTGACCGACAACAGGATTTTTGTGGTCCCTCAGCCTCAACTGAGCTCCTGCGTCTCCTGCAAACTTTCCAACCACCAGCCCTCTCCCCCACCACCTCCTCCACGTTACCCTGTGGGATGTCACCTACATGCCTCGCCTCTGGTACCAGTTTCTCTATTAGCCAGAATTCCCGTCAACAAGCAAAAGAAATGACTCTGGCTAATTTAAGCAAAAAGTTAACCAAGCTGGGACAACAACCACAGAAAACTGCCATGAACTCAGGGAAGACCCAAGGCCGAGATCACCCACGAACAGTTTCGTTAACATGGTGATCTTAGGTGCTACACGGCATAGCTCTGATCTGGCTTTCAGTGCTCACTTCATGTCTTTATCCTCTTGTTTTGGTCACCGAGGAGAAGGGAAAAGTTGCTCTCTCTGCTTCGGTTTCTGTAGGGGGTTGATGGACCCTGCCTCCAGCATGCTTCACATAATTATCCAAATGCGTAATGGGGGATTGAATGACACACACGTACTACACCATGACCTTGTCGGTCAGTCCCGTATGGCACCAGCGTGTCTCTGGAATAAAACTGACTCCGTGTGAGTAGTCTCAGTTCCTCTACCTCCGTTCTGAGACATGTGTGTTTTTGCCTCCTAAGTTTCTTGGAGATTTGTTGTGATAGGTTAGTAGGCGAAGCAGAGAACTGAAAAAAGCCAAGAGGGTAAACTGATTCACCAAAGAGGTAAAGAACTGATCAGAGAGGAAAAGAGAGGACAGAGGAGTCAGCGTGCAGCTGACATCATTTCCTGGAGACAGAGGGAGAGGAAGAATGGAGAATTGGACAGTGGATGTTTTGGGGAGAGGAAAACAAGGGAGATGGGTACCATGATAAGGAAGCTTTTGATGGAGGGAATCTTGGGGGTGTAATTCCTTCTTTTCAAAAGAGTGAATGAGGGCAAAGTTATTTTTCATGTTTTCTGTTTCTCATCTAGTTCTGGAGTTGTGGTTATACGTCTTCTTGATGAGATAACAAAAAGGCACAGTTTTATTCAGGTTAACATTTAAATCCTCTTTGTCCTGGGGCACTTGGGTGACTCAGTGGGTTAAGCGTCTGACTTTGGCTCAGGTCAGGATCTCACAGTCTGTGAGTTCAAGCCCCGCATCGGGCTCTGTACTGACAGCTCAGAGCCTGGAGCCTGCTTCGGATTCTGTGTCTCCCCACCTCTCTCTTCCCCTCCCCTGCTCATGCTCACGCATGCTCTTTCTCTCTCAAAAATTAAAAAAAACCCATTAAAAAATAAATAAATCCTCTTTGTCCTATTTAAATCCTTCGGAGTTGTGTCTACTTGGTCTGAAATTTGATTCTTTTCATGGAAGCCGTGTGTTCTCGTTGTCTGCTGACAGCTCCATACACTTTTCTGGGTGAGGTCTTTTTTTCAGAGAGCTGCCATCACACTGGAGATGCAGGATGCTGTTCGGTTTCTATTGCAATATATTTCTCATTGCCCGGGTGTTACGTTTCACTTTGCTCAATCTCAAACGAAAGGAAATCTATCCACACTCTGGACACAGGTGAAACTTTCCCCGCTGTCTGGTTCGGTGACACTATAAACGGATACAGGTCTTGAAAAACGACAAGCCTGTGCTACAGGGCTCACACCAACCCTGGACAGGGAGCTTTTCTCACACAGCCTAGAGGTCTTGCTTGTGATAAACTACAGTCAGTCCTCGTTTTCTTTGGCCGTGTTTTGACAGTTGGTCATTTGCCCAAATTTTTTTTAAACCTTTTTAAAAGAGATGCACGGGGCGTGGGGGGGGCAGGGTCTGAAGGAGGGACAAGTGTCTGAAGTTTTCTAATTGGTACAGACCACAGCGAGCAGGCGGTGTAGATGAAGGGATGGTCTTTCTAAACGATTTTGTTTTCAGTCTAGAGAGTTCACAGTCTTGCAAGTTAAAAGCACTGTGGCCCTGCAATCTTACTGACTAATCGGCTCTAGTGAGTTTAGAGTGAACTGAAGAACTTTCATCACTCTAAAATAGTTTGATTGGGATTCTTAGTTTTTGATACTATGAATTCTCTGTGCCTTCCTAAGTAATTTAGTGGGTCTTTAGAAGAGACGACATTGGGTCCACTGAGACGGACACTATTTGAAATGGCCTCAGTGATGAGTTATTCACATATCACCCGCCCCCTAAACAGAAAACAAATCTATTGAGGGCAGGGATTGTGTCTTACTTTTCCTCGTGTTCCAGAACCTCTAGCAATATCTGGCTTAGAGACCATGTTTACTGTATGTGCAACATACTCCCCAGAGAATTTCTGAACCAAAATTTTTGTTCTCATTTCCTCACCTCCCTCTTCTCACTACTGCCTGACGTTGGTCCTCACCTCCCAAATCACATAGCTCTAAGGCACCGAACGTCTTCCTTCTTGCCAAATCCAGTACCCTCTTTTGTGCTCGGCCACATGATGTTCTGATGACTACATTTGATGGCCATTCTCCCCTCCTTCAAATGACCTTCCTTTGGTTTCTGACACCACTTTTGCTTGGTTCTTCATTCGCTCCCTCCTCTTTCCCCAACGGTATCTCCGCTGCTCCATCGCTTACTTTTAGGGCTTCCGGGATTGCATGCTTGGTCCTCTGCTCCTTCTGCTCTCCTTTCTGTCCAGGTCTCTGCCGAAGCATTTTCTTCCCGTTGCTTCAGCTCTTTTTTAAGAGAGATCCCAATGGATCCTGATGTTCCTTCCGATCTTTATAAGCTCTGCCTCTATCCTCAACTCCAGACTTGTATTTCCCACAGAGCTTTTTAACCTACACATTTCACTGGAACTGCACTCTCAATATGCCCAAAACCAAATGTATTACTCTTCCCAGTACCCCTCAAATTTACCAGAACTCCCTTTCTTCCAATGTTTAAAATGCAGTTAATGGCGTTTCTCAATCCCCGTAGGTTTCTGAACCAGACCTTGAAATTATCCTTGGTTCTTCCTTGGTCTTGTTCTGCTACCATCCCCACGTCCAATTTCTTACTGAACTTAGTCAAGTATATCAAACTTTCCTCAGAGGTGCCCCCTGATTTCCATCTCAACACTGCTGCTTTTCTTCAAACCCAAGTCCTTTCTCTTTCTGTATAGTCCATGGTTCCCTCCATCATGTCCACTTCATATGCCATCAACATTATAATTCTGATCGCAGTGTAGCCTCTCCTACAGCATATAGTCCAAAACTTCTAGCATGACACCAAAAACTCTTTATAATGTCCTGCAGTCGATCTTACCAACTGACCTACTCAATCCACCCTGTTGGTGTGCAGCCTTATCCTTCTCTGACCGTTCTGGGGTCTCTCACACCTTGTTCCACCTACCTAATGCTGTTCCTTCTACCTACAATGACTTGTCCTTGCCCCTCCCCCTTCTGCTAACTGGCATACCCAATGTGAAATTATTCTCTAACTTCAGCCTTGGACTTCCCTCATAATTCATGATTACGCCACATCCCGCTATCTTTTTTTTTCTTTTTTTTTTAAAGACGGTGACTAAGATTTCAACATGAGTCTGCATTTCCAGCGTGGCATTGCAACACCCGTCATTCTGTGGCTATCTCTGAAATGCTGTGGGTACGTGAGAAAGTGAGGGAACCATTCTCTGGATTTCAACACAGTTGAGTTTTTCTAACAATATTTTACATAGCTCTGCACCTTAATTTGCTGACTGGATCTCCTTTCAACAAACGAGTAGAGAAGAAAACTTTTAATGGAAATCACAATGGTTCTTTCCTTAGATGTTTTGTCTAACAACCCTTATGAAAAATGAGGTAGATGCTCCATTGGGAACACTGGAATCCACGTCTAGATTTGCCTCGATGTGGATCAGGCTCTTTCCTCACCTAAAGAAAGGATGCTAACGAATCATGTGGTTGCCTCCATATGGAATTGTTTGAGGAAATATTGAGCTTATACACAAAAGAGTTGGTTTTTTGTAATGCACATGTGGGTACTATAATTCATTAATTCAAACATAAGGGGAATTATATTTCATATCTACATGTGATATATCAAACTCACAAACACATACTCATAAGGTTTTCAAGAAACTATTCAAAGCTTTCTAAATCAATCATAAATCCTAAAATAAGGGGACCTGTGCCATATAAGTATTGAAGATTGTGAAAAGGTAATATATACTTTCAATCTGTAATTTCAAAAAGCCTTTCTATGCAACTAACCTGGAAATAATAGTTCATTAATTTGATGTTAACTTATAAATAGCTGGTTTTAGATCCCTCCAAGATGACATGTATTAACCCAAGAGGCAGAGAATGTTGGAGAGATTGGGGTCTTTGGTATGGGTAGACAATATCACATGGAAGGGAAACCAGGAGAGTACACTTTTATCCAAAGAACTTCTCCTACAGACCTAGCTACTACATACAACCAGAGTTTTCACCCCCCAGGGCATAAACTCTAGGTGATCAGAAAGAAGAGATCGGGCGCATTCCAGGACCACATCATTTTGATAAGTTGAGACTTGTCAGTAAGTTTTCCCTTCCTTGTTCAGAGACACTTCCTGTGCTCACAACTTCACATGTGGGGCTGATATGGCTCTGCTACTTTGACCTTGGTTGCATCCACACTAGTATCACTAATTTGAATTCCAAGTGGAAAATTTAGAAAATACCCTCTAAGGAAGGAGAAGACTCCAATATTTTAAATGTTTCATCATATTATATAATATTCATCATTTATTATATCCTGATTTCCTTTTGGCTGAGCGGCTCCAGACAATACATTGATTCAAATATTTTAAAATTTTTCCTCAAAGTTCCAGTTTTAGAACTCTTAATCAAAGTGTCCTCTTTGCCCAAAAGAGAATGAATCTAAAACTAAAATGTGGTACTTATATGATAACTCATAATCCGCAAGGAGAATCTAACTTTCCTTACCTTAGGACTGAATTTGAATCCCGATTCCTACAGAGAGTTAAAGTAAGGGTCTCCTGGTTGAAGGAATATGGTTCACTCCACTCCTGCAGCCATACTCAACACTTGTTTTGGAAGCACTAAGACAATTTGTAAAACAGAGGGCATCAAATTATTAGGTTGGCTACAGTTTCAAATCAGTCCATGTGTATCACAGATCTGTTGGTGAACTCTAAGCTCGAAACGTTTTGTGTGTGTGTGTCTCTCTACATTACAGTTATATTTATATATTTATATTTCTGTATCTAATTGAAATCTTAATAGCAATAGTTCCTATCCTGGAAAGGTAAAATGTATGCAGGTAATCTATCTACTACTACCCTATATATCTCTACATTGTTGGCTAGGAATCAGCCACTATCTTTGTTTAGGGTTTTATGGGATTTGAAGCACTTCTTCATTTCCTACTCTGGTCATACAGTTGACTTGTAACTGACATTTCACATATTCAAAGACCTCTATGGCACTTCGTTAAGGTTTTAAAAATTGTGTGGTTCACTTGTTTTCCTAAATTTTAAAAACAACTCCAAAAGAGCTATGTAGTCCAACATCTATCTGTTGGATAACATTAATACATTCTAAATTGAAAAAAAAAAAAGCAAATTGATGTTGTAACTCTGAAGTAAAAACTATAAAACACAACCAGTTAACAGAATATTCTTTTTTTCTGTCTTCATGCTAGCACAAAGGAAAAAGTTCTACATGAACTGAAACCAATGCATAGATTTTGTGAAGAAACACTTATACACAAACCATTGAAAACAAGCTCATGGTTAATCCTTTGCCTTCAGTTACAAAATAACATGAAGAATAAGGCACTTGCATGACTATTGAGTACTCATTTTCTCCAAACAGTTTCTCTTCCCATCAGCCATCTGTGGAAATTCCTTATCAGGTCACCATGACTAACCATACTTGAGGTGATTGACTCATCTCAGATCTAGTCAATGGCTATGTATGAGAGTAACTCATCAGTCCATAAGTGTAACACACACTCAACCAAGAAACATGTGTCTCAGATTCTAGTGAGTCCCCACTACTTACCTGGATGACCTCTGATAAACCACTTAAATTTTCTGGGCCTCATCATAAAGACAAAGGGTTAAGGTTAAGTGAGGGAGATTTTAAGTACATGCATATCCAAGAATATGCACGTCAAATATATGTCAGGTCAAATATAACCAATCATCTTTTAGGGTCTCATCCTGAATAAATAAAAGGTAACATGAACAGACCCAAATAACTGTATAAATTTATTCTATGAAAACATAGCCCTGCATAACAATGGGGAAAAGACAATATTTAAGATGCTATGTTTGGGTGATTAATACTTTCTTAAAAATAACTTAATTGCATCGCTAGCTTACTTTTGGGCCAAAATAATTTCCTGATGGCCCACAAGTGTAAATTTTTAAAAAGCATAACATTTTCGAAGAAAATATTGAAAATATCTTTATCATGTCTGTGTAGGGAAATCTTTTCTAGGTGTGCCACAAAACTTCATAGAAGGAGATATTGATACATTTGATACATAATAATTTAGAAACGCCTGAATAAAACCATAGACAAAGTCAGAAGATAAATAGAAAACCAAGATAAATACGGGCAATACTTATCATGCGGGGTTAACACATCACATAGGGTTTCTTTAATATGTAAAGATGGTGACAATTCAATTAGTAAAAAATGAGTATGTTATTTTTTAAGTAGTTAATCAAAAAGATACAGTACATAGAAAACACTATACAAACGGGCATTTACAAAATATGATATACACCCAATCTCTCCCAAATTCAGACAAAGCATTTGGAGTTAAGGATTGAATCACTGTCATGAGTCTTCTTGTTTTTAAAGAAATCTCATTAATTGACTCCATGTTGAAACCACTGAATTAGATATTGCCTAAAATCCACTGACCTCCGAAGTTATGTGTGTTAGTCTTGCGTGTGACCCAACCTGTTTTACTCTGCCATTTTCCCTCCGGGACCAGGAAGCATCCAACACTGCAGCAATCATTAAAACAGCCCTCTTCGTTTCTTTAACCAAGAGGCGGTTGTGGCTGGAGGGTAAACCGTCACGTCCTGGGATTGAGACTCGTTCAAATTCATGCTTTCCAAATTGGTGGCCTCGATTACATTTTCGAGAGTGTTTGCTTTTTGGGTTTTTGGGGTTTTTTTTGGTTTTTGTTTTTGTTGGTTTTTTTTGGATTTCCCTCTCACATGTACTTCAGCTTTTTCCTGTGAATGACTATTTCCGCTTCCGTTTTCCTCCTACTCAGACTGTGGCTTCTTCGTTTTTATGAGATGACCTTATCTCCTTAACGCACAAAGGACACAGAGTCATTCTTCCTGGCCAGCATTCTATCCCCAAATGCAAATATCCAAGCATCCTTAGGCCCTTTTTTCTCCTTCATTTTGGTGGCAGAGGGAGATGTATGTTTTTTGTACAAAGGACGCACCTCTATCTATGTCCTAAATCTCATGACCTCTTTCTATGTCAGGATTCTGCATTATTTTTTCTCTCCTCTTCATTATATGGTCAATCTTTTCCACTGTCTTCTTCTCTAATCCAGTGGTTCTCGACAGGGAATAATTTTGCCTCCCTCCTGAGGGATTGGGCAATGTCTGGAGACATGTTTGATCATCACAACGGGGTCTAGTGGCATCCACCACATACAGGCCAAGGATGTTGTGAAACCTCCTATGATGCACAAGACACTCCCTGCCCCACCCCCCAACACACGTGCACCCAGTACAGTGGTATCTGGTCCAAGACGGCATCAAAACTGACAGACCCTGGAGCCTCTACACGTATTTGATCTTCCTTCCTCCCTCCCTCCCACTCTCTCTCCCTCACCTTCTCCCTCTCTTCCTTTCGTCCTTCCTTCCTTCCTTCCTTCCTTCCTTCCTTCCTTCCTTCCTGTTCCTCCCTAAGCTCCTACTTTTCTTCCTTCTCTCCTTCCCTCCCTCCCTTCCTCTTCTCTTCTCTCTCTCTCTCTCTCTCTCACACACACACACACACACACACACACACACTTTAAACACTTCTCCTTGACCCTTCATCTCCCCCCAACTATTCTTATCTTTCTCTTCCTTTTTTCTTGGCAAAACATTTTTTTTAAATGACCAAAACCTATTGTTATCACTTGCTTATATCTCCGCCACTTAAGGCAATCTGGCTTTACCGCATTCATTCTAGCAAAGGTCACTGATGACTCCATGTTGCCAAATCCTAAAACAAGTCTCAACCTTATCTCAGAATATTTCTCTGAGGCACTTAGGCTTTGTTCTTTTTTTTTTGACAACTTTCTCTTTAAAGCTCTCTTATTATTCTATGTGTTGTCATACCTTATGTCCCCAGGTCTTGGTATGAGAACATTTTCATTCTCCTTTGAATGATTCTACATCTTATTTTTGACATAAGGATGTTTCTTCCTCTTCTGTCTCTTACAGTCTTCTCTTCTAAGGCGATATTTTCTATTTCAAGCATACTGCACTACCACCTAAAAGCTGATGGACATAAATATGTAACTATAAACAAAACATTTCTATGGAATTCAGGTCAAATATAACCAATCATCTGTTAGGGTCTCATCCTGTATATCCCAAGGCATTTCAAATTTTATATATGGAAAAATATATAAAACATAAATATTTTTATATCCATATATTTTTATAGTTACAAAAATGTTCATGTTTCTGTACATTTGATATCATTACAAATAGCACCATTCAACCAATTTTCCAAGCCATACACCTGGGAGTATCCATGACTCTTCATTTACTATCGCTCCTTACAATCCAATCAGTAACAAGTATCGTTAAATTCACATCAATGGAGCACCTTGGTGGCTCAGTCAATTGGGCCTCCGATCTTGGCTCAGGTCATGATCTTGTGGTTCATGGGTTCGAGCCCCATGTCGAGCTCTGTGCTAACAGCTCAGGGCCTGGAGCCTGTTTCAGATTCTGTATATCCCTCTCTCTCTGCCCCTTCCCAATTCGCGCTCTGTCTCTGTCTCTCTCAAAAATGAATAAACATTTTAAAAAATTTGTTTTTATTTACATCATTAATACCTCAAATGTGTGCTATCCAAATAGGCCACTGTCAGTGCCTTGGTTTAGGCCCTGATCATTTCTCACTTGGGTAACTGTAACAGCTACTACTAATTGATTTCCCTACTTCTAGACTGTCTACCCTGCTCCAAGGGTCAGGTTTTAAGTGCTTGCTCTATCATGGCCTCTCCTAAAACCTTCTCATAGTTCTTCATTGCCTGAATCAGACTCCTGAGTCATTTTACAAGGGACATAACGTTTTAATAATCTGAACCTTGCCAACTTCTTAATCCTTGTGTCTTTCAACTCTGCTCCTTCTGTTTTGTGTTCCAACAATACCAACTGCTTGCACTCTCCCACGCTTATCAAATTGTTTCCTGTCTCCTTGCCTTTGAAACTTTTATTCTTGGTGCTAGAATCAACTGGCATGTTCCATCTCGAAAACTTCTATTCTGCTTTCAAGACTCAGCTGTCCTTCTAGAAAACATTCTTTCACATTCTTTGAAAATGAATTGCTCTCTCTCCTCCTTCTTGCCTTTTTGCTTTGTATCTGCTTTAAGTGTTACCTTTGTTACGGTGTATTACAATTTTAAAATACACATTTCTGGGGTGTCTGGGTGGCTCGGTTGATTAAGGGTCCGACTTCAGCTGAGGTCATGATTTCACGGTTCATGGGTTCGAGCCCCACATCGAGCCCCGCATCGGTTCATGGGTTTGAGCTCTGCTGACAGCTCGGAGCCTGGAGCCTGCTTCGGGTTCTGTGTCTCCCTCTCTCTGCCCCTGCCTTACTCGTGATCTGTCTCTCTCTGTCTATCCAAAATAAATAAATGTTTTAAAAAATGAGTAAAAGTAAAAATAAAATATACGTTTGCTTCTGCTAAATCGTGGCTTGTTTAGGAAGGATCTGTGTCACAGTTGTCAATGACGTAACACTAGAGCTTAGGAGAGTACTGAGGACTAGACCTTCAATGGATGTTTGCTGAAGGAGGAAAGAAAAGTGGTAAGGACTATAATTTTGATTAACAAACTACAACACACAGCGTACAAATAGTTTAACCTCAGCGTCAGAAGCATTTATGGAGTACCTCCATGCCTGTGGGGGTACATTAAGCACCATACAAGGCTTTCTAATGTAACTGGTGACGTGTGTTTTAGGCAAATATAAAATCAACAACTACTACTTGATATTGCTGAGTGTGATGCAGCTCGATCACCAAGGTAGCACCCGCCAGGAATTCCCACAGCCATGACATTTCCCTTTCTCTGGGGTCTCGGTGGACCTTTCCTTTCTTCGGTTAATTTTGGCTCTTTAAAAACAAGAACCAGGGGCACCTGGGTGGCGCAGTCGGTTAAGCATCCGACTTCAGCCAGGTCACGATCTCACGGTCCGGGAGTTCGAGCCCCGCGTCAGGCTCTGGGCTGATGGCTCAGAGCCTGGAGCCTGTTTCTGATTCTGTGTCTCCCTCTCTCTCTGCCCCTCCCCCGTTCATGCTCTGTCTCTCTCTGTCCCAAAAATAAATAAACATTGAAAAAAAATTTTTTTTCAATAAAAAAAAAATAAATAAATAAAAACAAGAACCAAATGTCTTCAAGCTTGTTCCAAGGACGCTTGTCCTAAGGGATGCCCTCATATAGAAGGGTCTCGTGGTCAGTCCCATGTGTGCCAAATACATGTCCTATCTTTCTGTTGGAGATGGAGAATATACATTAGCACAGTAAAAGCTCTGAGAATGTTTTGCAGTGAGAAAATCTGCTCTATTTGTTGAGTATAATATTTCACAAACTCATCTAATCATGGAGCCTTTTTCATGCCTCATCTACAACAGCTCGTGTAACTGGTGTTCTCTGCAACGAGCTTTGGGGAACACTGGGTGGACGGGTGGTTTAAGAAGCACCCGAAGTTCACCCCATTCTCCAGCCACTGTTCTTCCCCCGCTCCATGGGCTCAGGTGGGCACTGGGCTGGGAGTGATGGCTGGGGGATGTACGTATAATAATTCCCAGAATCCCAAATAAATTCCATATTTATTCAGAATCACTTAGCCCAAATTTGCTTAATCACCGTGGAAATTATTCCACACTTTAAAACAAAAAGTCTGGGGGGCCTGGGTGGCTCAGTCAGTTGAACGTCCAACTCTTGATTTGGGTTCTCCTCATGATCCCAGGGTCATGGAATCAAGCCCTGCATTGGACCCTGTGCTGAGCGTGAAGCCTGCTGGAGATTCCCTCTCTTTCTATCTATCCTCTGTCCCTCCCCCACTCATGCGTGCACGCTTGCTCTCTCTCTCTCTCTTTCTCAAAAAAGTTTGATATTCCTTTTTCATAATATATCATAGAAGGAAAATAACACCATTATTTTGCTAGGAGAAGTAGGAGGCAAAGAGAGGTGCCTTAAAGTCACTTGAGAGGGTTTTCATCCAAATCAATTATCTGGAAATAAAGTGAATAAGAAGCTAAGGAGCCTGTCTCTTTTTTTTTTTTTTTTAATTTTTTTTTTCAATGTTTATTTATTTTTGGGACAGAGAGAGACAGAGCATGAACGGGGGAGGGGCAGAGAGAGAGGGAGACACAGAATCGGAAACAGGCTCCAGGCTCCGACCCATCAGCCCGGAGCCCGACGCGGGGCTCGAACTCACGGACCGCGAGATCGTGACCTGGCTGAAGTCGGACGCTTAACCGACTGCGCCACCCAGGCGCCCCAAGGAGCCTGTCTCTTAATTAGGTAGTAGGACAGCAGGCTTTTCTGTCTCCTGGGGAACGTGTACCATATAGGTACAACAAATTTGTGTGCTGAAAGGAATTTAGATAGCTGTTAACTCAGCCACTTAATTTCACCAGCGAGGATGCTGAAGCCCAGAGAAGATAAATAACTTATCAAATATTATTCGCATACGCAGAGGGGTGGAAAACACAGGGCTCGTGATGTTCATTTCAGTGACTTTCCTGCATTTCACTTCCTGCTAATGAATTTAAGTCGAGGAAAGGAGTCCAGGATTGGAATCAAATGAAATGTACATGGAGAGTTTCACGCTGCTTATAAAATGTTGTCATGTTCATTATCGCATTTGACAGCCCCGTCTACACTGCAAGATGGGTCGGGCCGTCCTTGTCTCCTTCTACAAGGAACTACAACCTTAGCGCTAAGTGAGACATTTCCTGTTCCTGGGAGAGGATGCCACCTTAAAATCCAGAGGAGCTTAGTTGTGCTTTCCAGGGATAGAGCCAGGAATAATTTTTGTAGACCAAAGACGGGGTAGATGCCCTTCGGTCGAAAGTGTGGTTCAGAGAAAATTGTGGCAAACCGGAGGCCCGTTAGCCTCTTTTCTGCGATTGCACAGTACAGGCAGACTTTCCAAAAGTCCCATGGCTAAAAATACACACTTGCAGAAGCCCAAAGTGTTTAGTTTGAAGCGACTCTAAAGTAAAAACAAGTGGTCTAGGGCACACAGAATGCCTCCAAAGCCACCCTCTGCAAGACAAGGAAAACATGATTGGCCCTGAAATGGAGCCATTCTCTAAACAGCTCTCACCAACTGGAACAGAGGCCTCGCTACATGCACACAATTAGAGCTTCACGGAAGATTACAAGACACTCTACTGCAAACAGCACTCCCAGACCCCGAAACCAGGTCACTGCTATGTAAACATTTTGCACCACTTTGTAAACAGATAAAAATATCAAGTCAGTTTGGTGTAAACAGACCGACAGCAGGAGAAGCCAGCACCCCTCCCGGATGGATCCTTCCCTGGGCTCTGTGGACAAGCAGAGATACAGTATTAACGGATCTGGAACTGCTTTGGGCTGTTCTCATTTAAGTGACTACTTTTTTGAAACCTGGCCCGTTGGTTGAGAAGCTGGTGGCAGGGTGAGGATACATCCGGGGTGGCCCCCAGCAAGCTGCACACAGTCGTCCGGAACGTGTAGTTCTGCCTCTCCGAAACTGGGAGCCCCTCACATTGTAATTTACAACAGGAGCCAAACAGTGTGGACATGAAAACCACAGATGACTGAGCTCTCAGGCAAGCAGTGAGGACAATGAGACAGGAAAATGAGGGAAAACACAGCCCGGACACGAGCTAAGCCCATACGCTGGGGTCAGGACACGTGACTTACGGAGGCGCTACTCTGTTTTGGCGAAGTATTTCCTTCCCTTCTAATGTACCGCAAATCCTACCCACCCCGCCTTTCTGCCTTTACGCTTACCAGAGGCAGAGAGGAAAGTAATAATGCACAGAGAAGGGTTGACCCCCTCCAACCTGCATGGCATTGAAAGGAATGGTTGGATTGGAGTCACCTTCCTGTTTAGTGTCTTTGAAGATCTTTTTCATTGACACCCATGATTAAATATTTATGGAGTTCCTTTGATTGCCTGTCCCCCTACTAAGTATGTAAACGGTGAAACAGATAAAACGGTTTCTGCTCTCAAGGAGAGCACTTTATATATTCAAACATATTTTTAACTTGGGGAACATTTAAAAATATATGCCCATTTAGAATCCCTTCATCCTGTGATGACAGGCACTAGAAGAAAGGGAGATCAAAGACATATTAAATATCATACAGCACTCACACTCACCCATCAGTATGTGACTCGGGTGATAAACTGTGAGTTTTCCAGAATTACGGACCTGACCCTCTTGTGTCCGAGTTCTCTTGGCCTCGCATTCAGCTACAGCTGTAGTGACAAACTCCATGGGAGCCTCCGTCATCTTTGCTCAGGTGGGGTTGGGCAACGCCTCATCTCGGGCACCTGCGACTCTCTCTGGCTTCCATCCCAGGGTCTTCTCAGACCATGTGGCCTGGGAAACCCACAGAATCGTTGATGACCAGCAGGACAATCCTTAAAGAATGGAGGAGGGAGACTGACAGACAAGTGCATTTTTTTTCATCCTTCAGACAGATAGCTCTGAGATGCGTGCCACGAAGTTTCTCAGAAAGTCATGGTGTAATCATGTGTCTGTCACACGCAGTGATGACCAACTCAACGACACATCCTGTACTGATATTCCCTCCTTCCCGGTTTCACTCCATCTGTCCCTCACTTCTGCTCCTTGGGAGCACTCTCTCTATCAAAGGTTGATCTCAGGTCTGCTTTGGGCGAGAGCCAGATTACAACAATGTGAGGGCTTTCTCATCCCTTGGCTGTTTAATGGTGTTCAGTGCAACTGAAATTGTATGCTTTCCTCAGTGATCCTTCCTCTGGACACATAATTTTAGGAATCTAGAGAAGATGTCATTCAAAGATTATTTACTATCTTTCACAACGTTTCTCCTTTAATTGACACCTTCATTATTTACACAGAGCTAGATCTAAGCATTGATCAAAGAAACACAGGAGAAAGAAAGAGAGAGAGAG
The DNA here is from genome assembly GCF_016509475.1 of Prionailurus bengalensis. Taxonomy (NCBI): domain Eukaryota; kingdom Metazoa; phylum Chordata; class Mammalia; order Carnivora; family Felidae; genus Prionailurus; species Prionailurus bengalensis. The sequence goes on along the minus strand of NC_057344.1, from coordinate 8,056,390 downwards.
AGAGAGAGAGAGAGAGAGAGAGAGAGAGAGAAAGAAAGAAGGAAGAAAGGAAAGAGGGAAGAAAGGAAGGAAGGACGGAAGGGTCAAAACAGATTTGTTAACTCTTAAGGAATCTGAGAACCCATGGCATTTTGGGGAAGTCATTTCTTGGGATTACATTTTGGCAACAACAAAGAACTCTAAGATGTTATTTAAAAATATGCTTCATTTGTTCTCATTTACCTTTCTGCTTCCTCATTTTCCAGTTTCTACCACTCTTCTTTCTGTCAGCTGTGTGGTGAGAAACAAGGCAGAGAATCAGGGCTGGAACAGAGGGAAAGGATTGGAGGCAGAGTCCATCTGAAGGTTGGTCCATGTATGCACTTGGGGGGCAGGGATCATGTCAGACACACACGCTAGAGCTAAAACAAACTTCCTTTTGTGTGTTTTTAGAAAACTCATAAATGGAACATACTACATATATTCCTGCAAATTCGATTTCCCACTTGTTATTCGTGGAAACTATCTATCTAGTCTGTTCTCTTACAGAACAGCATAAATATTCCTTAGTATAATGATGCTACATTTTACTTAGTCATTTTTCCTGCTGAAGGGATAGTTCAGCCTCTTTGGATACGCATCAAACTGACAGTTATTTCTGGGAAGGGACGAGGATTGTCCTGGTAATCAAAGGAAGATCAACCTGTGTCTATAAAATGTTAAAGTCTTACAAGCAGAACTTATTCATTACTTGAGAAACTTTAAAGTAATAATTTTTTAAAACTCTCATGGAGTTTACATGAAAAGGCAGGTCAACAGATGATACAGGAAAATGTCTTCCCTATTTTCACATTCTCCACAGATCCCTTGCTGTGCTTTGGGACAACACTTCCCTTTCTGTACTTCCCTTTAGTCCCAACATTTGCATCTTGTTTTTGGTGTTAATCATAATCTAATTATGTCTATAAAAGGATAACCACGCAGAACACCATTGCCTCCACCTGCTCACTTACCTGCCATCTCTAGTCCCATATCTGCCCCTACCGTAGTCTGCGAACCACATGCCCCACATGCCCTCTTCAGTTGGCTTCCTGTTCAGTTCTACCCTTTGAAAGCATGGTCAAGAGATCAGAAAGCAGGAGGAAGAGACAGGTTTCTATTTCTGGTTCCCACAACACTGGACATCGCTGGCATCAGTGGTTGGCTGTTGCCATCGGGGAAGAGGGGACGGGCTGGTGTCAGCAGCCTCAGCCAGTGTCCGCGGCTCTGGGAGTGCAGAATCTCTCGAAAGAGCTTCAGGTACAAGTTCAGGAGATCTGACCTGGGAACGTGAGCAGATTCCTGATCTCTGCATCTCACTCCTTCCTTGGCATTCCCTTGGCACCCCCTTCCTTCTCTTTTTTCCTCCTCCAGTCCTTACCAGTCCTTTGTATCCAGCCCCCTCTACTTGAAATACTTAGCATGGTTTTGTTTTCCTCACTGGACACTGCCTGACACACTACTGTTAGCCCTACCAACCTCCAATAGAGTTTTTGGTATAGAGGTATTTACCTAAACTATGCTAACTTCTTGTTGAGACTGGACTTTAAGCCTTGACGTCGGCAAAGAGCAATACCTTTTCAATTCACTCAACACATGCTATAATACATGAGATTGATTGGAGCTTAGAAAGTAATAATGGGGGCCCCAAAGCAGAGAATCCTATTTTATAAGTGTAAAGAGGGAGCATGTCAGTAAAACACAAAAACATCAGGATGTCAGAGAGAAGTTTTGGTCCATCAACCAGATGTTTTACGCCCTTGATGCAAAGCGCCTAAGGGTTTGGAAACACCTAGATGATTGGCTAAGACTTCCCAGGTTGTTTGACATTATGTGTCCACAGCTTTGGAAAGGTCTCTGAGACTTGCAACAGTTTTAAGAGTGGTGTTTTTAGCAGATGGGAGCAAAGTGCCGAAAATACAGCATCATATTCTCACCATGTGGATCTCCATGGCAATCAGCCTATTGTGATGCTTTTAGGAAGGACAATGACCAGCCCTCTGTGGTTTCGGAGATAAGAGGTCAGCAGCCCATACTGTCAGAATCACACAGCACCAATGGAAGGCACATAAAGAATGATCAGAATACATATATTAATATGCCACAGCTAATATTTCTGCACGGTTTGTTTTCTCAGCAGTATTTTGCTACCTAGGGACCCAAAATAATGTGCTTTGCTTTACAAGTGAGACATGATTGATGCTTTACTGGGAGAGACTTTTCATAATGCAACAGATGTCTCCTGACAAGAAAGTTATTGGTAGAAGCAAACTGTGTTATTACAATAATGTTAAGGTTCAGACTTAAGCAAAAGATCCTAAGAGAATGTTGGGGAGGGCGGTGGGAGAGAGAGAAAGCAAATATGAGCAAGAGAGAGAGATACAGTTTGGTCTGAGTCAACATCCTTAGCCCACCATATTGACGTACTCTGTGATCTATGCAGCCAGCACAGAGCTCTCAGGAGGCTAACATATGCAAGCTTTAAAAAGGCCAATCTCCGCACACATTCATCTGTCAGTATCTTAGCAGCAAGCACTTCTCTTTATTCCAGAATCTCTTAACTTGAGCATAGCAAAATGGTTTTTACTTGCAAATTAAAGGTGATATTTCTCCCATCCCATCATGGCAGATTCATAGAATCCTGCTAGGTACAGAATATTGAATCACTTAGAATTTTATTCTTGCTCTAATTTAACTGCAGTATTTTTTTTTTCATCATTATCAATTTGTACAGAACGTAAGTCTAGGAGAATTAAGAGGGCAGGTTTTAAAACTAACAGGCTTTCTGGGTAGAGATGGAGCAGGAAACAAGAGCTATGCGCCTCCATAAGAAATGGAAGCTCTACCCTTAAAACAAAATAAGAAAAAAATCCAAGAGCTCAGAGTTTAGTGTGTAAGCTGAATAACAGATCCAAATGGCATGAATTTACTTCAGAAACTTGATTACGTAGTTTCATGAGAATCTGCTTTTACTCAGTTGAGTAAAATACCAGATACAATTATGAAGATCTTTAATATGCAGCAATCATCCTATTCAAGCATGTTACCATATAGGTGTAAGGTTCCAGGAGGAAAGATAGTGGTGTTTTCTACCCTATGGAAAGTCATCCATTGCTTGGTCTGTGATCTGCTCTCAGGATACTTTTCAACAAGCTAACATTGTTTGCCTCTCTCTGTCTCTTTCTCTCTCTCTCTCTCCTCTCTCTCTCTCTCTCTCTCTCTCTCTCTCTCTTAGATTCATGGCCTAATTATGTCCACAAGTCATCTGTCCCAGGTTGACTGTTACACGCTACTGTTCTTAGTTTCTGCCACCATTCAATGTAGTCGGGGTTATATTTTAGGGAAACTTGATCACATTTCTCCTCCATACCCTGCTTGTAATCATTCCATTTCTCATCACACTGCAGTGCTTTAGAATTACCTGACCCCTTTCCTCTTCTGCAGATGTCCTGTCAGGCCAAGGCCAAGCAGCACATGACGAGGATGCCTTCAGTGACGCATGAATGGTCTTGTCTTGCTGTGCAATACCAGTTCATAATCGTATGTGCCAAGCCAAATAAACCACTCCCAGAAATGCTTTCTTTAGGATTTTGTCAATCAAAACTCTGCAGTCACTTAACAGATGAAACATGTTCGGGATTGGTAGGCCTTCAGTTGTCTGGGTAATCGATGCCAATATCTCAAGCACCCACGAAAGCATTTGGAATCAATGACATGTCTTTAGACTTCTTCGTTGATTAAAACAGGATTTTAACACACTGATGATGAATTTGGGTCTGGTTTCTCTGGTGACAGAAACCAGTGTCAGTGTTGGCTTCTCTAGTTAATAAATAAGCTTTTAAAACTGTATTATCTTCTTGAACACAGACTATTAATATGTAACAGATTATGGTAATCTCTCAAGGACTTTGATGATAGTCATAGCATATTGAGTGTTAAGTATTTTCTTCCAGAGGAATGTAAACATGTTATACACTGAAGTATGGAGAGGACGAAAAACAGATTGTGGGGTTTCCTCCAGGTATCTTTCTGTGAACGTGAGGTTGAAAGTTGCTTGAGAATGTAAAAACGACAACAATAACAGCAAAAACCTTGTATCTTTACAACTTGGAAGAGTTAACAGAATGTGCTGAATTAATCAGGTCCCACAGCCAAACACTGCTGTTGTAGCTCATGTGACATCTTAGGGTGTAATGGTAACCCTCGTTATAATGAACAAAACATTCAGGAGGGCAAAAAACATAAAAACATGCACAGGGATTTCTCTGAACCCTTGCTACCAAGATGGATGTTAAATTGTGCAAAAGAAAAAGAATCTTGACGTGGGTGGATTTATACTTTACAAATTGCACTTCCAGCCAAGAGGGAACTCTTCTCATGAGAAATGTGGACAGCGTCCTCTTTGCCGCAGGGAGGCAAGCAGACGGACAGGGCTGAGAAGGAAGCTCGCCGAGGCAGAGTCCTTGGAACACAGCCATTCCCATGATAACGCTCTCCATTTGGCAACCAGCACTCTCCAGAGCACTTTAAATTTGTATAAAATGTTATTAATAAATGTTTAATATTTGAGGCAAGCGGAGCAATTGCATCAACAGAGATGGAGAGCCTGAAAATAGTTACAAGGGCACTGGATGCAAAGAGATTAATGTATTGGCTGTAGAGGACAGACAAGAATCCGAATGGAAGAGGCCAGAAGGCCAGGGCCATCTCTCAATCATGATGACAAACTTATTACTGCGAGGTCCCAGTGAAGAGGAAATGGAGACCCTATCAGAATTACATGGTGTAGCCTTTTGGTTCTCTTTCTAGAGTGTAAGGATAGACCTCCTCAGAGAACCTTTTTATGTATTTTTCTGTAGTCCTTTGCATCAGGAACCTGGAAATGCCTGTGCAGATAGATTCTGCATGTCCCTGAGTACCCTTTATGTCCTTGAGAGGATCTTTTGTAACCAGGACAGATTTTAATTTGATTTTAAAAAATAATATTTGATTTACTAAAATCAAATTAAAAATTTAAAGTTTCTGAAATCCTTGAAGTTCAGCTAGTAAATCATTTTATTGTAGTCAGTAATCTGGTAAATTTTAGAAGCATCAACAGAGGCATTTTAGTAACAACGTTTAATTGCATCTATCAGTTTGTGCATTTGATTTTCTTTTGAAATACTTCAAATGCCTCATAAACAAAACCTTTTAAGTACTTAAGCATCCTCACAAATCTAATAAATTTGACTTACAAATACAGTGAGCACCAAGTCATTCTAAACTTTTAACACTGTTCAAGAACAATAGAAATTTCTCATACTTTCTAACTTAAAGTCACGAAGCTAAGTCAATTCTCCTATTATAAATTGAAACATAAGTCAAATCTCCTACATTCTCTAAAATGCCAAATTCTGTTACTGTAATACTTAAATGTCACATAAACCGAGGTAATTTCCAAACTTACCACAAAATTATGAATATTTTGCACTTATCTTAAAATTTCTATACTACCATCAGGCTGGAATTTAACTATATGTCCAATGTACTACTTAGGGAACAAACAGAGTTGCTATTCGACTAGAATACACTGATGCAGAAGAAACTGTTATTTCTAACCGGTCTCTATTCCTACTGTATTAGCATCCATTCTGATTAGCTGGTTCCAGAGGTATGGTAAACTAGGTCTCCAGACCTAATGCCTCTGTTGTGGCATTTGCCAGTTTCTGTGGTATAAACACTCACCAATGGGTGATTTCAAAGTACCAAAGACTTAATAACTGGATGATCAAATTCCTGAATATTTAATAATTGGCTCTCGAGAGCCAGTTTAAGGAGACCAGCACAATACTGGTTGTTTTCGATGCTGTATTAGTTTTTAAATACTTTGATTCTCACTTGTGGGCACAAGTTCAGTTGTATGACAGATACTTCAAGGCACAGTTCAGATATTTATGTATATAATTCCCATTATATGCAAAGGAATACATTCCTCTGTCTGCACACTGCTCTTGGAATATATTTCAACAAGCTAACATTGGTTGTCTATCTCTTAGATTCATGGTCTAAATATGGTCATAAGTCATCTGTCCCTGATTTCTTTATTCAACTATATAAATTATGTGATATTTATATATGTGATATATAATTATGTGATAATTACTGGTGGGAACATAAAAAAATGCTACAGCCTCTTTGGAAACAGTTTCCCAGTTCCTCAGGAAACTACACCAAATACAGCTAAGGGTTATGTGTACTTGAACACAAAAGGGCCAGGAGTGACATCCTGTAATGCTGCTTCTCAATCACAGCCGCAAAGATCCCTCCACTATCCGTGATTATCACGATCAGGATCTTGGCTCCCAAGTGTGCAAAACCAGATAAGAACCATCGTTTAGTAATTGCTAGCTTCAAGCTTATATTGTCCTCTGTAGACCACAGTCAAGGTCATTTTTTTTTTTACAGTAAGGACAAAATGTGTTAATTGACAAAAATCAAAATTACCCATTGCTATTTAATATGCTCAAGGGGTGCCTTCCTATGTTATCCTTGTTGCCAAAGGTATGGAAAGATCACTTTGATCATTATCTCTGGTTTCTTCAACAATGATTCTTCTAGCTCATTAGTGTCTCGAGTTATAAATGAACAGCATCTGGATTACTGATCATCCCCTCATTCTTTCTTGTTAGGATTATGCACAGTTACTGGACAGCCACTTATAGTCTGGGCACCATTAACAACATGTTTGACCTAGTTATTGTCCTAACTTCTTTAGACCCTTTCCTCAAAATGGAAGAAATAAAATATGGCACAGGGTGATAGCGCTAAAGTGCTAAGCTAAAATATAAAATATAAAATACTTAGCACATGGTAGATTCCCTAAAATGCAGGCAATTATTATTTTTCAAATGTGACAATTTGAATGTTCTGAGAGAAATCTCTGTCAAATATGGTGATTTATCACTGAAGAAAAATAACACTCTATTTTTAGGAAAAAAAAACAACAACCCACCATGTCCAGAATTTTTCTTAGTATGGCTAATGATCCATCATATATAAGTAAACAATCATATTTGTATTAAATGTGGCAATAGCTTCCTCTTTATTTCAATTCCTGCCTTTTTTCCTGGTGTCCCATATTATGGGATTCATCTCTTCTGTGTTGAGTGGGGTTTTCCTGGTTTTCCTCCAGGGATCTTGGTTTGACAAAAGTGGAAGATGATTAGGACATCACCTTTCTTATCTCTTTCTCATTTGAAGTAACTCTTGGGCCCCAACCAGGGGTCTGAGGACCTGTAGCACTACAGGATGTCACTCCTGGCCCTTTTGTGTTCAAGTACACATAAGTACACATAACCCTCAGTCGTATTTGGCACACCATGAGCAGAGGGCTTGTGCCTTATGACTCACTTTGCAAGTAACAGCATTTCTGAGAATTTCTGTATCGATGGAATATTCTCTTGTGGGTTTCTACATTGAAAACAGTCCCTGTTCTTCATGCATGGCATATGCCAGTGTCAACAAGGTAGCCTCATTAGTAAGACAAATTATTTGATTCTCCACAAAGATCTAGACATCCGGTACAGAAAATGCAAGAACGATCTGAAAATTAGCATGTGTGAGAGAGTATCTATTATCTGTCTGCCTACTATTTTTTAATCTCTCTCTAGACATATCCCCACATGTAAAATACGTTTTTACAATTGCAAACACATACAGGTGTGTGTTTGTATGTATTTGATGCCTGATTTACATACAGAGGCAAAATTCAGGAGAAACAGAAATTTTTAAAGAAAATTAAGGGCTATATTGTATTATTCAAGGGACTGGAATTCAGACGTTTTCTTTCTCTGAAATATGTGGTGTTTTCGCTTTTATCCATCGATTCCACGTGGCTATCCTTTCCTAGATAGCCAAAGAGTGAAAATACCAAACTGGTTTCAACTAAAGCAGATTGAACAAATACCCATGAACCATACATTTCTAACTCAAGAACTACAAAACTGCTAAATCAAACTACTAAGTCAAGAACTACAAATTTCCTTTTAATTGGCAATAGAATTTGACTCAAATTCCTGCATTTGAAACAAATTAAAAAACTCATATCCCCCAGAATTGCCTTATCTGCCAATGTCAGACCTATGACCTAGTCAGCCAAAGAAAGGGTCATCTTGGTAGGAAGTGGAGTCCTGTTGGCTGTCAGTCCCACAGTTGCAGGAGACAGAGGCACGGGGACCTCATGCCATTCTTCCGGAGTTCGTGGGTCAGCAGTGTCTGCAAGGCATCAGACAGAAACACAGAGTTAAAGGAGTCACTTAATTCACAATCTCAAAATGACAGCAAATTATGGATGAAAAATCAAATGCTCTAATCATGTATGCCATGGCTTTCTAACTTCATAGCTTGTAAGTATCAGAAGAGAAACAAATAAATGCCTAAGATAATGGCTACATACACTGACAGACAAGAAAACATTGGTAGAACTTCCAACACTGAGTAAATTCCATATTGGAACCTAGATGTTCCTGGTATGCTAAAGTCGACATTATCTGCAAAAGAGAAAATTATAGCTGAAAAAAGAAATTAATGTACCTAAAGGCAAATTGGAACAGCATCAGTAAGGCAGAACTAACCTTGAACTTGAAGTCAGGGTGTGATCTTCTGGAGAGTGACTACGATTCTGAGAAAAATAAGAAAACTTGTGTATATGGAGCACATTCTCCAAGCCCTGAGCAGGATGTTGTATATATTGTTATGCTATTTAATCATCTTAAAACCTCTGTGAGTTACATAAATTACGGCTATTTTATAGCTGAAAAGAAGTTCCACATGGTTATTGGCTGTGTTGGAAGAGAATCAAAGAACAGATTTCTCAACCTGTTTAAGTCATTTTTTTGGTAGGCAGAAAAGATTTTCATCTGGGCCCTACCACATGACATGTTTAGTATTGTCATTTTAAGATAATTTCTAGTACCTTGATGCCCATCTTGCACACATATTTGCTAAAAGCTTAAAAATCAAATGCACTTCGCTTTTTATGTTGAAGTTAACACATAACTTGGGAATCCCTACGTCTCTTGGATAATGGTATGAAAACCATCATTTTAGTTCTCTAAGTCAGCGATTCTGTGTATTAGCAGAAAAATAATAAATGGAATGTTTCCAAATACGAAATATAAATAGCACTGAGCCTGTATATAAGAAAAGCTACTGTTGATTAATAATTTATAATATCAATAGTTTATATATGATTATGTTGAATACCTTAGCAAATGAGAATAAGCATCCGGGTGGGAAACCAGTTTTCCTTAGTCTCAGATCCCTTATTCTGACCTAAGAGTAAGGGGAAATCAAATCTCAGTTATATAATAAATCCTTTAAGATATGATGCCCTGGTCACATTATCAGAAAGAATAATGTCTTATATGAGCCAACTTATTTTCTAAAGGCCTTCTATGACTCATAGTTTGTATATGAGTCACAGATGTCACATTTCAATCAGTTGATTGCACAGAGATTAAGAGAGACAGAGTTTTCACAATGATGTATGTCAGTTATTTCTCAATAAAACTGGAAAAAATTATTATTTATTTATTTGTTGTTTACTTTTTATTTTTCGAAGTGGGGGCAGAGGGTGAGGGAGAATGAGAATCTTAACCAGGCTCCATGACCTGTGCAAAGCTTGGTGCAGGGCTCCATTTCAAGACCATGAGATCATGACCTGAGCTGAAATCAAGAGTCATACTTTAACCAACGGAGCCATCCAGGCGCCCCATGGAGAACATATTTTAAAGAGACAAAGTTAAGGTAAATGAGGGGCAGTGAACATCAAAACTCTCACCCATCGGCTTGAAGGGGCAAAGAAAGGAAGTGATTACCAGATGCCTGTCAAGAGCTGTGCCTTAGGGGGAGAAACGCAGCTGTGGCCAACCCATGACTTGGCCTAGAGGGAGAATAAATACCGCTACTTTTCTCTTACCTTTGTATTTCTTGTTGTCCCTCCTATTGGCCATGCCACCTGGAAGGCAGAGGAAAGAATGACTGATGTGATCAGCAGAGATCGATTTCTCAGGGTCCAGGGCAGTGTGCTGAAGGGTGGAGAGCACACTGAGTATCCAAACAAATGCCTTTCTAAGAGTAACTGACTTGTTCATTCTTTGATTCTTTCAACCCATGCACATTTGTGAGCACCAATTACATTCGAGATGTAGTATTTTACATAAACTCTGATATAGGAAGAAGAAGGAGAAGGAAATGCATAAGAAATGGCATGTTCCCAAGGAGTTTAGAGGATAATAAGAAAAGTATATGAAGAATGCAGGGCAGAGAATGATAGAGTATGGAGTTGTTATAGGAACTGCACGTAAAGGAGGAAGGATTGAAGCAATTAGAAAGGGCTTCGTGGAAGGCACAGCATTTGAAATTGGTCCTGCACGATGGGCAAAATGTAGACAGAAACAGGTGATGGAGAGATATCCCACATGGAGGAAAACAGTAGGAACGAGGAGGGAGCAGGAGGTAAGCCATGCCCAGGGAAGTCTAATTGGAACTGAGTGCTCCTTTAATGAAGTCATGAGCAATAAAATCAGAAACAAAATCAGACAAAACCAGAATACCAGCCCAGTCCCAAACACATCCATATGTTCACGTGCACACACCCACACGCTTACTAAAACAAGGCTCTGTTAGTGCAAAACTTCAGCCAGTCATTTCCGCGCGCAATGCAAATGCGGTGAAAGCAAATTATATAATCTTATATTAGCGTTTCCTCTGATGGAAGACAAAATCCACTATGCACCCTGAGCATGCCTTCCTTTATTCTAACTTTATTCTAGCACGGTTTCCAGGGCACGATTGCAATTGGGATAACAGCACCATCTAGTGTGTTCCAGTCTTATGTTAAGCTCAAGGACTTGTGATCTGTTTCTAATGTTATTCGACAGAATCATTACAAAAGGACCAAAACAAGAACTGTAAAAGCCCTCCGTCCATTGTTGGCTTTAAAACGTGCAGTTTAATAGATTGGGATTTGTTGCAATTTACAGTGTTTCTAAAGAATCCCCCTAAAAGAAAATTTCCCTGCATCATCAGTATCTGAGATGAGAAAAGTAGAAAAAGTAATTTCTCATCATCTTGGGGTTTGTCCAATCTGGCAGCTAAAATATAAAGAACAATAGTCATTAATTTTTAGCGGAGAACAAATGGCACTTTTATGTCTACGTATAATTTGAAGCATATAAATTAAACAATGCGTATCACATACATTAAATATCAATGATCGCCGTTTAATTGCAGAACGTAAAACTTAATATAAAAGCTACAAGGACTATTTATTTTAGTAATCAGAATATGAAGATGACCTTTGAGCCATCCATCATAAACTAACTCTGGAAAATAATCAGATCGTGAACCCGGAAAACTGACACTCAGGAGAATCTTGATTGCGTCCTGCTGCTCCCGGTACCAGGAGAAAACCAAGAGAATGATGGGAAGTGGACCCAAGCCCCAGACTGAGGAGGAAGCACAAAAGGCAAAATGAAAAAGAACAGTAGGGATTCAGGAAGGAAGGAAAGAAAGTCACACTTCTCGTCTCCCCATTTCCCATCCTTTAGAAGTCTAAATTTCAACATCAGACCTGCACATCCACAAAGTTTTTTTGTTTTTTTTTAACTAAGTCAATAGTTCATTTGTTTATCATCATTAAAAATATAACAGAACAGCCAAAAAGAATATGCCTAAGCAAATAATACTCAACAGAGACAACGTCCACCCTTCTGCTGGCTGCTCAACAATGTACCCAGACAGCGTTCAAGGAAAGAACACAGACGGTCCTTTGGTGCCTCTCCCAAATATGCTTGTTGCCACATCTGAGAAGGGCAGATACTGGCTCCAGTGAAAGCCAATCCAGCATTTCCTGAAGGTGACGAATATGGAGACCGAATATTTCACGTGGCGAATGTGGAGACCGAATGTTAACAAAGAGCCAAGGGTACGGAGGCTGTATTTCCCAGGGCTGTATAGATCTATGCTTCCAGGATCACTGAATGGACAGGAACATGCCCTTCGTTAGAGTAAGCTGCTGTGACCCACGTGGACAATGGCTGCCCTGGTTACGGCCTCACATGGCCATGTCTTGTTATCAGTTGGATTAACTGGGAGAAAATTTCTACTTTCTCAATCAAATACATTTGAAGCACATAAACATGCTTTAAAGGTCACAGAAACTAGTACTGCACACATTTTCACTCTAGGGGGTCCAGTCCCCAGGTTTGGCTTCAGGGGACACACCAATCTCCTGGGGAGTTTATTAGCAATGCAAGGCCCAGAGCCTCATTTTCAGACCCACTGAATCAGAATCTCCTTGGGTAGGGTCGGGGATTTGGTATTTTCAACAGGCACACCAGGTGATTTTCAGGGGAAGAGAGGCTTTTATGAAAGCAATGTGAAACCCGTGGTTTTTTATTTTCTCGACCAATAGAAGATTCTTCTGTTTACTTCATGCAACCGTTGTTTGCTCTTTGAACAAGAGATCACATATATCGATAGATTAATGTTGCATAATTGTTAGCAACTGTCTTGTAATTTCTCATACGTTTACTCTAATCAAGTGTTCAAAGTTCAAAATCTGAAATCGTCCATTTGAAACTCTGAAAGCGTTTCTTTTACTAAAAACTACATAAGATTTTAACAAAGATATCAAGTATTTCATCCAGGGCCCACCATAGACTTCCACAAGATATGCGATTTTCCCCTTCCTAGGGCCTCACTCCTCTCCAGTCACCAAGAACAATTAGCATTCAACTGCCCTCAAGGGTCACTTCATTCCTCTGTGTCTCTCTTTAGTAGAAGGTTCAGTACTCTCCTCACACCCCTCTGCCTAGCAAACTTCAACAATCTCTCAAGACAGAGATCAAATGTCACCTTTCTTGTGAATCCTTTCATGAGTTCCATTAAATAGGACTGACCACTTCCGACCACATCCCCTCCCCGGGGCCCCTGAACACAGAGAACATTGAATTGCGTCTATCTGTTACATGTGTCTCTCTACAAACCAAGCGATAAGCCCTTTGAGTCAATCGGGATGGTTTCTTAGTCATTTGACCGTCTAGTAGCCAGCCCAGAGCAGATAGTAAGTGTTCGTAAACCATCAATAAGTGTTTCTAGATTAGATGCAGAGCCAATTCTAAGCACCTGGTCATCTTGAAATCTGGAGCAAAGTGAATTTTTTTTCTAATGTAGTAGTTTCAAGTATCATGGAAAAACACCAAGTATTTCAATAGTGAAAAAACCAAAGTCATTTGGCCTCAATATCATTTACTTGAAAACAGTTCCTTGCTTCTTAATCTATTTCTAATTTAAAAGGATATATATTTGAGGTAAATAAAAATGTGTGTGAAATGGTAGAGAATGTAGAGGCAGCGTCTCTCAATTTGTTCCCTAATAACACTCATCTGAGATTCTTTAAGATGCTTTATTTTGTTTTCTTTCATGTCTAGATAGCGAAGTTGCACAGAGCTGTTGCTGTTTGGGGGATAAGAAAATCTATCACCCCCTATTCACCATTTCCCCGTCAGTTATAGGAACCTCCAGAATTCTTGTTTCTTTTTTTTTTTTTTAATTTTTATATTTATTTATTTATGATTTGAAAACCAGAGAGAGCAAGCAGGGGAAGGGCAGAGGGAGAGGGAGAGAGAGAATCCCAAGCAGGCTCCGCACTGTCAGCACAGAGCCAGGCACGGGGCTCCAGTTCACCAACTGTGGGACCATAACCTGATCCGAAACCAAGGATCGGACACTTAACTGACTGAGCCCCCCAGGCGCCCCTCTTCACTGCTTCTTAAAACAAGAAACGTACAGAAATGAGCGAAGAGACCCCTCAAGAGCACGAGGAGACCCCAAAGTCTGCCAGACAAATGCAGCAGAGGGCCTACCGTGCCACATGTCCTCCAGATATTTGCTGAAATAAACCTAGAACACTTCTAAAAGTAAAGATAGTTTTTAAAGAGTAGACCTATTTGTTACAGATGAGCACGCAATAAAATACTGCATAAAATTTTCCATTGCAAAGTACCATGAGGGCTTTTCGCAGTAAATGAGTCAGTGATAAAGACTAACCAGAAGGGGTAGTCAGCAAAGATCCCCTGTCTGTTTACATTTGTCAGAAACCACCCAGGACCTTTGGTTTTGAGGCACTAATAGCACTGGTTGAGAGAGCGTTTTAAAAAGCGCACGCGTATGCTGTGCTTCATCTTTTATCATGGGGAGTTCCGATCAGCAGGTAAGAAGAGAAGAGCTGTCTGTACCTTACATTTTGCCAAGGATGAGACTATTACCACCTCTTGGCCTCAGAAACGGACTTGCTGCAGCAGGAACATGCGCACTCCATCATCTATTTATCACTTATACCCTGTAACTGCAAACAGAAACACATCTGAAATGAAGAGCCGTTTCCCTTGCAATTGTTTTCAGTGGCCCAGAAAAACGCTATAATCACCAGCAGAATTCACAAGCGTCTATGCCAGTCACGGTGAAGCTTAAATTTATCAATACTAATCAACTTGAAGCAAGAAAAGATAAAAGTTAGTGATCTTATGATGAGTAAGGTTAGCATTTTCACATTCGTATTATCATCCCTCTGATGTCATTGCAGAAAACTCGTGGGGAAAACATCACTGCTTAGGATATGTATCCTATAAAAGTAGTTGGGGTGAAGGTTTCTAAATCTACTTTTCATGTTTCTTGATTGCGAGCATATTGGGAATACGCTCTACTTACGAAAGAAAGAAATATTTTAAAAGGTTAGTTTCTGGAACGCAAAGTGTATCAATGAGAGTTATTTTAGAGAACGAGAATCATAATTCAATGCTGGAAAGCAACTATAGAGTAGCAAGACCAATGATTAACAGTTTTATAGATAACCCTCCAATTATATCTCTATTGTACATATTATATATATTTATCAATTATATATTTATATGTATAATATATATTATAAATCATCATATACAAATATCTATCATATATAAATCTATATACATATTATATATATTTATCAATTATATATTTATATATATAATATATATTATAAATCATCATATACAAATATCTATCATATATAAATCTATATACATATTATATATATTTATCAATTATATATTTATATATATAATATATATTATAAATCATCATATACAAATATCTATCATATATAAATCTATATGCATATTATATATATTTATCAATTATATATTACATAATATTTATTATATATATTATAATTATATATGATAAATATAAGTCTATAAATACATATATTTATCAATTATATATTACATATTTATTATATACATTATAATTATATATATGATAAACATAAATCTAGAAATACATATTATATATTTATCCATTACATATATTACAGTATACATTATAATTATATATATTATAAATAAACATAATATATATAATAATATATAATGTTTCAGTTTGCCCTCTGTACAGTATATATTATAGATGTTAGAGATACCTATAAAACATCTATATCTCCTCATATACAGATCACGTGCCTTCCTTTGGCCTCACCACACACACCCTGTGTCTTCTCGATTCCTTCAGTTGCCTTTTCATAAAGCACAACACTTCGGGTTCTGCTCGTATGCAGGGTCATAGCATATTTATTTACTTATGTGATCCCAGTGGCCTGGATGTGTCAATGTTATCCGCTAGTAAGCTAAGTGTCCAGGTCAGGGCTGGACAAAAACATGCTGCACATTGTCTATAGAAGTGTGGATTCAGAGAATGCCCCCTTCCCACTCCGTGCTGTACCTTGACAGGCAACTGAATTCCAGTGGGCGTATTCTTTTAGTCACTCCGAATGATCTTAAAAATACAGCCCCTTGTTTGAAAAATATAAATATAAACATACAAATACAAATGTATACGTATGTATGTATCGCTCTTGTTTGGAAGTTTCCCAAAGATTTGACACGGAATTCACAAGAGCCCTGGCTTCAGGCTACATTCAGACAAAGCAGCTTCTGCCTGTTGTAAGCTGGTTTTTTTTATTTCACCTAACAAAATTTTTAATGCTTGTTTATTTTTGAGACAGACAGAGACAGAACGTGAGTGGGGGAAGGAGCAGAGAGATGGAGACACAGAATGTGAAGCACGCTCCAGGCTCTGAGCTGCCAGCACGGAACCCGACGCGGGGCTCGAACCCACCAGCCGTGAGATCATGACCTGAGCCGAAGTTGGACACTCAACCAACTGAGCTACCCAGGTGCCCCTCATTTCATTTTAAATATGAAGGGGAAGGGACATCAAGGGAAAGAGAGATAGGAACCGAGGACAGGAAAATCAGTGATGCTATGTAACTGGGCTCTCACATTTGCGTTTGCTAAGTGAAGGGCCTAATCAGACTATGACTTATTGCTTCACTATTGTTATTTTATATCCATAGTTATACGTCCATTCTTAATCTGTCATCCATACAGGATAGGTTTCACTGAAGACTGCCTGGTAAGTAATTTGATCTTTGTGGAGAATTATTTGTATAGGATCAGATTACAATAATTAATAAAATACGTAGAAATATTTTTCCAAGCTTGTTAAATAGTTTTTGCTGTGAAATGGTCCACTATCACTAAACATCCTCCTCAAATCAGTTCCATATTCATTTATTTTTCAAATACAAATACCAGTATCTCTCAGTAAGTATGAAAATCATCAAATTAATCAAATTAGATTGGAGCACAATAACCCCAAAGAGCTTTATAATAAGAAGCAAATGAGATCTCATTTTTTTTATCCAGGATAAATTATACGTAGGGACATAATGAGTTCCGAGAATACATTCCAGAAAAAAAAAAAAAAGAAAGAAAGAAAAAAGAAAGAAAGAAAACAGAAGAGCTAAACTTTGAAACAGACATTTAGTATAACACTTAAAATCATTAGTGATCTTGTGACACTCCAGAGTTTAAAAGAATGTATACCCTTTAAAGAAATAGGTCTTTGTATTCATAATGACAGTAAATGGCTCGGATTAAAAATCTGCCTGTAGCCCCTCATTCCAAAGGGTGTTTGGCAATTCGCAAGCCTGACAATTTCCAGAGTGCACTGTATTATAATGGTACATTGTGCACTAATCCAAACTCAAAATTTCCCACATAAACTTAAGCTTCTGTTCTTTGCCCTGATCTCATTTTTACAGAACCATTATCTTTGACAAGAAGTAGTATATCCACTTTTTAAAAGACATTCCCTGTATTGTATACTTGAAAGTTGCTAAGGGGGTAGATTTTCAGTGTTCTTACCAAAAATATATAATTATTTGAGGTGATGGATGTCTTAACTAACTTTATTGTGGTAACCATGTAACTATCTATAGGTGTATTGATCACATTGTACACCTTAAACTTATACAATGTTATATGTTAACTCTACCTCAATAAAGTTGGTGGGGAAAAGAAATTCACACATGGAAAAGTACAGCCTTCCATAGAAATCAATCACAATGTATAACATACCTCTCTGACAAAGATTTACTTTCATCCATATCTCACATGGTACAATTGTGAACCAATTTCCTAAAAGAACATGGCTTAAAGGAAAGGCTGGATCAAAAGCCAACATGCTTGAGGTATCGGGAACACCAACCCATGTAAAACAGCACGGCACTTGACAAGAACAAAGATTCATTATTTATTAAAAATAAAGATCTTTCACTTAGAAAATTATGCCTTTAATTTCAAGATGAACAAGAACATATTAAAATATGAAAGGCAGTCATTTGACATTTTAAGGTAATTGATTTTCTGAAAATTAACATGAAATGAATTCAATAAAAACTGAGCAATAACTTTCGGTTGGCCAGAATTAGGAGTATACCAAAATGAAGAAAACAGGCTTCTCTCACATTTTCTTCATCTAAAGTATGGCTTTTCAATCTTTTGATCTATGACTCTCAACAAACACAAAAATTCCACACCTTTCTTTGATGTCATTCAAAACTCCAAAGTATATCACAGTCTATAAATTCAACACAAATGCAAAACACATATCATTTTAATATTTTGTTTAATTTTTAAAATAACCTGAGGCATAAATTATACACAATATGATGGACACATTATAACTGCATAGCTGTTGACCACTTTTGGCAAATAACATCACTACCCCATTCAAGATTTCCATCATTGCTAGACTTTCCCTCATGCCCCTTTGCAATCAATCCACTCCATTTTCTGCCCCAGGCAACCACTTTCTCATTAGTCTGGATGGATTCGTTCTGCCTGTTCTGGGAACACCCTATAGAGGCACCTGGGTGACTCAGTCGGTTGACCATCCAATTCTTGATTTTGGGTCAGGCCATGATCCCAGAATTACAGGATTGAGCCCCCCATCATGGGGCCTATTTAAGATTCTCACTCTCTCTCTCTCTCTCTCATAAAAAATAAAATAATAAAGCAATAGAATACCCTAGAAATGGAATCATAAAGTGTGTATACTTTTTACTCTGGCTCTTGCTCAGCATAATCTTTTTGAGAATAACCATGTTGTTGCTTTTCTTCCTTGTTACTCTTCAGAAGCATTCTATTATATGTATATATAATAAATTTTTTTTAAATTTTTTTTCAACGTTTTTATTTTATTTTTGGGACAGAGAGAGACAGAGCATGAACGGGGGAGGGGCAGAGAGACAGGGAGACACAGAATCGGAAACCGGCTCCAGGCTCTGAGCCATCAGCCCAGAGCCCGACGCGGGGCTCGAACTCACAGACCGCGAGATCGTGACCTGGCTGAAGTCGGAGGCTTAACCGACTGCGCCACCCAGGCGCCCCTATAATAAATTTTTAATCTATTCATCAGTTAGTAGATAATTTCCAATTTGGGGCTTTTATGAATAAAGCTATCATGACTGGTCCTGCACAAATCTTTTTGATAATTGCTGTGGTTGATTTTAACCTTATAAGCTTATTTATTTTCCACCTGTCCCTTATGTGTTGGGTTCCTTTCTACCCTTCTTTAGAGTTGGCCAAGTAGTTTTAGTGACTGTTTTCTTTACTGGCTTCTTAGTTACCTTTTATTGTTTACTTGCTATTCTAGGGCTAACAGCATGCATCATTTTAATCACCGCCCCATAACTAACAGTATACATCTTATCAATCTTACTTAAGGTCAGTATTACATCCCTTTATATTTCACACTTTAATTTTTTTTTTCAACGTTTATTTATTTTGGGGACAGAGAGAGACAGAGCATGAACGGGGGAGGGGCAGAGAGAGAGAGAGACACAGAATCGGAAACAGGCTCCAGGCTCTGAGCCATCAGCCCAGAGCCCGACGCGGGGCTCGAACTCACGGACCGCGAGATCGTGACCTGGCTGAAGTCGGACGCTTAACCGACTGTGCCACCCAGGCGCCCCTATATTTCACACTTTAAACTTCACAATTCCTTCTTCTCTATCATCCCTCATAACACTCAACATAAACTTACCCCTTTCTGCCTCTGCTCTGACTTCCCACTTTGCAAATGTACTTCCCTTGTAACAGGATCATTCTATTGGTTTGCCACTGTGCCCGTTTTCAACTGTCTTTCTTTTCTACATGTGTTATAAATCTGAATCTAGAGTATTATTGATTTTAAAGTATGTTATGTGAAGAAAGACAACACAGCCATCTCTATTCCCCCACTAAATTGTGATTTTCAGTTCTTCCTTATTGTTCTTTGTAGATTTGGATTTCCAGCTGTTACATTTTCTTTTGACCTACAGGACAGCTTTTAACATATCTTGTGGTCCGGGTCTATTGGTGGTGAATTTTACCTCTTCTTCCTCCCTCCTTCCTTTCTTCCTCCCTCCCTCCCTCCTCTCTTTCCTTTCTTTCATTCTTTCTTCCAGTGCTCCACAAAACCCTTTAGAGTCGCCTCTCTGCACAGCTCCCAGTGCCCCACTCCATAGATTTAAGCTGCTAGAGACGCCCTGACCTCTGATCTCTACCTCCTCTTTTCACTGAAGGACCATCATTCTCTCCTCAGTCTTGAGCTCATTGCCACATAGGAAAGAGTTGGGGAATCACGGGAGCATTTGGTCTCTCTTCTACGTCCTTGAGGTTGAGAGTTACGTGGTTCATTTGAGATATTTCTTCTTTTTTAATGTAAGTGTTTAGTGCTCTAAACTTTCCCTTCCATATTACTTCTGTTATATCCCATAAGTTTTGGTGTGCTATGTTTTCGTTTGCTTGTCTCAAGATATATTCTAACGTCCCTTTTCATTTCTTCTTTGAGCCATTGGTTGTTCAAGAGTGATGTCTAATTTCCACATATTTGTGACTTTTCCAGCTTTCCTTTCCTGTTGATTTCCAGATTCATTCCATTGTGGTCAGAAAAGATACTCTATGTGACTGCAATATTCTTAAATTTGTGAAGACTTGTTTTGTGATACAACATGCACTCTATCCTGGAGAATGTCCTGCATGCACTTGAGAAGAATGTGCATTCTGTTGCTATCGGATGGAATGTTCTGTATATGTCTGTGAGGTCTGTTTGTGTATAGTTTTGTTTCTTTTTTTTTAATGTTTATTTTTGAGAGCATGAATGGGGGAAGGACAGAGAGAGATGGAGACACAGAATCTGAAGCAGGTTCCAGACTTTGAGCTGTCAGCACAGAGCCTGAGGTGAGGCTTGTACTCACGGACCGAGGAATCATGGTCTGAGCCAAAGTCAGATGCTTAATCGACTGAGCCACCCAGACGCCCCTAGAGTCTTGATCTTCTTTTTCTTTGATCTTCTCGCTGAATGTTCTATCCATGTTGACAGTGGAGTAGTGAAATTGCCTACTCTTACTGTAATAAGAGATATATTGATAACTATATATACTAATATATAGTAATGTAGTACTATAATAATAGATATATATTAACATATAATAGATGATGCTATTATTTCTTCCTTCAGTTCCGCCAATATTTGTTTCATATATCTAGGTGCTGGGATGTTGGCTGCATATGTGTATTTATAATGTTTATACCTCCCTGGTAAATTGGCCCTTTTGTCATTATTTAATGTCCTATTTTTGTCTCTTGTGACAGTTTTTACTTAAAGTCTATTTAGCCTAATATGACCCTGGCCACCCCTGCTCTCTTTTAATCGCCATTTGCATAGAATATCTTTTTCCACCCTTTCACTTTCAGCCTATGTCTGCCTTAAATCTAAAGGAAGTCTCATGAGGACAGTTGGATCTTGTTTTTTTTTTTTTTATTCTTTCAGCCACTCTAGGTGTTTTGACTGAGTTTAATCCATTTACATTTAAAGGAATTATTGATAAGGAAGGGCTTACTATTGTCATTTCTTGGTTGCTTCCTGCCTGTCTGGTTGCTGGTTTCTGGATTTCTCACAAAGGGAAAGGTGCTGAATTGCTGTCTGTGGAAGAGTGACTCTGGGACTGCTTATCAGCCATCCTGCCAGTTTCCTGCAAAGATCCAATTTTTATTAGTGGGGATTATTTCAGGTTTGCAGCGGTATTCAAGCTGAAGCTAGCTTACGCTAAAATAATAGGTGCAAACAACTAAAAACTAGTGACAATGAGCTTTTTAAGGAAGGTCAGGTTTAAATAATAGAGCTCAGGGCTCTTTTTCTCCACATTCAGGCAGTTTCGCTCCTAACACTGAGCAAAGTTGCCTGTCAGTTTAGCAGCCTGAATGAAAAGCTCCACCTGGAAATTTCTCTGACTGCCATGCCTGCACCTTGTGTCTTTCCTTGGACCAGTCACAGTTTCCAGGAAAACGAGGTGCCAGCAGTCTGAAACCCACACCACCGTGCGCTCACTGCAAGGCCGGCAGTGATTCCAATGACATAATGAAACGGATTCCCTGCCGAAAATGGGCTTCCGTTTCCACGAAGTGGGAAGACCCAGAAGCTGCAAAAACAACAGATTTTCTGTCTATCCCGCTTGTGAAGACGAGCGTTACGACACAAAACTGCTTAGGGCATCGTTATCTATAATGTCTAAAACCTTAAAATACACTAAAATACCCAGTATTGGGGATGGCTACTGCATGGTGGCACAAACCTGACCCCTGAACTATGTAGAGGTTAGGAGCACTGACCCCCATGCGGTCAAAAATTCGCATGTAACTTTTGACTCCCCCCCAAATTAACTAGGAATAGCCTACTGTTGAATGAAAGCCTTACCAGTAACGTAAACAGTCGATGAACCTCTATTTTGCATACTATATGCATTATATATTATATTCTTACAATAAAGTAAGCAAAAGAAAATGTTATTAAGAAAATTGTAAGAGAGGAACACGTGGGTGGCTCAGTCGGTTCAGCGTCCGACTTCGGCTCGGGTCATGATCTCACAGTTCATGAGTTCAAGCCCCACATCGGGCTCTGTGCTGACAGCTCTGAGCTTGGAGCCTGCTTTGGATTCTGTGTCTCCCACCCCCCTGCCTCACTTGTACTCTGTCTTTTTCTCTCAAAAATAAACATTATAAACAAAATAAAATTATAAGAGGAAGTACATTTACAGTACTGTGCTGTATATATAAAATAAAACACCATATATAAAGGGACCCACGCAATTCAAACCCATAATGCTAAAAGGACAACTGTATTCATATGACCATCAAATTTTGCATACAAAGAGTTTTATTAATGTGGAGAAATGTGTTAATGTTAAATGACAAAATAAAGATACAACTCAAAAGACTCTAGCAGAGCAAAAGGTTGTAAAACACATAGGAAAATGTCTAGAAATGTTACAGTAGAAAGAGTAGATACATCTGGGTGTAAAACAAATTCTTCCTCTCCTTTTGTTTGTATTTCTCTATTCTTCTAAAATGCACAGATTTTATATTTCGAAGATAATCAAAATTTTAAATTAAGTAGAGACACAAAAGAAAGTTGTATGTTTACCAGCATTTATATTTGAAGATGTGTCTTGAAATTAGGATTCCCGTATCACAGGGGGAATTACACGGTGTGATAAATGTTTGAAAGTAGAGGTTTAAACCAATTGTATTTCAAGCAAGTGAATGGAGTTTTCATTTCTTCTGTAAAATGGAAAGATTGTATTAGGCATTCGGGGATTTGGAATGCTTTCAACACATGACACCAAGATGCCTTTCTTAATTTTCTCTGTAAGTAGTGCAGGCTATATTGGCACCTTGTTTAAGAAGCTGAGGTGTGTTCACTGTTATATAGCCTATGGTCAAGTTTTAATAGGTGTAGAAAAGGATGCCTCCGTTCATTAACTCCACGGGGCTCACATTTGCCCTAGAACTTTAATAAAACCAAGAAATAAATGAGACTCTGAAATAAAACTGCATGAACACTGGAAAGGTATCTGTCCATGATGCGGCACTAAATAAAGGAGAATTTCTTTTAACTGTACCTGTTTCTAAGTGAAGTTAGAACCCATGATTCTTAGGGTGTGAGAGACTAATTTCAGAAAACACCTTCCATCTGGATTCTTGCTGTTACCATTCTCGCTATTTTAATTAAAAAATTTTATATTGATCTGTTTACTTACTACAAGTAGCAAATATATTTCAGATGTAATTGTTAACACCTTAATTACTCTACTGCGAACGGATGCCCCCCACTTTCCCCTCTGTTCTTTGTAGGCAAGCGAGCTTGGCACGCTGCCAGTAACAGGCCATGCATTTTCCTGCACAGTACCGTCCAAGTAGAAAAGAGGCGAATAATTATGAAAACATAAACATATTAATTTGGCAAAGGAGTAGAATCTGCGATTTAAAGATCCTAACCTACAATGTGTACTACAGCTACAAATTCACATACGTAGGTGCTTCCTCGTCATCTGCTATGTTCTAGCTAGCTGTTATGCCTGTGTCCAAAGAACTGGACAAGGTCTCTGCTCTCAAAGACCTTACAAGGCTGTTGCAGAAATGAACATATGAACCACTATGATGAGGTTAAAAAGCGGCAAGGACAGTAAGAGGAGAATCTGCTAATTAAGCAGAAGGGAAAGGAATTTTAGCTTATATCTGCAACCGGGTAGAGAACTTCAGGTTGAGGGAGGTTTTTGTTTGTTTAGTTTTGTTTGCAGAAAAGTCACGGGGTTAGGAAAGTACACTCAGGAACAGTCAAGAGTCCGGTGTGACTGCAGCCTACGCGTGTGATGAGGAAAGCAGGTTGTAAGCAGATGACTGAGAGCCTGGATGCCGTGCTAGGGACCGAACATTTTCTTGTAGAGGATGAGGAGTCGCTGGAGCATTACAGCAACAGAGTGTGGCATGACTAGCTCTGGGCTTTAGCAAAAGAAAGTGTGTGACAGTATGAATGATGGATCTAAAGGGTGAGACACTATAAACGAGGAGGCCGGTCAGACGCAATAATCCACATGAGACAACAAAAGGAAATAAACTAAGGCAGTGGCAGCAGAAAGAAAGGAAGGGCACACAATCAAAAGACAGTCCAGAGTTAGAACCAATGCATTCATGGTAGTGAAATACACACACACGGACTTCTCTGCGCCCGTTACTGGATTGAGGACTCCACGCACTCTCATCTCATTCAATCTTCCTAACGGCCCCTGGGGGCTACGCTGTGCTTATTATGCCTGTTTTCCAGATGTCAGAATTGAGGCTCGGAGAGGTTAAGTAGCTTGTTCAAGGTCACATAGCTAGGAAATGGTAGATCAAGGACTGAACCCAGGTCTGACTGAGTCCAGAGTACGACAAATCCCTGTAATACACACCGTCATCACGGTCAGCGAGGAAGTGGTCACAAAAGATGACCATATTGGTTCTGGCATCAGTGACTTCAAGAATGGAGATCTCCCTGACAGAGGTAAGGAATATATGAAGGAGAGCAGGTTCTGGTAAAAAAAAGCTTTATATATATATATATATATATATATATATATATATATATATATGTATATATATATATACACACATAAATATATATATACACACATAAATATATATACACACACACACATATATATACACACACATATACACACATATATACACATATATATAAAACTTTTATATATAATTATAATTTATAATTATAATTTATATAATTACATATAAATTATACAGATAAATTACATAGATGAATTATCTATCATTTATAGTGTGTTTACATCTTCTATAATGTATAATGTGTTGGATACATTTACCTTGAATATTGAAAATAATGTAGGGGCGCCTGGGTGGCTCAGTCGGTTAAGCGTCCAACTTGGGTCCGACTTTGGTTCAGGTCCCGATCTCACTGCTTGTGAGTTCGAGCCCCACGTCGGGCTCTGTGCTGACAGCTCAGAGCCTGGAGCCTGCTTCAGATTCTGTGTCTCCCTCTCTCTCTTCCCCTCCCCTGCTCATGCTCTGTCTCTCTCTGTCTCAAAAATAAATAAAACATTAAAAAAAAAAAAAAAAGAAAAGAATGTATATTCAGTAGGAAGCTCCAAGTTTAGTTTAGGACTAGTGAGTGGCTCTCATGGAGACTGTCACAGAAGCCAGAGCCGAGGGCAAAGCCAAGGCAGAGCACATGGTGAGGGGACACCAGCCCCAGGAGCTGGCACTTGTGGATCCCTTCTTTAAGGATGCACAAAGGACGATGACTCTGAGGAGAGGGAAGGATCTGTCAGAGAAACAGATGGAGACTCTGGAGGATGCAGGGTTAAGGAAGCCAAGACAGACAAGAGTGCTGACAACGAGATACAGAAAAATAAGACACACCATTTCAAAAAGCTGAGTATCAAATATCAAAGCGAGAGCACGTTGGAGGGGAAGGTGAGGCATGTGGGTTGGATTTGGCCTTGGGAAGATCCCCTCTGACATCTGAGAAGGTGGTTGAAAGAAGCCAGGCGTCCCGCAGGGAGGGCCGGGGGTGCCGAGACGGGCAGGTGAGGAAGAGGGTCACCTTTCTCTGACAAAACTGATTCTTTTCTGATGAGTGAGCTCCTCTCTTCCTCAAACCCCACAGTGGAAATACTACAAAGCAAGAGCTACACTTTTACAGGAACATTCAACACACTCCTAGTCTCAGAGAGGTGTTTCTCTCCTTTCAGCCTAACAGAGGCTCTGAATGGTTTTGTTAAAGAGAAAACGGTGGTGTTTTCTTCCTCTGGAGGGTATTCAACTGGCCAAAGCCACTGCTGGCTTGTTTCTGCCCCTTGACGACTCAAACACAAGCTCCGCGAAGCATCTGGGCCTGCCCAGCCCCACGTCTTTGGGAACCACGTCTGAGCAGAAAGGGCCCAATCACAGAGGCTCTTCCTGGGCGGAGTGGGGGCCTCCTGTCATTGGCGGGGGGGGGGGGGGGGGGCTGCCGTTTTGGGGCAGAGCCGTAAGGACACCAACATGTGGTATATTGGCTGGAAACTCAGAAATGACATGCAAGGAGGCAGAGCTGAGGAGAAGGAGGACTTTTAACTGGGGCTGAAACACACGGTTTGGAATCCTCACCGTAAGTCCTGCAGTAAAGGCTTTGAGGTCTGTAATGGCTTCTATTGGGCCAATTTTAATTGTTGTGGATGGGCCAGCCCCTTAGATTCAGGGCACATCTGGGTCAATAAAGGCAGACTGTGCTATATTTCTGTTTGGGAAAGCACCTGTCTATGGAGGTAAGTCTAGAGAGGCCTTGAAAGAGTTCCCTGAGGCATGGAAAGGCATTAGCAGGCACGGGCAGTTTCAAAACAAAGTTCTTGCTTCTTGACCTTGAAATACACGTGTATACAATACATGCATGCACAGGCCACAGCAGATGCCAGCCTCTGCAGAGGACGGCTGAGGCAAGACTGAAATCATAGACACAACTGGAGTTTTTCTATAAATGTGTGGACCTGATATAAAGTTGCTTTTAAACTACCGGGCAGCTGAATTTCACAGGTGAATGGAGTACTTGTGAAGTTCTGTCTTTACCTTCTTGGTGTGAGGCTTTACTAAGCCCCAGTGGATCAATGATCAATTGCCCTGAATTATTCTCTCTAGCCAGGGTCAAGAAAAGGACTGTGGATTTATGAGGATGTCCACAGGCTCAAATGGAAACTACTCAGAGAAACAGAGGATAGGTTCCAAGGTGATAGAGTTACTGTATGGGACTTGCAACGGTCTTGCTAGATTATGAGGGAACCAGGCTGAGAAACTTCCAGAATGCACAAGCAGAGGAAAGACGGTGTCCTGAGGAGCATATGGCAGAGCCCAAGTGGCACAGGCTTCAGAAGCATGCACGTGAGTTTTATCTCAGGAAAATGTTGCAAATATTTTTTCTGGTTGAAGTAAATACAGGGACAAGATATAAAGCCATCACTAAGAAGCAAATTTCTTGGGCTTAAGCAACTCTATCACAAGAGGCAGCTGCATCAGCCACTGTGGCACAGGACTGAAAATGTGTTTCTACAAGATTCACGGTAGCTATACGACCAGAGTTCATTGTCTACACAGCACCTAAGTGCCAAGAACACAGCACTCAAAGAGGAAATGGAGATTAAGAAGCTATGCCTGGGCAGATCTCTCTACCAGAAATGGTGGGTGCATTGTACTAAATCTTTTTGCTGGAGATTTACCCCTATTAAATTTAAATTAACAAGTCATAGAGTCTTATTTTATACCCACTGACCAGCAGCATCTTGGTGAGAATAAAAATTAAGATTTTTAATTAAGATTTCCCTTTTGGGGGGAACCAGTACCCAAGACGGCCCCCGGTGTTCCCTGCCTCCTAGTATGAAAAACCTTGTATAATACTCTGTTGAGGGTATTACTGTACTGAGTCACTCATTTCTTTTTATTTTTAGAGAGAGAGTGTGTAAGCAGGAGATGGGCAGAGAGAAAGAGAATCTTAAGCAGGCCCCCCTCCTTAGCATGGTGCCCTACAGGGAGTTCAATCTCATGACCATGAGACCATGACCTGAGCCAAAATCAAGAGCCGGATGCTTAAGTGACTGAGCCACACAGGCACCCCCTGAGTGACTGATTTCTGAGAAACCGATTAAGACAGAAGACAGAGTGCATGATTCAGAAGTTAGGACACAAATGACGTACAGTATCACTCTTCCTCTTCCTTTCTCCCAGACCACTGGCTCTGAGGGAAGCCAAGTGCCATGTCCTGAGGACACTCTGGCAGCCTATGGAGAGGCTCAACGTGAGGTGTGCGGCCAATGGCCGGTGAAAAGCTGTCGCCTGCCTGCTGCCACATGAGTGAGTTCGGAAATGATGACTACAGCCCCAAATGGCAGCCGGACACAGCCTCGTGAGAGCCTCTGAGTCCGAACCAACGAAAAAAAGTGCTCCTGGATTCCTGGACCACAGACACTGCGAGATGACACATTGGTTGTTTTAAGCTGCTAAGTTTTGGGGTGATCTGTCATATAGCGATAAATTATTGTGTCTTCTTTCCTTTAGAAAGAACCGAGCTTTCACTGCAGTTTTAGGTAATATTAAACAATGAGTTCGAGGGATTTTTACCTGGGAAAAATGTGCTAGGGGGTAATGTAATTGTAGACCCACAGGTTCTAGTAACTCTGTGGACTCTAGAGAGACAGAGCAGATACCCTGTGTTAAATTAATAAAATACATGAGATCCTGAGGAAATAACCCCCATTCTCATCTATCCAGATAAATTAAGAAAAACATCTAGCAGAATAAATATTGGACATTACTTTAAATTCTAGCTTGTAACTCATATTATTAAGAGAATTAAATTTTAGGGGCACCTGGGTGGCTCAGTCGTTTAAGTATCTGACTTCGGCTCAGGTCATGATCTCACAGTTCATGGGTTCAAGCCCCATGTAGAGCTCTGTGCTGACAGCTCAGAGCCTGGAGCCTGCTTCAGATTCTGTGTCTCCCCTCTCTGCCCCTCTCCCACTCACTCTCTCTCTCTCTCTCAAAAGTAAACATCAGCAAAAGAGGGCTTCTATAGGTTTTCCGGCATATTATTGTAGTGTTTGTATATTTTATTTTTAATAATGTCAGTAAATCTCAGTGTAGAACCAGTGATCTGTTAAGTTGGACGGCACGGCTGGACATAACTTGGGATGGAAAATAGAAACAGTGAGTAAACATGTTCAACTTTAACAACAGCCCTGGAGTAGATTAATTAGCCAAGTACAAGACTCATTTCAGAGCCTTCTCAGGGCAAAACGTATCTTTCCTATGAGTGGTGACAAGTGGTGACAAGAAACAGTGATTCGTCTTTGACAGAAGGTAAGGGACGGCCTTGTGAACGTGGTTAGCAGCTCATCTCCTGGACGGAGAAACCCCCATAACCACACACAGGCTGAGAAACTAAGCCAGTTTGGTAGGGGAACTAAAACAAGACAAACCTGGAGGGTGTTAAAGGGAATGCTACGTTTCTCTCCTTGGAAGGCAGTTCCATTACCGTAAAACCTATCTCGAGTCTGACCCTGAACTCTGCCCAGAGCGGATGGACTGCTTTATCTGACTGATACACTTCAAAAGCAAGCACTGGGTGGGCAAAGCCGGCCCAAGTTTCCCTCCTGAGAGCTACTGGCTCCCAGCTGTAGACTCTCTATTGCTCCGGGGGTCAGGCTTTCCTCTAAAATCGGTGGTCCCTAATGCTTTGACTGGGTGGGTAAGTCTGATTAATTCTGGACTCATTTACCAGGCTTATTTAGCCCTTACAACTTAGCCTTTATCACTTGTTGGGTGTTTCTGGTTGTGGTTGTTGTTGTGTTTGTTTTGTTTTGTTTTGTTTTGTTTTGTTTTGTTTTTGGCCGGGGGTGGGAGGTTAAGCAACATTTTCGTTTTCCGTATACATTACTCTTCATCTCAGTTCTCAATTTGTTTTGAGCCTGGACAAGGAAGACGGCAGTTAGACAAGGAAAACCAACATGTCCATCAAAATTCAAATCACTGAAAGGATTTACCCTGCAACATCTAAAGGTAATGATACAAAATTCCCTTTCAATGGTACGTTTCCATCACCATCTAATAATAGATGATTCAAGTGTTCACAGGATGTCCCCTTGGCG
Organism: Prionailurus bengalensis; assembly: GCF_016509475.1. Lineage (NCBI taxonomy): Eukaryota > Metazoa > Chordata > Mammalia > Carnivora > Felidae > Prionailurus > Prionailurus bengalensis. Next base: position 8,026,431 of record NC_057344.1, on the reverse strand, counting down.
TATATATTTTCCTCATGTACAGAGCAACAAAGAACACGGGGAAAGTGGGGTAAATGTGGCCGATCTATCCTGTAGTCACAACCAGTTTTGGAGCAGGTCTGGATGACTTCTTCTTCTTTTTTTTTTTTTTAACGTTTATTTATTTTTGAGACAGAGAGAGACAGAGCATGAGCAGGGGAAGGGCAGAGAGAGAGGGAGACACAGAATCTGAAATAGGCTCCAGGCTCCGAGCTGTCAGCACAGAGCCCGACGCGGGGCTCGAACTCACGGACCGCGAGATCGTGACCTGAGCCGAAGTCGGACGCTTAACCGACTGAGCCACCCCGGGCGCCCCACGGTCTGGATGACTTCTGACCCCAGGTCTGGCAAATCACAAAACCTCACTGAAGCCTGTTTCTTCCCTGCATCCACACCTTCCTGTGTTCAGGAAGGATCAGCGGCTGCTCTCCAGGGTGGATGCGAAGGCCGGAGGAGACACAGTGCCCACGCCATGTCAAGCAGGAGCGCGGTATGTGACATGCAGCCTGTGCCCAGGGTCTAAGAGCCGTGACAATTGTGTCCTAAGGGCTATTTGCTTTCACTGCATAATAATTCACCAGGGGCAAAACCTCACACCATTTTTTTACCCAGAGGACTGTTACATCGTAAAGAAATGTCCTGAAATTGTGATTTCCTTAAGATAGCTTTATTCCCACCAACACTTTCTCCGTTAAGCTTGCAATTAGTGAGTCTGTAACTTGAGGCAAGTGCGAATTCACCTTCTCTCCTTCTGCTTTATGCTCATAATGTGTCGTCTGAAGGTAAGTCAAACATTTTGTCAGCTTCCACCACTTAATTTGTATGAATGTGAGATCCAGGGGCAAAGTAAGGTCAAGGAATAAAAGTCCCTGTGGATATTGCTGTAAAAAAATCTTTTAATACTTTTAATATTAGATTTGCTTGTAGAATGTCCATGGTCCAATTTAATAAATTCTGGGTTTGTTGCCTCAGTAAAAACTGTCTTATATCAGTCCTTCAGGACTTCTTTGGATAGATTCCCTTTTTTGGTTAAATTATCCCATTAGCTGAACTGTCCGCTGTTGAGAGACACTGCTGTGAAAATGAGACTTTAATAACTCTAAGTGTCTAAAATTGATCTCTGTCCCCGCATATAGATGCCAAGCTATAAAAGAATCCTTACCTCGCATCTTGTGCCCAAGGGAATCTTCTGGGCTCAACTTTCCAAAGTCGCTCATAGGTACCCTGTAACATACTTCACTTGGGCTCCTGTGTTTGCACTGATTGTATAGACTTAAATGCTCAGACATTTCCCAGCTTCCAGCTTTTTCTCTTCTTCCAGCAGCTCTCCATTTCTCTTTGTTCCGTGCCCTAAATCCTCGGGCAACACAAACCACTCTCCAGACAGGTCCCTCTTACAGAGTTCCCTGGGACCACACTCAGTGTGAGGGAGGAAGTGGTTATTGAATGCGGGAAGGCTGCATTTCTACCAACAAATTTCCAGCATAATGCCATTAAAAATGATAAACAACAGTACTCAAACCTGGACTCCATCGTACCAGAGCATCTTATTTGTATGTTTTTTCATTTCAAAACTTTTGCTATACGGAATGTAATAATATTTAGATTTAGGGCTTTAGGAAATGAATGTTCCCTTTCAAAGAAGGAAAATCAAACAAAACATTTCCTCATTAAACATTAAAGAGAATATATAAAAGGAAACGTACCTGATATTGGAACTGTAACGTATTCCTTAAACTCTGAGTTACTATAACATAGAACACATTTTATATTTCCCTCGCAGAATACAGAAAATCTTTTCAGATATTGAAAACAAGTCCTTGCCAGAGGTAAACTTACTCAATGGTGGAAAGGAGCTGTAGAATTATGTCAGGGGCACCTGGATGGTGCAGCAGGTTGAGTGTCCAACTGTTGATTTTGGCTCAGGTCATGATCCCAGGGTCATGGGTTCAAGCCCCACACTGGGCTCCATGCTGAGCACAGAGCCTGCTTGGGATTCTCTTTCTCTTTCTCTCTCTCTCTCTCTCTCTCTCTCTCTCTCTCTCTCTCTCTCTCTCCCCCCCCCCCAGGCCCCCACTTGTGTCCTCTCTCTCTCTGCCTCTCTTCTCCACTTGTGTTCTCTTTCTCTCTCTAAAAATTAAAAAAAAAAAAGGATATCAGATGCTTTCTTTTTTTTAAATTTATTTTTGAGAGACAGAGAGGAGAGAGCAGGGGAGGGGCAAAGAGAGAGGGAGAGAGAGAACCCCAAGCAGACTCCACACTGTCAGTGCACAGCCCAGTGTGGGGCTCCATTTCATGACCATGAAATCATGACCTGAGCTGAAATCAAGAGTTGGACCCTTAACTGACTGAGCCACCCAGGAGCCCCGAATTATGGTAAATTTTTAGTGGCAGACTTTCCTTACAGAGCTGAGAATGCTGGCACGCTGGTTTAAATTAAATAACTTGATTGAGGTAGAATCATGGATATGGCTATGAAGCATATGCCAATCCTGCAAGTTCCCCTCCCCCATTTCATTTTAAACATACCTGATGAATCCGAACAGAAACAGTACACGAGAGGGTGGTTACCAGTCAGAGAGAATCCTGGGTCCAGTCTTACTTCTCTGCTTAAAAACTTTGTGACCACTACTCCTCACTCTCTCATTGCTAAACAAGAATTAAAATAAAGTTTCTACCTCATTGGGTTGCTGTGAAAATTAAATGGGAAAACATGTAACGTAATTGGCACAGTAGCTGGAATATAGTAAGTGCTCAATACACATGAGCTCTTATCATCAGAAAAAGGGAATGTTTAGTAACAGGTTATGCTGTAGACACTGAACAAGAGGGCTTATAAACTATCTAATTTAGTCCTGTGTTGGCCATATTGAAACAAATTTTTTTTCAGTTTAATTTCCTTTGAACACAGTTGTTCTACAAGCTCAAACATGTACACTGAATTCCTCCTGACATTTCATTTACTATGACATTCCTTGGGCTAACAGCAGGTTTTTAATCTCAAACAGATTTTCCTGCCTCAATCATCTTAAAACATTTGCTGAAAGTAGTATTAAAAGAAACTAATATAGCAACACTAACATGCTTTGGATAGAGATTTTCATCCCACACAGTGTGGGAAACAATTTTTGATCAGACCATTTTCAACCTAAGGTACACATGGAACCAAACAGATTTATTTGGGGGCTCTCATAACAGCTTCCTTGATAACAAATTCAATCCCTGCCCGGCTTCTAAAGTTAATCAGAGGCAGTATCATTTTTCCACTGCTACTTAAGTTTTCTTTCTTAGTTTTTACTGTTCAAGATCTCGGGTATCACAGAAAAAAACAAATTGCTTCCATTTCAACCAAATACTCTTTAATCCCAGTGGCCTAGATACCTCATTTAATTTTCATGTTTTCCTTCTGTGTTATCTTCATCCTAGAATCTTTCAACTTCGTAAAACAAGTCCTGTTTATGTTCTCTCTTTTTTAAAAAAATTTTTAATGTTTATTTTTGAGAGAGAGAGACAGAGTAAGCAGGGGAGGGGCAGAGAGAGAGGGAGACCCAGAATCCAAAGCAGGCTCCAGGCTCTGAGCTGTCAGCACAGAACCTGACATGGGGCCTGAACTCACAAACTGCAAGTTCATGACCTGAGCCAAAGTCGGACGCTTAACTGACTGAGCCACCCAGACGCCCCTGTTCTTTCTTTTTAATTGTTAAATATTATCAAAACCACTCTTGCCACTGCTTTCTGAGGCTTCGTTCATGAGTCTGTTCTTTCACTTCCACATAAATATGAATTACTTTGTGAAATCTCATCACTGCCATTTTTTAATGTTTATTTTTGAGAGTGGGGGGAGAGAGAGAGAGAGAGAGAGAGAGAGAATGCACGAGTGGGAGAAGGGCAGATAGAGAGGGAGACAGAGAATCTGAAGTAGGCTCCACCCTGTCAGCACAGAGCTAAATGTGGGGCTCGAACCCACAGTCCACAAGATCATGACCTGAGCCAAGGTCTGCTGCTCAACTGACTGAGCCACCTGGGAACCCCTTGTAACCATCATTTTTATCTTCACCCCCAGAAGTTGGTCCTTTCCTCTTAGATTCTCCTCTGACCGTGTTCTTCTTCAATCTTCCAGCTGACTCTCTAATTAATTTCTAGTGGAAAATAATTGCTATTGCTTTATATTTCTAGAGTACTTCATTTAAATCTCTAATTATGCTCCTAACACGTATGGCTTGGTATTACAGTTGGTTGGACTCAAGTTTACCTGCCCCTTCAGATGATAGCCCTGTTCAGTATAGCATTAGAATCACTATACCTCCTACAGCCCCTAGCACATGATTTGAAATAATAGACACTCACTCCACGTTATTTGAACTGAATATCCTCGTTGACATGAATATTACTGAATCAGCTGCTTATGTTTCCTGGCCACATATTATGTGCCAACCACCTTACTAGGGAACAGTGCTCTAACATAGCTAATGCTCTAACAGCGGAGTTACAGGAGTAAGCTCGACAAGCATGGTTATCGATCTCCTGGGGGTTCATGGGCATCTCCTCTGTGTCCAACTTTATCAAAAATATTATTGAAATGTTTATAAGTACCTTCGAGGTCATTAAAGGAAAGCAAATGAGGGCTTATATATTCCAATTTTTTGTGCCAAAAATGTTTCACTCTAATTCCCAGTCTCCTCTGTAGCTGGGATTGGTCACACTGTACAGTTCCAGACAGGACACATGTTGATAGACGCAAGGGAGCTTCTGGGAAATCCTCCATTTATTTATTTAATTTTCTGCTAAAAGGGACTGGCATCAGTGACATCATTCCTTTACCCCATAACCAGCCTTGAACACGGACACGATGTCTGGAGCTGTGGTAGCCACCTTATAATGGTGAGGAAAGGACACCCTCATCCCTGGAGTCACTGCCCGTGATTGCCCAACTCCTGACTTGCAGTTGCTAGAAAATGAAACCCTCATATGCTTGCGTTGCTTTTTCCTGAATCTCATCCTCATTCACAGAAAGGCATTGTTACCCTGTTTTCTCAAAAAAGTTAGAGTGACTCAGAGAGGCTAAGTGGAGCATCTAAATGTCTAAGTCTGTGCATTTGTTGTGCGGTATGGTGGGGCAAAGTTTAACAAGGAATGCAGAACTTGACTTTTATACAAACCACTATTCAAGGGTTCCAGACGAGAAGTTGGGCAACCTGAACACTATGTATACTTTAGTATATGTTGTAACATTTTATAGGAGTTGCAACATTTCAAACCACTCACTGCCCAATCTTACCTTTGAATCTTTCCCTTGGGGTATAATTTGTTTCTTAACCATGTTCAAATAATGTGGCCAAGCAAGGAGTGTTAGAAATACATTTCTTTGGACAGCAACATGCAGAAGGTTGAAACTAGACCACTTTCTCACACCATTCACAAAAATAAACTCAAAATGGATAAAGGACCTGAATGTGAGACAGGAAACCATCAAAACCCTAGAGGAGAAAGCAGGAAAAGACCTCTCTGACCTCAGCCGTAGCAATCTCTTACTCGACACATCCCCAAAGGCAAGGGAATTAAAAGCAAAAGTGAATTACTGGGACCTTATGAAGATAAAAAGCTTCTGCACAGCAAAGGAAACAACCAACAAAACTAAAAGGCAACCAATGGAATGGGAAAAGATATTTGCAAATGACATATCGGACAAAGGGCTAGTATCCAAAATCTATAAAGAGCTCACCAAACTCCACACCCGAAAAACAAATAATCCAGTGAAGAAATGGGCAGAACACATGAATAGACACTTCTCTAAAGAAGACATCCAGATGGCCAACAGGCACGTGAAAAGATGTTCAGCGTTGCTCCTTATCAGGGAAATACAAATCAAAACCACACTCAGGTATCACCTCACGCCAGTCAGAGTGGCCAAAATGAACAAATCAGGAGACTATAGACGCTGGAGAGGATGTGGAGAAACGGAAACCCTCTTGCACTGTTGGTGGAAATGCAAATTGGTGCAGCCACTCTGGAAAACAGTGTGGAGGTTCCTCAGAAAATTAAAAATAGACCTACCCTATGACCCAGCAATAGCACTGTTAGGAATTTACCCAATGGATACAGGAGTACTGATGCATAGGAGCACTTGTACCCCAATGTTTATAGCAGCACTCTCAACAATAGCCAAATTATGGAAAGAGCCTAAATGTCCATCAACTGATGAATGGATAAAGAAATTGTGGTTTATATACACAATGGAGTACTACATGGCAATGAGAAAGAACGAAATATGACCCTTTGTAGCAACGTGGATAGAACTGGAGAGTATGATGCTAAGTGAAATAAGCCATACAGAGAAAGACAGATACCATATGGTTTCACTCTTATGTGGATCCTGAGAAACTTAACAGAAACCCATGGGGGAGGGGAAGGGAAAAAAAAGGAGGTTAGAGTGGGAGAGAGCCAAAGCATAAGAGACTCTTAAAAACTGAGAACTGAGGGTTGATGGGGGTGGGAGGGAGAGGAGGGTGGGTGATGGGTATTGAGGAGGGCACCTTTTGGGATGAGCACTGGGTGTTGTATGGAAACCAATTTGACAATAAATTTCATATATTTAAAAAAAAAATACATTTCTTTCACTTTATCTATGGTTTGTCCTACTTCAAACGAAAGCACACTGGAAATTTGACCCACCAAGGCAAAATCAGAATGTCCCCTCTGGAAACTTCCCTTCAAAATGGCAGAAACCAATGTCATAAAACAATAGGTGGGTGTTATTCCCATAGATAAGGCCCTACTATACAAAATGCCGTGTACAAATTTATCTACAGCCAAAATGTTGGTTTTCCCTCATGAAAACACTGCCCCTGAATTCCAATCGTTCTGAAAAACAATTAACCTGTCAAGTTTAAAGTTTTTGTTCATAATTTGGACTGTATCCTGCCATTGATATTTATTTTAATCTCCTACTGATTTCTGTGGGAATTCTTCTTGTAGAATTTAGGCAGGATATAGCCCCAAAGGAATTTCTGCAAAGTAGCTTCCCACTTTCAACTCTTTGTGTTTGATTTTTATTAAGTTTAGGTCATGACGCTGTATATCTAAAAATAGGTCTATGATAAAGTCTTCTATTTTTAGAATCAGGCTGAAAGGTCAATGAGAACACTAAAGTCTCACAGGAACAACTACATTACAAATGATTTTTAACCATATGTTTTTGGTCCAGTTTTTTAAAAAATGGGAATATATTATTTAAAAATGTCTTTTTTACTTTATATGTTCCTAAATGTCTATCTGCTATGAGATTCATTTTTAAAATGCCCATTTAAACCATGCTTAAAATATTTGAAAAGAGTAGATATCATAGAAGACAGTCATTAAACATTATACTAATGACAACTATAGAATTATGGAGCTTGGAAATTCTTTAGAATGGTGTAGAGTTTTTAAAAAGCAAAGTAGAAAATGATATATACAAATACTTGCAGTAACGTAAAAAATGTACCTAAATAAAGATTGGGTGTTAATAGAAATTTAAATTTTGTGTTAAACACTTAGTGAATTTTATGTCTTATCGAATTTCCTAATGTTTTGGATTTTATATATTAAAATTAAAATGCCAACAAATAATATCATTCCCCTTAAATTCATCAAATTCATGTGAACTTAAAGTCATGACAAAAACTGAAAGAAATGTGGGGCGCCTGGGTGGCTCAGTCGGTTAAGCGTCCGACTTCGGCTCAGGTCATGATCTCACGGTTCGTGAGTTTGAGCCCCACATCGGACTCTGTGCTGACAGCTAAGAGCCTAGAGCCTACTTTAGATTCTGTGTGTTCCTCTCTCTCTGACCTCCCCCCACTTGTGCGCTGTCTCTGTCTCTCAAAAATAAATAAATGTAAAAAAACAAAATTAAAAAAAAAAACTGAAACAAGTGAGAGAAATGTCACTAAGAATATGGTGGTAAGCAGAGCTTAATGTATAGACTTGTCATATCACTATGTTGTTACCTGAAACTAATGTAACATTGTGGGTCAACTATACTTCAATGAAACAAAAAAAGAATGTGCTGGTACGTCAGTAATTTAAAAAAAATTAGTGCTCCCTGGATCACTTCTAGAGCAACTAAGGGCATCTCTGGTCATGTGTTAATCTTTTTTTTTTTTTTTTCCTGGTGTCATGAAAATAACTTTAGAAGTTACAGGATACCCATAAAAGTTGCCCAAGAGAATTTTTGCCACTGCTCTGTCTACCTGATAGGGTTTTCTGTGGACCAGATGAGATGATGTTTATCTAAGCACTTTGAAAAGTACACACGAAAAGCAGCAGAGTAATTTTCAGCATTACCCCAAATATTTTCCAGATTAGATCTGTAATTTGATCTCAATTGTATAAGGAAGAAGTAAGATGAAATGAAACAACTATGAAACAAGTCTCTGAAGAGTCATTGTAACACAGACTCACACTGTTCTTTGTCCCTTAAGAAGAAACAGATGCTAAAATGACTTATTATTTTGAGGGAAACCTGGGTGGCTCAGTTGGTTGAGCATCAGACTTCAGCTCAGATCATGGTCTCTCAGTTGGAGAGTTCGAGCCCCCCGTCGGGCTCTGTGCCAACAGCTCAGAGCCTGGAGCCTGCTTCGGATTCTGTGTCTCCCTTGCTCTCCACCCCTCCCCCACTCACATTCATTCTCCCTCCCTCTCTCTCTCTCTCAAAAATAAAACATTAAAAATTTTTTAAATAAAAATAAATAAGTAAATAAGATGACTTATTATGTTGAGGCCAACCTCCAACACAGGCTTGGTTTGGGAAGCTCTGATGCTGCAGAGGCAACGTCCTGGCTCCATTATACAAATTGCAGATGGCCCTCATGGAGTGGTCAGCAGACGGGGTGGCCACCAAGGCCCCTAGCGTCAGGATGCTCCCGCATGATGACAGATGTTGGAGCGAGGCTCAAGTACCAAGTCCTCGCCGCTTCCTGCCGACTGGCCAACTGTCCACCAGGGAGACCTTGCTCTGGAGCTCCCCACCGGCTGCCAGGGATTCTGTCAGATTCATCAAGGCCTGACGGCTCCTGCAGTTCGACCTCGCTTCCTCTCCCCTCTCACAAAAGCCTCCAGTAGTCCTGTCTCCATCCCAGCATCTGCTTCCCAGAACCCGACTGACTCCAAGAATAGTCCAAGAAAGATGGCAGGAGAGATGTGGTTCCCAGACTGGACCGCCAACCACAGGTCGGATGATGAGGACCCCATCCCAAGCTGTGTGTGAGTCACGCACGGACCCCCACACAAAGAGACAGCCCAATTACTAAAGAGTCACTGACGTGACTCGAGAGACTATTCTTGCGGCAGGAAACGCCATGACTGGGGAATCTACCAAGAATTAGAAACGGCCTGCAAAAGAACAGTGGGATCAGTTGGTTGCCATTAAGTCATGGCAGTGTCCTTCCTAATGAAAAGCTGATACTATTTAACAAATAATTGAGAATCGAGTGTAAAGACCAGCGTCCTTGTTGGGAGCCTAAAAGACATCGATTTTCTCTCTTGCAAGAACATAAAAGGCCTAAGACAAAACTGAGGATTTACATTATAGTCACTTGTCTTCAAAGACAGTCGAAGCCTCGGCTGAAGCAGGTCTGTCCTGTCGAGCTTGGAACCCAGGCTGGGTACACCTGGAACCCTGGCAACTGAAATGAGAATATCTGGGTAGATGTCCCTTGAGGTTTGGGTTCCAAAGACTCTTTACATTAATAAGCTTAATTTTTTAGAGCACTTTTAGATTTACAGCAAACTCGAGGGGTAAGTACACAATGTCCCCAGGCATACACAGCCTCCCCCATCAACATCCACACCCTTCTGAGCTCTCAGAGCCTACCCAGGGGAACCACCCCTTTCTAGCAAAACCTAGCCCCATTCCCAGGGAGGAAGAAAGCACAGCGCTGGTCCTCTGCAGAGCCTCAGGGGTTGTCTCATGATGTTGACCATCGCAACAGGTAAGCCACAGCATAACCCAACCAGGGACATGCTAGCTGTCCCAAAGGTATGAAGAGCCTCTGTCACAAAGGAACTCAAGACTTAGCCAGCACATCCCAGCAGCACACTGGTATGGTGGGAGTCAGGGCTTTTGTGGCTAGTCCGTCCACAAAACATCACATGGATCCACCGTATGGGTGACATTATGCTAATTTGACGAGATGAGCAAGGAGGCTTGGTGAGGACACAGAATCTCTCCAGATTGCTTTCAGAGGTCTCTTGATCAAGGGAACTGGAAAATAAGATAAGGGAGAGTTTCCTGACTTAGAGCATTCTCTTGCGATATGGGCCTTAACACCCTGCCAGGGCCCCCCGGGGCACATGCAAACTAGGGGTTAGGAGCCATCCTAGGTGGTGAATGGTGGGTGGTGAACACAACTGAAATTCCTGAATGGCAATGGTAGATTGTGGGGAACTGATTAAAAGGCTCAGAAACGTGACCATGCTAGAGCGGTAATATTCTGGTGAGGCCAGCAAATCATTTGGTGTTGTCTCCTCCTCCCCCAACCGAGGAATGTTCAGAGACACAGGAGACTGAGAGGCTCAAGAATTAGCTGATAACACAGGCAACAGCTTCGCTAAGAGTCAGCAGTGACTGCCCCATGCGAGCCAGGTCTGAGAGAGGAGAAGCGGTAAGAGAACTGGCCTCACCAAAAGCAACAGAGATGCTGAGGCCAGAAGCAACGAAGCCAGGGGCTTTTAAATGTGTATTACATTTATTTTTTTAAAGTTTATTTATTTTTGAGAGAGAGAGCAAGCGAGCATGGGAGGGGCGGTGGGGGGGGGGGGAGAGAATCTCAAGCAGGCTCCAGCTGTCAGCCCAGAGCCTGATGCACGGCTAGAATTTATGAACCGTGAGATCATGACCTAAGCCAAAACTAAGAGCTTACCCACTTAACCGACTGAGCCACGTAGCCGCCCTGCTAGAGGCTTTTAAACACCAGAATCTAGGAGGCAGGGGCTCACAATGATCATAATAACCATCCAGGCCACAGTGGCAGCTGATGGGGTTTGCTTCATGGGGAGGTATGGAGGTGATGAACACGACAAGGCTTCCTTAGCAGAAAGACAGATGTGCAACCAATGAGGGTACTCTTCCACATATACTCAAAAGAAAGCAAGAATGGATGAGTAGAGGATGGTCACTGCCTATAAAGAGCCACAATCCTGAGGCAGTTTTCAAAGCTGGGGGCCATTAACTGAAGAGAGAGCTGAGTCCATAGGAGGCAAAACCTGACAAAAACATGGCAAATGCATATTGTAACCATGCCTCCACTTGTTCCCCAGAAGAACCTAAAGCAATTTGCTCAGGTAACTGTTCACTGAGGAGAGGGCAATACACAGGCATTTCAAGGACTAGTAGACACAGGTCTGAATTGATATGGATACCCAGATAACTAAACTATCCGCTCGCCCCCCCCCATTATAATGGGAACATAGGGGGTCTAGGTAATAAATGGACTCCCGGAATAAATCCAACCTATAGTGAGACTATGGGTCTATAAATCTACCCGAAGTTCTTTTCTGAAGTTCCCAAGTAGATATTTGACTTGCTTGAAAATGAGAGTAACCTTCACAGTGGGTTCGTGGGCTGTGTGGTAAGAGCTATGATATCGGGGAAATCTCCGACATCACTCCCACCCAGTCAAGAGAGTCAACAGAAGATATATGCCAGAAAAGACAACAGATTCGTGCCATCTTCACAGATCTAGAAGACAGCGAGGTCCTGGTGACTATTACAGCTCCATTTTATTTGTCCGGCTGGGTCCTGCAAGTAATGGATGGATCCTGAAGAATGATTACAGACTTCAAGCCACAGGCTGACCAGCTGCCATGACAGGGTTAGCATCATTGCAAGAGCAAATATGGCCTCAACTATATATCATGCAGCTAGTGACTTAATTAATACATGCTTTCTTTCCCAATCAACAATGAAGATCAGAAACCATTAGCTTTCTCTTGGAAAAAAATAAGTTACAACATTCAGTTTTCCCCAAGGCTTTCTTGATAATCCCACTCTGTCATAATATAGTCCGAAGAGATCTAGATTTTGTGGATAGTCCACAAAACATTACATGGATCCACTGTATCAGTGACATCATGCTAATTTGACAAGACGAGCAAGGAGGGTGAAGACACAGAATAGCTCCAGGGGACAGGGTGGCGATTCCGTGAACATTCAGAGACATGTCCCTTCAGGAAAGATTTGGGGGCTCCAGTGATCAAGCATGTGCCAGGACATTCCCTTCAAAGTAAAAGGCAAACTGTTGCATTTTGAACACCTACCACTCGGAACAAAGGACAGCTCTAGGTAGGTGTCCTCATTTTGGAGGCAACATAGCCAATACCTGGGAACATGGCTCTGCCCATTCGTGGGGCGAGCCAGACATTGATGAGGAAGGCGCCCCACAAGCCCTGGAATTAACACCCGCAGGCACTGCAGCACCAGCTCAAGAGCAAAACTCTGTGAGGATGGGCCCCCATCTTCCAGGACAGGCTACTTACACTGAATTAGAAACTTTTATATGGCGCTGTGGACCCCCATATGAAGAGTACATGGGCTTGGGTGCAGGAGTGAACCATCATCATCCCCAGTATTCACCCTTACAACTCTGAGCTCTACAGGGTTACGGGTCCTGTTCCTCCAAGGAGAACAGAAATTCTAACAGTTACCATTTAATAAACCCTTATTATATGCCAGAAACTATTGTTTGTGGTCTACAGGTGCCAAACCATTTAATCCCATCAAAACATTGAGGAGTATTTACTATCGTCAACCTCTAGTTAATGTGGAAACCAAAGCACAACAAGGAATCTTGCCCAAGCTCACATACTTACTAAGTGTAAAACTCAACCACTATGAATACCAAAATTTATGACACAGTGAGTCAGATAACATTCCGCTGATACTGGACAGCCAAGATCTAATGGTCACATGAGACATTACTATCAGGCCTTGACTATGTAGTTGGGCTCAGAGGCAAGTCAAGAGCTATTTACTTGTAGCAAAGCCATGACATGCTTCCAAAATCATCAGAGCTCCCTCTGTCTCTCTTAGCACAGGGCCTAGGCAACATGTGTAGGACCCACTGAGCCAGAAGGGCCAGATGTAAGGGTTGCTTGCATGGCATCTGCACCAATTGGGGAACATTCCTGTTTTCGGGTCAAACTGGCAGTCGTTTGGGGCCACTGTATATAGGTCAGCTTCGTTTTTATGCTTCATTTTTCTTTCAAAATCAAAGAGGTTTTTTGTTTGTTTGTTTGTTTGTTTTCCATTTTGGAGAGGAGCCACCTTAGATCATAGGACTCTCACAAGCTTTATGGAAGCGAAATATCCTTGCACTTCTGTGACATTTATTTTCCAGGTTGGGTACTCATGTATCTTACCAAGGTAATAGGGACCCCGCTATGTTTCCATTCTATGTGTCAGTAGGGTGATGGCCAGGATGATGTCCTGAGCATTGATGAAGTAATTACTTATCCCTGCAGAATGACTTGGGACACAGAACCAGACAAGTGATACCACCGTGTGACAAGGCAGTGAAGATGTGCAGCTGTCTCTGTCACATGAAAATAAACTTTCTGTGATTTACTGCTTTTGGTGATAGAGAAAAAACAACATTTGTCAAATCAGCGGGTGCTAAGGAAGGGCCATATTGATTCGTTCCAATGAAGAGACCACATCTTGTACAAAATTGCAATATTGAATCCCCACTTGATTAAACTTCTGATAATCTTCTGTCGTTCTCTGTGATCAATCTGTCTTTTTCACTAGCTGAACTGGACAGCTCAGAGAATCTCCACCCCTACATCTTTCAAGCCTTAAATGATATTGCAAATATTTGTAATTTCTCCAGGTCTGCAGTAATGTCTTTGATTTATTCCCATTGTGGGTGGGGGAAACCCCAGAAGCTTCCACTTGGCTGTTCTTAACAATAATAATAGCAAAACTTCCATGACTTTTGGTACTATCCATACACTATCCATACTACTATCCATAAATTAAGAAATTTACCTATATTAATTCATCTAACCTCAAAACAACCTGAGAGGTACGTGGTATTATCATCCAATTTCACATGAGGAATTATAACAGGCCAAGGAAACAATGTGGATTCTATCTGTCAATGGAAACACCTTCAGTCAATTCTTGTTATTCATGGTAGTTTATAAAGTTGCCTGGGTGGCTCAGTGGGTTAAGCACCCAACTATATATGAAGGGTAAAGGATCTAAGACTATGTACAGTAAGGCTTCAGAGACAGCATTCACTGGACAAACCCCAGGGTAAAAGCAACAGCAAGTGTATGATCTTCTGTGGCCCTCTGAATTCTGGAACAGCACACACAGATCTTACAGGACCCAACAAATGATATTAAGAAATGATTTCAGACTCTGAGACTCTTAAGCTCCATGATTAGAGAAGTACCAGCCTCAACCCTGGCATAATCAAAGGCTGATGTTCAAGCCTTATAGTTATGGTAATATAACAAAGCAGAGTATTGGCGTCCAAGTTCCCACCCTGGTATGATCAGGGGCCTGGAGACTAGAAGTTGTAGCCTGAGTCTACTTTCTCCGTACTTACAAGCCTTAATTTCTGGGAAAATGTGACTAGAGAAATATCCAGAGAGATCTGCAGGAGGCTAATCTACAAGGAATAAGGGTTAGACAGGTTAAAACTTAAAGATATTTTGACCATAACGATCGAGGTATTTCTCTTTTCCTCTTTCTGGGTATTCTTGAGATAACCATAGAGTCCTCTGAGGAATGCTAATCAGGAGATTCAAAAAATATTATTGGGTTGCTATTGCACAGCTTTTTGTATGCACTCCTGGCTTCTCCTTCAAACAAAGGACCTGAGTGTGGAATCAAAGGAAGGGTCGCCATTATGATCATGTCCATGCCAGAGCTCTGCTCACCTGACCTGTCCTTGCTCAGATATACAAATCAAGTAGGACCTTAATGGGCTCACCGTCTGTTTTCACCCTCAGAATCTCAGGTGACGCAGCCACCACCATGGATGGACCTTGCAGACCAGACCAGAGCACCGTGATGACCAACCACACCATGCCTGATGCCTATTATGGTAAGCACATCTATCTTGCTTTGGGGGATTCATTGCGACAACTCGGTTTCTGTCACTTCAGCAATGTACCTTATCCAACGCAATCAGGGAGTCACTTCAATTGTCGTGTCTTCCTCCGGCGGCTCAAGCCGACAGACAGCTGGGAGCAGAGCACCTCTGAAGGCGCTCACGAAGGCTGTGTCTTCAGAGCCCTCTCTGGCCAAAGCGAGTGGGGAGAAGTGAGATGCATATGTTAAATTCACTCCAACATACTTTATATCTCCCAAACCTTGGGATTTCTTCCCTGGTTCCATTCCAAGCATTTTCTGCCTTCCCAGTTTGATTTGGCAAGAGCCACCTGAGACTTTATTTTAGTTACTCAACCAAACCATTATCATTACTGCCAGCTGTTAAAGCCACCCTGCACCCAGATTTCTGGCACTCGTGTGGATCGATTCAGCCCAATCTGAAACTCTGATTCTCCTCTTTGCTCAAGCAGGCCCAGACACGTTCCCCAGATCCTTCCTGATGTGAGTCAGAGTACTGCTCCAATTCTTTCAGTGGGTAAGTCACGTCCTACCAGCCTTGACTTTGTCATCCCTCCTCCCATCCCCTGCCCCCTAGTTATAGGATCTAATTTAGTCGTATATTTAGATGTAAAACCGTGTGATGAGGAGGTTAACTGGTTTCCCACTGCAATAGAATTCCCTCCAGCCGGTGAGATTCTAGGTCTTTAAACGAGGCAGGAACAGGCTCTTAGAAAGGAGCAAGGGGTTATTTCACCTGGTATGGAAAGTTTGTTTGGAGTTAGATGCCTCGATTCCTTTACTCCTCTAAACCTATCCTGGATAAGTCGATTCCACTGTCAGGAGTTCCATTACCACCACCCTTTGCCCTGGCTGTCCCGTCAGATTTCTGCAGAGGTTGTAAAGCATGCTGCTGTGGAGATCCACGGCTACAGAAACATACGGTACGTGTGCTGTTTAGCTATTTCAGTGCTCAGGAAAAAACGAGAGATTCATTTAGCAGTTGTAAGAAGCCCCCGAGACTTAGTCTGCACATTGAGTCAAGAACTTGAGAAATTCAGCTCATCGTTTTCTTTCTTTAATCTTTAATCTTTTCACTGTCACTAAAAGCACAACAAATGCTGTCTCTTGGCAGGGCAGCCCAGCCCCTCACATCCTAGCCTTTGGTGGATACTTCAGATGATAGCTAATTAAGCTGTTTACCACTGTGTACCAGGGACAGTCACACCTCCGCCCCTGGATACTATGTAGACGCCATCTTGTGCCAGAGTAGAACCCCAGGGAGTAAAGCTGAATCATGTGGAAGCATTTTGTGAACCAATAAACCCAGGTCAAGTAACTCCCAGTTTTCCGGGGAGTCCTGACTACAACTGTAATATCCACTTCTAAGTCCATTAACATAGTTGCATCTGGAAAAAGCAGAAACCCCTACAATGCTAGTGCCACTATCATAGGATCTCCCATAAAAGGAAATCTATAAGGAGTGTGGGCTTCAGAATCATTTAATCCCACAGAACAGGGGTGGCAACCAGGTCTCAGACTATTTGTTTCTCCTCTCTGCTTTGCACAGTGCTGGATTCATCTTAAGGCTGTTTCACCTCAAGCCTCCAGGAAGTATGCCAATAGGAATCAATGCAGGTCATGTGGGAGAAAGAGTGGCTTTCCTTGGCACTGGGTCATGAACTAAGAAGCGAAGCCACAGCCTCGATCCAGCAGAATTTCCTCAGGTTTTTTGCCATGTGGATGAGTTAAATTCTTTAGTGTGCATTCACAATTATGGATTCTGCTTAAAGGTAATCTTTTGCACTTGAAACAACTCTCTTTCCTCTCTGGATTTTTTACTCTGGTACTACAATAAGGCCAGGTTAGGGGTAAACTCTATGAAGACAGGCTCTTAATTTTATAATTTTTTTTCACTGTGATGTTTCTCGTGTTCGGGAAGCACTCAGTAAGCGTATGTGCCATGGGTGAGAAAGACTCCCTTTGAGAAATCTTCCCTGTGGCAGCCGGAGATGCCTACGGATAGACAACCCTAGCCGATATCGGCGGTGCTCTGGATTTTGGAGTATAAAATAATCTTTCCCTCCGTGTCATTTTTGTTAGCTTTATTTTCCTTTGCCTCTTGTGATCTGAGTGGCCTACCAGTGGCCAGGGTTTGGATGTGGATAAAAAGAAGTAAATAAAGCCTATTTTTAGCCTAGACTCCCTTAATCTGTCTAGTTTATACAAATGAAGTCACCCAGGCTCTCAGGTTTCCAGCAAATGAGAGACTGATCTCATGCAGGAGTTGCATTAAGCTGAGACTCCAGGAACACTGAAATCCCCTGATTCCTGCCTTGGCTAGCCATGCTTCCTCCTCAAAAGACCCTGTACGTACAATTGTGGCAACGTAGGAAATACAGGACTCTCCCATTAACTAGGATTTTGTGCCAGAGTAGAACCCCGGTGAGTAAAGTTGAATCATGTGGAAGTATTTTATTTTTCCTATACTAGTTAGGTGTAAATATTCCCGAATCAAGGAGGCCCTACGCCTGCTGTTTTTCTCCCCGAGCTGGAACCAGAGTCTCAGAATTTGCCATAACAACGAAAGGCAAAGCCCTTGCCCAAAGGAGAAATGGAGACCATGTTTCCTTTGCAGATAAGTCACTGCCCCTAGGCAGGTGGCTTCCGTGAGCACCCCGGCAATCTCACCAACCCAACTCTTTGCCTTTCCTCCTTAGGGCAAAGATGAGACTGGAGAGAAGGATAGGGTTTCCTTCCCCCAGGAGCCAGCACAGGCCAGCTCGCAAAAGCTGAGCCCTCCACGCTGAGGACTGGAAGCCAAAAACTCAAAATAGTAAACAGCATACTTGGTTTGCAGTTTCCCTTCTCGCCGTCGCCTTCGTGCACCCGGACGGATGACAAAAGGCAGCTGATGGAGAATCCGCGGGCTCAGGATTCCAGCCGCACCTCTCCTTGGAGTCACATCTCATAGGAGAGATCAAGTCCCATTAAAATGTGCGCAAAACCATATTGCTGCGTGTTTGGAAATGGAAGGACGTGATGCAAGGTAGTTTTGAAGTGCCATGTCCAGCCTGTGCTCCCGCTCCTGCCCTCGAGTCCTTCTGAAAACCTCGTTATGTATAATTTCCCTCGGGCTCTGGAGTCAAGGGGAGTCTGGGGTTGTGCTAGAAACAGATGCGGAGAGAGGGACTCAAGGGCAAGTTGTTGATGTGGGACGTGACCTCGGGAGGGAACCGCAGCGCACGGAGAAGTGAGGCAGCAAGGGGAAGACGATACCACACACAGGGCATGTTAGTGACCAGGTTACTGCTGAGGACCTTGGCAGAGATGCTGCAGTTCCACACGAAATTACTTCTTCCTAAGGAGTGAGGAAGTCGGGCTATTTGCCCCCCAATTCCTTTCCATCAGGGCCCACAGGCTGCTCCAGGGGCATCAACTTCTCAAGCCTGAGCATTCCAGGGAAAGCCCTTGCGCGGAGATTTCCCTGAGACTCTGGAAGGAAGGCTCGCCCCTCCGAAGGAAGGTGAGGCCGGGAATGTGGACGGGAGCATCAGCAGCTCCTACTGCAATATATAAACTACCCCTGGGAAAGTCCTCTTGGAGGAACACTCTTAACCAGATCAGCTCCCTAAAATCCGAGTGAAATCCTTTCTAAAGTCTTTAGAAGACTATAAAATAATAGTTATATTTTTCAATCTTCATCAATAGAATGACATTTCTTTATGTACAGTCCCTGGAGATTATCATGCCTCTTCTCATCCGTTATGAAACATATTTATAAAATACTAATAAAGACCATCTTTGCCACGAACCTGTATTATTTTTTTATAATATTTGGTGATATGCAGCATTTCTTCTATCCCCTCTCCTGACAAAAAGGAACGTTGGGTAATATTTTTTTGAAAACTTACGACATCCCAGGCACCGTCTTCAAGGGCAGGCGTGTTTTAAATCACTAAATCCTCACAATAAACCAGTGAAGGAGGGGCCTTCATTCACAGATGAGGAAAATAAGGAAATGAGGGGCTAGTTCTTAGAGCAGGAAAGAAGAATCCAGCAGGCAGGCTGGCTTCAATGCCTCCTGCGATCATCATCTCTGGCCTGTTTCACAGGTACAAGGGTAGTGCCGCTGATTCTGAGTTCTGTTCTTTATATGAAATGTCACAGTATGATTCTTATACTTTCTTGAGCTCCAGTGCAGTTTCTGCGAGTCACGACCACAGACAGGCATCCTTGTGACTGAAAAGTCAGCCCCGTTGTATTTGTGCAGCCTGCTGTATAGTTAGGGACTTTCCCCTTGGTCCTTATGATCTGTGTTCTGTTTATATTTGCCAAGGTCAACAACATCTAATCTTTTTCGGTTGGCTTTTTTGTTTGTTTGTTTTAACATGTTATGTATTAGGTCTTCCTGTTCTGTGATAAGACAAGATTACCAGAAGGATCAGAGAAGCTTCTCTCACTATAATAAGTGCTCTTAGGACGCCCAGTGCTGCTATCTTGGGCTATTCCATTTTGATGATGATAGGGGTAGAATATTTATCAAACTGCTATTTAGTTCTTACGGATGAATCTCTGGGATTAGAATTGGATTAAGAGATTTATGGGAAATGAGAAGGGCTCCGAATCCCCACATTCAAAGGAAGATAATCAGCACAGGATAATGGTAGGAAATAAAAAGGTCTTGAAGTATTGCATATAAAAAAAACAGAGTATCACCGATAATGTATTTCAGGAGTCAGATGCGCATTATGTTTCATAAAATTTATTCATTTTTACCTTGAGAACATTACTTACACTATACTAAAAAACAGAGTTGGATGCTGGGCTCTTGAGAAATGCAGTTTAATCTGAAGTGTATGTGATCCCGCTCACTAACCTATTTCTACATCCTGATAACAGAACGTGTAAACATTTTGGGTGGCCCCAGCGGTTTTCAAATTTCAAACCTTTTTGCAGGGATGCCTTGAAGCATTTTTAAAATAACAAATACCATCAGCATCCTGTCGGTTCCAAATGTTTTTGATTTATTCCCACGTTCAGACCAAAGGAACTTATCAAAACCTGGCAATCCTTTTACTTTGGACTTTTTTAAACAAATTTTTAAAAGTTTCCATGGTTATGGAGAAGGGCAGTGGTACAGTATTCTACCTTTTGTGGCCATTTTCTAAGTATAACAGGAATCAAAGTCTCCTCCTTACAGAGAAGATAATGTGTCAGAAAACAGTTACTGTTTAGTTTGGGAAAAAATCAAGTAAAAAATCCAAAAGTATGGCAGCAGCTATATTTTCATAATGAACAGTGCAGTTGCTTGTCAATTTCATTCAGAAATCTTCCAAGAAACTTTCTGGCCCTTCATCCCACTTTGATTTAACCAGTGAAAGACAGCTGGGTTTATACACTAACGTGATGGGTTCTCCAAATTGTGACCTACCAGCATATCAAGGTAGGTTATTTCCGACACCAATTTCTCCAATTTAGTTCCTATCCTTTCAATTACCATTGATTGTTCAGCCATTCACCAATGAGGCGATCCACATAATTTATGATATCAGAACTGTCCTCTGTTCTATTTCTAGTATATGTGTCCAATGGTTTTCATTTTTCACTTTTTATCTTGCCCCTCAGTTGAACAACTGAAAAATGACAAAACCATTTTTAAAATGTTTGCACTGATTGTTGTTTCCCTAAGTCAGGCAAAGCCTGGAAGAAGATTCTGGGCAGTCAGGAATGACCCTCCAAATCCCAAGAAGTTCAGCAAGTCAGGGAGTATTTGTCACTACATCTGGAAGTGAACAAGGACCTCCACCTACAAGTGTGTGACAGCCGGGAGCCCTCGGACAAAGGGGAGCCCCTCTGGGGTCAACCTTGTTACAAACCTGTGAACTCTGTTCATGTTTTATGACCCTGACAAGCCAAGAACTTGAGATGTCAGTTGAATGAAGGCAAGAGCAGGACTCTCTCCCTTGTCCACTTTGATCATCCTGTACACAGTTTTGTCTAACTTCACACGCTGTTTAACTTCTTTCTCGACCCAGAGGACACAGGGCATTTTGTAATTTTAGATCTTGTTTATGGCAAATATCAAAACCTTAGTAACTGATTTAGAATCTAATGACATAGAGAAAAGACTACCTTTTCCTCTTCATAATTCTTCTCCATAACAATAAAATGACTCATCTATATGCATTCTTTAGCATTTTATTGCCACAGTGTTATTAAGAATTTTTTTTTCCAGGGGCGCCTGGGTGGCTCAGTCGGTTAAGTGTCAGACTTCGGCTCAGGTCATGATCTCACGGTTCATGGGTTCCAGCCCCACGTCGGGCTCTGTGCTGACAGCTCAGAGCCTAGAGCCTGCTTTGGTTTCTGTGTCTCCCTCTCTCTCTCTGCCCCTCCCCTGTTATGCTCTGTCTCTCTCACTCTCTCAAAAATAAAATAGAAACATTTAAAAAGAAAAGAATTTTTTTTCCAACCAATATTTTTAAAATTAGCTTTAGGTTTTGATCGGGGTAGGAGACGGGTTGGTTAATTCACTTTCTGGTTTTATTATTTTGTAAGACATTGCATAGCTCCAATGTCAAAGTAACATACAAATGTTCGGAGAAAGCAGCTCTCACTACTGTCTCTTCTTCCCTACATCCTCTCTCTTCATATGGGTGAATATGCTCATTAGTTTTTGGATTAACCTTCCATAGTTTCTTTCGGAAAATATAAGCAAGTATACACACACATGTGCACACGCACACTGATTGTATCAGAAACACTATTCTGAGCCTTGCTTTTTCATTTAATAATACGTCCTGGGATTACACAGAGCAACTTGTAAAGATACTCCGTGTCCCATTCTACAGGCAGGCACATATCACCATGTGAATGTACCGTCTTTTATTCAACCAGTCTCGTGATTATGGATACTGGGGTCGTTTCTTCTATCTTGCTGTTACTAATAATGCTGCAATACCCTGGGCCTGCATCGGTGTTTTGTTAATTTTCTGCCAGTTCCAACCAACTTACACATATAATCTACGTGATTTGCAATTTACTCAGCAGATGATCTACATAAACCTAGTGGAACCATTTCAGAATTCGAGACAGAGATTTCACATCAAGCTTCGGAGAGCCCGTCCCATATGATAAAAGCATGAAAAGTGAACCGGGTACAAAAAAAGCAACCAAGACTTTATGCATCTCCCTATGGGAAAACAAACCCTATGCTCAGCAGGCGGAACAGTCTGCAGATCCGATAGGCATTAAGTAAGGACGATGACAACCCAAATGTTTAAAAATTGTATTGTACTGTGATCCTTTATCATCCACCTTGCAGCAATACTTGGGAACTCAAACTGTGGTTTCTCCAATGTAATAAAAACAAGACTGAGGGACTGTGTTTAGAGAAAGTTCTGGTGGTTTTTAGGACAGACTTTTAGTAGATCCATCTCATCATTCTATCTCATTTTTACTCACTACCACATAAAATGGTATTTCGAATACAAGAACACGAACCTAAATGCTGCTGATGGGTCCACGTTTGGAGTTCTCTAAGAATGAAACTTTCAATTTAATTGGAGGCCACAGATGTACACAGGGGAGTGAGATTTGTAAATGCTGAACTACATCTAATCACTTACTTTCCAAAGTGGTGGGAAACTCTGAGTTGTGCTCTCCACGCCACTTCCCTGCTTCCTTTACCAGTCACATGCTTGTCACCGAAGACAACATGCTCTTTTTCAATAACATTAGGCCAGCCAGCTGAAGATCTACGAAAAACAAGCAAGATGATTGTATTCAGTTCATGGATGAGCCGATCTGCCCCACAATTTCTGTGCATCAGTACACTGGAAAAGTCAGTTAGAGCGTGGGCTTTGAACCCTTAGAGCCTGAAGTCAGGAGGTGGTGATTCCAATCACAGTTTCAGTGCCTTTCCTTTGGAGAGTTACTTAGCACCTTGGTACCTCAGTTTCCTTATCTATTATCCTTATAATAGTAGTGCCTTTCTTATATATTATTGTTCTGACAATTAAGTGAGCTAACATTTAAACCATTTGCTCTTGGAACAGATTAAGTGCTCCAAATTTAGCTTTTGTGAATTCTAAATTAATTATTCTGCTTAGACCCCCCTAGGAAGGAAAATTGGTGGACCCCCCCCCATAAAGCGTATAGCTTACCAGCTTTAACCATGGGAACAACAATCTTCCAGAGTAATGTAGGCATAAGGGAGTCTAAAGACAAAGCCAGAAATTTCCCCAGGAAATAGGAAGAGAACATAAGGATGCATGGGGGGGAAAAAAAAAGGTATTCTAGAATCTCCTAAGTTCTCCAGCACACAAGATGGCTACAATCATTTTGAACGACCAAATTGTTAGGTGGTGGTGTTGAATCACAGAGAATTAAAATGAAATTGCTATAACAAATTAGTTTAAAAACCTCAAGAATCAATACCCTTTAGTAAAATCCATTCTCTTATATCATTGCCCCCTCCCTGCCACAAACCTAATTTTGGTTTTTCTACTACATATTTCAGTATCAATGCATATATGATGTTTATTCTCTTTATATCAATGCTTTAGAGATGCTCTATTTTTCTTATTGTTCTTTTTTGAATTTAAAGATCCATGGGGGCAAAAATATTTATTCTGTTCACCACTGTTTTCTTCATTTGTATTACTGAGGGAAATTGTTAAAAACGTGACTTGCTATACACAAGTCAACTTTGGAGAATGTTTGAAATAGAAGGTGTTAACAGTTACAAAATAATTAGTATCCAAATATTCTTCTTTGACAATATCTAAAAACTAGAACCAGTTTTATCTCATGATCTATCTGGGCTCGTGCTGATAAAATCATACCATCAGTATCATGGGCAGCATAACTAATTGCCAGTTCTCTGTGCCAAGAACAAACCTGCAGGAAATCTGAGCAAAGCTTCTAATAACATCATTTCATAAAATGGAGGAATCAGAATTTGTTACATCAGTGTGTTGTCATCTCACTAAGTGAATACCTCGTCAACCAAGATATTAAATCACAAGATATTAAATAGGAGACAACAAGCCCCACGTAGAAGTAACATAACAGGTATTAAATGAGACTTTTCCTGCCTTAGAATTGCAGCTGAAGAAAACATAATCAGTCCATAAATAATCTCACACAGAGTGCTGGACATTTCTGTCGGATTTTCTTCAAAAGAGAACCAAGCTACATAATCTGTGCCCTATCTCTAGCGTTGGGTGCCATTGCCTACACAAGATATGGACCGGAAGTGAGGAGGAGAATGACCAGATGAGTGGTGCAAATGCTCACGTTGGCCTCCCTTCTCCGTGTGAGGGGGGCTTTAGCAGAACCCCCCATGGATAGCGGAGCTGCTGCCACAGGGGAGGGCACATCCCCCGCCCTCCGGGGGGCACACTGGCTGAGCTGCGGAAACCGGTGAGGAAACCTGCAAGCGTGGCTTGTGCTGCTCCAGGCACGAAGGTTACTGAGGTCTTTTCTTTCTTTCCTTCCAGGGGGAGCTGTCCCTGTGAAGGAGCCCAAAGCCAGGCAGTCAGAAGTATTTAATCCTGACTACCAGGATCAGGATGAAGCAGGCACTGAGGATGTTGGGAAGGATGCTGATTTCCCTGAGTGGCAGGAGCTCTGTCTTCAGAGCGGCCGCAGGCTGGCAGGTGTCTCGGCTTCCAAGAGGAGATATGGGAAAACAGGAAATTCAGGCGTACTTTCGTTTTCAAGGTAATCTAAAAGGGTCCCTTTCTACCAAGAGTTTCCCCCAAATCATTTGAAAGTCCAGTTCTGTAAGAGTTGAAGAAACAACAAGCAACTGTCCTAGTCAAATTTTTTGAGTGTCAGATGTGCCTCCCTTCCTTAACAACTGAGACACAAACCTTCACAGAAGGATAATATTGATGCACAGAGCAGGTCAAGAGGATAGCCACGGGACGAAATGAGGGCTCTGGGCCCTAGGGGGCCAGGAGAAGAGAGGATAGTAAAAGGTATCCACCGACAACCAGGCAAGAGGTTTCTAATTTTACCTCATCTTGGCTTTCCATCTCTTTTTCCAAAGACTAAAAAGGAAGGAACCATCCACAGTTAAGAGTCATTACTCTGTCTTCATTTTAGGTCCTTATGCTACCCAAGGCAGCAAGGAGGTAAAAAGTGGAGTCCACATAGGTTTTGCGGTGCTAGCCTTTTTTTTTTTTTTAATGTTTATTCGTTTTTGAGACAAAGAGAGACAGAGCATGAGTGGGGGGAGGGGCAGAGAGAGGGAGACACAGAATCCGAAGCAGGCTCCAGGCTCTGAGCTGTCAGCACAGAGCCTGATACGGGGCTCAAACCCATGAACCGTGAGATCATGACCTGAGCTGAAGTCTAACGTTTAACTTACTGAGCCACCCAGGCGCCCCTAATGGTGCCAGCTTTTAATCTATACCCGTAAGGAGGCTTGTGGGTGATAACTAAGCCAGCTCTCTCTGGATGTGAAGGAGAAATTTTATCCCTGGAATTTACAAAAAGCTCCCTGGAATTAACAGTTGGCTAACGGTCTGAGGCTGCTTTGTAGCATGCAGAAGGACACGCGCACGCATGCACAAGCACTGTCCTCAGTAACAGAGGAGCGTTTACTTTGTGCACCTCATGGCCTTCTTGTTGTCCATACTCAGCCTCAGATAACATGGCTTTCTGACTCTTTTCACTGTGTCTTGCTTTTAGGAAGACAGCTGGGAAGGTGTCAGCGTGGCCTCAGGCCTCAAGCTTGGACAGACGCCGGGAAGAAAGGAGAAGCAGGATCCTGGACAGAACTCCTTGCATATTCCCTTCTGAAGAATAAAGATATAAATAATATAAATATAAATAAAGAATAAAGGAGGACGGTAAAGGAAAACATATGGAGTATTAATGAGGGAAGCAGAGAAATGTGTTAATGGCAAAAAAGAACTTGCTAGTGATTGATCTAGGTATTAGATGTAGCATTTTATTCTTAAATATAGATTTCACGGTTGATGCTCTGGGGGAATTTAGTTAAAAAGGTAATGATTAATGCACTTGGAATTCTGAATCTAGCTGAGGCAAGTTTTAGATAGGAGTAGTTCTGATACATACACCCAGCTCACAAAAAGTCAAGTCCATAAGCACTGCTGAAAACAAAAGCGGGTCAGAAATATTAAATCAAGGAAAACTTCCCAGAAAAGGAAAACTTCACATGGCTCCTGTAAACAATGGCGAACGTGCACTGGACACAGTTTCAGGTGGAGGGGATTTTGTGGGTGCAGAAAACTCTTGACTTGCATCGTCTCTTTCTGTCCTGCAGACACCCCCCAAGCACCCGTGGGCACGTGCACCCCACCGCCTGGCTATTGGGAGAGGATGAGGAAGGTGCGATCACTTTCCTCTTTCCTCCTCTGAGAACATTAGGACTCTGTACTCAGAGAATTGTGGATGATTATTAACATGTTCCATCTCTCAAGTTCTACATTTGCTTTTTATCTGGCCTTCTGAAGATGGTGCCTTCGTCCATTAAGGCCAATCTACTGGAAGGACTGGAGGCCCCGTGTGAGGGGCAGGCTGCAGGCTGGCGGGATAAAGTACATCGCACATTTCACATCTTGCCTGCGTCTGGTCAACCCCTTAGCTTATGAATGTGTAGGGCTCAGGCAATTAACACAACGTGTTTTTATTGAAAATCAAATAGTTAAAATATTTAAAGTGACTATTAACATACCATCCTTTGAAAAATTAAAAAAAAAATAAACTAAGAAAAATGGAGTTATCTCAATTCCTTTCCCATAGATTTAAAAAAATGTCTTGTTGGAACATTGCATTTTAAACTGTAATAGGCATGAATATTAGCTGAGGGTGACTATTTCTCTTGGGACACAGAAGGCAGCCCCCTGTTATCACTCTCATGCTAACAAAAGAATAACTTTAACCTCCATCATGATCAGAACCCAGAGGTAAGACGTCCCAGCTCCTAGCTCAGTAATGTACCCTTTGAATCAACTTAATAATCAACTCACGTAAATTTAATCCTGCATAAAGCCAAGTCTTATTATTAACATGCAATTTTGCTTATTTATTTCATTTCAATTGAATTTACGTTTAGACTTTTTGTCCTCAAGAGTTTCTTTAGGGAAGTTGTTTTGATTGTATCATATTAAATGCTGTGATTGAGACTCTAGAAATATGTATATAGATGTAATATGTCATCATATAAAGACAAATTTTTAAACTTCAGCATGAGAGAGAGACAGAGAGAGAGGAATTCTAAAGCCATATTCTTTAACAGTGGCAGATCAGAATTGATCCAAAGTGTGATGGAAAATACTGAAGAGCTGATCTGATGTTTACCTGCTGTCCTGATACAACCTCACTAGTTAAATTAATCCCAATGGTGAGATGGTATCCCAAGGCTCTATGGAAAAAGTTTCTGAGTGTCAGATATCTGTTATAATTTGGATTCATGTTTATATAATCAGATTATTCATCTGCTTTCTATTTCACTGACTTCTGTTCATTATTTTCTCTTACTTGGGGATGGGTGGAGATAGATAGATAGATAGATAGATAGATAGATAGATAGATAGATAGATATCTCTATATAAAATCATATCAAGCTAGGATTCAATGTATTTTTTGTTATGGATTCTTGCATCTACGTTAATGAAGAATACTGGATTTTTTTTCTTGTAATGACTTAATTAGGTTTTTAAAATAATTTTTTTAATGTTAATTTATTTTTGAGAGAGAGACAGACAGAGCATGAGTAGAGAAGGGGCAGAGAAAGAGAAAGAGACATAGAATCTGAAGCAGGCTCCAGGCTCTGAGCTGTCAGCCCAGAGCCTGATGCAGGGCTCAAACCCATGACTACAGGATGGTGATCCGAGCTGAAGTCAGATGCTTAGCCGACTGAGCCACCCAGGGGTCCTCTTAATCAGGTTTTGATATCATAAGTATGCTGGCTTCATGAAGTGGATTGGTAAATATTCCCTTTCCTCTACGAGTCTGTGTAGGATGGGTACTGTTTCCCCCTAACACGTTTGATAGAATTCACCAGTGAAGCCATCATGGCTTGAAGTTTCATTGTGGAAACGTCTTTATTAATGAATTCAATTTACTTAATGGGATAGGGTGCTTGTGACTTCCCATTTCTTCCTGCCACAATTTTGGTAACCTTTGCGTTTCAAAGAATTTGTCCATTTCTTCGAAGTTGTCAAATTTGTTGACGTGAAGTTGCTTACGATAATTACCTTCTATAGAATCGGCATGATCTACTTGCTGCACAGACAAACGCTTAGAAGTTTAAAAGAAATCTTTGAGATCTCACAGGTCCCTGGATTCTGGGTCAGGAATTCGGAAGTGTGTTAGCTGGGTGCTTCTGGCTCAGGAACTCTCACGAAGGGGCAGTCAAGATGCCAGCCAAGGCGCGGCTGTTGGAAAGGCTGACTGAAAATGCAGGATTGGCCTTCAGGGAGGCTCACACACCCTGATTCTGACAGATTAGGACCGGTTGTTGGCAGGAGTTCCTTGTCACACAAACCTTGTCACCACGCCTCTTATTTGCGGTCACGACATGACAGCTGGCTGCTCCCAGGGTGAGCGAGCCAATGGCAAACAAGGCGGAAGACACAACGTCTTCAAGACTTGGCCTTGGGAGTCCCACCTGGTAAGTTCCACGGTATTTTTTGGTCATGCTTGTTGTCTCTATTAATGTAAAATGGAAATACCCAAAAGTATGAATACCAGGATGTGGGGGTGGTTGCAGTCATCTTTGAGGCTGGCTGAGATCTATCATTCAAGATGTACCAACCCTGGTATTTGTAATGTCTGCCCTCTAATTCTTTTTATTAGTTTTCTCTTAATTGGCCTAGCTAAAGGTTTCTTTAATTTTATTGATATTTTCAAAGAACCACTTTTTGGCTTTAAGTCTCTTGATTATTCACCTGCTTTCCATTTCACCGATTTCTGTTTATTTTCTTCCTTTTACTTTCTCTGAGTTTATGTCCTTCATCTCACTTTTTGAGGTGAAAGCTTCCACCACTGATTTTTCAATCCTCTTCAAATACACACACTTAAAACTAAATTTCCTTTTAAGCACTATTTTAGCCATAGCCTCCAAATTTTGTCATCTGATGTCCTTATTTTCATTCACTTTAAAATATTTTCTGACTTCTCTTGTGAGTACTTCTTCAAGCCATTCACTATTTTAAAACGTGTTGCTTAATCTTCAAGTATTTGGGGATTTTACCAATATCCTTCTGCTATTAATTGCTAATTAATTTCATCATGCTCGGTGAATATATTCTGTAGTACTTAAACTTTTTAACTTTATGGTGTCTTGGTTTACGGATAATTTACCACGTGCACCTGAAAAGAACGTGTTCTGCTACCATTGAATGAGTTGCTCTAGAAATATCAATTATGTTACATTGGCTGGTTAAGTGTTCTATATTCTTAATGATTTTTTTGGTCTACTGTTCTGTGATTTACTGAAAGAATTATTGAAATCTCTAGTTATGATTTTTTTTTTATTTAGATTATGTGTTTTGTTTGAAACTCTGTTTTTAGGTGCATGACCATTTGGGTTTGTTATTTCTTATTTATTTATATTTTTTTAATTTTTATTTTTTGAGAGAGCAAGCAAGTATGGGGGGGGGAGGGTAGGGAGGGAAGGAGAAAATCCCAAGGAGGCTCCACACTCAGCACAGAGCCCGATGCAGGGTTCTATCTCATGACCATGAGATCATGACCCGAGCCAAAATCAAGAGTCAGATGCTTAATCAACTGAGGCATCCAGGCGCCCCCTGATCATTATGAAGTGTCCTTCTTTATACCCTGTAATACTGCTTGCCCACTTTTTCTCCTACTAATACAGCCACTCCCCACTCCTTCTTCGTGAATAGTATTAGCCTGCTGTATTTTTTTATACCTTTTTATATTGTAACGCTTGTATTTCTTCATATTTAAGTAGGTTTCTTCAGACAGAAAAATAGGTTCTTTTCTTCCAGACTGACTTCTGCATTTTGCTCCTATTAGTAGCATGTCTTCATTAAAGAGGGACACCTGGGCCAGACTTGGCAAACAAGGGGCAAATTACCAACCGAAAAGGTAGATCAGGCCCGAGGGATGTGAGGGCGGCTGATGGTCTGCTGAGAGGAGTCAAGGAGGTCAGGACCTTGCAACAGCTCGGGGCGGGCAGGGGGCTCAGATTGTGATTTCAGATGCTGGGCCACCAGCCATTCTGCAGGGGCTTGTGGAAGTGTGGAGCCCGCCAGGGGTCTCCTTGACGCAACTTCTGCCTGATCGACCTAATCCAGGATGCCGCACCATTTTCCGTAAAGGGTCACGCAGTAAGGATTTTAGAGTCTAGGGGCTGGATTTGGCCCATCGAACCAAGTTTGCTGATCCCTGCCCTAGAGTATTCCATGGTCCGGGTCCGAGTTCTGGCTTTTCACGCCAATTACATCTCTTCTCCATCATAAAGAGACTCGCTGGAGTTATCTGCCCCATCCGTACCCTGCAGACACGCAACAGCCTCCAGGTCCCCCCTGCCATTCCCTTTGTCCTCACCATGCTTTTGTCCCCTGCCACTGTGCTGCTGCGGGTCCGGGTGCAGGGCGGTGGCCCCCCAACGCCTCCCTCACGGTGGGCACGACGCTGCTGTCTGTTCCTGCAATTCTCTCAAGTTAGGCTACTGACTGCTGTTTCTCCCAGTGCTGCCTCAGCCAAACGCGTTCACAATAGACGAAACCACAGCATCTCGGGAACAAGAGGGGAGACTGAGGAAAGTAAACTGCCTGAGGCAACTCCCTGTCAGCTTTTTAAGTATAACATGAATGTTACATTTAAGTTTAATTAATTTTCATTGTGGTTGGAATGAAGTCTACCATCTTGCTATTTACTTATATTCTGTTTGTCATGTTTTTTGTTTGTTTCTTTTTTTTTTCTGCCTCTTATTTTTGGGGGGGGGGATTGTTTCTGGATATCACACTTTTTCTTCTCTGTTGAATTGTTACTTACTCTAAATTTTGTAACAGTTGTTCCAAAGTCTATAGTAACCAGCTTTAACTTACAACTGTCTATATCCAAATAACATCACACTATTTTATATCTAATAAAAAAAGCTTTATAGCAATACACATCCATTGTCCATATTCCATCCTTTTTCTAGAGTTGTCATGGCTCACTTCTACCTCCACTATAAAATTCAACATACTTTGTTTGATTTAAACAATCAGTTTTGAAGATATTTATTTATTTACTTATTTATTTAAAAAATTTTAAGTTTATTTATTTTGAAAGAGAGAGAGAGAGAACACGAGCAGGGGATGGGAACCAAAGAGAAAGGGAGAGAAAGAATCGCAAGCAGGCTCCATGCTGTCAGCACAGAGCCTGATGAGGGGCTCAAACTCACGAACCATGAGATCATGAACTGAGCTGAAACCAAGAGTCAAACTCTTAACCGACTGAGACACCCAAGTGCCCCTGAAGACATTTAAATACTTACCTACATACTAACTTCTTGTGTTGGTTTTCCAAATTTCTGTTTATCATCCTTCTTTCTCCTGAGAGAAATCCTTTACTATTTCTTATAGCACACATTTATGAACAACACCCTCTGTCAGCTTTTTTGGTCTAAAAAATAATTTATTTCTTTCTCCTTAATTTGTGAAAGACATTTTCATCAGATATAGAATTCTACATGGACTCTTTTTATTTCAAAACCTAAAATGATTAATTCATCAGATTCTGGCTTCCACTGTTTCTCCTAAACATTTTTATCTTTGCTTCCCTATAAGTAGCATGTCTCTTTCTGGCTTCTATATGAGTTTCCCTTCTCCTGAGTTTCCAGTTATTTGATTATGATATGACTTGATGTTGTTTATCATATTTGGGATTATTTAGCTTCTTGCATGTGGAAACTTTTGATCATTATTTCTTCAATTTTTTTTCATTTCCCCTCTTCTAGATCTCTATATTATATCACTTTATATTTAGACACAAGTAATTTTGGCTCAGCTAAAATTTTTTAGTCTCTTTCTCCCTGTGCTTCCTTTTGGAACTTTTTCTCTTTCCATATCTTCGGTCTCACTGGACTTGTTTTCCTCTGCAATGTCTAATTGTCTAGTCAGTCCATCCAGTTGATTTTTCATGTCGGACATTATATTTTTCTTCTCTAGTAATTCCATTTATTTTTTTAAAAACCTATCTTCCGTTTCTCTTATTATTTGATCATGATTTTCTCTAAATCCTGGAGCATGTGTACAATAACCACTTTAAATCCCTTGACCTCTACATCTACTGTCATCTCTGGACCTATTTCTATTGATTGATTTTTCTCCTGCTTATGGTTCATATTGTCCTCCTGCTTTCCATGTCAAAAAGAATGTGATTGGGTGGTAGATATTCTTAATAAAATGATATTGATGACCGGAATATTTTTGTCTTCCTTTAATGTGTGTTGACTCTGTTTTACGAGCAAATGCTCTTCAGCGGAAAGCCACGGTAGTGGGGCTCGCCTCATGTGTTCCTCTTTTCTCAGGGCTCACGGTCCTGTGTTGCCCATTGTCCACTATCTAAAAACAGGGTTTTGATTTTTTTCTGCATTTTTTTTCCATTTTTCTACTTGTTTATGGTGAGAGGGCAAGTCCTGTACTAGTAGCTCCACTGGAAAGGTTGGAGGCCAAAGTCTGAAGTGCACGATTGAGTTATGTTCTGGCTAAGTAAAACCAATCTAGTAGTCCAGCATAATACTGTACAGCCTGAAATTTGAAGATACAGCTTCATGACTACCTTTTTTTTCTGTGTTACCACAAGATTTGAAAGTTCCACCGGTGTTTGGTTGTGAATCTTCATCTAGTCAGCTATCTATGGCAGCTACGGCATCAGTTAGCACATCCCTTCTGAGACAGAGCACCTTGGTTAAAGACCCATTTGTGACGCTTATGACCTTGGGTAAGTTTTTTAATTTTTCTCTTCCCTAGTGTCCCACTATTAACTTTGGGTAATCATAGTAGCCACTTCAAAGGGTTGTTCTTAGGATTAAATGAGTGTCTACATATATAGTGTTTTCTAAGGTTATTTAGCATCTCCGTGCCTTCTTTTCCCATCTGTGATACTGTGATAATCGTATTACCTACTTACTTCATAGGGGGTGTATTGAGGGGCAAATATTAGTTCTTGAACGTATCCATATTTTTTTTGGCATTTTGAATTTTTCAATTTAAAACTGTCTCTCATTTATCTGGGATGGATTTTCTCTCTTCTTTTCATATTCCTGATAATTAGGTATTATAAGTTATTAAATATAAAGGAATGGAGAATAAATATTTTAACCTTCGACAACCAGATGGTCTCGGTTGCAATTATTTGTGTCTGCTATTGCATTGTGAAAGCAGTCCTCAGTAATATATAAGTGAATGGGCGTGGCTGTTTTCTAATAAAACGTTCTTTACAAAAATCAGCAGTGGGCCAGGCTTGGCCATAGGCTGTAATTTGCCAACCATGATTTGTAAACTATAGTTTAGTCGGTCTGTCACCTCCAACTCCCATTTTAAATTCCTGGAGTTGAGAAACTGTGTCCTTATTTTGTTTGTATTTTTATATCTCTACCCAGTGCCTGGCATAAAATAAGTGCTTACTTGGTGATTTTCTTAAAAAAATAATTATTTAGTGAACTCCTACCAAGCACCGCAGCGCCAATAAAACGCATATCCTGAGGTAATCGCTGCCTACTTTTGCTTTTTGCCTCAACGAGGCAAGATGGAAAGGCCACCTGAAGAGTTAAGAAATAATGAGCCTATTCTAATATAAACAACCCTGCTGCTAAGCTTTATTTTTTTTCCAGCATTTGGGTCATTTATGTTTCCTTTGCACCTTGCAGAAGTAGTTTAAGCTCTTCACAGCCATTTTTTGAATCCTCATTATCTGGCCACATTCCCTAGACAGGACATTACAAGTTTCCTTGATGATCATTTCACTTTGAACCTAATGGAAGGGTGGGTTCGGTTTCTGGCCCTCTAAGTGTTTGAGCCAGGACAATTTGTATAACTCTGCTACGTTAATGACGAGGAAAGCGATGTCTGTTTGATGAAAAGGATATCCTGTCCCTGCCCTATCCCCATCCCCGCCTCTACATGCCTATCACGCAATTCTGCTTACCTCAATAAATACACCCCGATGGGACTTAGGTCCCCAAGGTTCATCTTTTATCTTGGTTTTATAAACCTCTTCACCAGGATAGTGTAGAGGAAAGAGTAAAAGTCAATCTCACCTTTAACTCTTTTTATAGATAAAATAACATTATCATGATGCTATAAAACGGTCATTTTTACTCAAGTTAAGAGAAAGGGGGAGCCATGGCAAAATAAATTAATTCCATTCCTATCTCTGCCAATAAAGCAAGGATATTTAAATCAATATACATCTTCTGTGCATGTTCCTTTGTGGGGGGAAATGTAGATGGTCGCATCACAAACACTGAAGGCCCCTGCCCCAGTGTCTCCGTGTGTGTGTGTGTGTTTGTGTGTGTGTGTGCACGCGTGCTTGTGAGAGAAGCTATAATGTAAACACACGTACAAATCATTACATCTGAATTGTGTCAGGATTGGCACCACTTGACTGTCTCGGGTCATGTAAAAAACCACTACTCACCCTTGTTTAAAATCAGAGATTCCGACGTTGGCTGCAGATGAGTATTCCATGGAGAGAAGCAAACACAATGACCTGATAGCTGAGACATTAAGGGGTGGGTGTTGCTGAAAAGATTTCCTTGTATTATTTTCATTAGGTTTCCTGCTTGCCTCATCAATGCTTGATAGACCTAGGTGCCAAAAACTAGAGATTACTTTTATGGAGCATCTTGCGAATTTATTTCCTCTAAAACTTGATGATATTCACCTTAGTGATCTAACAGAGCACGGTCTTTACTGCAATTAGAAACAAATGCACCGGGATGTGCGTAATCACTAAATGCCCTCGGGAAACTGGTCCGAGGCACACTCAGATAAGCTCTCGCCCATCTGTGGTCATTATCTTCCAAGTTCACACATGATGCCGCCCCGCGCCCCACCCCCCACCACCGGTGCACCCCCCTCCACCCCATGCTGTGTTGCTACTCCCGTTACCAGTGCTCCCGAAGATAGTAATCTCTGTTTCAGTATGTGAACAGGACGTATTTCTACTTTATACTGGTGGCCTCTGCCTTCACGTTCTGTGTCAGCTCTGCTTTGCTTTCCTGCCTTCACCCCAACATCTAACTAGCTCTATTTGCTCCAAGTGAGAGTTTCTCAACTGCATCATTTTTGACATTTTGAGCTGGATAATTCTGCTAGGAGGAGCAGTGGTTATCCCATGCATTGTAGAATGTTTATCAGCACCCCTGGCCTCTAACCACTAAATGCCTAGCCCATCCCCAATCTGCCAGTTGTGACAATCAAAAGTGACGACACAGGGGAGCCTGGGTGGCTCAGTTGGTTGAATGTCCAACTTCAGCTCGGATCCCCATCTTAGGGTTCGTGAGTTCAAGCCCTGCATCAGGCTCTGCGCTGACAGCTCACAGCCTGGAGTCTGCTTCAGATTCTGAGTCTCCCTTTCTCTCTGCCCCTCCCCGTCTCATATTCTGTCTCTGTCTCTCTCCCAAAAATAAACAAACATTAAAAAGTTAAAAAAAAAAAAAGTGACTACACATATTGCCAAAGTTCCCCCGGTGGGGGTGGGGGGTGAAGGGTGCAAAATTACCCCTGGTTGGGAACTTAACACTAAATAGTAAGTTGATTTTACTACAGTGGTCGCCATGATCACATAAATCCTGCCCTGTTTTCTAATGTAGTTTGTTCCTAAGTGAGCATTCCTTTCAATGCATCATTTGAAAGATAAGGAAATGGTGGTCCAAGGTAATGAATTCAATTAACCAGGATGACACAGCTCACTGATGACAAAGCCAGGGTGAGGCCTTATTTTATTACAGTGCTTCTTCTAACCTGGCCCTGCTCCCATTTACTCTATCACAGAGAGTTGTCAGCAAAGAGGTACTACATCTTCTGCTCTGTGCTGTATAAGCAACCATCATTAAGCAGCTAATTAGTTATCCATTCATTCACGCATTCAACAAATATTTGAATGGTTTCTTTGAACCAGATACTGTTGGAGGTGCAGGAGATATAGTAATGAGCAACCAGTCTGTCTCTGCCCTCCATAAAATAGGGCAGGTGGAGAGAAACATAAGTCTGTCTCTGCCCTCCATAAAATAGGGCAGGTGGAGAGAAATGTAAGTCAATTGCGAGAGGGGTGTCTGGGCAGCTCAGTCGGCTGAGTGTCCGACTTTTGATTTCAGCTCAGGTCATGGTCCCAGGGTTGTGGGATCGAGCCCCATTTCCGGCTTTGCACTAGGCACGGAGCCTACTTAAGATTCTCTCTCTGTCCCTCTGTCCCTTTCTGCCACTCATCCATGCTCTCTCTCTAAAAAGAAAAAAAGAAAAAAAAAATCTATAAAGAGAGATTGGGAACCATGAAGGGCTTTCTATTCTACTCTATTCTACTTCTATTCTATTCTATTCCATTCCATTCCATTCTTTTTTTTAAATTTTTTTTTTCAACGTTTATTTATTTTTGGGACAGAGAGAGACAGAGCATGAACGAGGGAGGGGCAGAGAGAGAGGGAGACACAGAATCGGAAACAGGCTCCAGGCTCCGAGCCGTCAACCCAGAGCCTGACGCGGGGCTCGAACTCATGGACCGCGAGATCGTGACCTGGCTGAAGTCGGACGCTTAACCGACTGCGCCACCCAGGCGCCCCCCATTCCATTCCATTCTATTCTATTCTATGCCATCCATCAGCATATCTGAGAGACGAACATTCCAGGAATAGGAAAAGCAAGTCCACACAGGCTCTGAGACAGCCATGTGCTCAGCATAGTCAAGAACTGGTAAGGAGACCAGTATGTCTGGAACAGAGAGAAAGGAGGGGTAGGAGATGGACTGGACAGCAGCCAGAGGCAGATAATCTAGACCAGAGAGACAGGGGGTGAGGTTGATTTACTCTCAGATGGAAAGGTGATCGTCAAGTTCAAATCCCAGCTCTGCTACTTCCAGTTTATGACCTTGGGAAGTTACTTAATCTCTGTACTTAAATTCTCTCACCCTGCAATGTGAGGAGATTTGACGATATTACTTGATAGGGTTGTGCGAAGTTTTAAAAGCTAACATATTTAAAGTACTTAGAATAGTGCCTATAAGTACTGAAAAGAAGTTACCAGTTATAGTATTGACTGTTTAAATGATCCTTCTGGCTGCTGAGTATGGAACCAATTATGGGTGCAGGAGTGGTGCAATGTGAAATCAAGGAAGACTGAGGGGTTTGTTACAACAATCCAGAGTATTATAAAAGATGTTTGAAGAAACGGCCTGAGTATTCAGAGTATAGTTTGAAGATAATACCCATAAAATTACTGATGATGCAGAGTCTAAGAGACAATGAGAAGTCAAGGGTGATAGCAGGTTCTTTAACTCAGTCAGCTAAAGGAATAGAGCTACCAGTTCCTCAGAAAGGAAAGATGGCAGAAGAGACACATTTGGGACAGAGAATTTAGACAGAGAATCGGGGGGCATCTTAAGGATGAAATGTTTGTTTGACATCCAAGTAAATATGCTGAATAGTTGACATGGTTCATAAACTGGGAGGCCAGGAGAGAAACCCAAGCTGGACACGTACATGTAGAAGCTGTCAGCATATGGGAGCTCTTGGAAGCTGTGAGGCTGGACGCCAACACCTCTAAGTAGTGGCGTGGATACACAAGGGTGGGGGGGGGGAGTGCATGGGTGGCTCAGTGGGTTAAGTGTCTGACTCTTGATTTCAGCTCAGGTCATGATCCCAGGGTCTTGGGATTGAACCCCACATCTGGCTCTGCACTGGGCACAGAGCCTGCTGGGGATTCTCTCTCTCTGCTTCTCTCCGCCACTCACATTCATGCTGTCACTGTCGAAAGAAAGAAAGAAAGAAAGAAAGAAAGAAAGAAAGAAAGAAAGAAAGAAAGAAAGAAAGAAAGAAAGAAAGAAAGATTTTTTTTTTTTTAATTACTAAGCCATGATCTGGGAAGAGAATAAACTCCAAATGATGAGCCTAGAATCTACGACCCCTTTTACCATGGGCAAGGCCTGACTCCGGAGAAGGTAGCTGAGAGGTTGGGAGGCAGAACACTCTCCGAAGCCCAAACCAAAGCCCAAGGCCCTCCAAGAGGAAGCCGAGTGCAGGCGAACAATGTGTGCGTACCTCAGAGCACTAATGAGCTATGTACCAAGTTATGATTCCCACAAGGAATCCTCTCAATTTCTAGGGCTGTGCTCAATTTGTTGCTATAATCATTAAT
Organism: Prionailurus bengalensis; assembly: GCF_016509475.1. Taxonomy (NCBI): domain Eukaryota; kingdom Metazoa; phylum Chordata; class Mammalia; order Carnivora; family Felidae; genus Prionailurus; species Prionailurus bengalensis. The sequence goes on along the minus strand of NC_057344.1, from coordinate 7,987,965 downwards.
ACCATATTTGGCACACAATAAAAAATAGCCTCGTGCACAAGAAGACAACATTTCTTTTTAACAGCAGGATTAAGTGACAGTAGAAATAGATCCACGGGGGCTGTGAGAGTGAATATAAAATAATTATGCTTCTGACATTCCATTAAATAAAGGACAGGATAGAGAAACAGGGCATATGAGTGGAAAACATAAAGGAAGATAAGGCAGAGTTGAGGGGTGCCTGGGTGGCTCAGTTAAGCATGTGACTTTGGCTCGGGTCATGATTTTGCAGTCCCTGAGTTCAAGCCCCACATCGGGCTCATCACTGACAGCTCAGAGGCCGGAATCAGCTTTGGATCCTCTGTTCTCTCTCTCTGCCCCTCCCCTGCTCGCTCTCTCTCTCTCTCTCTCTCTCTCTCTTTCTCAAAAGTAAGCATTAAAAAAAGTTTTTAAAATAAAAATAATAAAATAAAAAAGCAGAGTTGAAAAAAAGACCAATTATAGCAAAACAAATAGGTGGGTCTAATGGCAGATTAATTACAGCTAGAATTAGTGAACTGAAAGACAGGTCAGAAGCAGTATCCAGAAGGACAAAGACATGTGAGGTTGAAACGTAGAAGAGAAGGTGGCGGGCTCAGAAAACACAGAGAGCAAGTCTAATAAACAGAGTGAGAAAATCAGGCAGAATAGAATTTGAAACCAGGCTAAAAATTCTAAAACCTTTGAAGCATAAACATAAATTGAAGCAGGATCCACAGGTAGGACAAATGTCTTTGAAGGTACACATGGGAGTATCATGCTAACATTTTTCAAAACAAGACAAAGATAAAACATGAAAAGCAGCCAGAGGGGCGGGGGGGAAATGCAACTTTTCTTCAAAGGAGCAAAAACCGAAGGAAACGCTGACCTCTCAGAAGATACAATGGAAGCCAAGGAAAAGGTAGTGCCAAAATAAAATTATGCCAACCTATAATTTTGCCAGTGAAGATGTCCTTCAAGAATGAGCATGAAAGAAAGACACATTCATATAAATACAAACAATTTACCACCAGCAGAAGTACTAAAGAAATATTCAAGGGACTTGATCAGAAGAGTAAGTCTCCAGTCGCAAACAAGGAAATATAAGAAGGAATACAGAGCAGGTGCAAAGGACAATGACACGGTAAATGGTAATTTAATGGCAATTAAAGATGGTAGTTGGCGGGGCACCTTGTGGCTTAGTTGCTTAAGCGCTGTGTTCAGCTCAGGTCATGATCTCACAGCTCATGAGTTCAAGCCTCGCATCAGGCTCTGTGCTGACAGCTCAGAGCCTAGAGCCTGCTTCCGGATCTGTGTCTCCCTCTCTGTCTGCCCCTTCCCCGCTCATGCTCTGTCTCTCTCCCAAAAATAAATGTTAAAAAATCTTTTTAACAAATAAAAAAAAATACAAATAGTAATTGGAGTGGGTTCTAAAGACAAAAGGAGGAAAGAAAAAGCAGACAACAAATACAGACAACTTTTGGGGGGAACCTTTCAATAAAAGGGAGCCGAGCTGCAGTTGAAGGTAAGATCAATGAAGAATTACTTTTTAACACGGAGGACGGTATGGGATGTGTGTGCTTGTGGAAATGATCCTGCAGAGGGAAATCCTATTACGCTGGGGATGTCTGGAGCATGATGTGGATTTTGAACAAAGGGATGCCATGCAGGGCACACAGAAGGGGTTGTCCTTAGATACAGGAGACGACCTGGCCATCAAAATAGGAGTGACAGCACATGGCTGCAGAGCAATAAGTTGGTACGTGAGGATGGGACCACGGAGGTTCTTTTCTGATTGTTTCGATCTTTCAGTAAAATAGAAAGGAAATGGAGTAGAATTACCAGGCAGCACTAAGATCATCAATAAAAAGTGAGACCAGCCAGCAGAACTGCATGTTTCTCTTTAATGGCCTGGATGCAAATACAAAAGAGAGGTGGATTTTGGCAGGTTTGGCATTATTTCAGATGAGGAGGGGGAGGGAATGGCTCTGTAATATAACATAAACTGGGCAACGAGAGAAGATCAGCAAGGTGAGGAAGGGACGATGAAAAGCTGGTAGAGGGGCGCCTGGGTGGCGCAGTCGGTTAAGCGTCCGACTTCAGCCAGGTCACGATCTCGCGGTCCGGGAGTTCGAGCCCCGCGTCGGGCTCTGGGCTGATGGCTCAGAGCCTGGAGCCTGTTTCCGGTTCTGTGTCTCCCTCTCTCTCTGCCCCTCCCCCGTTCATGCTCTGTCTCTCTCTGTCCCAAAAATAAATAAAAACGTTGAAAAGAAAAAAGAAAAGCTGGTAGAATCAACAGAGTATAGAGCTGATGTATCAAAGACTCACTAGGGTTCAGGTCTTTGGAGTTGACCTGGAAACGTGTGAGGTGGGACAGGGAGAGAGGCGACCTTGACGGGAGACAAGAGGTAGCTAACCAGAATGCCAGCACGAGGGTCCTGTCAAAGCAATCAGTAAGCGGGCGAATCCACGAACCAATTACTCTTAGAATTCATCAACTTATATTCATTTAACAGGTTTTCAAATCATTCTAAAATTCAAACCTGATCGTGCTGTTATTGAAAATCCTTTAGACTATGCCTCCCAATCTCTGAACTAGTTTTCAGTATAAAATTCACCCACAGGAGGTTGGCATGAAAGTTCTTCCATTAATTGGTCTCTCCTTACTTCTCCAGTGGCAGAAACAACTTCCACCCCCCTCCACACCCTCCCTGGGCTGAGTATTACCTCCTTTTGAAGTCCATCTTAGAGTGCTACTTTTTCTGAGACCTAGACCTGCAACCACGCTCCAGTGGACTGAGTTTAGACATAAGATATGAGTTTGAACACTTGTCGCTAGCACTGCACTATGATGCCTTTTCACTATTAATGGCTTCCCACAAATTAGAAGGTCTTTGAGGACATAGAGTCACTTATCTGTAATCCCTCCTCTCCCACCCCTACTTCATATATTTGGACATGAACTTAACTACTAAGTAAATGAGAAAATAAGGAATCAATGTGCATCCTACTTGAGGCAGAAACCAAGCTAAGGGTTTAGCCTTGAGACTTCAGTCAGAAATACACACTCCGTTGTTCCAGGTGAGAAGGAGTCTGCAGGGGACCAGGGGTGGGGGTGGGAGGTGGGAAACAACTGTAGGAAGAAATTTACTTATCAAGGCATCTCAGTTCCTAAAAACATAGTAATATGTTAGTAACCAGTAGCCCAGTGAATGGAATTGAAAATTTATGGGTGATTCCAAAAAGTAAGTTGGCATTCAAGTTAAACAAGAAACTAGAATGTGGTTTCAGGATAGACTCTGTATAAATGTTGGTCACCTCTGATAGCTTTGCCAATATGTTAACCATTCAACATTTCTGTTCATTTTTCCCCCAATTTTAAAGTGGCTGAATTATAATCTCAGTTGTTTATATAAAAGAGGTAATTAATGTGTGGCAAGAAACTGGAAACAATGACGCTCAGCTGTACCTTTATTTAAATTCTGTTCAACATCTTTGGTTTCTATGTTTGGCCGTTTATTGGTATCTAGGTAGTTATTTAATTAGCCACTTATTTAATGAAGCCATTTATTACTGCCCAGATAGCCATAATCAAAGGCATAATACAAATAAAGTATGAAAAAGTTAAAATCAATTCATCAGCCAAATATGAGCTCCTATACAATGGAGAGATTTAATTATTTCAGGTCTGGTGTTGAGATTAGCCTGATTGACTTTCTGGCTTGGATTCAGCGATCTATTATCTCATTTTGAGATCAAATCTGGCGAGAAACAGTCATATCATTTGTTTTGCAGGCGCGATGAAGGAAAGGCATATTCATTTACCTCCCATGACAAAACAATTAGCGCAACAAGATAGAATGTATTACAGTTTTTACTCATTAAGCTTCATTCTACACTCATGTTGTGTGCTGTGTGACGTTCGAGGAAGACCAGAGTTTTGGGTTGTTTATGTTATTTAGATAGAGAGCAATTTCTTTTACATTATGGCATGCACCAGAAACCACGTTGTTTTGAAAATGCTTACCTATAAATTACAGGAGAAAAAGACTTACTCTCTTAGTTTTTTCAAAAAATAGAAAAAGGGAGAAATGTCGATGGAAGAATAATTAAAATATTACACAGTTTCATGAGACTCAAACTGAAAATATCCAACATGTGGCCAAAATGTGCCCATTTAAACAATGCCTGTGTTAGCAAATGCTTTTAAAGTTCATGCAGAGTTATTTCCACCTCTTTGGCTCCCGGTTGCGTATACGGTGACATCTGCCCTCCTCATCATGGCATATCTGCCTTTCTTTCTTCTGACCAACACTTCTCCAGGTGTTCCCTCCTCCAGGAGCACCAAACACTCAATGCCTTCATACGTGTCCCGCCCCTTTCACGACGGCGCTGCCTTCTACTGCCCCACTCAAAATTGGAGTTATTTCCATTAAGCAGAAGAGGTGTTTCCCAAGGAGGAAGAGAGCTGGGATGGAAGTGCAAGAAATTAGGAAGCAGAAACCCAGGTGGTGGAAGAATTAGCATGTGCTTAAGTTAGAGACCAAACAGGAAAACCCAAAGGAGTTTAGCTTGATTTGAGCACCTTTTATTTCATGTGAATTTAATTAATCAGAAGGCTTTGGCCCCTAGTAAACCAAACCATCATAGAATGTACGTAAGGTTGTATACACTGCAAGTGATTTTTTTCACATGCAAACCTTTAGTCTTTTTACCAGCTGGAAATCTGGGTGCACAATGCAATGTTCACAGCATGCCGTCACTAAATGAGTTGGCCAAGTTCAGCATAAATGATGCCACTCAGAGGAGAGGACTGGATTTTCCTGTAGGAATTTCTAGTCAACTGTTAGACTGAGGTATTAGGAGACCAAATGAGTGAGCTGACAGCTTTTGATCTCAGGCTTTTATCTTCGGGTAATGGCTTCAGAAACGGAGAATATGGCACGAATTGTGTCAGGAAAACGATGTGGCAGGTTGACATGGTTTTATAACCATATTCATGCACTGAGCTCAGCCACTATGGAAATGTGGTCCCTCCCATTTTATATCTTTCTATCCCATGTAAACCATGTCTAGAACCCAACTTACTGGATTTTATTCAAAATATATATTAACCACAAAATTTCATTATTTAATTCAGATTCATTTTTGTATGACAACCTAGCAGCTGAGGGTGGGCAAGTCTATTTTTCCCTCAAAACCACTGCACAAAATGAAAAAGCTACTGACTTCTAAATTTAGGATAATTTCTTCCACAGTCACTTAAGTTCTCATTTATACTTATAAGCTCAGAAAGCTGCCCCAAACAAGTTCCCAAAGCCCCGCTACAAAGTATTTCAAATCCATTCAATGAGGATTTCCTGAACGACTGCTGTGTGCTGATCCCGGGGTTGGATATGTCAGGAAAATACAAGGGAATTATACACATGGTCCTACCTTCGAAGGTTTGTTATCTAATTGGAAAGATGGAGCATATATATGGATGATTCAGTTTTATACGTGTTTATGCGTTGAGTACCAGGTGTGGGGCTGTAACAGAAATTAATGTAATGGTGTACCTGAACAGAAGTTTAAGAGACAGGAATTTATTTCAATCTGGGGGAACTCGTAATAGAAGGAGAAAAGTGAGTTATGAGTATTGAAACGACAAAGCATCAAGTAAGATGCTCTATCATTCAAAATTGTAACAGATGAGATCAAAACCAAACCAACGAAAGCCATGAAAATGGCACAGAGTCTCCAGAAATCAAGAATGCGCCACCAGGATAAACTTGACCTATCAACAGGTACGAATGAAGTTGTAAGTGCAGGAAAATCATGTGCTGCTGGTCTTGAGATCGGTTGGGAAAAGGGATAAGATCTTAAAGATTTTAAGGTGAAAAGATTATTGTAGAAGCGAAACTATACAAGCACACGTTACTTTAATTATCCCGTGACCCTGTCTCATAAAACACCCTGAAAATGTGTGACTTTTCTGAAAAGACTCCCACTGTTCCCGCTGAGTAGGAATATATTCCAGCAACTTAGCTTGAATAGTTGAGAAGCAATTTTTGTCCTATAAATGATTTCTTTCAGAAAAAAAGAGAAAGTAAACTTGGAGATTCAAATCATTTCAAGAATGGAAAAGGTATCATATAAGGCAAAGGCATCTAGGGCTGAATGCAGATTTATTAAATTGGACAAGTCAGGTTTTTAATTTGGACTCAAGGGTATAAAAACAATAATGATGATATGTACCACATGCTATTCCAATATATATATTAGGTCCTAATGTGTGTGTGTGTATATATAAAGATATATATAAAGATATATATATATATATATATATATTCTACTATCTATAATATCTACTATATTCTAATGTATTTATAATATATAATAATAATATATATAAAGTAATTTTAAGGGTTTAATAAATTAGCATATACTAATCCTTAATATTATTATAGTAGCATTATACATTAATGTATTTATTTAATATTTATATAAACTAATACATATACACACACATATATATATTCCTTAATGTAAGTCTCGAAGGTAAGTGCTATGATTACCCCCATTTACAAAGGGAAGAATGCGGTCTAGAAGCCGTAAGCAAAGTGCTTAAGGTCACAGAACTAGTATGTGTTACGACTGGGGTTGAAAAAAGTGTGATACTCCACAGTCTGCATCATGTTCTCATCCATATTTGAGCTACTGCCTCTACCTGAAATGTGCCTCCCTCTCGTCCTTTAGGGTTCATCAGGCTCTGCCCACTTTTGGATCTCAGGTCAAGTTTCAGGTCCGGCATCCCCCAACTCCCACATCTGTTTCCTCAGGTGCAGCTCACATGACAAATTCTTTTCCTCAGAACATATATCAATTCATATGAATATGGTACTTTGCTTAAAAATCTGTCTCCACCACATGACTGCATTATCCATTAGTATAACACCTACCACCATAACATAGTAGGAAGTCTGAAATACTTGTTGAATAAATGAGGGAGGGAGGAAAGGAGGGAAGGAGGGAAGGAAAGGAAAGGAGAAAAAAGGAAAGGCAGTAAGGGGGGAGGGAGGAAGTAAAGAAATGAAAAAAAGAGAAGTAAAAATTTAAACAAGGAAAGAAACTAAACATATTTAAGTTCACCCATTCTTTAAAGCTGTATACCTTCTCCAGGAAGCCTTCCGTGGTTTCCCCATCTGGAACCAATCACACCTTCCCTGTGATCTCACCTCCCTTGTACTCTCTTTCTTTTGTCTTCAAGGTCTGCTTTCCGTCCTCTTTAATTCATCCATGTCCACCTCCCTCACTATAATAAAAACCTCTGGAAACCATGAAAGCGTTCCTACTTGCCTTTCTGTCTTCCACAGTGTCTACAGCCTACTGTCTATTTAACATCAAAGTTACTAAGTTTTTTACTGAACTCAATTAACTAAGATGATGATAGCCTTCAGGCATAATATATCCTTTTCTGGACCCAAAACTTGGAAGGAATCATGATGGAGAGCCTAAAAAGAATCAATGCTTTGCTGCAGCTAATTCAGAAAAATGAAGCTCTATACATACCTTTCTTGCACATGCTATCCGACTATCGCAAAAGCCCCATTTAACAGAGAAAATCTGTAAGAAAAAAAAGAGAACATGTTCCAATAAGCACACTAACTACACTGTCTTCTGTCTGTAAAATACAAACCACATGCTTTTTACATTTTCACAGACTCTGGACCCCATCAGCAACAATGAACCCAGTGAACTTGGAGTAGCCCCAGGTTGGGGATTTCAAATGCACTGCTGGTCATATACGTGTCTTGACCCATACTAGGAATTCTTACTGGCTTCCCCAGAGTGGTGATGAGGTTTCAGGGTTAGCCCTAACTTTCTTACCTCATTCTTTCATGAGCCAAAGCATCTGGGAAGTAATCACCAAGCTGGGTCCACAGCCTGTGGCTATGGGGGGGGGGGGGGGGGAAATTACCTTCTACTGCCCCACGTGGAGGCAAAAACTTGCCAAACCCACTAACAGGGTCTCATCAGCACCATATCCTTACAAAGTGGGCCAACACAGGGATTCTAAAGTCATTCAGCAATCTGCAGGAAATGCCATCCTAGAAAATAAGCTCATCAAAGTCCCAAAGAGAGACTAAAAATGTGGGATATTTTTGGCAGATCCTAATTGACAAATAGAATTTGAAATTATGGAATTAAGATAGCAAATGCTATACGCTATGCTGTTAGAAGTAATGTTTTCAAGAGACAACATTTTTATCTTATTACTACCAAATTTCACCGAGGTCAGATATAAAAGAGATCATCATCAGATGCTTGCTGTCCAAGGAACCAGGAACAGAGCAGTCCGCAGTCTGCTCTGTATCCTTTGTTGTTTCAGAACCTCCTGGCAATGGTGAATTGCTCTCAAGGGTTGTGACTGAGAAAATGTCATCCCATTCATTTTATTAGAGCGTATCATCCTGCACTTTGATCTCCACTCCAAGGTCCAAGAGATGGAGGTCTACTGAACAAGGGGAAGGAGCTAATCTCAATCTAATCTACCCTCTCACTCAAAAGTAACCTCCCTTCCCTCAGGACCCTCCCGAGGTCACCATCACCTCCCACAAGAGGCTCTGCCTTAACTAGGGCTTATTACGTCTTTGCCTGCTCTCTGTGAAGCCTACGAAGTATGATTTTCAAATGCTAAGTATAGAACATTAGAACCCTGCTTCTGCTCCAAAAATAAATGAACGCCTGGTTTCCTGGCACCTACAACAGGAGAGTTAAAGATCGTGTGATAGTTCTAACGGGTATGCACGTGCATCAATTGATGCATTATATAAACTAGGATTCATTTAAAAAGGCATTGAGAAAAGGGGGAGGAAGCTCAACTACCAACCAGTCTAATCACTTCATTTTACAGATGAAGAAATCAAGATTTAGAAGACTTGCATCCGGGCTTTCACAGCTAGCTGTGACACATGGACTAGAGTCCGTGCGCAAGACTTTGCTGGCCCCAGACTCTGCCCACAACCCTACAATACAATGCTCATTAGCAGACTCTGCTGGCAGATAACGAGCACGTAGCTGCCGTTCCTTGAAACAAGACCTCACGAAGTGCGAACTAGAGAAAGGCCAAGGGATATGTGCAAAGTCAAAGGGTCATCTGTAGCAGAAAGAGGACTGGAATTCAAGCCTACTAATTCTTGCTGTTTTTATACAGTGCTGAGTTTAAGAGTCAATATATTTGAGATAGGTGTTTGGATCCTGACAGAAGTTGTGATCCAACTCCCAATGCCCAGAATAGACAGCCAGCCAGGAGAGCAGCAAGCCATACACAATGAGGTTTGTAAAGGCTTACTTCTGTTCGGTGTGACGCATGCCACACCAATTCCCTTCATTCCAAATCTTGGAATCAAGACTCTGAGAATCTGCAGAATAATTTTTCTCATTAGATGCGTGATAGAGGGGCGCCTGGGTGGCTCAGTCAGCTAAGCCTCCAACTCTTGCTTTCACCTCACGGTCATGATCTCACGATATCATGGGTTCGAGCCCCGCGTCAGGTTTTGACAGTGCGGAGCCTGCCTGGGATTCTCTGTGTCCCTCTCTCTACCCCTCCCCCACTCGCAGTGTCTCAGTCTTTCTCAAAATAAATAATTAAAAAAAAAAAAAAGATGCATGCCATATTACTCCCGACCTCACATTTATCTCCAGATGGCAACGAAGCACTTATTCCTACTCTCCACCTCAAATTGGGAGTCCTCCCAGCAATCTGAGAGGACTGCAGGAGGAAGAAATAGTGAATGTTATTTTACTAAATGAGGAGTCAAAATACAGGGTCGCATCCTTTCCAACCAAATACAGGAAGCTTGCTTCTCAAGATTAATAACATCCTGAAGCCCCGACTGTACTGAGCCGCTTCATTTTCTGGTCCTCTAAGTACTAATAAAAATTATTGACAACATTATGTTGTGGTTTATCTAAGTTTGATGCCATAAACAAGATTTTCTGCAGTGAAACAAAAGAATGATTGTACATAATGGTCATATGCTCATGTTACAAATGCTTAATTTATGATAAACATTTATGAGCAATTTTAGGAAATACTGTCTGTGAAACAAACAAAATTAAAATTAAAAGGGTACCTTATCCTTCCCACTTTCACATACAGTGAAACCATTTTAAACTTTTCAAGAAAAGATTTCAATATAGTGAAGTTAGAGGTGAATATTTAAAGTTCTTTTGGCTCAAGAACCAAACTACATAAGAATGTAAATGGAATGTTATCTAGAAATACCTCATGGTACAAACATAACTATTTAAAATTTTTTTAAATGTTAATTTATTTTGGGGAGAGAGAGACAGAGTGTGAGCGGGGAAGGGACAGAGAGAGAGGGACACACAGAATCCGAAGCAGGCTCCAGGCTCTGAGCTGTCAGCACAGAGCCCAAGGCAGGGCTCGAACCCATGAACCACGAGATCATGACCTGAGCCGAAGTCGGACACTTAACCGACTGAGCCACCCAGGAGCCCCAACACAAAACTATTTAAATAGTTTGCTATTGCATTTCAAATTTTACTTCTGAATGTAAATGAACCTGAAAAACATTTTTTCTAGTATTTCTTATATAGTTATCTCAGAATAAGGTGTGTTCTGTCAGTCTGTCCACTTGTAAAATGTCAAGCTTTAAAATGATTAGCACCATCAATATTCTTAAGGAAGATGTTTCTTTGGTTTAAAGATTTTTAGATTTCAGTGTCATTAGACAGGAATTGAGTAACATTTTCCTGGACTGCTTGTAGGGGAAAAAAAGTGTTATCTCCTTTTAAACTTAAAAAGTGTTGGTTGGGGGCCTCTGGCTGGCTCAGTCAGATAAGCATCAGACCCTTGATTTCGGCTCAGGTCATGATCTCAAGGTGTGTGAGTTTGAGCCCCATGTCAGACTCTGTGCTGACAGCATGGAACCCGCTTGGGATTCTCCCTCTCTCTCTCTCTCTCTCAAAATAGATAAACCTTAAAAATAAGTGTTGGTGGTATTTGACTTTCTTTTACTTTACACGAGTTACGCTTACCTTAGGTCCATTGTAGGATTGAATTCTGGTACATACGCAAAAGGAATCAAGATTACGTTTTTAAATTAACATCTAGAGGGAAAATTATCCTTGGCTAAACCAGCTCCATTACACAACTGAATATTATTCTGCAATGGTTGCCGAGTATAAAGAACAACCTTACCAGTTGCTTCATCAAGTCTGAGTTGGATCCTGCCCTTACAAGTAGGGTGTGTTTCTGGGGATCTAGGGTGGTCACACAACTCTCCCGTTCAAAAGAGAATACCTAGAAAATTAAAACAATAAATAAGGGAAAGAAATCAAAAACAATGAATAATCTCTTACAGCTCCTAAAATTTCCAGGTTTTATGCTTGTTAACTTGATGCAGAGTCAAGTACTTATTCATATGGAGAAGCTTCGTACATTCCAGGAAGTGGGGACGTGAATGGCAAAGGTACTGCCTGAGACCGTGTACAGATTAAATGAGATAGCACGTGCAAGGCACGAAAAAAATACCTGGCACAGAAATATATGCAGCCAAGAATTCTTTATCCAGCAAGGCTGTCATTCAAGATAGAAGGAGAGATTGAAAAAAAGTTTCCCAGGCAAACAAAAATTAAAGGAGATCATGATCACTAAATCAGCTTTGCAAGAAATTTTAAGGGGGACTCTGAGAGGAGAAAAGAAAAAAAAAAAAAAAAGACCAAAAGCAACAAAGACTAGAAAGGACCAGAGAACACCACCAGAAACTCCAACTCTACAGGCAACACAATGGCAATAAATCCATATCTTTCAGTACTCACTCTAAACATCAAAGGACTAAATTCTCCAATCAAAAGACATAGGGTAACAGAATGGATATAAAAACAAGATCTATCTATATGCTGGTACAAGAGACCCACTTTAGACCTAAAGACACCTTCAGATTGAAAGCAAGGGGATGGAGAACCAACTATCAAGCTAATGGTCAATAAAAGAAAGCTGGAGTAGCCATACTTATATCAGACAATCTAGACTTTAAAATAAAGACTGTATCAAGAGATGGAGAAGGGCATTGTATCATAATTAAGGGGTTGATCCACCAAGAAGACCTAACAATCTAGACTTTAAAATAAAGACTGTATCAAGAGATGGAGAAGGGCACTGTATCATAATTAAGGGGTTGATCCACCAAGAAGACCTAACAATCTAGACTTTAAAATAAAGACTGTATCAAGAGATGGAGAAGGGCATTGTATCATAATTAAGGGGTTGATCCACCAAGAAGACCTAACAATTGTAAACATTTATGCTCCAAATGTGGAAGGACCCAAATATAGAAATCAATTAATCACAAACATAAATAAACTCATTGATAATAATACCATATAATAGTAGGGAACTTCAACACCCCACTTACAACAATGGACAGATCATCTAAACAGAAAATCAGCAAGGAAACAATGGCTTTGAATGGCACACTAGACCGGACAGACTTAACAGATATATTAAGAACTTTCATCCTAAAGCAGCAAAATACACATTCTTCTCCAGTACACCTGGAACATTCTCCAGAATAGATCATGTTTTAGGACACAAATCAGCCCTCAATGTGTACAAAAATATCGAGATCATACCGTGGATATATTTTCAGACCACAATGCTATGAAACTCGAAATCAACCACAAGAAAAAATGTGGAAAGATATCAAATACTTGGAGACTAAAGAACATTCTACTAAAAAATGAATGGGCTAACCAAGAAGTTAAAGAGGAAATTAAAAAGTACATGGAAGCCAATGAAAATGATAGCACCACAATGCAAAACCTCTAGGACCAGCAAAGGTGGTCATAAGAGGGAAGTATATAGCAATCCAGGCCTTCATAAAGAAGGAAGAAAGGTCTTAGGTACACAACCTAACCTTAAACCTCAAAGAGCTGGAAAAAGAACAGCAAATAAAACCCACAACCAGACGAAGACAGAAAACAATAAAGATCAGAGCAGAAATCAATGCTATCGGAAACAAACAAACAAACAAACAAACAAAAGAAACAGTAAAACATATCAATGAAACCAGGAGCTGACTCCTTAAAATAATAAACAAAATTGATAAACCCCTAGCCAGTTTGATCAAAAAGAGAAAGGAAAGGACCCAAATACATAAAATCAAGAAGGAAAGAGGAGAGATCACCAAACAAGCCAGCACAAATACAAATAGTAATAAAAGAATATTATGAGCAGTTATATGCCAATAAAATGGGCAATCTGGAAGAAATGGGCAAATTCCTAGAAACATAGAGACTACCAAAACTGAAACATAAAGAAAATTTGAACAGACCCATATCCAGTAAAGAAATAGAAATAGTAATAAACAATCTCCCAAAAAAACAAGAGTCCAGAGCCGGATGGCTTTCCAGGGGAATTCTACAAAACATTTAAAGAAGAGTTAACACCTACTCTTTTTAAGCTGCTCCAAAAAATAGAAATAGAAAGAAAACTTCCAAACTCTTTCTATGAAGCCAGCATTACCTTGATTCCAAAACCAGACAAAGACCCCACTAAAAAGAACTACAGACCAATTTCCCTCATGAACACGGATGCAAAAATCCCCAACAAGATACCAGCCAACCGGAGCCAACAATACATTAAAAGAATTATTCACCATGACCAAGTGGGATTTATACCTGGGATGCAGGGCTGGTTCAATATCCACAGAACAATTGATGTGATACATCACATCAATAAAAGAAAGGACAAGAACCACATCCTCTCAATAGATTCAGAGAAAGCATTGGACAAAATACAGCATCCTTTCTGGATAAAAACCCTCAAGAAAGTAGCCATAGAAGGATCATACCTCAAGATCATAAAAACTGTGTATTGTGGGGAATAAGCTTAGGAATTCCCTGAGCTTGCGCCAATGGGTTATCAAGGCATAAAGAATTAGAAAGCCATAGAATGTACACCCCCAAGTCTGGGTAAGCAAGATTAGGTAAATAAGATTAGGTAAATGGGGCAAATGCCCCCAGTATAGGACAAGCGGGGCAAAGGTCCCAGTATAGGACAAAAGTATAGGAATAGGGAATCTCAGGATGAAAACATCTAAGATGAGGTAAACAAGATTAGGTATTCAGGGCGGAAATGCCCCCCAACTTAGTACAATAGCAGAAAGCTGCTTTCACAGGAAGGAAGGACCAAATTAGGTAAACAGCTAAATAGGGCTATAGACTGCTACAGGGAGAAGTTGCCCAGAGCAGAGCTAATTAGCAAAAGAAAGGTACCTTGTTGACCCTAAAGTAGCATGCTCTGTCTTTCTTGTGCCCTAGGACAGTTTAGGTAAACAGAGGTAGTATCTCACTTCTGCTGTAAACAACCTTCCACCTGGTGTCAGGATTTTGTTTTGCATTAACCCAAACCCCTAACACAGCATATCTTCAAAACCCCCTTTCTCTCATGTCCATGAGTTAATGTTCACTATTTCATTGTCTCTTTGTGCACATCCATCACCACGTTTGTAAGCCGCCTGATCCTAATAAAAACGGTGCAAGGACCCTTCCTTGAGGCTCTTGTCTCCTCCCAGACATTAGCCCCTCTCACATTTTTAATCCTGCATCCTGCTTTCTTGCTGGACAAGACAGAACTCCAGACCCAGAGTCTATGACAGTATATGAGAGATCCACTGCTAATATCATCCTCAATGGGAAAAACTGAGAGCTTTCCCCCTAAGGTCATGAACACAACAGGGATGTCCACTATCACCACTATTATTCAACATAGTATTGGAAGTCTTAGCCTCAGCAACAACACAAAGGAATAAAAGACATTCAAATCAGCCAGGAGGAAGTCAACTTTTCACTCTTCACAGATGACATGATACTCTATATGGAAAACCCAAAAGATTCCACAAAAAAACTGATAGAACTGATCCATGAATGCAGCAAAGTCACAGGATATAAAATCAATGCACAGAAATCAGTTGCATTCCTATACACCAATAGTGAAACAACAGAAACAGAAATCAAGGAATCGATCCCATTTACAGTTGTACAAAAAACCATAAAATATCTAGGAATAAACGTAACCAAAGAGGTGAAAAATCTATACACTGAAAACTATAGAAAGCTTATGAAAGAAACAGAAGAAGACACAAAAAAATGGAAAAATATTCCATGTTCCTGGATTGGAAGAACAAATATTGTTAAAATGGCAATACTACCCAAAGCAATTACACATTCAATGCAATCCCTATCAAAACAACACCAGCATTCTTCACAGAGCTAGAACAAATAATCCTAAAATTTGTATGGAACTAGAAAAGACCCCGAATAGCCAAAGAAATCTTGAAAAAGAAAACCAAAGCAGCAGACATCACAATCCTGGACTTCAAGATGCATTGCAAAGCTGTAATCATCAAGACAGTATGGTACTGGCACAAAAACAGACACTCAGATCAATGGAACAGAATAGAAAACCCAGAAATGGACCCACAAACATATGGCCAACTAATCTTTGACAAAGCAGGAAAGAATATCCAATGGAATAAAGACAGTCTCTTCAGGAAATTATGTCACTGAACAGTAACATGCAGAAAAATGAACCTGGATCACTTTCTTACACCATACCAAAAACAAACTCAAAGTGGATGAAAGACCTAAATGTAAGACAGGAAGTCATCAAAATCCTTGAGGAGAAAGCAGGCAAAAACCTTTTTGACCTTGGCCGCAGCAACTTCTTACTCAACACGTCTCTGGAGGCAAGAGAAACAAAAGCAAAAATGAACTACTGGGACCTCATCAAAGTAAAAAGCTTCTGCAGAGTGAAGGAAACAATGAGCAAAACTAAAAGGCAACTGATGGAATGGGAGAAGATATTTTCAAATGACATATCAGATAAAGGGTGGGTATCCAAAATCTGTAAAGAACTTATCAAACTCAACACCCAAAAAACAAATAATCCAGTGAAGAAATGGGCAAAAGACATGAATAGACACTTTTCCAAAGAAGACATCCAGATGGCCAACAAACACATGAAAAAATGCTCACCATCACTCATCATCAGGGAAATACAAGTCAAAACCACAATGAGATACCACCTTACTCCAGTCAGAATGGCTAACATTAACAACTCAGGCAACAACAGATGTTGGCAAGGATGTGGAGAAAGAGGATCTCTTTTGCATTGTTGGTGGGAATGCAAACTGGTGCAGCCACTCTGGAAAACAGTATGAAGGTTCCTCAAAAAATTAAAAACAGAGCGACACTATGAGCCAGCAATTGCACTACTAGGTATTTATCCAAGAGATATGGGTGTGCTGTTTCGAAGGGGCATGTGCTCCCCAATATTTATAGCAGCACTATCGACAATAGCCAAAGTATGGAAAGAGCCCAAATGTCCATCAAGGGATGAATGCAAAAGAAGAGGTGGTATATATATACAATGGAGTATTATTTGGCAATCAAGAAGAGTTAAATCTTGCCATTTGCAACTATGTGGATAGAACTAGAGGGTATTATGCCAAGCGAAATTAGTCAGAGAAGGACAAATAACATATGACCTCGCTCATGTGAGGAACTTAAGATACAAAGCAGATGAACATAAGGGAAGGGAATCAAAAATAATATAAAAACAGAGAGGGGGACAAAACATAAGAAACTCCTAAATAGGGAGAACAAACAGAGGGTTGCGGGAGGGACTGTGGTAGGGGGGATGGGCTAAATGGGTGAGGAGCATTAAGGAATCTACTCCTGAAATCATTGTTGCACTGTATGCTAACTAACTTGGATGTAAATTTAAAAATTAAAATAAATAAACAAATAAATACATAAATAAAAAGAAAATATCTGACATATAAGAGGACTGAATAAATGATAATTACAATAATCATTTTCATGATTTTTACTATTATTTCTAACAATTCACAGCAGTTACCTTCAGTTGACTAACCAGAAGGAAGGTAAAAAGAGGGTAGTTCAGTTTCTAATTTACCATTGCTCTTACGCAGTCAGCTTTTTCCTTTTTTTCTTTTTTAAAATTAAATCTATATCCCACTGGGCCTGACAAACATGCAAACCTCTAAACTTCACAGAGATACTGATCTCGGGAAGTCTTCAAGGGAAATGCCGAACAAGAGAGAACAATCTAGAAAACCCCAAGTAACTGAGATAACGAGAATTTTTGTTGAATAGCAACACTCTACCTTTTTATGGTGCCTTTCAGTTTTCCAAGCACATGCTCAAACATATAATGTCGAATTTCAGCCCACTGCAGCCCTGTGAGGCCAGCAGGCCTGCTGTCCCACCTCCATTCAGAGGCACGAAGGAAGGGTCATGGCAGGCGTCTGAACTCACCTATCTAGCAATACCCAGGAGGAGAACCAGGGTCAGCACTCAGACGTTCTCACTCCTGGACTCCCCATCAAACAGCCTTTTATGAAGCACTGGCCTCCATAACTATCTAGCCAATAAAAATTAAATGAACTTCTGAGCATTTGCCAAGAGGACAGAAAAATGTATTGTTTTCAGCCGGCTTTATAGCTGGGAAACAATGCCAGGAGGCACACAGGCATCACTTTACTGCTTCGTGTGGCATCGCTAACCTCTTTCTTGAAGGAAACTCCCCCAGACGCCACAATTCTTTCACTTTTTTCTTTGAGCATGGAGTTCTAATGGAATAATGGAAGAACAAAGAACTCTGTAGAAAAATTTCAAGGTAGAAATTTAATAATGTAGGAAATTCTTTCTAAAGAAGGTGTTCTACTCTTTCTTTTTCTGCCTTTCTCCTAAGGTAAATCCTTTCAATTCTCCCCTTTTTTGTAATATTCATGAAATAAGGAGAAGGAAAGGAAAAGGAAAAAGACTTACATAAAAGGGAGGAAAGAAAGTACAATGAGTCAGTTTACCTGAGTCTATTTTCTTTTTTTTTTTTTTAAGTTTATTTATTTATTTTGAAAAGGAGTACGCATGAGCAAGGGAGGGGCAGAGAGAGCAAGAGAGAGAATCCCAAGCAGGCTCCACACTGTCAGCAAGGAGCCCGACATGGGGCTTGAACTAACGAGATCACGACCTGAGCAGAAATCCAGAGTCACACGCTTAACCAACTGAGCCACCCAGGTGCCCCCCTCCTCCATTTCCTTTTTCAATCAAGCATAAATGCAAGAAGTGGTCTGTTTCCACAATGGTAGCACAACTCGTTGAAAGTATTTCCATCATGCTACTCACAGAACACAAACAAATGATTTCTTCTTATATCTAATCTAAGAGACGAATGACTTGTGTTCCCCATCTATTTCTCTCCAGGTCATCATATTCAGAATAAACTACCACTATTTTAAAAATGCTGAATTACCTTTTTCATTATATTACTCTTTCTGGGTTTGACTTTATCTTTGCTTGGCTACATGATGTCTTCTCCTATTTTAAATTCCCTCCCCGGGGTGCCTGGGTGGCGCAGTCGGTTAAGCGTCCGACTTCAGCCAGGTCACGATCTCGCGGTCCGTGAGTTCGAGCCCCACATCAGGCTCTGGGCTGATGGCTCAGAGCCTGGAGCCTGTTTCCGATTCTGTGTCTCCCTCTCTCTCTGCCCCTCCCCGTTCATGTGCTGTCTCTCTCTGTCCCAAAAATAAATAAACGTTGGAAAAAAATAAATAAATAAATAAATAAAATAAATTCCCTCCCCAAGACATAACCCTAGTTATAACAATAAACAGAATCTCCCTTATTTGAAAAATTTCACAAAGGCCTAAAAGGCAAAAAAAAAAAAAAAAAGATTTCTCTTTTATATATGAATACGTTAGGAATTGATGTCTCTTAGTGATCTATTCTGGGGAGAAAAAATCACACACATTATTTAAAGGGAGTTAGGTGTTATCGCTTTGGCATAAAAGTCATCCAACTGAGAAATTGCCTCTTGGTTATCTTAGTTTCTTCAACCTATTAATTCAGTTCATTACAAGAAAATTCCCTACTTATAAAAGATCTAGCATTTGAACATACTTTTTCTTTTGAGTCTTGAGAGAGACAAAAGTAATCAAACTGCTTGGAATCTTAAAAAGAAAAAAACAAGAAAGAAAAAAGAAAAGAAAAAGGAAGGAAACCATGTCGGTGAAGTCAGATAGTGAAAGTAATTACTACCGACATATAACTGCAATTCGGCATGAAGATGAGACTTGAAATGGTCTTTATAAGCACTCTGTGGACACAAGGCTGAGAACTTCTCAGGATTTGATTGGATACATGGCTATTTGACATAAATCTGCCCTTAACATTGACGCAGCAATATATTTTTCAAATTTTTTTAACGTTTATTTATTTTTGAGACAGAGAGAGACAGAGCATGAATGGGGGAGGGTCAGAGACCGAGGGAGACACAGAATCCGAAGCAAGCTCCAGGCTCTGAGCTGACAGTACAGAGCCCGACGCCGGGCTCGAACTCACGGACTGCGAGATCATGACCTGAGCCGAAGTCAGACGCTTCACTGACTGAGCCACCCAGGCACCCCTCAGCAATATTTTTTTTATTTAAAAAAATTTTTTTAACGTTTATTTATTTTTGAGATAGAGAGAGAGCATGAACGGGGGAGGAACAGAGAGCAAGGGAGACACAGAATCCAAAGCAGGCTCCAGGCTCTGAGCTGTCAGCACAGAGCCCGACGCAGGGCTCGAACTCACGGACTGCGAGATCATGACCTGAGCCGAAGTCAGACGCTTCACTGACTGAGCCACCCAGGCACCCCTCAGCAATATTTTTTTAAAAAGACTCTTTTGTAACATCAGCTCATCCTTATTTTTAAAACAAGATTTGCTATTATAATTTCTCCTTAAGCAATGTGAGTAGAGATAACACTGGAAATCTTTCCCAAAGAAATGAGATTTCCTCTCATTGTGAAGATGAAAACATTCCCTCCTGTTCATGGTGAGGGCGGGGAGATCAGTCACTTGATTGTTTCTTGGTTTTAGATGTGCTTTCCAAACTGGATGACAGTCACAAACACTCAGGATACAAGACAACGATTTCCCCTAAATAGTTCCTAAATGCTAAAATAATATACATTTCAGAGATTACATTTGGTCCTACCTGGTGAAAAGTTGTATGTTAAAGAGGAAATAACATTTAAAATGATTCCTGATTGCTCATATGAAAATTCAGCAAATAAAACTACTCCCAAAGAACCAAACTCAATTTTAGTATTCTCAGTTAGGGGACATTGTCATTAAATTGACTTTTTGGTTTTAAAATAAGATAGAAGCGGGCGCCTGGGTGACTCACTTGGTTAAGCGACCGACTTTGGCTTCGGTCACGATCTCAAGGCTGGTGAGTTCGAGCCCCGCATCAGGCTCTGTGCTGATAGCTCAGAACCTGGAGCCCACTTTGGATTCTATGTCTCCCTCTCTCTCTGCCCCTCCCCAGCTCAAGTTGTCTCTCTTGCCTTCAAAATTAAATAAACATTTTAAAAAATTGTTTAATAAGATAGAAGCTATCTTTGCAGTAAGAAGAAACTCATTTCTGTAATACAAATAAATGCTAAAGGGGTAGTGGAGAATTATACCCATTTTAAAGAATAAGTGATATACATTACCCAAGTATAATACTCTAATTTTGGGGGGCTTGTTCTATGGCCTAACATATTACTGACCTTGGAAAATGTTTCATGTGCACTTAGAAGAATGTGTATTCTGCTGTTATTAGGTGTAATGTTCTATATATAGATGCATATGAGCTCTGAGTACTTCTCTGTATATATGTGAGATTTTAATAACATTTTTCTTAAAAAGAAGGAAAAATAGGGTGCCCGGGTGGCTCAGTTAGTTAAGTGTCTGACTCTTGATTTAGGCTCAGGTCATGATCTCAGAGTTCGTGAGTTCAAGCCCCACTTCGAGCTCTGTGCTGTGGGATTCCCTCTCTCCCTGCCTCTCTCTCTGCCCCTCCTCAACTTGCACACACATGCATGCACTCTCTCTTTCTCTCTCAAAATAAACAAATAAACTTTAAAAAAAAAAAAGAAGGAAAAAAGAACACTGGGTTTTCATTTCAAAAGATCTCTAATCTGCTTAATAATCAAAGTGAAAATTCAAACAACTAGATTCCTATTCTTGTCTTAAAAATTAGCAAGTTTTTTTTATTTCCATTTTTAAT
This sequence comes from Prionailurus bengalensis, assembly GCF_016509475.1. Classification (NCBI taxonomy): domain Eukaryota; kingdom Metazoa; phylum Chordata; class Mammalia; order Carnivora; family Felidae; genus Prionailurus; species Prionailurus bengalensis. Next base: position 7,966,832 of record NC_057344.1, on the reverse strand, counting down.
GAAATACCCAGTACTGATAAGAGTGCAGCAAAACAGTCATACTTCCATAGTGCTGGTAGTAGTCTGATAGTTCAAAAACAATTTGACACATAATAATTTCACTTGTGGCACAAAAGTATATTACAGTATTATTTATAAAAGCAAAAATTAGAAATCACCAAAATGTAATTCTTTACAATGGTATCTATGAAGAGTTCAAAAAAAACATGGAAAAAAAGCAGTAGACATTAACTATTATTTAAAAAGAAAACAAGACTGTTAGGAAACACACACACACACACACACACACACAATGCATCATTACTAAACAGAGGTTGTCCCCAAATGTAAGGGATGCCTCAATATAGAAATGCTCTCCCTGTAATTCACCATACTGTAGAATAACCATATTACTCCAACAGGATATTATAAAATGTTTAAATATTTCATTCTGGTTAACTTACCTTGTGACTTAATGGACCTATAGAAACTGGATGGTCTAATCCTTTCCCTTTCTCTGGGACCTAAACCACATGCTTAGCAAGGCAACTGAGGAGGTGAAATGGGGACACGGTCTGACCCCGGCTTCTGTGTACTCAAACTTGATCTTCCTTGCATAAAGGCTTAGCAAATTGGGGTGCCTGGGTGGTTCAGTCGGTTACACTTCCAGATTCTGTTCAGGTCATGATCTCGCACCTGGTGAGTTAGAGCCTCATGTCGGGCTCTGTGATGCTCCCCACCAGTGATGCTCTGGGTGGTTAGACGTTTCTCACTGTGGGTCCACTCCCAGTTATGCAGTGTCCAAGCCCAGGTGTCTGACTTTCTTGCACACGATACGTTCTACTGAACCCTTTTCTACTTCAATTGGCTAGAAGAGAATCCGTGTTCTGCCACATAGAACTGTAAATGATACTGCAATAAACCACAAACTCCAGCAAATATCATATTTAATGGAGGAATGTTAGACCCAGCTTGTCTTAAAACTAGATATATACAAAGCAACACTAAAAAAAAAAAAAGCAAAAAACATTACGCTGAACAGAAAAAGTAAAAACCTTTAAAAAGCTGATATGGACTTTTAACCACGTATGTAAATTAAATTTCATGCACAGACACAGGCACGGTTTCATTCTGACACACACACTCGGCAACATACAGCAGACATGCTGCCCTGAAGGGGGAGGAGACAGTGACTTCACAAGGACAGAAAGAAGCAGACGGAAAGATGAGAGAGACAGAGAGAGGGTTGCGGTCAGCTTTAGTGCCCTCAGTCTTCTCAGTCTCATCTGTGGGACTGGGGGGTGGGGGTGGGGGTGGCCACTTTGCCCTGTGCCTGCTGATGGTGCAGAGCCCAGCCACATGAGACTGACCAGCCCCCATGGGACAGCACGACGGCACCTCACGTCACATCCATGGCACACACGCTCAGCTCTGTGACACGCATCCTCGGTTCCAGGCCGGGGGCTGCCCAGTTAACACACAGCTGTACAAAATGTTACAGCACCCGAAAGTCAAGCAAGGGGGATATCACCTCTGGCTTTGACCAGGAGGAAATGCGAGTTGGCATCAACTCTTTCCTTTCTTCCCCAGGGAGAAGGTTCTGAGAAACAATCACCGGCACAGCTTCCTGGACGGTAGACTCTACAAGGACAAATAGTCAAATTTCTGTGCCGCCCCTTACCAGCTCTTAGTAACATTTGTGGGGTTCATTGTTCATACATGGGGCCACCATTATGGATCCACCAGAAACGTGATCAAGTTAACTTCTCCACCTGATGTTCAAGAAAGAAGGAAAAGCTGGTCACAAGGGGTGAGCAGAGAAAGTAAGAAGAGGTGACACAGAAAAAGATACAAAATATTGGCAGAACACAAGACCTGATCTTAAAAACAAAACAAAAGCCACTAAGATAAATCTTCAGCAAGAGAGACAAACAAGAAAAGGAAAGAAATTTAAATGTAATGGAATAAATGACAGATTTTTTTTTAATTATGAAAGTTTTTGTGCATAATGTGTGCATAAATAAATAGGTCCTGAGGGGCGCCTGGGTGGCTCGGTCAGTTAAGCGTCCGACTTCGGCTCAGGTCATGATCTCACAGTCTGTGAGTTCGAGCCCTGCGTCGGGCTCTGTGCTGACAGCTCAGAGCCTGGAGCCTGTTTCAGATTCTGTGTCTCCCTCTCGCTGACCCTCCCCTGTTCATGCTGTCTCTCTCTGTCTCAAAAATAAAATAAAAACGTTAAAAAATTTTTTTAAATAAATAAATAAATAAGTCCAGATAAAATAAATATATTTCTGAAGATTTTTTTTAATGTTGAGAATCAAAAAAAAACAAAAAAAAAAAAAGAAAAAAGAACAAGAGAAGCTGAATCAAAGGAAGTATTAAGGAAATTGAAATGAAAATTAAAAACTTCTGGGGCACCTGGGTAGCTCAGTCAGTTAAGTGGCTGATTTTGGCTCGGGTCATGATCTCACAATTTGTGAGTTCAAGCCCCATATCTGGCTCTGGCTGACAGCTCCGAGCTTGGAGCCTGCTTCAGATTCTGTGTCTCCCTCTCTTCCTCTGCCCCTCCCCTGCTTGCTTTCTCTCTCTCTCAAAAATAAATAATAAACATTAAAAAAATTTTTTTAAAGAAAATTAAAAACTTCAGTTATTTCCACACACCTCAAAAGAGAGCTCTAAGACCAGACCTTTCATTGGTGAGTTCTAATTTTAAAGAACAAATAATCCTTAATTTACAGAAACAGAGAATCTAGAGGAAAAAAGTTTCCCGTATCAGTATATAAAGCTAGTCTAACTACAATAACTGACTTAGATCCAGACGGTATGCATACACATAAAATACACAATACAACTTCTATATACAAACTCAAAATCCTAAATAAATTCTTAGTCGTGCAGATCAGATAACACTTTAAGTGGAATATATCCATTTAGATTTTATTACTGGAAAACAAAGATAACTTCGTAGCAGAAAATACATTGATGTGATTCCCCATATAATTGACTACAGTGAACACAACTCTGTTAACCATCTAAATCATTGAAGGAAAAGCAGACAAATTTTTAATTCTGAGATCAGAAGAGATCTGGCACGTTCAGGGTGGCATGGCCATAGACAGATGAATTTTAATGCAACACCCACTCATGATAAACATTCTAACAAGAAAGAAAGAAAGAAAGAAAGAAAGAGAACTTTCTTTACTTGTTGTAGACTATCTGCAAACTCAATGACAAGATATCACCACATTTAATGGAAACTGCTAAAATTATTTTTCCTTAACATCAAGTTAGAAATACCAGTTACCATTGCTATCGCTCAACACATCACCAGGAATCTTAGAAAATGGTGGCGAACTAGGAAAAAGAGAGAAACGTGGCTTGATTTGCATAGAAGATTGAATTGTCCTTATTTGAAGATGACCTAGTCAATGCCAAAGAAATCCCATGAGACTCATCTGGGTCTCTCAACAGATCAACTTTCACTAAGTGTAATGAAGAGTCTGCCTCCACTAATGTGTGGTTTCCGATAACCTTTAGGCCCGACCCCTACCTCTTCTACGTGTGGCCCGCATGGAAGCGGATAAGAAGGTGGGTAAGAAAGCTCTCGCCTGTGGTTCTTGGCGGGAGATTCCAATGAAGTGAGTCCCTGCTCCTGCTCGGGAACCCTCACTGACCAGGCTCTCACCCGGGCTCTCAACCCATTTGGGACCTGCTCGGGAAGCCTGCCCTGCTGTCCCCAGAGACCTCCAGTTCATACTTTCTTGGTGTGTGGGGGGGACCATCAGTCTCAACATTTGAGCCCACTTTGGGGTGAGGGTACATCCTGTGTCTTCAGAGTGGTCGCCACAAAAAGGGAGGCGGACCAGACAATTATACTAATGCCGGTAGTGTTCCTTTGCACCAGCCACGGCAAATAATGAACCAGCAAAGAAGATGTTCGCAAGAACAAAAAATGTACAAAACAGCTATTACATGTAAAAGAATACAGATCGTTGTTGAAGAAAATGTTAAACTTTCTTTTCAAGAACACAAAAGGTCGTGCTAAGCGGAGGAGTGTATCGTGTATGGCCACGGTGTTATTGCCTTTCTCCACCGGGGGCCCCTCCTGCAGAATACAATCCGAACAGCATTCCCTAGAGCTGTGTAACATTCGGGACTCCTCATTGTGTTCATAATGGGATTACAGATATTCACTCTGTAAATCGAGAAGTGCAATGCAGTTCAAATAAAAAAATCCCTGAAGGATAATGAACAGGAATATAATGAAGTGATCTGAAATTTGCTAGGGGAAAGTAAAAGTGTAAATAAAAGTCTATATGAAAAGAGGACATTGCCATTATCCTCAAAATAGCATAAGAGTTCTTCTACTTCAGGTCAAGAAGGAGTAACAGAAACCAGACTTCACTTCCTGTCCAACACAACTACAAAAGGCAAAGTATCTGAAATAATATTTTTTCAGGATATGGGACATCAGGCAACAAAGGGGTGATTCCTAAGCTCTGGGGATGAGCGAGCACTGTGCTTTCCCGGCTGGCCTCCTGAGTGAGTCTCCAGGCCTCCGTGCTGGCAGGGGGCCTGGGCTGAGCCAACATTCTCCCAGATCTCTGATGACAGAACTTGGTGTCCAGGGGGTCCTGGCAGCTCATGTCTTTGGGGCTGAGGGCCAGAGAGAGAGAGACAGCTGCATAGAGAGAGAATCCTAAGTAGCTCGTGCGTGTGAGGCAACAACCTGAATCCATGGAAAGAACCATCTAACAGGATTCGAGGCAACAACATCCAGAGCTCACCCAGGGCTGGAGATAGGGCCCTGCCCACCAACCAGAATGGAAACTGTAATTCAGGGGGCTTCAGGTGGAGTACTCAGAAGGGTCTTGCCTCGGTGGGAGAAAATAATTCACCTTAAACACTGCCCTGATCCTACCTCAAATCTTGTAAAACCAAGACCTAAAAAGATCCGTTTCTGGTATCCTAACTATATTCCATAACAAAGGTAAAAAAAAAAAAAAAAAAAAAAAAAAAAATATATATATATATATATATATATATATATATATATATATATATATCTGGGAAGAGACCTTCCTAACACTAAATTTGCGGCATCTGAAACATCTACCTAAGAACCACCTTTAGAACTTCTTGAAGCATTAGATTCCCCACCCTCAAATATTCTGACTCCGTAGTTTGGAACGGTGCCCCCAGGGTAGATTTACATCCCACTTTGATAATGCCGATGCCACTCTCAGCAGAGCACTGATCCAGATTAGAAGCACTGATCCAGACCACCCTCTCTAAGCTAGCAGATGGGATCCCAACAGGAAGTACACACAATGGGGCGGGACTGGACGTGAGATAAGTGAGTGAGTGTGGGTAGAAAGGCTAGAGTGCTCTGCTAATGCAGTGTTTCTTTATGAAACAGAGCAACAAAATTTGGGAGGGGATGTTCTTCAACATCATCCAGCTCTTTGTTCCCTTAAGCCTTTGGGCTTTGCCACTGAGCCAAAGGCCTCCCGGAAGCAGGACCACGTCCCTTGTGGGTTGAAGACAGCCACCCAGCAGGACAGTTCTGTACCCGCCTCATCAAGTGGCCTTCCCCACACGTCCATGGCTCTCCTGATGTCCTCTAGGAGCTTCTGTTAGGAACTCTACATTTGGCCCAGAGAAAACAGCAAAGTGGGTCAGAGCAGTATGTCAGATCAATCTACTTCAAATTCAATCTCTTCGCAAAGTCCCCACCTCCTTCCATGCCCATCTGAAAGTAGGTCAAGCCGCATTTTCCAAAATAGCCTATCAGAAAGGGCGACCCATCATCCCAGTCTACCTGGGACAGAGGGGTTTCTGAGATGTAGGGCATTTTAAAAAAAAAAAAAAAACCTTATTTTGAGAGAGACAGAGATACAGAGCCAGTGGGGGAGGGACCAAGAGAGGGGGGGAGAGAGAGAGAGAGAGAGAGAGAGAGAGAGAGAGAGAGAGAGAATCCCAAGCAGGCTCAGCACTGCCAATGCAGAGCCCAATGCAGGGCTCGATCTCACAAACTGTAAGATCATGACCTGAGCTGAAGCCAAGAGTCTGACACTTAACCGAATGAGCCACCCAGGCGCCCCTGAGATGTGGGACATTGTACTTTAAAACCAGAAAAATCCCAGGTAAACTGGGACAGGCTGGTCAACTTCTGCAATAGAATTAAATGACAGAAAGTGGGTATGCCTGGAATTTGGATATAAACTTCCTCCCAATTATCAAATTCTAAGGAAGAAATTTAAGTCAAAAAAACAAAATTCCTTCTCAAGATACACAGGAAGTATATAGCAGGAAAAAAAACAAAAACAAAAAAAAATAAGCCTGAAATCATTTCTCCCAACATTTTATTCTGCCCTGCCTCAGCCAGAGGATTCTCAGGGAAGCTGGCATTTCTTCAGTACATACAATCTGGGAAGCCTCTGACTAGAACGAATGGCATCTTTCGGGGCCTCAGAAGTTGTATTGTCCAGTTTCAAGACTCTCCTGAGACCGACTTGTAAAGAATCCAAACTGGTAGTGGACTCACATGATTATCCATGAGATTATCAAAGCTACCACCTCACACTCGTTAAATTTAGAACATAAAATAATCCAGAGCATCTAGGTGGCTCAAGTGGTTGGGCATCCGACTTCAGCTGAGGTCATGATCTCACAGTTCGTGAGTTCCAGCCCCGCATCGGGGTCTGTGCTGATGGCTCAGAGCCTGGAGCCTGCTTCGGATTCTGTCTCCCTCTCTCTCTGCCCTTCCCCCGCTCATGCTCTGTCTCTGTCTCTCAGAAATAAATAAACGTTAAAAAATATATATATATGGGGCACCCGGGTGGCTCAGTCGGTTAAGTGTCCAACTTCAGCTGAGGTCATGATCTCACGGTTCGTGAGTTCCAGCCCCGCATCGGGCTCTGTGCCGACAGCTCAGAGCCTGGAGCCTGCTTCAGATTCTGTGTCTCCCTCTCTCTTTGCCCTTCCCCCACTCTTTCTGTCTCTCAAAAATAAATAAACATTAAGAAATTTTTTTAAATAAATATAAAAAACCTACATAAGATAACCTTCAGACCCAAAAACAATTATCCAAGGAAAAAAAAAATCACAGTCAGAACCCAGGAAGTTTTGCTGATAAAGCCATAGCAGAATCCTGTAGTTACTATAGTCAAGGATGATAGCCAGGACTGCTCTGGGGTCTCCATAAGGGAAGGTATCTGTAGAAAATATCTCAGCACCAGCTTTTCTAGGAGGCCAATCATTCTAGGTCAGCCACCCAGAATCCGTGACCTGTAAATTATTTGCTGTATTAGAAGGAATCTCTGAGCAAGAGGCAAATTTTGCCCACCCACCTTTACCATTTCTGTGGTTAAGATCACAGAGGCACCTGGGTGGTTCGGTTGGTTAAGTGTCTGACTCTTGATTTTGTCTCCGGTCATGATCTCACAGTTCATGAGATTGAGCCCCACTTTGGGCTCTGGGCTGACATCACGGAGCCTGCTTGGGATTCTCTCTCTCTCCCCCTCTCTCTCTGCACCTCCCCTGCTCACTCTCTCTCTCAAAATAAACATTAAAAAAATAAAAAGGTCAACATGTGCTTACTGCCTTCCGTCTCACAGAGAAAGAAGGTGCTGTTGCCATCATGGGATGTTTAGACATTCGCAAAAGGGACTGTTGGTCACCAGTCTCACTTGAGGTGCCTTTCTTTTCCATCCATTACATTAACGCCAGCTTCTTTCCCATTTTCCTGGAAGGCGGGTGTCTCTGCAGCCCGCGGTATCAGCCTCTACACTCCTGCCGTGGTGTTTTTCAGATCCGCACCACAGCAGCTGTTTGCATGGCTTCTTCTTCTTACTGCCGTGGCCTAAGAAACCGGCTGTGGGGTGATTCCCCCTCATCTGCAATTCACCCTCTCCATCTGAGAGAGCACGGAGGGGCCTGCCTCGAGAGCCACCGTACCGCCACCTAAAGCCCACGTTTCTTCTTCACAGCTCGCTCCTTGACCCCGCAAGCAGGCTGGGTTTGGTACAGCTGATCCAGTATTGCTTACCCATAGTGGTTGAAAACTAAAACCTCCCTGAGCCTTTGTTCCATGAAGGTTTGATTTCTGCTCTCGCTCGTCTGTAAAAACAGCAACTTTCCCGCAGAACAGAGCTGTCATAAGATGCAGTCACCTGCCAAGGTCAAAATCTCACGTAGCCTAAGATTTAAAACCATCCACCCAGGCGCAGGTAATCATGAGGCCACCACAGGGCATCAGCACAAAGTTGCCCTGTACAAAATGAGCCGCAGCAAACAGCCTTGGGCCAAGGCTACTTTGCCCACCCCCCAGGTCTTCCCATCTATGTCTTAAGTTGCCCTTGCTGCAGGAAAACCCCATCAGTTTCCTAAATTTTTGGAGGAACCCTCAAAACACTTCAAGCTCACCCACAGCTTAGAGAAGCAGAGCAGAACCGAGAAAGAAAGGATGCCGGAAATGTTTCAGTGGCCTCAAGTGGGAAAGCCTTTCTTCGAAAATGTCCCCTGCTATGGCCTGAGTGAGAACAAGCGAAGGGAGGGAGGAGAAACAAGCAAAGAAATACAGGAGGAAGGGCATCTTGATGACGTATGTGGTTAAGACGATACAGTAGAGCTGTTAACGTGAGTTTTGAAACACGCAGACTTACGATTAAGAGAGCACCTTGGGGAGGTGTTAATTAAAACACTTAAACGGTTTTCACTGTATGGATCAAACGATTCAAAGCACAAAAGAATGGATGCATCCATTTTATGTGGATTGAGAAAGGAGCTCTGAGGTCACTTGAGCAGAGATCAGATGGCTTTATATGGACTCCAGAAACCGGAAAGAATGGGGAAGCAGTCTCATTGGACAAGACTGGTCTGGACTCTCTTTCTCTGAGGTGATGAACAAGGGTAAGTCATCAGGCGTCGACTGGCCAAATACTTGAACATTTTTAATTTTTCCAGGAAGCCATTGCAGAAGAGGCAATGGTACAGTAATTGTACTAAATAAAAATATTTTACCTAAATTTTCTTCATAGCACAGATCCTGACATATCGTGGAGCTGTCAGCATAGAATAAACCCATAAGAAGTCTTTTTCCCCTTTGTCAGGGGGAAGGATCATTAATTTTAGATTTAGTACCTGGATCATATAGGTGAAACAAAGTGTTTAATTGACTGAAGCCTTAAACTCTTTTTTTGTTGCTCTTCATGTATTTTCTCTTTTTTAATTTTATTTTAATTCCACTGTAGTTCACATACTGAACCCTTACACTCCTAACTGCTGCACCTCTATGATGTCGTGAGGACTGATCCACTATAGTTTGGTTTGTTTTCTTTTCTTACTGCTGGAGCTTAGTGGCCATTTGTCAGTGAACCAGGTATGCGTGGGCTACAACTGGTGAATGTCCCGAACAGGGAGGCTTTGCACCCTGTGTTTGGTGCTCACTCGTGGAAAGGGGATTGAAAGGAGATGCCAATAAACATTCTAGAAAGGGAGTAAATGGTACAATGGGAAATGGGATTAGGCAGGATACAGGGCAGAAACAACTACTGATTACTAAAAAGCAAGAAATCATAGCCCTACGGCACACCACACACAGAGCGGAGCCCAAGCAAACGGAACACTTAACTGTGGAAGACCAAATGTTAAATGTTTACAACAAGACGTAGGAGAATATTGTCATGACTTCCAGAAAAAGATTTATAAGATGCAAGAGACTAAACAAAAAAGCAAAACTGATAAAAAATTTTTAATTGTAATATGCATGGCTGACAAGAGATTGATAACCAGAATTATGAAGATTCCTAGAATTTATTTTTTTAAGTTTATTTATTTTGAGAGAGACAGAGAGAGAGAATGAGTGTGTGTGTGTGTGTACGCATGTGTGTGTGCAGGGGAGGGGCAGAGAGAGAGGGAAAGAGAGAATCCCAAGCAGGCTCCATGCTCTCGGCACAAAGCTCATATTCAGAAACCACATGATCATGACGTGAGCCAAAATCAAGAGTCGGATATTTAACCAAATGAACCACTCAGGCGTCACAAGTATCCTAGAATTTAATTTAAAATTATGAATACAGCAAAAGATGGCCAATGGATATAAACAGGGAAGTCATAGAAGAGGAAACCCAATGGCCAATAAACATATTCAAAGATATTCAAACTCACTAGTTGTGGGCGATATTCAAAGTAAAAGCACGATCATCTCTCATGTTTCACTCATCTAAGTGTTAAAAGTGCTTCACTAGGTAATATAAATCCTGGCAAAGAAAGGGAAAAAGCAACTTGCAGGCCACATGTGATTTGGCACAACTACCTTGAGAAGCCAATTTTTAATATTCTTAATTACAGCTTGAAAATGTGCACCCAGGAAAGCTGAAGGCACACACCTCCTAAAACTGAGAAATCCTGCTTAGTGTAAGGACTAGGAAACCTAAATATGGGCGTCCAAGGGAGCTTCAATCAAGATGCCCAATGCGGCATAATTTTCATGGGAAAGACTAGGAAAAAATTAAATGTTTATCGAGAGAATGGATAAACACACATGTGGTTATAAAATGCTACTCTACTTAGCTATGAAAATGAGTAAACTGATCTTTACCAATCAACATGATTAAGTCTGCCTAGAATAACATATTGAGAAAGAGATAAATATGAAAAATGAAATATAGAGCAGAATACCTTGTATTCAATTTGTTAAAATTCAAATAATAACTTACTTATGGATGTAAATTATTAACAGTATTAACATTAGAATGCGAAGAATATTAACTTCAGGAAAGTTATTCTGGCGAGGAGAGCTAAAAATTTAATGGAGAGGGGTACAAAGGAGTTTTCATCTAGTCAGGAAAGTATTGTTTTTATTTATTTTTATTTTTTAGCGTTTATTTTGAAAGAGAGAGAGAGAGAGATACCACATGTGCATGCACACAAGCCGGGCAGGGGCAGAGAGAGGGAGAGAGAAAATCCCAAGCAGGCTCTGTTCTACTAGAACAGAGCCTGACAAGGGGCTTGATCCCACAAATCATGAGATCATGACCTGAGACAAAATCAAGAGTTGGGACACGTAACCAAATGAGCCAACCAGGTGCCCCGAGCCAGTAACTATTATTTTTAGAAAGACAGATATAAACGGGGGCGCCTGTGTGGCTCAGTCAGTTAAGCATCTGACTTCAGTTCAGGTCATAATCTCCTGGTCCATGAGTTCGAGCCCTGCTTTGGGCCTTGAGCTGACACAACAGCTCAGAGCCTGGAGCCTGCTTCAGATTCTGTGTCTCCCTCACTCTCTGCCCCTCCCCTACGCGTGCTGTGTCTCTCTCCCTTTCTCTCTCTCTCTCAAAAAATAAACATTAAAAAAATTTTTTAAAAAGACAGATGCAAACAAAATTAAGGATTCACAATTGTTGAATATGAGTGATAAATAGACATGTTTATTACGTACTCTAATTTTCGGTGTATTTAAAATTTTTCATACTAAAAAAAGTGATATATTTCCAATAGTCTGACTGTGCTTTAATCTGAATGAAAAGAAAGCAGCATGTTGAGTATAGTGCGTGGTTTCCACAACATAAACCAGCAATGGGGAACTGCCAGCCCATAGTCGGACAAGGGCTCAGCCGTTATTGGTTGGTCATGATATAACGTCGACCCACAAAGTGCTTTTAAAAATGTGAAGACTGGGGCGCCTGGGTGGCTCAGTCGGTTAAGCGGCCGACTTCGGCTCAGGTCATGATCTCGCGGTCCGTGAGTTCGAGCCCCGCATCGGGCTCTGTGCTGACAGCTCAGAGCTTGGAACCTGTTTCGGATTCTGTGTCTCCCTCTCTCTGACCCTCCCCTGTTCATGCTCTGTCTCTCTCTGTCTCAAAAATAAATAAACGTTAAAAAAAATTTTTAAAAAAATGTGAAGACTTTGCCAACATTTTCAAATGGGGAGATATGCCATAAAAATCCCGATTTCTGGCTTCATCTGCAAAACCAGAAGCTAGGGCAAAACTAGAACATGGTGCCATGGGGCGAGAGCGGTGGAGCTGAGCGGCCACAGGCCCCTTGCACGGACGGAACAGCCAGTGACTGCCCACAGCCCTGTCCATTCAAAAACGCACACTGCGGGGCTGCCCTGTCACCTACCATCACACCTGCTCTTTGCTCTTATACCAAAGAGGAAAGCTAAATATCTCCCTTGGCCTGCCTCATTAGTTTTCATTACCTGTCTCTTCTTCATTGGCATCCAATGACTTGGACCCTACAATAGCTTGTAACCCCTATTTTAAAAGAAAAAGAATCATTGAACAAAGTTTGGGAAGAAATACAGCAAACATTTTCACTGCTGTCTCTCAGTTATTGGATGGCCAGTTTTCAAAGGTTAAAAAGCACTGTATAAAACTGTGAAAATAACCAAAAATGCTTCCATTTTACCACCTCAGGCCAGAGCAGAGAATGAGCATTTAGGAGGGCATTCTGCCTCAGCAATTCCTCTGCCTTCGCTCCCATCACAGGAAAACTCCCACCATCACTTCTGAGCACAGTGGACCTTTTAAGATCCAGCATTCCCTGCCCCCCACCCCAGGCCATTCCTTTAAAAAAAAATCCTTTCTATTATTTCTTACTCAACTCTCAAAACTCTTACTCATGAGTTCAAGTACAAACGTTGTGTGATGCTTTTCGTGATTTCCTCTGCTAAGAGAACTTCTCTGCGATCTTTGTTCTCATGGCCAGCCATTGTTTTGGCGTCTGGTACCACATGGCAAGGGGCACCTACATCATCTATTTGTGTGTGGCACTGTGCATTGGAGGACAAATCTTAACCATCACTTCATTTCCAGCTCAGACCCGCCTAGAAAACAGATGTCCAAAAAACTCAAATGAGAGGCACCTGGGTGGCTCAGTCGGTTAAGCGACCAACTGCAGCTCAGGTCATGATCTCACAGTTGGTGAGTTTGAGCCCCGCAAGGGGCTCTGTGCTGACAGCTCAGAGCCTGGAGCCTGCTTCAGATTCTGTGTCTCCCTCTCTCTCTGCCCCTTCCCTGCTCATGCACACTTGCTCGCTCTGTCTCTCTCTCTGCCTCTCCCCTACTCACATTCACTCTCTCTCTCTCTCAAAAATAAACATTTAAAAAAATTAAAAAATATGTATCAAATGAAAGACAATGTATTAATAGAATACACTACATTTAGGAGACATAGGCACCAAGTTTAATCTATATTCTTCTTTCTGTGATACATGATGAAAGTTGCTTTCTTGATTAAACTAGAACATGCCTTTATATTTCTTTCTCATATGAATGCAGGAAATATGCAAAATAAAATCACAGTGACGTGAACATATAAAAACTCCTATTCTATGGTTTCCAGATGAGTAAGATTTATTTCATTACATTTTATTTTCTTTTTTTTTTTTTTTTTTTTTTTTTTTTTTTTTTTTAAATTTTTTTCCAACGTTTATTTATTTTTGGGACAGAGAGAGATAGAGCATGAACAGGGGAGGGACAGAGAGAGAGGGAGACACAGAATCGGAAACAGGCTCCAGGCTCTGAGCCATCAGCCCAGAGCCTGACGCGGGGCTCGAACTCCCGGACCGCGAGATCGTGACCTGGCTGAAGTCGGACGCTTAACCAACTGCGCCACCCAGGCGCCCCTACATTTTATTTTCAATCAAGTAAGGGTTATATGTTCTAATTTCTCCAAATCTTCATTAAGAGTTTCTCAATGTATAAAGGCTAGTTAGATACACTATTAAGGATTGGGTGACGTCTTACCCACATATTCAGTGAGTTTTAGGAATATTCCCCAAACTAAACATACAGCAATTCATAGTCCAACATGTACAGTTTTTACCAAATCACTTTTGGGTACAATTTAAAGGCCTGACTTCCATACATATTCCTGCCATGAGGCTGTTTTTCCTGATCCCCCAGCATGAAAATTAAGAAGTCCTACTTTATTCACTTCCTAAACTCAAATGACATGTTGTGGATTATCTCTCCATCCAGTGTCAGCACCTGATGTCTCTACTGATTTTCGTAGCTGAGCTGTTTGAGTTTTCTCAAGATATGCTTTAGAGAGAATTTATCTGTTTATCAATGAGGACAGTAAGAAACAGAAGAAAGGATAAATTCTAGTAAGAACGATAATTTTATGTTTGACCCCACAGGGAATAGCATTTTTCCTTCCTATCCATATCATCAGAAGACATATATCTACCTTTACATTTAAATTATTTAAAACATTTGGAATTTACTAAATTTAGTAAAGCTTCATAACTGTTGCTGTAAATGTGACAATATCATAAACATAAATAAGTAAATAAAATATGAATGAACAAATGAATGAATGAATGCAAGCCATTACTTCTCACTGATTGCCTACCTGCATGAACGCATTTTGGTCACATTTTGCAGCCCTCAGGAATTCACTGTAAAGCAGCCTTACCAAAACATGACAGATGCCTGGTTAATACACTTGAAAGTGGACTCCAAAATGTTAGAAATACAATAGGCAAGAAGAATGCCATGCATGACCTCAAAGCCAAAGATGATCGCGATGTGGGCCAGAAGTAGTAAAAATAGCATCTACACTGCCTGATCCAGCGTATGGTTACTGGCAATCATCCCAGGTTAAAATTCTTTACCATGACCAGAGTCAAAACATCAAGTAAATCGAAACCTGAAGTATTTGTTAATAAAGAAGAAAGAAATATGGTTTCACCAAATGTGGCAACAGCACTGATGAATGATTTACACTCAAGCATCTTGCCATCCGAATTATCACGCTGTGTACCAATCACAGGGAGGGGGAAAGAGCACCAACTACTCAGGGGTCACCCTTGCAAGGTACTCACTTTTTTTTTTTAACGTTTATTCATTTTTGAGAGGCAGAGTGTGAGCGGGGGAGGGGCAGAGACAGAGGGGGACATAGAATCCAAAGCAGGCTCCGGTCTCTGAGCTGTCAGCACAGCACCCAATGCGGGGCTCGAACCCACAGACTGTGAGACCGTGACCCGAGCCGAAGTCAGACACCCAACCAACTGAGCCACCAGGGGCCCCAACAAGGTGCTCACTTTTGAATGACAAGTCTGCTACACAGCTTAGCTGACACAAAGTTTTAAAACTCTCTATTGAAAGTACAGTTATTCTTAAATGCCCTCTAAAAATAGAGTGTCATTAATTAATAACACTGCCACATATCTTATCTACTTAAAGGTTATACGAAATACCATACAGCTGGTATGCTTTGTATATCATCAGAATTCTCTGGTCTTCCATTTAATATGCTTGGGCAGAATCCCCTAGTTAACAAACATATGTTCACAAGGGAGCACGAACCACAGAATTATCCACAAACCAGGAGGATAATGTTCTTAAAGCATTCAGAACGGGGTAATGACCAAGAGTAAAGTTCTGGAACCAGATTTGCTGGTTTCAATTGGCTCTGATCTTTCTTGGCTGTGCTATCTTTAAGAGAGTTATGTGTTTGGCTTTTTCAACTGAAAAACAGCACTAATCTAATAAGGCTATTGAGAAAAAATACTACAGCAATGAAATTAACAAATGTTTAATTGAAAGCCTATTAAAATTGTTTAAACAGAAAAATCATGAATATGCCATTAAATTTTTAAAAATTGGGGACTTAGATTCTTTTTACTTATAAGAAGTCCTATATATAGGATAATTTCCAAAAAATAACCATGATTTTTTTTAAATATCTTTAAAAAATTTTTTAAGATTTATTTTATTTTTTATTTTTATTTTTTTTTAACATTTATTCATTTTTTGAGAGACAGAGATAGAGCGTGAGTGGGGGAAAGGCAGAGAGAGAGGGAGACACAGAATCCAAAGCAAGCTCCAGGCTCTGAGCTGTCAGCACAGAGCCCAACAACACGGGGCTCAAACTCACAAACCATGAGATCATGACCCGAGCTGAGGTTGGACACTTAACCGACTGAGCCACCCAGGCACCCCAATATTTATTTATTTTTGACAGAGAGAAAGAGTGCGAGCAGGGGAGGGGCAGAGAGAGAGGAGGACACAAAATCCAAGCAGGCTCTGGGCTCTGAGCTGATAGCTGTCTCCCATGGAGACACAGGACTCCAACCACGAATGGTGAGATCATGACCTGAGCCGAAGTCAGACACTTAACTGACTGAGCCAACCAGGCACCCCTACAAAAATCTTAATTGGTTATGTGTTAAATAAAATTTTGTCACCAAATAATCTCATAAGCAAATTTAAAAACTATTCCCAAAGCAAAAAATACTGTTTTTAATGCAGGATGTGGGAGTATTTTAACATGGCTGAATATTATGAGGATTACAGGCCCTAAAATCAAGCATGCCTAGAGTTTATGAAAGTTTAAAAGGCTCAGGAAATTTGTTAGAAAATCATGCAGGAATCCAGGCGAGAATATTTGGCCCAAAGAGATGGACAATGTACATAATTCTTCATCCAGTTACTTCATTGTTCACCCCCAGTATACATGGATAGCGGTATCTGAATTGTTACGCACCCCCCCCCCCACCATGGGAACCAACTTTATCAACTATGCCTTTATATGCAGCTGAGTTTGCCTGAATATAGTCTTACAGACTCTCTTCAATTCCAGAGTTACTTAGGTCAGCACCCTTCTCCCCATCCCTTCAGTGAAACTGCTTAATACATTTGTAATATAGTTAAATTATCTCAAGACATTCTGCATTTTATTCTGAGATCCTCCAAGTTCCAAAATGATTTTGTAAAATTTGCATACACTAAGGCTCCCTTTCTGTGCTGTTAAGTTCTGAGTTTTGCCAAATGCATAGTGTCCTATACCCACAATTAAAGTATCCTACAGAATAGTTAACATTCTAAAAACAAACCAAAACCAAACCCTAGGCTCCATTTACTGAAACCCTCACACCGTGACCCTGTGGCAACCACTGACTTTTTTTTCCCTATCTCTATAGTTCTTCCTTTTACAAAACATATAATGAGAATTATACAACATGTGTAGCCTTTTCAGACTGGCTTTTTTCACAGAGCAATATGCATTTAAGGTTTATTCATGTCGCCATGGCTTAATAGCTCATTTCTTTTTATTGCTGAATAATATTCATTGCATGGGCATACCACAATTTGCTTATCCACTCACTTGAGGTATATCTTGGCCTCCAGGTTTTGCAGGAAGATTTTTGTGAGAACTGACGTTTTCAAATCAGCTGGACAAATACTTAGAGGAGTATGAGTGCTGGATCTTAAGGTAAGACCGTTTACTTTGTATAAAACTGCCAAACTGTCTTTCTTCTAGGGTGTCTGTACCACTCTGCATTCCTCCCAACAATGGATAATGTTGCTGCTGCTTCAAACCTCGCCTGTAATTGTTAGGGTCAGTGTCCTGGATCACGGCCATGCTAAAGAAGCATGTGGTGGCATCTTATTGTTATGTCCTTTTGTAATTCTCCAATGAAAAGCAATTTTTAGCATCTTTTCACATGCCTAATTTCCATTCGTCTGTTTTCTTTGGTGAGATGTCTTTGCAGACCATTCGCTCGTTTTTTGATCAGGTTGTTTGTGTTCTTATTGTTCACTGTTACGAGTTCTTTGTATAGTTTGGATGCAAGCCCTTTATCAGATATGTGTTCTGCAAATATTTTCTCCCAGTCTCTGGCTTGTCTTCTCATTCTCTTAACAGTCTCTCTCACAGAGAAAAAGTTTTTTATTTTAATGAAGTCCAACACAGTAATTGTTTTTCTTTCATGGATCAAGCTTTGGGCATTGGATCTAAAAACCATCGCAAGATGCAAGGTCAAGTAGACTTTCTCCTATGGTCTTCTTATATAAGCTTTAAAGTCTCGCTTTTTTAATTTAGGTCTATGATATATTTTCAGTTAATTTTGGGGAAATGTTGAGGTCTGTGTCTTGGCTCATTTTTTTTGTTGGATGTGCAACTTTTTTTGTAAGTTCTGTCCTTCCTCCATTAAGCTACCTTAGCCCTTGGTCAAAGATCACTTCATTGTGTTTCACTGATCTGTACCTTTACCAATACTACCCTGTCTTGCTTACTATTGCTTTGTAGTAATTCTTGAAATTACTGTTATGTTTTCTTCACCATTGTGTTGGTTAGTCTAGGTCTTTTCACTTCCCACATAAACCTTAGAGTAAATTCGACAATACCCGCCAAAGAGTTTGCTGGGATTGGGATTGGGACTGCACTGAATCTCTTCATCAGTTTCACAAGTACTGACATTTTAACAATCTGATTCTGCCAGTCCATACACTCTGGATATGTTTCCATTCATTTAGATGTTCTTTCATTTTTTCATCAGAGTTTTGTAGTTTTCCATGTATACATATTGTACATACTTTGCTAGATTTACATCTAAGTATTTCATTTTGGGGGGCGCTATTGTAAAGTATATTGCTTTACTTTCAAATTCCAAAATTGTTCACTGCTGGCATATAGGAAAGCAAATGACTTCTGTACGTTAACCTTGCATCCTGTGAACCTACTGCACTTATTTCTTAGTTTGAGGAGATTTTTTAGTCAATTCCTTGGGATTGTCTATATACACAATTGTGCCCTCTGCAGATGAAAACAGTTTATTTCTTCCTTTCCAGGCTGTATACATTTTATCTCCTTGTAGTTTTGTAGTAGCCAGGATTATCAGTATTATGCTGAATAGAAGTACTGAGAAAGGACATAGTTGCTTTATTCTTAGTATTAGGGGAAAGCATCCAATTTCTCATCATTAAGTGCAGTTTTTTTTTGGTAGATGTTCCTTATCAAGCTGGTGAAGTTCTTCTCTATTACTAGTTTGCTGAAAAATTTTATAAGGAATGGTGCTGGATTTTTTTCAAATGCTTTTTCTGCTTCAATTGTTATGACTGTATGCTTTTTCTTTACCTATTGATGGGATAGATTACATGACTGATTTTGAATTTTGTGCCAGCTTTGCATGCTGGGAATAAATCCCACTTACTTGTGGTATATGCACTGCTGATTTGCTTTGCTAATGTTTTGTTCATTTTACGTCTATGTTCATAAGAAATAACTGTCTTTAGTTTCCCTTTCTTGTAATGTCTTTATCTCATTTCGGTATTTAGGAAATGCAAGCTTCAAAGTTGTTCAGGTCAATCACTTTCCAGTATTCCAATTAGACATGTATTATAATGTTTGTAATTGTCCCAGAGTTCTGTTCCATTTTTTTCTCTCCATCACCAATTTCACCCATGCCTCCATCACCTCCCCCTGGGAACCATCAGTTTGTTCTCTATGCTTAAGAGCCAGTTACTTGGTTTTCCTCTCTCTCTCTCTCTCTCTCTCTCTCTCTCTCTTTTTCCCTTTGATCATTGTTTTGCTTAAGTTCCACATGAGTGAAATCTTATGGTATTTGTCTTTCTCTGACTGACTTTTTTCACTTAGCATAATACTCTCTCACTCCATTCACATTGCAAATGGCAAGATTTCATTCTTTTTTTCTTGACTGAGTGATATTCCACTGCATAAAGTGGATATACCACTTCTTTATCCATTCATCAGTCAATGGACATTTGGGCTGTTTCCATAATTTGGCGATTGTAATAATGCTACTATGAATATCAGCATGCATGTATCCCTTTGAGTTAGTATTTTTCTATTCTTTGGGTAAATACCTAGTAGTACAATTGCTGGATCATAGGGCAGTTCTATTAATAACTTTTTGAGGAACCTCCATACTGTTTTCCAGTGGCTGTACTAGTCTGCACTCCCACCAAGAGACCCCTTTCTCCACATCCTCACCAACATCTGGTTTTTCGTGTTGTTAATTTTAGCTATTTTGACAGATGTGAGGTGATATCTCACCTGATGATGAGTGATGCTGAACATCTTTTCATATGTCTGTTGGACATCTATATGTCTTTTTTGGAAAAATGTCTATTCATGTCTTCTGCCCATTTTTAATCAGGTTATTGATTTTTTTGAGTGTTGAGTTTTAGAAGTTCTTTATATATTTTGGATACTAACCCTTTATCAGATATGTCATTAGCAAATATATTCTCCCATTCCATAGGCTGCCTTTTAGTTTTGTTAATTATTTCCTTTGCTGTGCAGAAGCTTTTTGTTTTGAGGAGGTCCCAATAGGTTTTGTTTTGTTTTGTTTTGTTTTGTTTTTGCTTTTGTCTTCCTTGCTAAAAAGACAGATCTAGTAAGAAGTCGCTGCACCAATGTCAAAGAGGTTACCGCTTGTGTACTCTAAGATTTTAATGTTTTCAAGTCTCACATTTAAGTCTTTCATCCATTTTGAGTTTATTGTTGTGTGTGATGTAAGAAAGTGGTCTGGTTTCCTTCTTTTGCATGTTGTTGTCCAGTGTTCCGAACACCATTTGTTGAAGTGATTGTCTTGTTCCCACTGGACGTTCTTTCCTGCTTTGTCAAAGATTAATTGGCAATATTGCTGTGGGTTCATTTCTGGGCTTTCTATTCTGTTCCATTGAACTCTGTGTCTCTTTTTGTGCCATTACTGTACTGCTCCCATCACTACAGCCTTGTAATATAAGTGGAAGTCTGGAATTGTGATGTCTCCAGCTTTGCTTTGCTTTACGCAGTTGCTCAGGCTATTCGGGGTCTTTTGTGGTTCTATACAAAGGGAAAGATATTCCACACTCATAGATCAAAAAAACAAATTTCGTTAAAACATCTATACTACTTGAAGCAATCTACACATTTAAGGCAATCCCTATCAAAATATCAATAGCATCTTTTACAGAGCTAGAACAAACAGTCCTAAAATTTCTATTGATTTATCTTCTATCAATCTCACAGATTCTTTCCTCACCTGTGTCTAGTCCACTAATGAACCTATGAAAGATATTCTTCAAGTCAGCCACAGTGTTTTTATTTCTAGCATTTCCTTTTGATTCCTTCTTAGAGTTTCCATCTCTTCTTACATTACCTAGCTGTTCTTGCATGTTGGGTATCTTTTTCCATTAAATCTTTAATTTATTGACTGTAGTTAAGTAAAAAAAACTCGCCTGATAACGTGAACACCTGTGTTCTAACGGCATCTGGATCCAATGATTACTGTGTTTCTTCGGACTGTGGTTTTTCTCTTGCCTTTTATCATGCCTTATAACATTTTACTGAAGCCCTGACTATATAGAGAAAGAGCCTATCAATTCTCAGAGTTTTATGACTTGAACAAGCTGAGAACTACATGATAGAGAATAATTCCCTTCATTTTTGTGTGTAAAAATACAACTCATGGGGTGCCTGGGCAGCTCAGTTGGTTAAGGGTGAGGCTCTTGATTTTGGCCCAGGTCGTGATCTTGCAATTTGTGGGATCAAGCCCCATGTCAGGCTCTGCACTGACAGTGTGGAGCCTGCTTGAGATTCTGTCTCTCTGACCCTCCCCCACTTGCATGTGTTTGCATGTGCTCTCTCTCAAAATAAATAGACTTTTTAAAAAATGATGCAATAATAAAAATTTTAAAAAATACAAGGTTCTCAAGGCAGGAGTAATAAGAAAACAAAGTATTATTTGAGTATCTTGAGTAATTAATGTCAATTCTTAATTAAAAGGCATTATCTCCCACATATGTTCAGTTTGTGAAAAGTTACCTTGCCGTAATAATTCATTAAATAATTTTGACAATACAATTTGCAATGTATGAATTCATTCTAACACCAGGCAAAATAATATGTTTTTTTTTTAAGATACGGTAATTGAAGAGCAGACTTGTCTAGAAGCAGGACTAATTAATACAAGCTTCAGACAAGGCAAAGAAGACACTCGTGATTTTTCTTTAGCTTTTCTAAAACATAAAGACTTAGCTCTATCCACTTATATAACAGAGGAAGCTAATAATTCCAAATCTGACACGGGAGGCATGTCTCACACTGTATGTTACATGAATAGTATTTGCAATAAAACGGCCATACAAAAGATGACTTTTTAATTTTGTACCACTGTGCAAATCACTGCACTTATTTTCAAGGCTGATTAGATGGCATTGGGGAGAGCAGGTGAAAAGGAGCCTACATGTGAGCATTCAATTAATGTAACTTTTATTAAAAGAACATTATGGTGGCAGAATCAAACCCCCAACTGTTCTCTGTCCTCTCGAGCAGATAAAAAGGAAAAGAAGCCCTACTGTTCAGAGGGAGAAGATCCTGTGGATAGTCCATCACTATTTTGCTTTTGCTCAGTATTTGACATTACCAGCAGACTTCCTAACAGTAGTCTCTGAAAGATGAAAGCAGACCCTCACTGGGAATTCCACACAAATGGATTAATTTGTGTCGCCATTTTTGGCATGTCGCCATGGATACGGCCATCCGATGGCCTCGGTGCAGCTGTGGGTTGATTGACGGTCCATTCACAGCGCAAAGCTTTACAAAACCAGTAACATGAAAGAACACTCATTAGTGGACAAAAAGACCTTACTTACACGTTTGGGTGATGCTTCAAAGACTGAATGTTACCTCTCAGTAAATCTGACCTTCCTATCAACATCACCAATGAAAGTTAAAATTACACCACGAAAGAATATATTCAAATATATTTATTTGATGCCTAGCTTTATTGCGCTTTGCCTCAACTCTGGCTAAATGACAATGGAATTGAAAACAAACCTAAAAGGGTCTGTGTTACAAATCTTACACTTTCTAAAAATTAAAAAAAAAATTAAAGAACCGAAAGCCATTTCTCATTATAAACCTAGAAACTGGAATATGTTTAGAGCAATAAAAGGTAATAATTTCCATCATTTACTATAAAGTGGAAAATCTGCCTTCTGCATGGATAGCATATTGGGAAACGCTGACATTTTACACTGTCACAAACACAAGAGTTCAAAGATGCTGTTTCTTTCTCTGTAATTAAACTTACCTCATGAGACTCCAAAGCTGCGTGGGAGGGAAGTACCCCACTCTTATGTACTCAAGGTAATTCTGTCAACTCAGGTTGATCACTCCAGGTATCTACTCTCTCAATTCAGGAAGCTTCCCTCCCCACATGACCAATTCTCTTTTCCCAGGGTGTGATCTGGGATCCCGAGGTGGCTTATCCAATGCCCCATCATCAAAGGGAAGGAGACTCTCTTACGCTCACCATGCCCTCACTGGCCTTCCAGACCCATCCCCCGGCCTTGAGCACTGGCCCTGTCTTGCTGCCTCCTCACTGATGTTGACATCCCTACCTGGCATCCAGTCGTTAGGTCCATCTTCCAGCATGCCCCTCAGCCTCTATGCCAACCCCTGTCTGTCTGCTCAGCCACTTTGTATACTTGATGGGGTGCTCAGAAATGTGTACTTGCTTTCTGCATGGTGCCTCATCAGATGGGTAAACTACACGCGAAGTTGATTTTGACACTTTGATGTTCTTTAGCTATGAGTCTCCCTTTATTTCTATCAAAGGGCCAGAAATAACAACTCTTTCAGGACTTTTAGCACTCAAGATCCCTGCTGTTTTCCTTGGAATCCGAATCAAAAGACATCGTTTGGCATGTTACCCATGTATAATGTAAGCTAATCCATCAACATGACAGCATAAATGAAAATGAGATCCTACTGTCCTCCCCACTGCTGACAATTTCAGTAGGATTTACTATTCTGTCCTCTTTTTTTTGTTAGTGTTAAATTAGGCAGAAACACCAAATCAAAATCCACATTTTGGAATTTCTCACTTAGAAATATTTCATGTGAATTAAAATTTTAGCACCTGAGTGAGAACACTGATCAACTGAGAAATGTAGGAATATTTGCCCACATTTGTGCAGGTGCACCCTAAATTGAAGTATTCTTTGTTAAAACAGTCTGATGAATCTATCCTAAAGCAGCAAAATTAGGTAAAACTAATGTGAATCACACATGGGACTATGTCATGTAGGTAAAATGTGGATCTGGATGAGATATAAAAGATTTATGTTCTATGTCTTTTTTTCTATGTTGCTATTTATAAGCTATCCAAGTTCATTACTCTGGGGTATACAAGGACACCAGAGAGGAAGGGGGAAGCAGCTGGGGAGTAGAATCCAAGCGATGAAAAGGAAGGAAAATTAATGAGGGGAAAAAAAACCCTCCCAGGTGAAAGAAACCTCATAGCAAACTAAAGAGTATCAGGTACATTTCCAAAAATGAGTAGGTAGTGGGCAACACAGAGAAATGTAGTTTAATTGTCTGGTTTGCACCTGTTGTAAAAGCTGGTTTCTACCTCCTTTCAGATAATAATGATAATATCAGGTCTATTCCTTTCTCCTATATTTGTGCTTGAAATTCAATGGTAGTTAACTTTGAGATGATACTTTGATCAGGAAAGAAGAAAAGAGCCTTTGTATTCAGTTTTCTGTGAAGCCTCAATCCTAAACCTTTGAAAGTGAACAGTGGCCAGAGAGAGGGCAAAAGTCCCGGGCCTTAAAAATATTAAATAACAATGAATAAAGACAAAATGAACGACAGCCATTTGGGAAAGATTATTTCATTTATGAGAATCATTGTTATAGACGGCGAGGTAGTAGACACAGGGTTTTTCTTGGGCCTGATTTTTTAAATACATGCAGTTAGGGAACAGAAGTGAATGGGGAAATTGGTCTTAAAAGAGAATTAAGCTGAATCTTTCATTTTAATAAACCCAGAGTCTGGGAATCTGTGTGTGTCCTTTAAAAAGTCTTAGTTCACTTTTCTACATCTTAAAGCTCTTGGGTGCCAAACAGATTTCAAGCAAAATAAAAACTGAAAAATATAAATCCCCAGGGAGAAAGTTACAAATTAAGTATAGAAATATATTGATCTATATTAATTTTACTCCTGGAATTTTCTGATTGTTTTCACCTGTAGTAAAGGAGCGTTTTAGTTATTTTAAGCTTTTAAATCTATTTGTCCAAATGAACATTATGAAAATTCTCTAAGACCTTGCATGTCATTTATCAAAACAGAACAGATTGATATCTGGCTGCAATATCAATACTGACTCCCTAATGTCATTAATTTATTCACAACAAACATGACCACATTATTGACTGGGTTTGTAATTTTAAAGATAATTGTAACAAAAATTTTAGAACTTGTTGATGGCAACCCCTTCAGCAGTCAGGAGACAATAAAATATAAAATATAAATATAAATTGAATAATACAATTCCATGGTGACCTATATTCATGAACATTTTTTAAGTTAAAAATAAGGATTTTAAAATGCTTTGCCAATATGGAAGGCTTATGGGGGAAGGAGGCCACTTACAATCTGAGAAAGAGCAAAGGTGAAAAAGAGAAATGTCACTCGCCGTCACAGCCGAGGGCAGGGATGGGAACTGACGATCTCAATTGTCGTCAGAGTGCCTCATCACCATTAAAATATCAGAGCAACAAACTTCTCAGAAACGCCCAATTTATATTTCAGAGTACAATAATACACATATGATACAATCGAGGGGGAAATTTGACATGGAGTTGGGTTTTTTTTGTTTTTTTTTTTCAACGTTTATTTATTTTTGGGACAGAGAGAAACAGAGCATGAACAGGGGAGGGGCAGACAGAGAGGGAGACACAGAATCGGAAACAGGCTCCAGGCTCTGAGCCATCAGCCCAGAGCCCGACACAGGGCTCGAACTCACAGACCGCGAGATCGTGACCTGGCTGAAGTCGGATGCTTAACCGACTGCGCCACCTAGGCGCCCCTGACATGGAGTTTTTAAACGTAATCGTCCGTAAGTAATTACAGTTTATGTCTCTGTAGAATTCTACTCTCTGCCCTACGGTTTTCTCTTAATTGAGTACTTGGCTTTTTAGCTTTGAACTTCACAGTTTATTTCTTTTTCTCTGCCAGTCACATTTTACTTCCTATTGATTTTTTTTTTTTTTTTTAAGCAGCAGCTATATTTAGTCCAGATAGAGTAACAGGGACTAACTTTTCTTGAGTAGTTACCACGGACCACACACTCTGCTCCAAGCTTCACATACTTGATCTCACTTGAACCTGTACCTGGACTGTTAGTATCCCTTTACAAATAAGCAAGCTGAGACCCAGAGAGGTTAAGCAATTTGCCCAAAATCTCAAAGCTGATAAATGGCTGAGCCAAGACATGAATCCATTTTGGTTGTACTTACCACTTTCAGACAAAACTCTTCAATGTTCTAAGAGCCTTGTTGCATGCTCTATTTTACTAATATGAGTCTACGACTTCACTGATAAACAGGTTTTCATACATTGAATTCAGGCTAAACTAAATGTGACTGATTTAGGCCAAAATAAATCTGAAAGTTATTTTTAATCAATTAAGGTCAAAAGGCAGCAAGGGAGAATTTTCTCAAGAGGCTTTCAAGTATCTGGGAGTTAAGATGTAGAGAAATGTAAGCATACAGCACTCAGGCTCAGAGTGAACCCAACAGCCACAAAGGGAACACACCTGTGCTGACAGCGCATCCTTCCCTTGGAGCCACGTGGCGGGGAAGAGGGTGTCATGATCTTACCCTTGCCCTTTTTCAGTTTTCTATTCCTGCTCAAGTCTGGACCACACTCACATCTTGCCTTCTCTATTCTCTTTCACGACATTGACCCAAAGCAGGAACACAATTTTTTCTCGCTACTTCCCCAAGCATTACCCGAGCCCACTGTGTGGGACAGCATTTACCACACAAGACGATCAGAGAGGGTCGGCGGGGTATAGCTGATGTCCTAAAAGCGAGAATGATGGCATCCTCTGATGCAGATCAGCTGCATTTCCAAGCTCTTTTCCATTCCTTACTATCCAGCAGAACTACGAGGGCCCCAATGAGTTTTCTATGCTGAAATCAGCCAGTGAGGTTCCTTTCTGCCTCCAACCTTCTCAGATCACACTCACCTCCCACTTCAAGCTGCTACAGGGCATCATTGTGCTCAGGGCAACCTGCAGAGGGGATTCCAGAACACTTTGCCTGAAGAAAACAGATACAAGGAGCATAATTTAAATGTCAGCCACATTTTACCAGAATGTGGTCAGATGTGTTTTAATCATAATAACAAGAGAGAAGAATGCATTTCAGGAATGGAAAGATAATTCAATATAATAATCACATTTTCTTTTTAAAAATATCAACAGAGTTAAAAACCCTCCAGAATAGACTGGAGATTAGTGGTCAACAACAAAATTATATATAAATAAGTAATTCAATGCTGTTTAGAAAAACTGTTTAAAAAATAATAGGAAATAATACCAATAAAAGTAGCAACGAGATATGAAATACTTAAGTAACAGTGTGCAGAAGTTCAGTAAAGAAAATTAACTTTATAGAGGGACTAAAAAAACGCACCAAGTAAATTAAAAGACCATGCTTATGCATGGAAAGATTCAGAGGTATGAAGATGTTCATTTCCTCACCGTGACTCTAGAATTGGAATGCCTTATCAATCAAATAGCAAACAAAGGGTATTTATTTTTTCTGGTGGTTTTTCTTTTTTATTTACAATGAACATAATTTGATAATTCGTACGGAAGACATACGTGAACATATATTTATGTGAACTCCTCTGCAAGATATTAGAAATAAACAGAATGACAGAATGAACTAATAAACAGAAAAGATAGTTCCGACTCTTATAGAATTTTTATTTATAGTGTGAGAGGTAGAAAATTAAAAAATACACAGATGGGGCACCTGGGTGGCTCAGCCAGCTAAGCGTCTCACTTCAGCTCCAGTGCTGATCTCACAGCTCACGGGTTCTAGCCCCATGACAGACTGTGCTGACAGCTCAGAACCTGGAGCCTGCTTCACATTCTGTGTCTGTCTCTCTCTGCCCCTCTTCCCTCTCAAAAATAAACATTAAAAAAAAATTTTTTTTAAGACACAGATGAAAAAAATTACAGAATGTGATGTATAAACAGGACACTAAAATAATGGATCAGACCTAATAGGACAATAAAAAGCTCCCTGGGAAGTAAACTTTAAGCTGTAACAAAGAACATCTAAAGACAGATATGTACATCAAGAAAGACTAAAAATATAGACCATAATGTTAAGAGTGGTGAGAGATATTAGTCATGTTTTCTTCTTTACATGTGTTTAAAATTTCTGTGATAAACTTAAAAAGTTCAAAGAAAAAATGATTCATGTTTAAAATAACTTGAAACCAAAGACCATAGCAACTGTTGTGAGTTTTTCTAGAAAGCCCTTGATAGAAGCCATTGGCTGAACATCTATTCATTACTCCAGTTTCTTTTATTTTAAAAAATGTATTTAACCACTGAATGGATATAGATACAGATGAATGAAAGCCATTTTCCCAGAGTCAGTGTTCACAAACATACTCCGAGTACTTTGAGTACTGAAATACCTACAGTCTTAATTTCAGCAATTTATATAATCATGTTCTATCTTTATATAAAATTGGTGAAAATACAGAACACTGATACTTATCTGATTTTTTTTAATATTATTTTAAATTTCATGGTGTTTTTTTTTAAGTTTATTTGAGAGAGACAGAGTAAGCGCACGCAGGGGAGAGACACAAAGAGAGCTAAAAGAGAATCCCAAGCAGGCTTGGACTGTCAGCACAGAGCCTGACGTGGGGGCTTACATCACAGACCATGAGATCATGACCTGAGCCCAACACTCAACTGAGGTGACTCAACTGAGTCAGACACTCAACCAACTGAGCCACCCAGGCCCCCTTCATGATGTTATTTTTTTTAAAAATCCATGGGCCAGTTAGACACTAGAAGAAAGAGTTGTCACTATTAGTCTCTTTTAATTTATTACTTAATTTCATTTCTACTGATGTTTTTTTTAAATTATTTATTTTAGAGAGAAAGAGAGAGCACGTGTGTGCACATGTGGAGGAGGGGCAGAGAGAGAGAGAGAGAGAGAGGGAGAGAGAGAATCCCAAGCAGGCTCTGTGCTATCAGCACAGACTGTGGTGTGGGGCTCAATCTCACGAACCGTGAGATCATGACCTGAGTTGAAATCAAGAATCAGATGCTTAACCAACTGAGCCACGCAGGTGCCCCAATGTTTTTCATTTTTATAGGTGTTCTGAATTCATTTTTTTTTAATTTAAGGAAAGTATGGCAAGAAGAACACACCTTTCACAAGTTAGAATAAACCGGAATTATTGTTGATTTCTAGTATCTTCTCTATCTAATATCTAGCCAATGTGAGCCCACTTACCTATTTTTTTCCTTCAAAATATGGAAAGTTGAAAATATTGCCATGTAAGATATAAAGATAATTTTAATAAGCATTTTGAAACATACATAAACTGCTCTGGTTTAAAGCTTTTCATTGGGTAATACTGAAATCAGTATAACTATCAACAGTTTTTTTTTATAATTTACTTATTCTCAATCTGAAATATACATCTTTTTGCCTTCCAAATGGTGTAGTTAAATGACTATTTTTAAAGATGGTGAATTATTTAGATTTCACGTTATACTAATATCTCTTCAGACATAATCTCCCATTAAATAACTGGTGAGCCTTCCAAATAAATTCAATGAGTTAAATCTTAGACACGATAAATAAATTTCAGCATTAGAAATGCATGAACCCATCTAAGGTCTGCTTCAGGGGACTGTTCTAGAGCAGTAATTGGCAAGTGGTATGAAGCAATCAGTTAGATGTTCCCAAGGGGAAGTAGGAGCGAAAGCATTGTGGTCCTGGCTCAAGGACACCCAGATGCTCAATCCATCATGAGCAGAGTCCACTTTGTTTTACACGACACTTGTATACTTCATCAGGAGAAGTGCTAACCAACATGCAATAGCTTTTATTTCAACATTTAATGCTTATACAGGGTAAGTCACTGGTAGCTCTTCCAAATAGTTTCTGGGACAGGGAAGAGAAGCCAGAATAAGCAATGCAAGCCTGTTGCCCAACCAATGACCTTTATCTTCAGCTAGAGTTACTTTGTGATGTAGATGTTGGAGATGGTTCATTTCGTATGTGACTTCAGTCCAAACCAGCTCCCTAAAATGAGGTGAAAATGAAACTTGAGATTCCAAAGAACCAAAGGAGGAGCAAGATATAATGTGTGCTACTGCTAAATGCTGTTCAGTAGAGCTATTGGCAGGATTTTAGTTTTCTCCTCTGGTATACGTAGGGGCTCACCTTCTAAGAGTAAAGTAGGAAAAAAAAAAACAAAAGACCACGTGGCATTTATATCCAAATTCAAATATCTTCCATTCACATTAGCAATTAGGACTCTCAACAAAGGATCATCAATCCCAAGAGATGAGAGAGTTCTATCATGAGAGACTTAACTGCCAGTGGTTATCCTTTAAGATCTGGAACAAAAATTGTCTTTCAAAATCCTCGTGCCAAATGAGACAGAGGGAAGCAGCTGGCAAAATGAGGTAAAGAGCACAGAAGAGCTTGCCGGAGATGTGTTGTTAAATTTGTTGATACTTTAGTTTGAATCTACGATCTACACACTTGCCCAGTTATCTTAGCTGTTTTCCAAGTCAACAGAACCTCAGATGGTCTTAACTTAGAGCTTGTACCTCCTCTGTCTCAAACTTTCTGGAAAAAGTCAATATCAAGCCCTGAACCACAAAGCTTCATACAGGGTGTGAACATGACAATCACTTCATAGGTATGTGTTCGCTAAATCTGGGTCCCCTGTGACCCCATTTATTTTGTTTGCTTCTTTAAAGATTTGATGGGGAAAAATGGATGGAAATAGGAAAAAATCCCTAGGGTATTATTTATTTTATTCACCAAAATAGATAACGGAGAAAATAAGAAAAACTGTAAATATATCTCAATCTCATTTTTTAGGAAAGGAAAGGTCTATCATACTTGATCTGTGAAGGAAGCATTGGATTTAAAGAAGCAATATTCTAGGAGAATTCACAATTCTCCTTCCCATCATGCCTCATAGCAAACTATCTACAAAGCATACTGAAGGAAAAGAGAGGCTTTATGAATAAGGTGCCTAAGATTTCATCTGCCTGAGAGAAGGCTTACATATAAGAGGTAGGTGCTTTTGAAAAGGAGCGAGTCAATGTACACATTTGGGTTGGGAAGACAGACAAGATGTGGACAAGAGGGTAACCTGGTACTGACAACTCAAGGCAAACATACAAAGGATGAGAAGCTCCTTAGTCAGTAATACAGAAGGAAGTATTATCAGTGTGTTGAAGCATTTGAGGAACCAATACATTCTCTTAAAAACAACTGAGAAATGAAAGTAGACTAAATGTCAGTCTAATCTGGCACTTTCTAAATGGCAGTTGCTCTGATATCCACCTCTGTCTCCAAGAAGTACGTATTAATTATAAATCCATCTATGGGGTGTGGATTTACTTCTCACAATGTTACCATGACATATGAATCTGTATCCCCGTTTTTTAGTTTATTTTGTTTTAAAACTTATTCAGAGAGAGAGAGAATCCCAAGCAGGCCCCACACCCTCAGTACAGAGCCCAGGGCAGGCTCCGTCCCACAAGAGCCACAAGATCGTGACCTGAGCCAAAATCAAGAGCTGGTCACTTAACCGACTGAGCCACCCAGGAGCCCTTCCCCGTTTTGAACGTGGGGAGACCAACATTCAGTGCCAATATCTTGCCAAAAGCCACAGGGCTGCCAAAGCCCAGGCTGACAACAATGGCCGTCATGGCCAATTATCAAGTGTGGCTCCTGAAGAAGGGAAGAACAAGAGGAGGTCGCAGCAGGAGGAGCGACAGAAGAATGTGGATTATTACGTGAGGGACCTTGGGTTCATCTCAAGGTACACCAAACTACTTTCCTTCTTAGGAAAACAGTGTGCTCGCTCTCTTCTGCTTTCTTTCTCAGGATTGCGTGCTCTGCCTGGAAAATACCTCCTCTACCTTTCCACTTTCTCTCTTCACCTGATAACTCATGCTCAGCCCCTCCTTTTTATTTATTTTTTTTTTATTTTTTCATCCCTTCCTTTAGAAGGCCTGGACTGGTGCTCTGGGGAGTGTGGTACTCCCATGAGCTCCTGCACCACTGTCCCCATGCTTGTCCTGGTCACACACTCACCAACCACGACTTGGTGCCTGTTCGTACGTTTATGTACCTCTCTTGGCCGTGAGCTTCTTAAGAGCAAGACCTGTCTTTTTCACCCCGTTGGCCACAGAGCCTCATTCAGTGCCTGGGACACAGGATGAGTTTTTATACACACAGTCGTAGAAAAAGACAGTGATAAGATAAATAGGATAAAGATAAACGGGAAGAAGTAGACTCAAATGATATGATATTGTCAAATGATACGAAATGGTACGATGATGCTATCGAGGGCAGGCCAGGTTTAGAAAGAAGGGTAAGGATGCATTCCTCCATGGTTCCGAGACTACAGGATTGGCTTTGCCTTCTGAGGGAGAATGGGAGAGCACGAAGGACCCAGCAGCAGCTCAGGAGAGCCTTGCTCAGCAGAGTCTTTGGTGACACAGGTGAAGCGGGAGTTCCGGAAGACTGTGCCTTACTCTGAAGAGACTTCCCATTATACTCAGAATGAAATTGGAGTTTCTTACCATCCTCCCCTGGCCCGACATGATCTGCCCCTGCCCGTTTCTCCAGCCACATCACCTGTTTTCCACCCTCTCACTCCTTTTGCTCCAAACGCTGTGATCTTCTGGCTATTTCCGGAGCATGCCAAGTGTATTCCCGCCTCAGGTCCTACAGGGTTGGCTGGCTCCATTTTTACATTCAAGTCACCCCCTCCCACAGGAGGGCATCTACAAGGACACTGTGAAACGTCTCCTCCCACCCCCTAGGACTGGCATGCTCTTTCCGTGCAGACTCATCTCGAAAGTTCTATTATTTGTTGGCTGGTTTGACGATGTACTTGAATGTTAAGCTCCAGGAGAGCAAGTACTGACTTTTTCACTTTTGGGTCCCCGATGCCTGGTGCACAGCACGTGCTCAATAAATACCTGTGAATAAATGAGTCATCCACGATCCTGCACTTTGGTATTACAGCATTATCAGTAAGAACGGATAAATATAAAAATAATAGCTAAGAATAGTAAACACATGTTAGGCTACTATATCCCGGGTGCTGTTTTAAGTGTCCTATGTGTATTAATACATTGAGTCTCCAGAAAAGTCTGTCATTGTCCCAATTTTGCACATGGAAACCTAAGGCTCTGAGGGTTTACAGTGTTTAGCATACAGTATAATGTACCTACCAGGTAAGGTTAAGATACATAAACTGATAGCATCTGGTTTTCTAACTGATCACGCGACTTAAGACGCAGTTCTTTTTTTTTTTTTTAATTTTTTTTTTAACGTTTATTTATTTTTGAGACAGAGACACAGCATGAATGGGGGAGGGGCAGAGACAGAGGGAAACACAGAATCGGAAGCAGGCTCCAGTCTCCGAGCCATCAGCCCAGAGCCCGACGCGGGGCTCGAACTCGCGGACCGCGAGATCGTGACCTGAGCCGAAGTCGGATGCTTAACCGACTGAGCCACCCAGGCGCCCCAAGACGCCGTTCTTAAAATTCACTGCTTCCACATCTTTGATGCTACCACCTTGGAGGAAACTCTCACTCTATCTTCGGGATCTAGTGCCTATCTCGCCACCACTGTGAAGGGGTCCCCTGCAGCACTGGATGGGCCATTGTGTCTGCTCCCAACACAGCCCATACCTGTGTTAGAGCTCAAGAACATTTACACTGACCCTGCGTGTTTACCTGGCTGTCCCTCTGCTCAGACAGAATTCTCAGAGGGCAGGGATGCTATCTTTTGGCCCTGCTATCATCCACGTCTGTGACAGCACCCAACACAGAGCAGATTCTCAGACAGTGTTTACTGAATCAATGCCACCAGTGTTCATCAACTGAAAAATTGTTTCAGTGCTTGTTCCTGCAAACGGACTCTCCAAGTGTTCACTAGTTAAATATGTTTTTTAAACAATCTCCAAATGATTGAGTTTTGATAAAGTGGTGACTGTTTGGCTTTTTGCTAGGGAAAAATCAGGTTAATTCAGTCACATATTTCATATTTTAGTCACGTCAGAGACAGGCAGCTTGCAAAACAGATATGCACCTTAGGAATGTACATGAATTTGACTTTTCCTTAGCCGTGCTATTCAAAGCATAACCATGGGTTTGAGAGTCCCTTTATATATAAGTAGTAGCTCATTTGGGTACTTTTCAGCTCACTCCTGTAATACACAATTAGCTCGGTCTACATAAGAAACCTTCTAGCAGTTTCACATTGGGATTTGGTTAAGCAGATAATCTAAAACAGTGGATGTTTTCCTAAGGCTTATCTGAACCATCCAAAGCTCTGGAGTTGACTACGCTGGGCTAGAAATCTTAGAAGGAGAGGTGTTCTCATAATATTTTTCAACACAATTTGTTTCTGGCTTTGGCCAAAAACAATGTAAGAGAGATCTGTCGACACATTAAGGTCCAAAGTTAGATTTAAAAAGAGAGAGAGAGAGAAAGACTTGGAGGCGAGGGGGGAAAAAAAAAGCCTTTGAAATTAAAAAGAGTTCCATCCTGGCTTGCAGTTCAAACAGCAACAATAAAACCACAAGTGGTAAAGGCACTGGACGTTCATTCTTTATTTTAACAGATGACGGTGTGACTTTCTTTCAGCTAGGACCGGGGTCCGTTCAGTCTTCCCCTGCCTCTGGCGAAGTCATCTCAACTGAAGGACTGGGAGACGATGGAAAGGTACCCAGTGCAAGGAGGTCAGCTTATAATAAGAAAGTCAATAACGGGAAATAGGAGGTGTTCACACAAGCATTAAAAGGTGCCTTAAGTGTGAACACGGCGGGGGGGAGGAGTGAAAACAAAGCAATGGCTGAGGCCAAAAAGCAGACTCTTTGGCCCTGTGGAGGAAAACTCTGCCCGCATCTTTGAAATAGGCTCATTTTTCAATGTCAGGCCACTGTAATGGAACCCATGTTCTAGGAGCAACCAAGGAAACACTAGGTACCAGCTGGGCTTCAACGTAGACTCGTTTGCACACCTACAGATAATTTCACATTTCCAAAAGCATTGTCGGTTCTTTTATTAATATAGGAGCTATTCTGCTTTCAGCATTCGGTGCAGCGAAACACAATTACCTAAATTTGATGTATTTGATACTTGTTTGGAGTGGACTAGATTTCCAGGAAGCTCACGAGACCCAGCTCCGGCTGCATCATGTAGGTACGCGGTTCCGTGCAAAGTGGAACATAAATAAAACCACAGTGCACAGAACCTGTATGAGAAGAGGAAAACAACAAACCCGTCTAGAGTCAGCCACTGAAAAGAGGCTTAACCTTAATGAGGCTACCGTGTTATCCCACAGACGCTGTAGTGTAAAAATAACCAAATGGAGCAAATCTTTGGCATTTCCCTTTCTTTTCCGAACCAAATTGGTATCGCCCGCCACAATGATCCACCTCATTCATTGGGCTAGTCCTGTGTTCCGGGCAATTCCCTACATTAAAGCCTGTCTTCAAAGAACGAACTTCTATCACCCCAGAAAACATTCAAAAGACTCTAGGAATGATTTTTTAAATAGAGCTCAGAATCACCTGACTGGGGCAAATGCATATCTCAAGGTGGAGAGGGAGAGAGGGCGAAGTCACTTCAGAATGTTTCCAGGGGCGGTGTCTGTACTTGAATTTTTCGTAATCCCCCATAGTCACACCATAACTGTAAGGCTGAGCTTGCCCCGAGCTCTCAATAAACCCTTCCTTTTCCACAGTTTCTAAAATATTCCAAAGGAAACCAAATACAGTTACAAAGGTGCATGTGGACACCCAAGTGGCCCATTCGTGATATGTGATGCTCATTACCGGTAGTGGAACTGGTGGGGAATTTGAAACCCATTTAGAAATGTTCAGAATTATCTTAGGAGGAGCGAGAACCTTACTTGGGCTGAAGCTGTCTGAAACGAATAGGAAAAGACAGGCTCAAAGGCTATTTGTGCATCTCAACACATTCCAGTCCTGGCCCGGTTGGGTGCAGATGTCTCACTCTCTTCTCACTGAGGGGGACCAGGGGAGTTAACGGAAAACAGTGCAGTAATGGTCTACCACCTGCCTGCCTTTCTTCACCAGGAGCAGCAGAGAAGGTTAAAAAACCTGTTTATGGTTGAAAGATTTCTTTCTAGTCACACCACACTGCACATAAAGCTGTGACTCCCACAGAAAGCTTGCTGCTGTTTTCCTTCCTGTGTTCTTTTGAACCCTAAGAGAGTTGGCAACAAGGGTGAAGGACACAGAACTATTACCTCGAAGACAGCAAGGAGCTCCAGGGGGACGATGCTGCATGGAGCTCCTTTCAGAATGCAGACAATAATAACTGGGGTCTGGGGTTGCCTGAGAGCCCAGACCGCCACCCATCATGCCAAAGCCATGGCAATGGACACGTTTCTGTAGGGAATTTAATCTGGGCCACACATAGGAACAGGTCAAGTCCGGTTATGCCGGCAGTCTGTCTGTCCACAGCCACACGGGATGTGAGGCATCCGCTGCTCCCTCATTCCAACAGCAGTTTGGGGATTCCCAGAATAAAGAACTATGTCATTACAATCCTGTGGTGTAGACAGAGGTGTGGGATGCCATGACTAATCTAGAGCCATCTGTGGACTTTCTCTCCTCTGGTCGGAAGCACCTCTGGGAAGCCCCTGTCTGATGGCCACAACGGACAGCAACTGTTCCCTTCTCTGACTTTCTGGATCCCTGATGCTCCCCTGACAAACACTGGTAAACAAAATCAAGCAAGGACTCACCACGCAGGAGCTGTGAGAGAGAGAATGAAAGAAAACGAGGTGAAGACAAGATGTTAAACAAATAATATCCTGATAACTACTTTCATGACAATTGCAATAAGGGCGATGAACAAGTTAGTGAGGCCGGCAAAGCAGAGCTCCCATACTCTCCATCACTAACTCAGCACCCATCATTCGGCACGTAATTGATTTCTAGAGGTCATATATTTCTGTGCCTTTGAGAGCTCTCCCTAATCTTTCTGGGTAGACTGTAAGCTCCTGATAGGCAGGGACTTGGCCCACGAGACTACTTATCTAGCAGACAGCCTTGTCGTAGCCATTCAAAAACACATGATGGTTTATTTTGAATGACCTGAATCATGTTCATGAACACACTTCTGTAAGAAAGAAGAGGGGGAGATCATTTATAGCCAAGATCACCGTAGCTGCTGCGTACCTTGAGCGACGCTGCTGAGGAAAGACAAGTGTTTTAGAGGCACAAATCTCTACACCCCTCTAGGCCACAGCTGAAAAGTGTGGCAAAACAAAATGGCAAGAATTAATTTCCAAATTCTCCAAATCCTCCACCTTCTATACTTCTAAACGAGGGGACCTGCCGCTGAGAGCCCCTAGTTCAGCAGATATCATTCGGGAGCCTTCAGGGATGCCAGGGTAACAGTGGAACCAAGCAGAGGGTGGAAAGCTGCTTTTTTTCCCACGAAATGAGGTGACAAGAATGAGGCTGGGGTAAAGGAACGGTGGGGATGTAGAGAAAGGAGACACGGCACACCCAACTCTTTGTGCTAAACGTCTCGTACAAGTGATACTTTAAAAGAAAAGCAAGGAAAACGGGATGTGCCTAACATCCAGGGAGTTTTCATAAGACAGAAACACCCAGCTGGCAAGATGGGCTTTTACACTCACTGCTTCAATGGAAGCAGGAACTGAATCAGAGGTAAATCCCTCCTCCCACCCTCCATCCAGCCACATCGCTACTTCTACTGGGTCTTCCCATCTTTGTCTGCAGCCTCTGCCCATCCTGTTCTCTCAACCCAAACTGACTGCTGTGAGGACCATTCAATCAGGATCCTACTTCCTGCTGATTTATCTGAGGAACTGTTTATTGTAAAGGTGGCAGCGACTAATGTGCCCCTGAGATAACCTATTCTCATTCTAGTAAGAGCAGGAAAGATCCTACGGCCCAGGAATAACCATAATGTGAAAGTCCTTGGAAAGGTGAAATTTGACCATGAAGGGCTCCCCACACTTTTCACACCCCATCACACAGCCAACACCTGCTTCAACTATAATGCACAGCTCTGACTACCTCATTCACCAAAACTCTGCACTGACTTTCTCAGGTTCTTGCCAAGCATGTTGGCAAAGCCCTAAATAGTGCCCTAAATCCCCAAGCCACCTTTCAGCTGCTAGAAATAATGCTTCTCTTCTCCTACAGTAGAAAGAAGATTCTGTTCAGGAATCACTGTCAGTGAGTATTCAAACTTCATGCAGATCAGTCACGTTTATTCTGCACTTTGCTCTCTGATCAAAAAACCTGACAACAACCACAAGAATTTTCCATAATTCTGGCTACAAAGCTCTCCAGAAATACAGTATCTATTAAGTTGGCTTTTGGAGTGTAATATCAGAAAGAGCAAGGCTTTTTAAAACCACAGAGAGAATAAAGTTGCAGAGTTTGGGATTGTCGGGGCAGAGCTCCAGACTCCCCACCAGGTTCAGCCCTGTAGTAACATTTGTTCCCCTTTCCAACTTGGCTCGTAACTACTAAGACCTTTTCTGCACACAGAATGTTTATCGTTTTTCTCCCCCACTGTTATTCATGATTGAACCAGCTCTACAAGGCAGGTGTGGGAAATGAAATATTACTGAAATATAAGGTGATGATAACCATTAGATTCCAAGCTAAATTTTCTAGCCAGGACTTAAATCATTTAAACTTCATATAATTTCAGAGACTACCTTTTTTTCTTAAGATAAAAAGAAAAACACCCGGTGTGTTATTTGGTGGACTCAAACAGAAGGAACCAGAGGAAATTACCTTTGGTGGGAAGGATAAGTAGTTATGTATTTTATCTGTCAAATCCAACTATTCCTTGTAAATCCTGAATGGCCACTGCTTTTTTTCTCCCCCTCCTCTTCTGGTATTGTCTCTTTTGTGTATGTCCAGATGAGAAATTAGAATATATTTCAGTTCTAGCCTAACTTCCCCAGATATC
Organism: Prionailurus bengalensis; assembly: GCF_016509475.1. NCBI lineage: Eukaryota > Metazoa > Chordata > Mammalia > Carnivora > Felidae > Prionailurus > Prionailurus bengalensis. The sequence continues at coordinate 7,928,014 of NC_057344.1, read as the reverse complement.
AAGGAGGTGGTAGTGTCTCCTTAACATCACGCCAATGCTTATTAATTAAAATTGCAACAAACGTTTAAGAGTTCCCTTGATGACTGTGCAAAATAAAGGTGGATCTTGGGCCATCAATGCCCTCTCGAGTGAGGTAAAAACGAACTTCAACACCAAGAAGGAAAATTGAGACAAAGAAAGGCAAAGATCTCAAGGCAAAAATGTGATCCATTTGCTTATTTCACCTAGAAAGCAAATAAATGCCAGTTAGGAGAAGATGATTGATTCTGTACACCAAGAACTTGACCATGACAGTCCTGGTACATTTGCGATGACAGCTGTAAGTCCTCATTAATGTGTACCCTCTGTTTCTGAAACCACAGATTATTAGAAAGATAAGGGAGATTCTCGGTGATTCGCAAACTGTGTTCTAGCAAAACTAGGATTCAGAGGAGAATGTGCTGGACCACTTCGAGGCTCAGGGGATAGTCCAAGAAGGCAGGTCACCCTTCTTCCACATCATCTCTCCTCTGACCTGCTGTATGGGTCATGCAGTGGCCCCTTGAACAATGCCTGGCACTTAGTCGGTACTTAATAAATATTTGTTGACCAACAGAATAAACAAATATTTGTGAAACGGAGATCCCACTTAGGACTGAAGACTCACAGGACCACGGCTAAAAAAAGAAAGTGAGAAAGAGGAGAAAAAGAAAACATGTGAAACACCATGGTGAAGTTCAGGGCCCTGAGGGGTGAATATCTTGCCCGCGGTGTATAAGTCACTGCCCACACGCAGTCCCAGCCTCCAGACCTTCAGCTCCTGACGGCACACTGGGCTGCCTGCCTCTTCACAGACTTAGAGCCCATGTCATGAGCATGCTTCGTCACCTTTGTTCTGCTAAAGAAGCTCCAGACAGGCCTCTATCTAAATCTTCCAAACCTTGACTCAAGTAGTTAGTAATAGAATTACAGTCAGTAATGCATGAAGTTAGTAGGCAAAGAAATTATTGAAATATACTGGTTGATGACCATAATCCATAAATCTCTCAGATTAAGTGAAACAGGAGGCTCTACAAAACCAAAATCGTGGTTCGGCCGCCTTTCCCTCACTTCAGCTTCTTTTATCTCCCCGTTCTCTAGTTGTGGGAGCAACGGGCTAACCCTCTTGGAACAGAGCTTACTCAGGAGATTTCCATTCTGACTCAGAGAGGAAATACCAGGAGGATCATGAGGGAGTTGGCTCTTGAGAGACTTCTACCCAGGTTACATACCGCAGGGAAGGAAATGTGTTGGATAATATTCAGAAGACAAATAATACTAAATTATGGGGGTTTACCAACGTAGATCCCATTCAAAATAATCTGTTATTAACATTTGACTTTTAGTTAAAAAACTCTTTGCTGTAAATTCTGTAATCTTCATCCTTCTGTACCATTTTCCTTCAAATATATCCTTGTCTTGATTAGGAATTAGTTCATATTAAATGATCTGACAGTGATTACCATTATACCAATGCAACATTAGGTATTAATTGAACTAAGTTGCTAAGGGCCCTAATCAGTAATTCATAAACATGCTTTTTTGTTACATCTCAAGCTACCACAATACCAGCATGATTATTAGCAAACAATTAACGTGGAAGACTCTTGGAGAATCTTAAGTAAAAAAAAGAAAACGTTGTCACGACTTTCTTAAAACCGGATATGAAGCATGGCTTTTGGATGCCAGAAGCTTTAAATGCACTCATATTTCCTCACAACCGAATGTAATTTTTTAAAAAAGTTTCATCATGCAAGAAATACTAGTGATGAACAGTAGTTCCTAGATTTCTAAATATTATAAATAAAATAAATTAGCCTACTTTGCCACTTAAATCACGTAAAATAACAGTAAATACAAAAGGAAGTAAGCTTTTGGTATTTTAGAGCGTGGGAACACAAGTTACGACCTAGGTAACCTGTAGGTAGGGTTGTCACCAAATTACCCTTGTTTGTGGATTGTGTATCTTGGCTAAACAACTTCTGAGAAGAGGAAACTCCACTTTACCTCTGGATCCAATTTTCCAGCATAATGTGTTAGTACAAACTACACCAATGTTGACCTCACCCAGTGCCAAGAAGTTCAAATTATGCTATTAAGGTTACAACAGAAACATTTGAAATTGCTTGGGAGAGGATTAACTAGTTTCTCTCTCTCTTTTCTTTTTCCTCAACAGAAATGAGAACGACCTTCTGCTATTTTCTGAGTTTTTTTTTAGGTATCAATGAAAATGCAACAACATAAGATAGAACTTCACACATAATCGTTGATGTTAGCTAACATAACACGACCAACCCAGGAGCTAGGCAACAGCTCCTATGCCAAGTCCTCAATCAATCCCGACGCAGAGCGGACTGTGTGAAAATCAGAACACTTACTTCAATGAAAACTCATAGACTTTACCTCTCCAGTCCCCACCCCCCACCCACCTGGCTTGGTTTTCACAGGATTATATGTATTAAAGGAATTCTAAACCCATCTGCAATCAGAAGTGTCTAATATTGGCTAATCATTCATCAAACAGGCCTCCCGCCCAGTGTCATGGATATAATAGTGCACGAGGCAGAGTCCCACCCTCGGGTAGTCTTACCATGTGGGGACAGTGTGAGCCACAGAGGGAAGCGTGTAAACTTAAGAGTAAATGAGCAACTCCAAGAAAATAAACATGTCACCCAACTTCAGTTCTAAGAAAAGGGACGGGTAAGTGGGAGCAAGGAGTGGGGCATTCCATGGGAAAGAGACAGGGTAAGAGAAAGCCTCAGGTTAAAATGGAGCACAGGATTAAAAGTAATTTGATATGGCTCTAGATAGAAGTGTGTGTGTGTGTGTGTGTGTGTGTGTGTGTGTGTGTATGTTGGGGAGGGCATGATGGAATCACTAGAGTGGAAACGAGGGAGCCACACCACTAAGAGCCTTGGATGAACTTTGTTTTCAAGACAATGAGTTCATTGAAAGAATTTAGGTAGGAAAGAAAGATAGGCACGTCTGCATTTGGAAAGATAATTCTAGAGGCAGGTAATGGGTGATTTGTCTTGCCTGAGAGGCCAATTAGGAAACTGCTAGGAGAGAGAGAATAGTTCAACTAAAGGAAGGTAGTGACAGAGGAGGAAGTGAAGAATGGGCCAATTGAAGGTCAAGATGCATGTCCTTGACATAGTTTCAGGTTGTCTGCACATCAGGCTAATAGAGAGGTACAATTCAAGGATAGAACTTCATTGTACTTCCTGGGCTTCCATGAACGTCAGAGAAAGAGCAAATCTGTGTGGCAGGAAGTTGATCAGGTCATCAAAAAATCAGTAGAAAGTGAGACTTATTAGAAGGTCAATGACACCTTTAGAAAATATTGACAGAATTTAGAGAAATCACCAACTCCTTATTACTGTTAGAAAAGAACATATTAGTAGTGAATTATTATAATAGTTATAACTGGGGCGCCTGGGTGGTTCAGTCGGTTAAGCAGCCGACCTCGGCTCAGGTCATGATCTCACAGTTTGTGAGTTCTAGCCCCACGTCAGGCTCTGTGATGACAGCTCAGAGCCTGGAGCTTGCTTCAGATTCTGTGTCTCATTCTCACTCTTCTCCCCTGCTTGTGCTCTGTCTCTCTGTCTCTCAAAAAATAAATAAATAAATGTAAAAAAAATTAATAGTTATAACCAATATCATAAAAACAAAGTTTTTTTGATAATGTTATTTCCCTCCCCCTCACTTTTTCCTTATTTTTAGTAGTCTCAATACTAATCACTGGCCATATTGATCTTTCCACCACTCCATCGGACCTTTGGAGCCTCAAATCTCCAATATAATTACCTTCTCAGATACAAAAAAAAAATCATACATTTTTCCATCTAAAGTACTCTGAGAGGATTAAATTTATGCAAGTATGAATAATCAGATCAACAAATATCTTTTATCTTTATATCCTGTGGTACACTCTTATCTTGGTAGTTAACACTGGACTCCTGGCCACAGAGGGTCTATTAAATGAGGTTTGAGAAAGAAACCAGGTCCTGTGAATGTCAGTCACTACCAGCATCATGTATAAGCACAGGTTCTGGAGAAAATGAGATGTGAGAAGCGATCCCTGAATAATCAAAGTCCACCATCTTTCTCTGCATCAGCAATATACTAACGTACCAAAAAATAAACAATGCAAGTTAGATGCTTTTTTGAGTACCTACAAGTTACACCGTGGTACATAACACGTCAAAGAATTAGAGCTTTTTCTTTTACCGGGGAGTCTCTTCTACCTGCCACCTACAGCAAGGAATTTTAAAATATATATAAAGAAGGCAATCCGCTTAAGTGGTATACATATACAGAATGTTCGGTATGTAACAAAGATGCCTCCGGGGAGTAAGATAAGGAAGACGTGTGACCCCCATACCCATGAGAAATTCAGTTCAGTGGATAATAACAGACGCCCAACGACACTTTTTGGGCTCATGTGAAAGTAGTCCAGAGGTAGGCACGCCAGCTCCGGCACAGCGCTCAGCAAAATCATCAATGGCCCTGGCTCCTTCCGTACCCCCTTTTCCATCCCCAAAGTCCCAGGTTATCTGTGGGAGCCAAAGCCATAACGTGGGAGTTCCAAGCAAGAATAAGGAAGAGCACAAGTGAGGGGTGCCTGGGTGGCTCGGTCAGTTAAGTGTTCAATTCTTGATCTTGGCTCAACTCGTGATCTCACTGTGAGTTTGAGCCCGCATCGGGCTCTGCACTGAGGGGGTGGAGCCTGCTTGGGATTCTCTCTCTCCTTCTCTCTGCCCCTCCCCTGCCTGTGCTCTCTCTTTCAGAGTAAATAAATAAATATTTTAAAAACTTTCACAAAAAGAAAAAGCACAAGTGAGAAATACAGCACTCCATGCCACTGAGTCCTTTTCTTGCAAGTGGTTATGGACCGTGAGGGAGACCCATGCAACTACTCCTGCTGACATCTCAACCAGCCACTCCTACCGGCAACACCCATGGAGGCTCACAGGTGGGGAAGAACAGTTTTTAAATGCTAAACAAAGAGGAGTGTCCACGCAGAGTTCCAAAATTCACAAAAAAATCATCTTTCAGAATGGAGGCATATAAGACACACTCTCAGATGACGGAAGCTCAGACACCAGATCCAGCAGAACTGCTCTAGGAGACATCCTTCAGATGGAAGGGAAATGATACCCGTGGGAACCGGGAACTTCAGAAATGAAAAGCACAAGCCACGGAGATGGTAAATATCTCCCTCAATGTCATAGACTCTTTTTAAGTTCTTTAAAATATGGATGATAGTTGAAAGCAAAAATCACGTGTGCTTTCTACATGTGTGGATGTAACACACTGCACACAGCAACGTGAAGGGGTGTGGACAGAGAAGCCCACAGGGTAAGATTTCTACTGCTAAAATTCTAAGTGGATGATGCAAAGTAGAGTGTGCATAATCCCTACAACAACCTCTGAAAACTATGCAGGTTACAAAACTCAGTAGATAAAGTCAAATACTAACCAGTATTCGGACGCATTGATGTTCTGTATTGTCTTCTGAATTATTTGGTGAAATTCTTTCTTCCCTAGTGACCGGTCAAACTTGGGTCTTAAAGTGAAGGAAGAAAGCCTAAACTCTACTTAAGCATGCTTAAGGTGACTTACGCACACAGCAGAAAAGTCAGCAAGAGGTGCAAAGGGTCATTCCTTGTAGCTAAGGTTTATAAGCTCAGGTACAGAGAATGGGACCTAGGTTTCTGCCTATTTTCAGATATGCCTACAGAAACTAGGACTCCTATGTTGGTTGGTTTGATGTCTCATGGCCTAGCTCTAAAACTCGATGTATTTTTGAGACTCTTACATACTAAGCCTATTACTGACAGAATAATCTTAAAGCTCCAGAGAATCATCCAACTAACTTTTCCATCCTCTGCAATGCCTTCACCAAGCCCTACCCGCTTCCGATGGCTGGAACCATCACCTTCAACCTTTAAACCCCGAGCGACTAAAATTTCAAATCCTCAGTGACTCTTTCCTGCCTTTACCCCAATATCATGGCCCCGTGTTGGTGGCATTCATTCTTATTGCTAATTCTAAGTATTGTGTTTACCTTTCTTTCTTTTTTAATTTTAAACTGATTCCAGTACCAGAATACCAGACCCATAACAACAGAAACCCAGTCTGTCTGGTCCCCCCTTAGATCCCTGACACCTAGCGCGCAGTGTAGCATTTAGCAACATACACGTTTGTTGAAAAACATTAATCTCATTGGATTTTGACATTAAAACAAACATTTGGTATTCCTTCACATGGAGTCATGATCATTCTATGCTTCCAACTTCTTATAAATTAATTTGATATCCTCATTATTAAGTCAGTTCCATCTTCAACAAAACCACAAACTTGTAATTCCTATGGTTTTTATTCCTTTTTTTTTTTTTTTAACTCCAGGATCCACTATGTTGTGAACCGTGTTTTGTCTCTGCCTGTAAGTTTGACACAGCATCTGACAGGTAATAGGTATGCTGTACATATTTCTAAAAAGAAGAAAAGCTAGGAAGATTGTTAGTTATACTCCATTGAATAGGACATATTATTAAAGAAACAGTATTTTTTATTTCAATGGTTTATTGATTACTAAAAAGTTTTCATTAAAAATAACATTTAATAATGACCAACTAAGCTTTCACTGTGGTGGTTTTTTTTTAACTACCAACACGTATTTGGAGGTTAAAAAAAAAAAAAGTAAAAAAAACTGTGTACTCAGGGGTTATTAAAAAAAATACTGACATGTCCTACAATCAAAGGATACATCTTAGAAAATCATGTTCTGCCTTCCCTGATTTTATTCTGAAATAAGTATCTAAATGCCTTCCACATATTTCCATGGTGATTTTTAACTGTTTTTACAGTGTTTATCCTCAATCCTTTATCACTTTTTGTGACTAAGCTATTTAAAATCACTTTAGATGTGGCAAGTTAATCTGGCTATCAGACGAAAGCCCACCATGTCTCGTGTGTCTTGAAAGTGAGATGTCAAGTAAGAATATCAGTCCTAAGTATTGTCAAGCCTAGAAAATTGGTGCCTCACTGTCTGTACCTTATGTCAACTCAGGCTGAACATAATGACCTTGATACATGGAGTGAGACGGAGATCCAGGGAAGAAGAAGGAGTTCCTGAGAAACAGAGCCATGTCCTTAATCAAAGCCCTTACAATACCGAAATACAGTAAGAGTCATGAAACCACACAGATATGTCCCTGGCATACCACATGACAGTAAGCCACTTTGGTGATGTTTTAAATTAGGGACTTCAAAGAAATCTACAAAATCTATAATCACAGCCATTTTACCAAGTGTCACACTTTTAAATTGAAAGTTGCTAAGACTCCTTGTATTTTAGTGAAACCATGTGGGTTAAGACCTTCATAAATTGTAAACGGAAGTATATTTTATAGTTATTTTTAATACTCTCCTTTGAGTTTTTTTTATTTTTTTTTTTAAATTTTTTTTTTTAACGTTTATTTATTTTTGGGACAGAGAGAGACAGAGCATGAACGGGGGAGGGGCAGAGAGAGAGGGAGACACAGAATTGGAAACAGGCTCCAGGCTCCGAGCCATCAGCCCAGAGCCTGATGCGGGGCTCGAACTCACGGACCGCGAGATCATGACCTGGCTGAAGTCGGACGCTCAACCGACTGCGCCACCCAGGCGCCCCGTGAGTTTTAAAGATAAATTTGTATGTACATCTTTATATCTCTGCGGCAGAAATACAGCTTATAGTATACTATAATCCCAAGTGGCATTCTAGAAGGTAATTAGTTGAAGACATGATCTATTTTAACCGTAATGAATAACAGTTCATTACATTTTTTCCTTTGGAAAAAATACGTAAATCAACTATGATATTAATGATTGGCTACTTTTACCTGAGAATATATTTCAGTGGCAACTATATTCATCTCAATCTAGCTTATTTTAGCTTAAGTTAAAACTAATTAAATTCATTTAGTTGGTGTGAATTAGGCTACGATCAGTTTGTGCTGGTGAAGTGCTGTCTCATGGGTGGAGAAGACTTTTTCTTCCTAAATAATGGTTTGGGTTGAACGTCAACACACAGGAGTGAGTCACAGCATGCTAACCCACGAGAGATATGTCACATAATGTTAGACCATCATTTTACAGACAGCAAACACAAACCTGGAAATTAAACTCTTTCCCCAAAGCCACGTCCAGTGAAAATAAACTGCCAGAGCTCCATAGAGGGAAACCTGGAGATCGAGATCTTTCTGACGGCCATCGGAGATTTCACCTAACGCCTCCTGCTAGGGCAGAGCATGCCAACTTTGGCTGAGAGTGACGACCACGTGGGGATTCTCGTCATCATGCAGATTCGAATTCAGTAGGTCCTAGAGGGGGCCAGTTCTTAAATGATGGAGGTGCCCCTGATCTGTGGAACACACTTTTTAAGGGCCAGGCCCAGGGTCAAAGACAAGGAAATTCTCTATCCTCTTTCCCGAATTTTCTGGATTCCCCCAGCTCCCATACTTCTGAGCAGCAGCTCAGTAAAGGCACAACTTCTACAGCCTGAACACAGAAAACCTTTGAAAAGGAGGAATTGGATTGACTTTAAAGGGGTCGCCAAAAGAAGACTGGACATTTCCAATATTTGTCTTCTCTAGGAAGAGAATGTTTCTATTCTTTGATCTGCCAAGATTAAAAATTTACTCAGGCATGGAAGATGCTATAAGGATACATAGCTACAACTGAACAAATCCTTTCCCGTAGCTGTTTCCAAGTAGGAATGAACACCAGAAATATTTAATTCACACAATTCCAATGGATGGCCTTTTCAGAGTCTTGCTACTGTAAATACAAAAGTAATACCCATTAGGCTAATTCTTTAAAATGTGTCCTGAAAATCCATTGTTAAACCCTCCTCAAGCCTGTACATGCAGGTGTTGTGTTCCTAGAATCAAAGTGCTTATATAGTGAAGCTACTAAGGTAAATAATTTTAGATTAATGAAATGTGTGTATTTTCTCAAACAAGATACAAATCTGACGTTATAATGGCAGTAATATGGAAATACTTTAAGTAGTTACAGCAAAAATACCTTGTAACCCATGTAAAAGAAATTTTAACTGTACACATAATTTCACGAAAATTTGCTGCCCCTTTACCTTAACAAGTCTACATGTTCAACAGCGGGAAAGTCACATGAATGTCTCCGAATGTTGGCCCTTTCAATTTACATGAACAGTATTCAAAATGCAGAAGAATGGCAGGAAGTCCTCACAGATTCAGCATTTGGTGTCTATGAAAGCAGACACGTTTGGCAATCACTCCTGTGAGCCTTAATGTCTGAGCAAACATGAGAAGGTGTTCCTTTTTCACTTAAGTCATTAAGAATCTATTACACTAGGGCATTTTAGAAATGGGAAATTAGGAATCATTTTCCTTGCAAGCGGCAATAAAAGGAAAATAGTTGATTGCTGTTGATTAAAGAATCCATAATAAAAAAATGTTTTCCCCTTCTTTCAAAAAGTGGTATCTATCTCAAAGAGATACTGCAGGCAGCACGGGTAAAGAAGGTCACTTGCTAGGCTTTTTTTTAATGTTTATTTATTTTTGAGAGAGAGAGAGAGAGAGAGAGAGAGAGAGCGCGCGCGCGCACAAGAGGAGAAGGGGCAGAGACAGAGAAGGAGACACAGAATCCAAAGCAGGCTCCAGACTCCGAGCTGTCAGCACGGAGCCCGATGCAGGGCTCGAACTCACAAACAGTGAGATCATGACCTGAGTCAAAGTCGGACAGTTAACCGACTGAGCCACCCAGGCGCCCCTATTCTTTTTTTCATTTTTTTAAAATGTTTATTTATTTTTGAGAGAGACAGAGGGCACAAGTGGGGAAGGGGCAGAGAGAGAGAGGGAGACACAGAGTCCAAAGCATCGCTTGCTAGACTTTTACTTGAGACATGAATCCGATACAGTTACAGCCACCAGCTTTAAAAGTCACACACAACTGGGGCACCTGGGTGGCTCAGTCGGTTAAGTGTCTGACTTTGGCTCAGGTCATGATCTCTCAATTCGTGAGTTCAAGCCCCACATCAGGCTCTGCAGAGCCCGGAGCCTGCTTTGGATTCTGTGTCTCCCTCTCTCTCTCTACCCCTCCTCACACGGTGATCTATCTCTCTCTCTCTCAAAAATAAACAAACATTTAAAAAAAATTTTTTTAAGTCACATGCAATCACCTAAACATACACTGATTGCATTAACTTCAACCTAACATCAAACTTGGTAAGTACAAATTGAAAAGAAAGGTATACGCTTCTACCAAAAAAATAGCATACAAAAGCTAGACAAAATATCTATCAGAAAGTCTCTATTTTCTGATACCAGATAGGCCCAAAAAACTTTGAAGGAGACTAAAAACACCACAGTGCCCGCTTTAAGATATTCTGTTGAGGTATAGAACAATTTATGGAGGGACGCCTGGGTGGCTCCGTGAGTTAGGTGGCCAACTCTTGGTTTTGGCTCAGGTCACGAGCTCGTGGTTCCTGAGTTCGAGCCCCACATTGACCTCCACGCTGACAGTGTGGAGCCTGCTTGGGATTCTCTCTCTCTCCCTGTCTCTTTGCCCCTCCTCCTTTCATTCTCTCTCTCTCTCTCTCTCTCTTTCTCTCTCTCAAGAAATAAACTTATGGGGGGGTAGGGGAGAGGGGAAAGTAAGTGATGGGCACTGAGGACAGCTGTAGGGATGAGCACTGGGTGTTGTACAGAAACCAATTTGACAATAAGTTGTATTTAATATAAAAAGAGGGAAAAAATAAACTTAAAAAAACAATTTATGGAGAGAAAATATAAAATAAATATATTGTCTCAATTATCAATGACCGCATAACAAACTACCAGAAATTAAGTGGCCTATAGCAACAGCTGTTTTATCTAATCCTCAGAATTATGTGAGTCGGGAATTTGGGAGGACTCAGATGGCAGGGGTTTTTTCCCCCAGGTTTACTGAAATATAATTGACATACAGCACTGTGTAGATTTCAGGGGTGCAGTATACTTCCTTGGGTGATACAGATCATGAAATAATCACCACGGTAAGTTTACTTAACATTCGCCTTCTCATAAAGATACAAAAAAAAAGATTCCTTGTAGTGAGATTCAGGATTTGCCGGCTCCTCCGCTTACACACCCTGCAGCACTGTGACCTGTGAGCATCACGCTGTGTGTCACACCCCCAGGGCCTACTCACTTTACAGCCCGTAGTCTGTGCCTTTTGGCCACCTGCCTCCTAGACCCCCTTCCCTAACCCACCACATCTAGTAACCACAAATCTGATCTTTTTTACATGAATTGGGGGGGGGGGGGAGGGGGGTTTGTGTGTAGATTTTTCTTCCTTTTGCTTTTTTCTGACATTCCACAAACAGGTGAGGTCATGAGGTGTTTCTCTGTCTGACTTATTTCACTTTGCATAATGTCCTCAAGGTCCATCCAAGTTGTTGCAAATGGCAGGATTTCCTCCTTTTTATGGCTGAATAGTATCCCATTGTGTATGTGTACCACATTTTCTTTCTGCATTCATCCATCAGTGGACACTTAGGCTGTTTCTCGGCCTTGTACTTGGCTACTGTAAATAATGCTGCCCTGAACGTGCGGGTGTAGACAGCTCTCTGACATAGTGTTGTCCCTGGCTTCAGATCTAATCCCAGAAGCAGAATTACTGGATAATACGGTCGTTCTTTTTTTAACTTTTTTGAGGAACCTCCATACTGCTTTCCATAGCGGCTGAAACAATTTACATTCCCACCAACAGAGCACCGAGGTTCCTTTTGTCCACAGCCTCGCCAACACTGGTCACCTGTTATCTTCTTGAGAACAGCCATCCTCACAGGTGCAAGGCAGTATGTCATTTTGGTTTTGACCTGCATTTCCCTGGTGACCGATGATGTCCAGCATCTTTTCATGTACCTGCTGACTGTTCATATACCTTCTTCAGCTGGCAGGTTCTCTCCTGGTCTCAGCCGAGGAGCTCCTGGAGATCTAGCTGCTCACGGGGTCAGAAACGGCCTACCCTACGTATGTGGTGGTGGATGGAGTCTGTGAGCTGGGCCTGTCACTCCACATGGTGCCTCCTCCCCGAGAAAACCATTCGAGGCTTCCTCATACGGCTCTTCTCAGGATTTAAAGAAGTCAGAAGCAGCAGTCAGAGTTCTGCACCCTCAGCTTGAAAGTGACATGATACTTCTGCCTCACTCTTCAGATGAGAGCAAGGCACAGGGCGAGTGCAGAGCCAAAGGGCAGGAAAACAGGTTCCACCTCTTGACACAAGGAGGGACAATGTCCTATTGCAAAGGGGCTTGCACCCAGGGATGGGGGCAACGACCACGTTCATCTTTTCAAGCATCTAGTAGTTACATGTTCAAGCAAATACGTCAGAAGAAAGCGTGACACCGGGTCGGACTACAAAGATGGCAAGAAGTCCCTGAAGCAGCCCCAGAAGTAGGCCAAGGAGGTGGATGAGGGAGATGAGGCATTCCAGCAGAAACAGAAAGAGGAGAAGAAGAAACTGGAGGAATTCAGAGCGAAGCCTCAGGGGAAGGGCCCCTGGCTCTGGGTGGAATTGAGAAATCTGGCAACTGCTAGCGGGAATGCAAACTGGGGCAGCCACTCTGGAAAACAGTATGGAGATTCCTCAAAACACTAAAAATAGAACTACCCTATGACCCAGCAACTGCACTACTAGGCACTTATCCACGGGATACAGGTGTGCTGTTTTGAAGGGACACATGCACCCCCATGTTTATAGCAGCACTATCAACAATAGCCAAAGTATGGAAAGACCCCCAAATGTCCATCGATGGATGAATAAAGAAGATGTGGTATATATATACAATGGAGTATTACTCGGCAATCAAAAAGAATGAAAACTTGCCATTTGCAACTAGGTGGATGGAACTGGAGGGTATTATGCTAAGTGAAATTAGTCAGAGAAAGACAAAAATCATATGACCTCACTCATATGAGGACGTTAAGAGCCAAAACAGATGAACATAAGGGAAGGGAAACAAAAATAATATAAAAACAGGGAGGGGGACAAAACAGAAGAGACTCACAAATATGGAGAACAAACAGAGGGTTACTGGAAGGGGTTGTGGGAGGGGGGACGGGCTAAATGGCTAAGGGGCATTAAGGAATCTACTCCTGAAATCACTGTTGCACCATATGCTAACTTGGATGTAAATTAAAAAATTAAATTAAATTAAGGTGCCTGGGTGGCTCAGTCGTTTAAGCATCGACTTTGGCTCAGGTCATGATCTTATGGTTTGTGGGTCTGAGCCCCACCTTGGGCTCTGTGCTGACAGCTTAGAGCCTGGAGCCTGCTTTGGATTCTGTGTCTCCCTCTCTCTCTGCTTCTCCCCTGCTCACGCTCTGTCTCTCTCTCTCTCTCTCAAAAATAAATAAATATTAAAATTTTTTTAATATAAATTAAATTAAATTAAATTAAATTAAATTAAATTAAATTAAATTAAATTAAAAAAAGAAATCTGGTAAAAGGTAAGATGTTCCTTGTGCCTGGGGCAATGGTTACCCATAGTTTTTTTTTTTTTTTTTAATGATTCTTTTTTTTTTTAATGTTTATTTTTGAAAGACAGAGACAGAGCTCAAGCAGGGGAGAGGCAGAGAGAGAGGGAGACACAGAATCCGAAGCAGGCTCCAGGCTCTGAGCTGTCAGCACAGAGCCTAAGGCGGGGCTGGAACCCACAAGCCGTGAGATCATTACCTGAGCCAAAGTCAGATGCTTAACCGACTGAGCCACCCAGGCTCCCGGACCCATATTTCAATTCCTGTTTAAATATCTGGATTCCTGCCACCACACCTGTTGCCACCTAGAGCTAGAATGCAGTGCTGTCTTGGATCCTGTTGTACACTTAAGAATAAACTTTCATAAAAGATAAATACATTTTAAAAGGACAAGAAAAAAAAGAAAGCATGATGCTATGATTTATTATAAGAAATATATATTTGGTCTTACAGATACAGAATTCCTAACACTCTTGGAATGTCTTCGGAGGAGCTTGATAAAGGTGTCTTTTGTTGTGTTAATGAGCTGATGGGGTGGGGGGGAGTGCTTTAGGATGGGGGCTGGTTACCAGGGGAACCATCCCAGAGATCAGAGGGCTGGCACTTTCAGCCCTACCCCCGACCTCTGGAAAGGCAGAGGCACTAGAGATCGAGTTTAATCAGCAAGGAACATTTAATTAATCATGCCTAGGTAAGGAAGCCTCCAGAAAAAGGACGAGGCCCCAAGAGCTTGCCATTACTGAACACGTGGAGATTCAGGGAGAGGAGCCCACTCAAAGAGCAGGGAAGCTCCTGTCCCCTTCCCACTTAATTCGCCCCATGCACCTCTTCTGGGTGTTCCTGAGTTCTATCCCTTTGTCATAAGCCAGTGCCCTAGTACATAAGATGTTTTTCAAGTTCTGCGAGCCACTCAAGTTAACTATTCCCCAAGGAATAGGGAACCTCCCAAGTACAACCAGTGGTCAGAAGTACAGGTAACAACCTGGACTTGGCATTGGCATAGGAAGTCGGGGTAGGAGGCAGACAGAGTTGCTGGACAGAGGCCCTAACCTGTGGCATCTGACATTATCTCAGGGTGGAGAGTGTTAAAATTGAGTCAAATGGTAGGACCCCCAGCTAGTGCCGTGGAGAATTCCTTCGTGATGTGGGAAACCACACACACACACACACACACACACACACACACACACTCACTTACTCATGACCCTTGCTGTACTTGGGTCCAGAACCATAATTTACAAAGTATCAATGTTCACCTGTTATGGTATGTCCATGTGTACATATCTCTTATAAACGATATTGTGAGGTATATGGATTGTAGGATTCATAGGAGTAAAAATTATACCTGATAGGAGACTAGCAAAGCAATACAGGACCACTCCAAATCTCTAATTCAGACCATAGTTTTTTGTGTGTGTTAGAGAACCCAAGTGAGAATGGAATTCTATTGTACAATGTATTAGAGCATCATGTATTTCATTGTATTAAGGCAATAAATATCCTGCTACAAAATTATATTATATAGTAACACATACACACACACACACACACACACACGCACACACACACAGCCTTTGAAAGACTTAAAGAAAAAAGATGCTATTGAATGAAGGCTAACCCCTCTTGCCACCATGTACCCTCTCCCTTTCCAAACTCAAAGACTATTAATTTTGGGGTGTTTTTTCTCACATATTAAAAGTAGATGTGGAGTGATGGCCAAGTAAGAAGAGTAGCAAATCCTTCCTTCAAAAAAGGAACAATACAGCTAGGCAAAACTAACCCAATTAAATATTCATATACTCTGGAAACTGACCAGAGGCATACAATAACCAGAAGCATTTTTGCTTGAAAAATTCCTGAATGTTAGGTCAAAACAGTAAAACTCCATGGTATCAACAACAACAAAACAGAACTTAGACCCGTGTCTCACACCATCCACAAAAATTACCTCTAAATAAACTATAGACTTTAATGTAAGGGTCAAAACTATAAAAATTTAGGAATAAAACACAGAACACAATCTCCACAGTCTTTACTAAAGGAAAGACTTTTTCAACATGTACCAAAAGCACGAAACATTTTTTTTAACTTGTTAAATTGAACTGTATCAAAACTCTTAAAAGATGCTCAAAACAGAGTCCATGTGTATGTCACTATTAGGACAGGAAAGGCTCCCGAGTAGGAAAAATATTTGCCAATTATATATCTGATTAAGAGCTAGTTTGAAAAATACATAAAAATACATCTCAATGATAAGAAGAGAAAAACAAACTATTAAAAATGGGCAAAGGGGGGTGCCTGGGTGACTCAGTCGGTTAAGCATCCGACTTTGGCTCAGATTATGATCTCACAATCCCTGAGTTTGAGCCCCGTGTTGGGCTCTGTGCTGACAGATTGGAGCCTGGGGCTGCTTCGGATTCCGTGTCTCCCTTTCTCTCTGCCCCTCCCCCACCTGCACTGTCTGTCTGTCTGTCTGTCTCTCTCTCTCTCTCAAAATAAAACACTAATAAGTTTGTTTTTAAATAGGGGCAAAAGATTTAAATAGGCATTTTAGCAAACAACACATACAAATGGCCAATAAGCACATGAAAAAAACTCAGCAACATTAGTCTCTGGGGAAATACAAATTAACACCATGAGACATCACTACGCACTCCCTAGAATGGCAACAAAGACAATAACAAGCAATGGCAACGATGTGGAGAATTTGGAACCTTCACACACCGCCAGAGGGAATGTAAAACGCTGCAGCCACCTTGAGAAGTAACTTGGAAGTTGCTCAAAATGGTAACCCTACGTCCCATCACTCAGAAATTCCACTCATATCTAGGAAAAGTGCTGACATATGTCCATTCCGTGCATGCGAACGCTGACTGGAGCACTGTACATAATAGTGAAAACACCTGGAAACTTCCCAAATGTACAAGCAACGAGGGAACAGATGAGCAAAAGTGGTCTACCCATGTAATGGAAGCCGTGCAATGATTGAAAGGAACACACTAGCGGGACATGGTACAAAACGGAAGAACCCCGAAAACCCTGTGCTAAGTGAGAGAATCCAGACACATCGTATGACTGAAGCCTACATAGGATATGATTCCATTTATATGAAGGGTCTGGAAAAGGCAAATTTACAGAGAGAGAGAGAGGCAAAGCAGCACCGGCCTGGGGCTGGGTGTGGGCCTGAGGAGTCAGAGGTGAGGTTCCTAACAGGAGACTGGAGACTTGACCTGGTGATGGAAGCGTAACGGTAACCGCTCTACGTGGGTTCGTTTACAGTAAATCAACTGCATGTCAATAAAGCTGGTTAAGAACTATTTTCAACGGAGGGTACAGTATTCATCTCGAGCACTTCCTCGGTTTTAGGATCTCTCTCTTCTCAGACACACACACGAGCACGCACGTATGTCTGTGTTCGGCCGTTGAGGGCTTTACCCAGCCTCCCTCTCAGATTTTTTTACATCTTCTCATTCACATTATTCTCTACAGAGGTCACATGTAGCAGATTCTTTCCTAACTTCTTTCATTATGCCATTGCCTTTGAAGCAAGATCCTTCTCTTTTCGAGCACCTAAGACTTTCTTCGTGATGTTCTTCTCAAAGAAACCAGCTTTAAATAATCCACTTGACATCAAGCTTTCAAGAACAAAGAAGAATGTTCCGTATGACATTAACTTTATAGAACTGAATTCGTTGTTTCATGTTCCACAGCCTCTTCATGGATATATGTGACATGTTTCAATTAAAGTGACAACAATTCCTTGCGTGCACCTTGGCAGTATGCAAGGGAAGTCTAATTTAAAAGCAGAAGCTGGGGCGCCTGGGTGGCGCAGTCAGTTAAGTGTCCGACTTCAGCCAGGTCACGATCTCGCACTCCGTGAGTTCGAGCCCCGCGTCAGGCTCTGGGCTGATGGCTCAGAGCCTGGAGCCTGTTTCCGATTCTGTGTCGCCCTCTCTCTCTGCCCCTCCCCCGTTCATGCTCTGTCTCTCTCTGTCCCCAAAATAAATAAACGTTGAAAAAAAAAATTTTAAAAGCAGAAGCTAAAGTAGTAATTAAATACCGTCTGAGGGACGCGTGGCAGCCTGGCCTGCACGGACTCAATCGTTTCGAAACGACTCTTTATTAAGTTGATCAAATTTTTCATTAAAAGAGTGTCATTTGTGATCTTAATACAGTACTCGTCCAGAAATTATGTGCCCCCGGTTCACAAGTGGCAGCAAGTTGGTCCTATTCATACAGTAGAGTCTCATAAAGATAGCGACCCACCCGCTTTTAGCAAACGCAGGCAAATGGGAACTCAAAGTCCTAATTTTCAAAGGAAACATCAGCACTGGAGGAAATTTTAAAGTATCATTTATGTGTTCCTACAGAGAAAAAATACCGAATAGGAACTACGTGTTTAGGCGTGTATCTTCACAAGTTTGTCAGTCAGACAAAGGCAATCAGTTCTCTGTACTCTATACCTTTCTCAAAAAATTGTAATAGCACTTAAAGTATTGGCGAATTAAGCAATGAGAAATTACACAGTTTCCCACTCTGTCTAGTAAGTATCACCTAACTTCCAAACCAAAAACTTCCCAAGACAGTTGTTGATTCTGGGTACACTGTTCTTCCCATTTTATCGTAAAAGGCGCCACGAACTGACGCATGGAAAACTAGTTCTCATCACAGAAACTCACGCAGGGTCAAGGAAACCTTTGTAGACACAACCGTCTTCCTCTGCACTTCCGAACAGATGCTTGAACAGGTTTCCACACTTGCCAAAAAGGTCAGATACGTCTCAGGAAATAAACTGGAAATGTTCCATCGTTGCGGTTTATCGAAGCATAATACACCAAGCTGATGGGATCACGGCATATTTTCCAGTGTGTGTAAAATACACTGTTGTTTCATAATCATCGTTTCCATAGCTAGCAACAGAGCACAAAGTATGAACTATGACCCTAGGTCTTAAGGCAAAAGCAGTTAGCTTACCATTAAGAAGACTGTATTCTCTTTGCAATGAATAAGCAGCTGAGTACTGCTGAAAACTTTTCAAATGATCTCAACTTGGGATGTAACATTTGTACACTCCTGGATTCCGGGCAGGTTGGGTCTGTATTTTCTTGGGTAGGAAGTCATTCTCCTCAAGCTACCGTGTTTCACTGCTGTATGTCCACCATATGCCAGAGGAGCATTAGTTTTATAATGCATGTAATATAGGTATTCTAATGATACGTCAATTTCCTCATCACTTGCAGATAAATAGGTTACTTAATTTTGAGATCCACAAGTCTAGAAGTCTATGTAACCAGAATTTCTACTTCCTTTTCTTTTTGTTTACGTAGAGTATATAAATATTCTCATTACCTTTCCTTCACTTGCTTAAAGATTTTCTCAGTGTTTTATCTTGTTGCCCACTGA
This sequence comes from Prionailurus bengalensis, assembly GCF_016509475.1. Lineage (NCBI taxonomy): Eukaryota > Metazoa > Chordata > Mammalia > Carnivora > Felidae > Prionailurus > Prionailurus bengalensis. The sequence goes on along the minus strand of NC_057344.1, from coordinate 7,909,043 downwards.
TATTTTCTATTTCAAATTAGAAGTAGGTAATTGTTCGTCACTGCTAAAAAACAAAATTAATAGCAAAGTCACACGGTACTCCTTTGCAACTTGTTTGTTAATTACAGAGGTGAGAGGTCATTAGGCTGGAAGAAAATATGAAGTCCAAGAATGTCTCCGGTCTGCCTCCCATCACAGCACCCTGAACCTTAACTGCACCGGCCAACGGAGTGAGCAGGACTAAGCAGCATGTCTACAACTTTGTGGGGAAAACATAACCACGTTTTTGTACCACTCTGACTCACAAAGGCATTCCCACTTTCCCTTTTAGCGTTGTTGGGAGTTTCTATTCCTAAAAATGAAGCTAGTAGTCAGGCGTTACATGGAGAACCACGCCCTGGTCCATGGGGAGCCATGGAATGGCGGGACGTGAAGCGAAGCTGACAGATGATAAGAAAAGCGAGACTGACAAGCAGATGGACAGACAGGCAGGGTGTTTTGAGGGTTTGCTAGTGCTTGCAAATAGCAGTCCCACTGTACATATTTAACTTGGGCTGAAAGTAAATGAATCATCAACAGAGGTCGTGAGAAATCAGCTTCTTGGTCTATAGTCATGCTTAAAGAATAAATCAAATAACAGTGGCAGTGACGTGGTTTTCGAGTATCATAAAATTCCCTCACAGAAGGGGAAAAGAAAAAAAAAAACACAGATCTCAAAGGGACAGCATCCTCAATACAACTAGTAACAAGCTGCCACCAAAGCCTCCAAAGGTTGAGTGGCTAGCATGGATCCCAGGCCTGTGTGTGACATATGTCCCATCATATGTGATATATTTATGATAAATACATATGATCATATACGGGGATCAGGAGCTACACGGAAGGAGAAAAAAGAAGAGGATTTCTGTTGATCCCATGAACCACATTTCAGAAACTGCTTTAAGATATTCATCTCTAAAAGAGGAAAACCACAATCTGAATAGAAACATCCGGGGGCACCTGGGTGGCTCAGTCGGTTGAGCGTCCGACTTTGGCTCAGGTCGTGATCTCACAGTTCGTGGGTTTGAGCCCCGTGTCGGGCTCTGTGCTGAGAGCTCAGAGCCTGGAGCCTGCTTCAGATTCTGTGTCTCCTACTCTCTCTGCTCCTCCCCCGTTCATGCTTTGTCTCACTCTGTTTCTCAAAAATAAATAAATGTAAAAAAAAATTAAAAAAAAAAAAAGAAAAGAAACATCTGTGAGCATTTGTCTGCCGACAAGTTTGAGGACAAAGGGTGAAGACAGTAGAAATTTTCACAGACTCTCACACTTACAGGCTGCAGCCCCGAAGATTCCAGGCAGTCTGCATTCTTAATAACTAGAAACTCACAAGCAAATCATCCTTTTATTAGTTCAGAGCCCACTCTGAGGAAATATTGCTAAAAACAGAGCCCAGACTGATGAGGCAGGAACACTGGTGATACAGAAGAGAGAGAAGGTCCACACACTCCTGAGGAGAGATCCTGAGGAACCAGATCTCAGAAAGCTTTTTTTTTCTTTTGAATGTTTATCTTTGAAAGAGAGACAGAGAGACAGAGAGACAGAGAGACGAGCACAAGCAGGGGAAGGACAGAGAGAGTGGGGGGGACACAGAATCCGAAGCAGGCTCCAGGCTCTGAGCTGTCAGCACAGAGCCGGATGCGGGGCTCGAACCTATGAGTCGTGAGATCATGACCTGAGCTGAAGTCAGACGCTTAACCAACTGAGCCACCCAGGGGCCCCTCAGAAAGCTTTCTTTAGAGCTAACTGCAAAGGCAGCTATTACTTTTCATACCTCACAGCACAAACGATGAGGGAACTCCCAGGCATCGAGGGTAAAGTGCCCCATGCTCAACTCACAGCCATCACCTTAAAACCTTTTTTCAAAAATATAGGAAAACCATCTCAATGAAACATGAACAACAGAAAGGGATGTCAATGATCACTATACTCAAAAAGTGAACCAATAGAGAAACCGTATAACTGTGTCTCAAAATTAGCTAAAAAGGCATTAAGAAAATGACCGAAGTTATGACTGAGCTGTATAAGTCCTAAAAAGAAAATCCTAAGAATGACACAACTGGACGAGAAGAAGTTAAGGTACAACAGGGAGATCAGGAAAGGAAACAATTCAGAAATAAAAACTAATAAATAGAATATTAGAAACACACAAAGACAGACTGCAGAGAATATCGTAAGAAAAACAGAGGTTAAAAAGAAGGCAATTTTTCTCAAAATCAGAAGTATAAGATACAGAAAGAGGTTTGTGGGAAAAAAGGTAAATATGGAAGATGCCACAGATCCTTCTGCCATGTATCTTGCAGAAGATACATCATCTGCAAGAAAGGAAATTAGAGGACAAAAAAGTGCAGAAGACAAGAAAAGGACACTGGGGGCACCTCGGTGGCTCAGTTGGTTAGGCATCCAACTCGATTTTGGCTCAGGTCATAGTCTCATGGTTTGTGAGATTGAGCCCCATGTCAGGTTCTGTGCTGACAGTGCGGAGCCTGCTTGGGATTCTGTCTCCCTGTGTCTCTTTCCCTCCCCTGCTGGCTCTCTCTCTGTGTCTCTCTCAAAATAAATAAACATAAAAAAAACACAAAAAACAGAAAGGGACATTGCACTGGGGAGATCAACTAGGGACAGCCAACAGCCAAACATACCCACATCAATCAGTTGGGCCTTAGGAAAAGAAAAATTCAGGGGTCCCTGGGAGGCTCTGTTGGTTAAGCATCCGACTTTGGCTCAAGTCATGATCTCACAGCTCGTGAGTTCGAGCCCCATGTTGGGCTCTGTGCTGACAGCTCAGAGCCTGGAGCCTGCTTCGGATTCTGTGTCTCCCTCTCTCTCTGTTCCTCCCCCATGCGTGCTCTTTCTTTCTCTCTCTCTCTCTCTCTCTCTCTCTCAAAAATAAATAAACATTAAAGAAAAGAAAAGAAAAGAAAAACTCTGTAGACATTCCAAACAAAAAGAATATATAATTTGTAAAAGAAAGAAAAATAAAATAGCCTCAGACTGTTTCACGTCAACATTTTGTACCAAACGACAATTTTTAAATTCTGAAGGTGGGGTGGGGAGGAAACCATGAGCCTAGGATTTTATACACAGCTAAGTGAACTTCAAACGTAAATGCCAAATAAAAATAGTTACAAGCATTCAAGAACTAAGGGGTTACTGTTCTATATGGTCTCCCTGAGAAATCCGCAGAAAAGGAGACTCAGGCAATAAGTAATTATCAAGATTCCTCGTAAACATAGATAGCCCTGAACATAGATAACTGTAGAACACAGTTAATAAGGGCAAAACATTATAAAATTGTACATGCTTTAACCATGTGCATACAATAAAACTAACAAAAATGAAATTATGGGATTATACATGGAGAGTAGGATACACTTCAAAATTGCCTCCCGAGAATTAGATGAATGTCTAAAAATCACGTATAAATCAGACGTTGCAAGAGAAAAAAAATGATGAGATGTCACAAATTTCAATACTGATCATTATAAAGGACAATAAATAGTCACCGGAAGGTGATTCATGAGGCCAGGACTGCAATCAGGAGCTTCTCTGTTCAAGTATTGGGTTTGGTCGGGTGTGACTGCACTGTGACATAGTGCCTCGCTTTTAGGAGACAGTTACTTTTAACACTTTGTTATTTTAACTTCTGCTGTCTCTTTTGAACATAAATATGGAATGTCCCTCATCTGTACCAAGAAGATCCCATCAATGGCACTGATACCCGATTCTCCAATCAAAATGAAATGTGATTTGGGAAGCTCCTGGAAGAGATTATGGAGTTAGTTATCTTATTCAGCCATGCTGACTTAAAAAAAAAAAAAAAAAAAAAAAAAAAGAAAAAGGAAAAGATGAGTTAGAAAGAAAAAGCATATTTGCATTATTTTTTTTCCAAATATGAATCCTGAAAGATTTTTTTTTAATTTTTTTTAAACATTTACTCATTTTTGAGAGTGAGACAGAGCATGAGTGGGGGAGGGGCAGAGAGAGAGGGAGACACAGAATCCAAAGCAGGCTCCAGGCTCCGAGCTGTCAGCACAGGGTCCGACGTGGGGCTCGAACTCACGGACTGCGAGATCATGACCTGAGCCAAAGTCAGACGCTCAACCGACTGAGCCACCCAGGTGCCCCAAGATTTTCTTACTTTGGACAATCCTCCTTCCTGGTTCCACCTTCAATTAATTGGTGACAATTTCTACATGATGGACAACTGTTAAAATGCCGTCCTTGAAAAAGTTGACATACTCCAGGACAACGAGCAAGTCATTTTTATCAGCACTTAAATATTGCATTCAGTACCCAAGAGCCTCACAGGATCATTTCAGGACCATATGCAAACTTGAAACCCAGAGTTTGCTTTGAATATTACTTATCTACAGAAAAGAACTGTCAATAAACTCTAAGGATACCTAAATCAACAAATACTTATCAACTGTGATAACTGGACACCCAGTCCTGTTCACGTCACAGGCATTATGAACAGACCATATGCCACATTCACAGTCTTTCCCCGGAAACTTACTCCACACCAAAAAGCACAGGATCTCTTACAAAGAATTTCTAAAACTCCCCAAGGGGCTATCGACAGAAAGGTTCATTAAATTTAGTCATCAACTTGCCTGTCGTTTACTCATGAGACTACTTAAATCTCTTCTTTTTCAGGCTCACTGAAAAATGGCTAATGACTATTCATGTGGTCCCAGAGAAAAATTTCATCTGGGAGAAAGAGAAGGCAACCTCTACTTGTCATAACTGAACAACACAACCTTCACCGGTAGGTGAAAAACACCAGCAGGGCTTCAAACCTTCAAGAATCAGCTCTTGAAATCAAAAATGCAGGAAGAGCTCAGTTTTACATTTGTATTTTTGAGCTTAGATTTCAAGCAACTTCAGGGCCCCTGGGTGGCTCAGTTGGTTTAGCGTCCGACTTCCGCTCAGGTCATGATCTCACGGTCCGTGAGTTCGAGCTCCGCGTCGGGCTCTGCACTGACAGCTCAGAGCCTGGAGCCTGCTTCAGATTCTGTGTTTCCCTCTCTCTCTGCCCCTCCCCTGCTCACACTCTGTCTCTCTCTCAAAAATAAATAAAGATTAAAAAAAATTTTCTTTTTAATTTCAAGTTTTTTGGAAAACACTTTTGCCTAGTTAAAAAAATTATTTCTAAGAAAAAAATCTTAAGGTCTTCCAGGGCCAATCCTTAACAGCATGTTTATGGTCCTCACACTAAAATACTTTAACTACATCCTCTTCAGGCCGCCAATAATCACAGAACATTCAAATCACTAGAAAGTCCTTATAAACAGGTACATATGCTGGAAAAGATCTGGTCTTACTTCTATCCAAATCGATTTCTATCCAAATACCTAATCAAGTCAATTATTTGCCATCCAGTACGTAATTCCTCTTCAAATTTGATTTAATCTGGGTTTTCTTTCACACAAAACCCAAGTAAAATTGTTCTTTTATACAAGGCAGTCTTTATCAAGCTCTTTTTATTGCTAAACCAGGGAACTAACTGCAAAATGAAGCAAGGTTTAAACATGTATTTCTTTGTTTACTCTTAGACATTGTGGTGGATCCCTCTGATTAATAATACTAGGAAAAAAAAGAGACTTCAGTCTGAAAAATATTAATCAAAATTAATTAGCTGTCTAATATTAGGTTCAAAACAAACATTAAATAACATAAGACAATGTGAGAGCCATTTCAGGAAAAGCAAGCAAACTATCTATAATCTGGAGCCCCAGTAAAGAAGCCTCAGTAAAGTAAGTCTTAGTAAGTTTTAACATTTTTTGTTCTTTTTACCAACTTATCTAACAGCATTATGGCCACAATGGTGGCCTTATGAACTGAGAATAGCTGGTATATCGTAGCATAAATGGAAATATAACCAGATAAACAGATTATTTGTACTTACACGTACACGCATATATACATACATACCAAATGTACATTTTTAAATTTCTAGAGCTGATTTGGGGTCTCAAGCATTGCTGTCCTTTTGTTTGGCCCTACGAATATGTCTGCTGTGGCTCTCTTCAAGCACCAACAGCACGGTGGGTTCACAGGTGTAGGGACCGGCTGCTTTGGGCACACCTAGTAATTTTACATTTTTAAATCTCAAAACTATGAAAGATCTCAAAGATTAATTGTTTACCAGTTCTCTACAAATGCCAGTTACATTCAATTCTAACAACAGGCCACGAGAGAGCAAATGTAGTGTCTGTTAGTTCTACGCGTCCCCTTATTTTAGTCCATTAAGAAATTCAAGAACGCAGGTTTTCACAGACACCACTTTGCTTGGATCACTCTAATGTTATAACCTAGGCACTGACAGCAAGTTGGAAATAATCGATTTATGGCAAACAAACATGGTCTTCAAAGAAAACCAAGTAATGTAGTTACCATCCCGATACTATTAATAATTTCAATGAACCAAACCAGTTACACTGCTATTCAATGGAGCTCTGGGCAAAAATACCATTTGCATAAAAATGTATTTGTACAAAGCAAAGAATTTTTAAATTAATTTTAAGGTATCACGCTTAATTTTTTAAAACATCAGATTGATTCATTTCTTAAAATTATAGCGAAAAGAAATATTTTTTGGCAATGTCAGTTTAGTATCTGATGTCTCCCCTTTCCATTCCTTTGAACTTAAAAACATGTTGGGGTTTTCTTGTTTGTTTGTTGCTTTGTTTCGTTTGCAGGTTAGGCTAGATATATTGAAGCTAAAAATGAGAGTATGGCTGATTTGTGTTGAGTGTGTACATATACACAGACAAAAAGAAAGCAAATGGGAAAGAAATAAAAGAAATATTATACATGAACTCTTAGGTTAAGGATTTGGTTTTAGTTTTCATTCTGATAAAACAGTTTTATCTGTGGAGACTTTGGTCTGAAATAGATTTAATTATTACCATTCATTTCAAAAGATGGGTATAAGACTTATGAACATGCGTCATGCTCTCATTTTTTAATGTTTATTTGAGAGAAAGAGAGAGAAGGCAGAAGATGGGCAGCAGAGTGGGGGGGGGGGCAGAGGGGGAGAGAGAGAAAGAGAGAGAGAGAGAATGGGTCCCAAGCAGGCTCCGCCCACTGCCAGTGCAGAGCCCCACGCAGGGCTCGATCTCATGAATTGTGAGATCACAACCTAAGCCGATATCAAGAATCAGATGCTGGGGCACCTGGGTGGCTCAGTCGGTTAAGCGTCCGACTTCGGCTCAGGTCACGATCTCACAGTTCGTGAGTTCAAGCCCCGCGTCGGGCTCTGTGCTGACAGCTCAGAGCCTGGAGCCTGTTTTGGATTCTGTGTCTCCCTCTCTCTCTGCCCCTCCCCTGCTCATGCTCTGTCTCTCTCTGTCTCAAAAATAAATAAACATTAAAAAAATTAAAAAAAAAAAAAAAAAAAAAAAAAGGAATCAGATGCTTAACTGACGGAGCCACCCAGGTGCCTCATCCTCTAGTTAACGGGGGAGTGATGGTGAGTGATCAACAGATACTAAGCGAAGACCGAATGGGTACTGCAGAGGTTAGCAACCTTTCTCTGCCTAAGGACACACGGTAAATATTTTCTTTCATCGGCCGTCTGGTCTCTGCCACAACCGCTCAGCTCTTCACCCAAAAGCAGTGACAGATGAGACATAACCAACGAGCACAGCTGTGTCCCCATGAAGTTTGCTTATGGGCACCAAAACTTGAATTCCAAACAATTCTCACATATGATGAAATATTATCCTTTTAATTTCTTTTCTGTAATTTAAAAATGTAACAACTGGGGCGCCTGGGTGGCTCAGTCGGTTGAGCATCTGACTTTGGCTCAGGTCATGATCTCGCGGTCCGTGAGTTCAAGCCCCACGTCGGGCTCTGTGCTGACAGCTCAGAGCCAGAAGCCTGTTTCAGATTCTGTGTCTCCCTCTCTCTGACCCTCCCCCGTTCATGCTCTGTCTCTCTCTGTCTCAAAAATAAATAAACGTTAAAAAAATTTTAAAAAAAAATAAGAAAAAAAATAAAAAATAAAAATGTAACAACTGTTCTTAGCTAACAGCCTATCCAGAAGCAAGCTGCTGGCCTGGGGCAGTGCAAAGAACATTATGTAAACTGAACGCCTGAGTCTGAGGTCTCCACTCTGCTACTGAGTGAGATTACCTCTCTGGGCCTCAGTGTCCTTATCTACAAAATGAGAGAGTTGAGGGGCACTGGGTGGCTCAGTCAGGTAAGCATCTGACTTGAGCTCAGGTTATGATCTCACGGTTCATCGGCTCAAGCCCCATTTCAGGATCTGTGCTAATAGCTCGGAACCTGGAGCCTGCTTTGAATTCTGTCTCCCTTTCTCTCTCTGTCCCTCCCCCACTCACCCTCTGTCTCTCTCTCAAAAATAAATAAAAACATTTAAAAAAATTTTTTTTAATGAGAGAGCTGAAAAGTCCTTTTTCAGTTTTAACATTCTAGTGAGATCATCACCCCATAGTTGGTATTTGGTAAAAATGATTGGTAAGATTTGTAATGGTGTTTTATAGTTAACAAAACGCATTTGTGTCCTACCGGATCGCATCCTCAAAATGTCCTGCGATGTGCAGTTTTACCAACTTTTCAGAAAAGGAGATGGGTTGCTTAAGAAATGTCCCTAAAGTGGCACCGGTGTGGCTCAGTCGGTTGAGCGTCCGACTTCGGCTCAGGTCATGATCTCACAGTTCATGACTCCGAGCCCCGCAACAGACTCCGTGCTAACAGCTCAGAGCCTGGAGCCTGCTTCAGATTCTCTGTCTCCCTCTCTCTCTGCTCCTCCCCCACTCATGCTCTGTCTCTCTCTCTCCTTCAAAAATAAACAAAAACATTAAAAAAAATTTTTTTTAATGTCCCTAAAGTCATACAACAGCTGGCAATAACAAACTCTTGTCTTAAACCCAGGCCATATCAAATTCTCATCACATTCTGATACTCTGAGAAAATCGTATTTAACGCTCACGTTTTCAAAATTTCTTATCACCTTGGGAAACCAAATGAAAATCTTTCGATCGAAATTACTATACTTCTCTTACCTTTCCCAAGACACAGACTAGGATTCTGAGAAGAAGCTAATAAGGTCTAAAGAAAGAAGGGGGAAATTAGCTGGAATAGTAACAGAACATCTGTGTCTCATCAACATAGCTTGTAAAATTAAGACACTGGTAGTGTCTTAATTTCAAGATATAAGTATTACATTTAATTTGATATCCCCATAAATACAATGCTTATTTTCAACTCACCTACCAACATAATGGTTATATTCTTTTGTAAAGACGGCATCATCACTGAACAGAAACATCAAATCTCTAAAACTTTTGTACTGGGTTGGATGAAGAAAATCTTTATTTTAGACCTTTCCTCCATGCTTGACTCTTGACTTTCAAAAAGCTACAAATACTCTGTGGGCCTGAGTTTAGCCACCAGATCCTGAGAATAAAAGACTGTATGAAGAAAGGGTTTATAACTACTTGGGGTGAGAATGTAAATTGAAAGAAACCAAGCTTGTAATATCTTAACTTTCTGATCTAAACTATGGATAATTTAAGTTTTTGTGAATTATGTACATTCATTCAGAAATTATTTTGAATGATTTGCTTATCAAGTGTCGTTCTAGGTCTTTGGGATAAAACACAACTTTTTCCCTTGTGAAGCTTATTTTTTGTTCGTGGAGACAGATAAACAAATAAATGAAACGTGATATTCCAGGTGGCAGTGAGGGCTATGGAGAAAAACAAAATAGGTTAAGGAGGAAAGACCCAACGAAGATGGGCCTGGACAGACAGGCCAGGAAGAGAGAAGAGCACATATAAAGGCCCTGAGGCACCACATGCTTATCAGATCAAGGCACACCCAAAAGGCCTACATGGCTGGAGCAAACAGTGCAAAGGGGCAAGTGAGAGGAAATGAAGTCAGATAGGGTTCACTCTGCTTGATGGAGATCCTTGAAATCTTTCTTGCAGAATAATATCATCATCTGACTTGGGTTTTGAAAGGATCATTCTGCTAGTATGTGAAGCATACCCTATAAAGAGGCAAGGCCTGTTATAGGGATAACAAGAAATGACTGCAAAGGTCCAAGTGAAAATTGATGGTGAACTGAGAAAAAGTCACAGCAGAAGTTATACGTGGTGGCCAGGTTGTCCTGGTCATATGCCAAAGGGAGAACTCTCATAATTTACCGAGAGTTTGGTTGTGGGAACTGAGGCGAGTCAAGAATAACTGAGTATTTTGGCCTGAGAAACTCAAAGATAAATATGACTTTCAAACACAATGGGAGAGTGTGAGTTTATCAGACTGGGGGGTAGGGAGATGTGTACAAATCAAGAATTCGATTTTGGGGACGCCTGGGTGGCTCAGTCTTTAAGCATCTGACTTTGGCTCAGGTCATGATCTCACAGTTCGTCCCTGTGTTGGGCTCGAGCCCCATGTCGGGCTCTGTGCTGACAGCTCAGAGTCTGGAGCCTGCTTCGGATTCTGTGTCTCCCTCTCTCTCTGCCCCTCCCCCATTCGTTCTCTCTCTTTCTCTCTCAAAAATAAATAAACATTTAAAAAAAAATTTTAGGGGCGCCTGGGTGGCTCAGTCGGTTGGGCGACCGACTTCGGCTCAGGTCATGATCTCACACTCCGTGAGTTCGAGCCCCACATCGGGCTCTGTGCTGACAGCTCAGAGCCTGGAGCCTGTTTCAGATTCTGTGTCTCCCTCTCTCTCTCTGACCCTCCCCCGTTCATGCTCTGTCTATGTCTCAAAAATAAATAAACGTCAAATAAAAAAAAATTTTTTTAATAAATAAATAAATAAATAAATAAATAAAATAAATTTTAAAGAATTCGAGTTTGGACATGCTAAATTGGGGAAGCCTATTACACATCCAGATGGAAATGTCAAATAGGCAGTTGGACATGAGAGATCCAAGATCAGAAGTCCTCGAAAAATGAGCCCACCCAGGAAGGGAAAAGATAGACACGTTAAATCCTGTGGGATGCACAAATATTGAGAACTCAAGAGCAAGAGAGACTGAAGAGAAGCAGCCAATGAGGCAGGAGGAAGAGAGAAAACTGTTCTGGAAGCCAGGCGAAGGAAATGTTTTAAGAAGGACATGTATCATATCCAACACCACTTAAAGGCTGCATACAATGAGAATTAAAAAACTGACCACCAGGCTGGCAGTGCAAAAGTCTCGGGCAACCTCCATACAAGCTGTTTTAATCCAGTACAGAGACAAGAAAGAACCTGATTGGAGTTGGTTCAAGAGAGAAGAGTACAGGAAGTGGAGACCGTAAGCATAGGTAACGTTTTGGAGGAGATTTGCTGCAAAGAACAGAGAATCAGGGTGGCAGGTTAAGAGTCTGGGGCATCAAGGGCAGGGGCAGGTTCTTTCAAGGCGGGAGCTATTCTAACATGGTTGCATAGGAAAAACAGTTAATGCAAGAGTGAAGGGGAGCTATTTCAAGAGAGTGATGCTAGAGCAGGTGACGGGATGGGGTACAGTGTACAAGAAGGTCTGCCTTAGGAGGAGAGAGTACAGTCAGGGTGATAAGAAGGAAGAGAATATGGTAGATGATAGACACAGAGGAACGGTGCTGGATACAGTCATGGGAGAGCTTTTCTGACTGCTTCAGTTTCCTTAGGAAAATACATAGCAAGATCATCCATTGAGAATAACTGAGGAGGAGGTTTGGGAGTTTGGGGGAAAGCTGTGGAATAATGGCCCAACACAACAGGAGAACAAAGGAAGTGGGGAAATGTAGTATGTTTCCTGGCAACACTTAAGAGTCCCCTGGGGACCTGTGGTCATTAATACATTTTTTAAGTTGTTGTGATAGTGTGCTTTCCTCCAGGCTCGGTCAAATTCTCAAGTACAAGGGCAGAGCATTCAGAGTAAGATTTAAGGAAGAGCGAGGGTTTCCTGGGATAGCACTATGCACGGGTCGAGGTCAACACGTTGGAGTTCCCCGGGAGGTCACTGAGTTGCTGGCGTCTTACACGTTTAGGGACAATGAATGGGAGAGATAAGAAGTACTGTTCAGAGGATGAGATCCTTGAAGTTAAGATTATGGAGGGGACAGAGATGTTGGTAATAACAAATTCTAGAGCGTAACCATGGAGGTGGGTGATTGAGGATGGAGAAACAGCTGGCTGGAGAGCAAGGCAATGAGGGTGAGAGGCCATCGCTCTCCAGTTACCCAAACGGCGGCCCTGAGGCTGGCAGACGGGAGAGGACACCAAGAGCAAGGGGAGCCCGTGCAACCCTTTGGCTGTCCTGCCGGTTGTGCAAGGACCCACAGAAAGTGTTGCATGGGAAACAGGCATAACTCTGTGGGGTTCCTCTTCTGTCATGTCAGTGGCACATTCCCACACATGGAATCCTGTGGACACCTCCTGGCAGCCGTGAGAGAGGGAGTAAATCTATAGTAAAATCAGAAAAATACACTGTATCTAGTTATACGACAATTTTGTACTCTGAAGTTGGTCCAAAAGATTATCTCCTCTGACTCACTGGGAGGCCTTTGTCAGGGAAGGACCACAGTGAATTCATCATCGTCACCAAGGACATGCAGTAATATCAGGACAGGGTCAGCTTTCTCTTCTGCCTGATCAGTTACCTCCCTTGTCCTTCTTAGAAAGAAAAGAATAGAAAAGAAAAGAAAAGAAAAGAAAAGAAAAGAAAAGAAAAGAAAAGAAAAGAAAAGAAAAGAAAAGAAAAGAAAAGAAAAGAGAGAAAAAAAGAGAAAAGAGAAAAGAGAAAAGAGAAAAGAGAAAAGGAGAGGGGAGGGGAGGGGAGGGGAGGGGAGGGGAGGAGAGGAGAGGAGAGGAGAGGAGAGGAGAGAAGAGGAAAGTGGATCTGGGTCTTTTTTTCAGTTCTATCGACCTTCATTTCCAAAACCCTAAACAGAGAGAAGGTGAAATGTGGATGAAAAGCGGTATATGGACTGTTTAGCAAAAACCATGATCTATGCATTAAGGAATAGAGGTTTAAAAAAAAGTTCCTCCTGTGCCAACTAGCTCACAGGATAGAGAACCTAGTTGCAGTTAAAACTGAGATCTTATGTAATGTCTTTCACACCCCTCCATCTTTACTTAACATTACACCATGAATTATTTTGTCAAGACAAAATAACTTGCAAGAATATAATTTTTAATATAGTATGCCATTAATTAGGACACACTGCAATGGCACAGCCAATTATCCTACTGCTGAGTGTTAAAGTTATAATTTCATAGTCATAAATGACACTAAAGAGAGAAATACTTTTATACAAGTCTGTGTCTGCATTTCTCATAATTTGCTTTAAATAAATTCTGGAAGTGAAGTATATAAAGCATTTTAATGAGCATTCTCATCTCTGACCCTCTCTGTTTCCCTCTCTCTCTCCTTCTGTCTCTCTCTCCATCTTTCTGTCTCTGTCTCTATAGAGAAAGGATGGATGGATATTCAAATTGCTCTCCAATAAGATCAGAGCTGTAGCGAAATCTCACCAGTAATATATAAGAATATCTTCTCACTATTCTGATACTCCCTCATAGAAACTAAACATTAAATTTAAAAACTGTCTCATTGTTTTAAGAGTACAGAATATTTTTTAAAAATGTGTTGGCTGAGAAGATAGAGGTTGTCAATAATTATGTACTCATTAGAAAGTGGTAAACTTACGGGAGAAAGAAAATTGTTAGAGCACATGTGGGTAGAGCTAAATGAAGGGAGAAGCAGACAATGAAGCCGAAACGGAATTAATATATAGCAGTGATGGGAAACTTCATCCATTCGGCAAGTTGACAATGACTCATTAGCTCAAAGCCGAACACCTATCAAGGTCTGACCTTGATGACATTCTTCATTGATCTGAAGTCAGAAGCAGCATGGAGGAGACTGTCATATCAGAATTAATTCTAATCAACAGGGAGAAATACATTAGCAATGGAAAAATTGCCATGAGACAAAAATAGGTAAGTCATTTCAGAGGAATGGAGAAAGCTTCCTTTGTGTAATTCTATGAGGCAGACCTCACACACAAAGGAGAGGATTTGATTCTTTGGTTCTTTCTTAAGAAAGATGGATTAATAGAGTTTGAAAGCTCTAAAAATGTAATTATCTAGGCATAACTAATTATTCCAATGAGGTACAAAACTGATGGGTAAATGAAAAAATACAGGAGTTCCACACGCTGTTCTCAGTAAATTAAGGTCGTAATGGATGCATACAACATCAGGAAGATTGAGCACATTGCCAAGGACAAAGCCATCGTACAAGCCATGTAAGATTCTGGCTTGGACAAATCAAGAAGGTAAAATCCCCAAGCTAGCTGTGGGCTTATACTATGCAGTGTTAAGAAAAAAAGAAGCACAAAAGGGATAAACCCTACTTGAGATTTGTGTTTTGAATGTTAATGGATAATGGAAAGAAATAAAAACACCTCTTGGATTTTTATTTTATTTGGTTGCTCTCTCACCTTTATAACGACCTTCAAAATGCAGAGAACAAAATATTACTAAGAAATAATCAATAATTTATTCCAGCAATGCCTGCTAAAACCATTAGGTTGCGGGATGTTGGGGAACAGGATATTTGCAAAGTGTTAAGTGCCCTCCACAGATTACTTACGTAACCTTTACATTGGAGACACAGGCAGAGCTCACACTTTAACAAAAGGGCCGGTCTTCGCATTCTGGGACATCCTGATACTACGTACCTAGTTTTACGCTTCAATATATGCCAAAAATGCCTAATCTAAATATGAAGAAGGTTTTAGAGATAATTTCCAGTTAACAGAAAATGTTAGAGTTAGAAAACCCAATTGCAGAGTTTAGGATATTTTACAAAAAAAATAAAATAAAATAAAATAACCTGATATCCCTCAAAATCAATGTTATAAAGGAATTTAAAGGTGGGGGGGTAAATGATCTTGACCAAAAGAAATAAAAATAAAATACACACACTTGATTGGACACGGGTTCAATTTTGACCATGACAAGGAACTAGAAAAAGAAAAGGAAACTACACCCAAAGTTAGCAGAAGGAAGGAAATAATAAAGATTAGAGCAGAAATAAATAAATAAAATAGAGACTAGAAAACAATAGAAAAATCAATGAACCTAAAAGGGGCTGAAGGATGGAGGGTGTGTGGAGATGCTGGCCAAAGAGTACAAAGTTCCTATTATGTGGGATGGAAAATTTCTGGAAACATTTTAGATTTTCTGAGAGAGTAGATCTTAAGTGTTGTCAGGACAAAAAAAAAAAAAGGTAATTATGTGAAATGATGTAGATGTGAATTAGCTTCATCATGGTAACCATTTCACAATTTAGATATCAAAACATCACATTGTACATCTTAAATACACAGTTTTTAATTTGTCAATTTCATTTCAAAAAGCTGTAAAAGAGGTTAGGAAAAAAGTAACTGAAATCTAAAACAGGTTAAGATGATACTATTCAATTTAGATGCTATAAATTATCAAGTCTTCTCATTCAAATGAATTAGACCCTATACGTTCAAGGAACAACTAGTGTACTTTGTGTAATCAAGGAAAATGGCAAGTAAAAATAAAATATATAGTTTCAATTAGCCAAAAGTGAAGGGTGAAGTAGAAGTTCATGTCTGCAAATTAAGCATCAGTAAGCTTGACACTCATCTTGGTCACTTCACAAAACCAGTGGTAAAGGGTAAAATACAACTACTCTAAAAAGGAAATCATGGGGCGCCTGGGTGGCGCAGTCAGTTAAGCATCTGACTTCAGCCAGGTCACGATCTCGCGGTCCGTGAGTTCCAGCCCGGCGTCAGGCTCTGGGCTGATGGCTCAGAGCCTGGAGCCTGCTTCCGATTCTGTGTCTCCCTCTCTCTCTCCCCGTTCATGCTCTGTCTCTCTCTGTCCCAAAAATAAATAAACGTTGAAAAAAAATTAAAAAAAAAAAAAAAAGGAAGTCATGATTATCAGGACTTAAGGTTTCACTACACAGAGAGGGGTCAAATCAATCATTTCTGATTTAGCAGATTAAAAGACTTGATCAAATGATCAAGGGGGTTGTGTAGACATACTATATCTGGATTTAAGCAAGACAGTTTGTAAATGTATCACTTGAAAAATTTTTAATTCGTTTAATGTTAACATTCAGCAATCCAACAGAAGAGGAGAAGCCAGCAAAGGAATCCAAGGAGTACTGCATGAACTAAAAGAAAAACTGAAGAAAATGGTGCCATGGGATCCCAAAGAAGAGAAGGATTTCAAGCAGGAAAGAGAGAACAGTTGTGCCAAATGCTTCTCAGAAGGCTGGCAAGATGAAAATCAAGTTAAATCTACTTTAAGATTGTAGTCACTGGTGACTTTAATACAAACCATTTCACCAAGTGGTAAGGACAACTGGCCGAGGGAGTTGGGTCAAAGTGGTTCTAAAAAGAAAGATGGAAAAGTAGAGACAACAAACGTAAATAACCCTTTCAAAGCATTTACCTAAAAACACAAAGAGTTGGAGAAGGATTTTTGGAGGGGTACTGGTTTTTTTTGCAAGACTGATCTTGAAGAATGTTTGAATGTTAACAGAAATTATTGTGAGAGACAGTGAAATCAATCCTGTAACTTAAAAAGGGAATGAATTTAGCAGCAGGTTCCATATATACCAAGAGGAATGCAGATCAGTCAATGTACGTATCAAATGTATGAGAAAGAAGGCAGCGTATGAGGGAAGAGATACGTGCACGTTGGTGGATTTGGTAATTTATTTTTTAGATAACCTTGAAGTTAGGTCATTAGTTTAAAATTTGGAAAGAGGGCAGAAGTAACTGAATATAAACGGAAAGAGCTGTGAAACAATCATCTGAAAGGATAAGCAAAAGGCAAATTTTTAAAATCTCAAAAACACCCAAAAGTGGGGTTTGGAGCCAAGACATGTTGTAAACAGTGGAAAGACTATCTAAAATATGGCCAACTTCTCATCAGAAGCAATGGTGGACAGAAGACAGTGGTACAACATCACTACCATGTTGAAAACTCAAAACCACCAGCCCCAAAGTCTGGATCAAGCAATAATACCTTCAAATCCAGGGTGAAAAATAAAGCATTTAGAGATAAGCAAAAGTTGAGCACATTTGTTACCAGCCAAACTACACTACAAAATACACTAAAAGTTGTTTTTCAGGCAGAGGGAAGCTGGTACCGGAAGGAAGACTGGAACTAGACGCTGGAGAAAGGAATGAAAACCACAAGAAATGGTAAATCAGTAAGTAAATATCGATTTTTTCCCTTCTCAATCTCTCTAAAAGACAAGTCTGTTTACAACACAAGGCAGCATCTGGAGGGCAAGAAGACAGAGGACGATAAAGATTGATGACATTAACTTCAAAGAATCCTTAGTACGAAAGAGGAAGGACAAAGATAACCAGGGATCGGCAAGAGGGTGAAAGAAAAGTAGCTCCCTCTATTCGTTTTTCCAACAGAAAGCTTTTACTGATATGGGCTGTCACTTTCACAATTATTATAAAAACATTACTATATCATAAAGCACCAAGCAAACATAATAGAATCCCCAATTTAGAACTGTTACAGATTACTCACCATACACAGTTCAATAAGACTAGGAACCTATGTAATATTTAAATAACAGACTCCAACTAAAGATTTTTAAATGATACAGGATCAGGAAAAATGGACATGAAAATAAAACACTTTTAAATTAAATATTACATAGCATACTATGGAAATTTTTTCTTCCTCAGATTCGGAAAGAATTCCTCTTAAATACCAGCCATAGAGCCATTTTGAGGGCCTTTTCCCCCTAAGTTTTCCAATTTCTTTCATAGCTGTTTATCATTTGACTCACATTTTTTGTCTTGATTCAATGTTTATAATTTATATTTTTGCTCTAAAATTATCTGTTGAATCCAGATTCTCATGTGTATTATATCCAACTTTGTCACCTTATTTTAAAATTTGTTAGTTCATTTATTTTTGTTCTTTTTAATTTACTATTGAAAACACTTAAGCTGATGGATTTATTTCTTAACAGGCCTATGATAATAATTCATCCATTTTCCTATATAATACTGAAATCTCTATCTACTGCAAAGATGGATTGATAGGAGGTTGGGAAACAACAACAACAACAAAAAAAGGTTTTCAGGAGTTAGTTCTATAAGTGAAGACTATGGTCTCCTTTACCCCCAATTCACTTGAATGAAAGATCTACTTGGTCAAAAATATAATCTCATTTACAGCTATACTGCCAGTAGGAGTCTAATAAATATTTGTTGGAAAGTGAATGAAACAGTAGAAGAATACGATAAGATGTATTCGTGGAGGTACCAAAACAAATGAGAACCTTGAACTGATTCTTGAAAAAATTCACCATCTGTTTGGTGGGAGAGGAAGTGAATTGGAAAGGGCAAAGAAGAGAGCAATATTCCAGGGCAGAGGAAATCAGAAGGTCCAAAGGGAAGAGACAGCTGGGTGCTCTCCCCTGCAGGTACACGTGTACAGCTGATGTGCAGATGGGAAGACAGAGTCCATGGAAGACGAGTCTTCACCAGCAGGCAAGTCCTCATCCTGAGGGGCATTTAGGACACTAATGATTTGGGGTTTTAGGCAATAAGCAATAAAAATCTAATAAAGGGTTCAAAGGAGCTGTGTGGCATGAGATTCATCCCAATATATGCTCTCTTAGAGGTGTAGTATCCGTGGTGACACAAAGCTCAGACTCTGAGGTGAAACCAACCTATGTGCCAATTCCAGCCCTCGCAACTTATCCTGAGTAAGTCACTTAACTTACAGTAACTAGATTCCTCATCTAAATAATGTGGATAACAACTCTTGAGACGAACAGTGAATTCAAAGAGCTTAGCACAACGCCAGGCATACATACACTATATGTTTACAGTTTTCATCGGTATGAGATCTCATGTCAACAAAAGCTAAAGCGCACTGGGCTTGTCCAGCAAGATTTCCCCCACCTGAATTTATTCGCAGGTTCATTCTATGCACAGACCCTTCCCAATGGTGACAACTGTCCTTCCTCCTTCAGTTCATGTCTCAACTCTTCTTTTTCTCTTACTCCTGGATCTTGAGCCACTCCCCAAACAAGGTTAAGAACTACGCTCTCATCAAAAGCCAATTCAATTCCTCCTTGAACCCCCTCTACCTGACCCACCTCTACCTTTTAGCCATTTCCACTCCGTTTTCCTTCACTCTGTTATACTGACCACAAAGGAAAATCCTTTCATTCTTAAGCTTTTGTTTACTGAAGGACAAACCTTTCTCCAGCTCATTTTTGGGAAACTTCACTGTCCCCTGTAGACTCTCCTTTTGTTTTCAAACTCTCTCAGAAGTCGCAAATGTCCCCACATCCTCCAAAGCCTCAGCACTTTTCCTTATACTGTCTGCCATTTTCAGACTCTTGTTTCAGCACGTTGAATCAATAACCCTCCTTCGGAGCGACAGTAGGTTTCTTGGGGGCTAGGACTCCTGGTTTATGGTCTTCCCTTCCTAGGATCCCTCTTGGTGATTTCTGCACCTGTGGGAATGAATCACGCAAACCCTGGTGTGGTACTTCCCAGACATCCTCTGTATCAGTTCTCATCACATCTGTGGCTCTCACACATCACGTGGTAAGCCAGGGTCGTCCTTGTCAGAACCTCCACCTACAACGGCATATTCTGGTATTACACCCTGTAAGAATAATCCCAGACACTAATTCCTGCTCCCACTAAATCTACTCTTTAAAATTTTTTTAATGCTTATTTATTATTGAGAGATGGAGAGACACAGAGCGTGAGCAGGGGAGGGATAAGAGAGAGGGGGAGACACAGAATCCGAAGCAGGCTCCAGGCTCTAAGCTGTCAGCACAGAGCCCAACCCGGGGCTTGAACTCTCAAACCCTGAGATCATGACCCGAGCCACAATCGGTTGCTTAACCAACTGAGCCACCCAGGCGGCCCAGCACTAAATCTACTCTTGAGCTTCCACTCTTGGATGCTTTCCTATCCTCTCAAGAGCTCAATCTCTAGTCTTCCTTCTTGCTTTAGCCTGGAAACCACAGCCCATTATTTCAAATCTACACACAAATAACTTGTGAATGAGCCATCATCTTTTGACCTGACCAAATCACCATTTCATATTATTCATCTGAATGAAATATCTTTCTTCTTCATGTGGCAAGCACCACCTTGAGTTGGTTACAACTCAAGAAAAGTATGATTTGAGTATAAGTATAGGATTTTTAAAGTTTAGTTCTAACTAAATTTTGACAAGGATGTATAAGATGTCAGGAGAAAAGGTTAAAGTAAATTGTGTGTTGCCTTTTTACTTGTCTTTCTATTTAACTTTTTTGAGAACTTTTTAGGGGCAATGTAGTATATTTGACTGTAAATATAGTCTGGCATTCTCCATTCTTTCACTGAAGAGTTCATCAGAAAAATCAGAGAACTAACAATCAGAGGGATTTTTAAGGAATGATAAGAAATTTAACCCCACGGTTGGGTAAATTAATCTGGAATATTAAATAAAACAACTCCAGGGGCACTTGGGTGGCTCAGCCGGTTAAGTGTCTGACTTCAGCTCAGATCATGATCTCACCATCCATGAGTCTGAGCCCCGCATCGGGCTCTGTGCTGACGGCTCAGAGCCCGGAGCCTGCTTCAGATTCTGTCTCCCTCTCTCTGACCCTCACCCTCTCACACTGTCTCTGTCTCTCTCTCTCTCAAAAATAAAATTAAAACATTTAAAAATTTTTTTCTAAATAAAAAATAAAAATAAAACAACTCTAAGTGAATTCCATCTTAAACCAAAGTGTTAGCTTTTATCAGTGTTTACCGAATATGTCCTTAGGTGAAACAGAACAATTAAATCTTAATCTTGGCATATTTGTAGAGTATATCTTATATTATTCATATAAATTTATGGCATCATATTTGAGGAGGGGAGGACAGTGGGTACCCATCACACTAGATATTAAAATAAAGGACTGCATTTATTTGGGGGTACTGTAAATCAGATCAGTCACACAGAGTATTAGGTCACATGAGCAAACCTAATTTAAAGATTACAGAAAACTAATAAGGCTCTTTTTGGCAGATGCACAAAACCGCTGAAACAAATTCTGCTAAAAGGATTTGATAAATTAATTAAAGCCGATTTGAGGATTACAAAATTTCAAGGCCGCTGAATTTCACAAAGACCTTAAAACAAAATATAATCTAACCTTTAAAGCCTTAGCAATAACAGTTTTCAGCATGGTTTTGATTAATCCATCCCTTTCCCTTCTTCCATTAAATAATCAAAATTAAGAAGTGACTCACTATAAGTCATGCAATGCCTTTTACGGATGCTTAATGTAATCAGCACTTGATCTTTGGATTTTACATAACGTTACCACATCCAGAGGTGACGATACAGCTAGCTTAATCTGGCTCCATGGAAATAACACAGAATTAGGTCTCTAGTCGTGACTACTCAATTTGCCTTCAGAAGGGCACGTAGGCAACAGAGGGGATACAGGAGATGAGCAACTTTCATGGTGACCAAGTGGACATCAGCCATGTTAACTGACCTCTCTCTGTCTCCATTTCCTCATATCTAAAACTGTTTCCAGATGACAAATTGTTTTGTGGATATAATGAGCTAATATATTATAAAGATCCTACTGGCATATAGAAAGTGCTCTATAAAGGTTAGCTGAAAGAAATGACCTTGCACAAGGAAAACTACATCAGGTCACAAACCTGAGATTTTAACCTCATTGTTAGGCACAATTGCTCTGCAGTAAAACAGTTGTATGTTCACACTGATTTTGTCATTTACAGGCTGGGTGACCTTGAACATGACATCTAATCTTTCTGGGCCTCCTTTTTCTCGTGGAACTTGGAACATAACAAATTCTTGATCCATAATAGTAACAGTAGTAATAACATCATTAACCCAAAGTCTCAGAAAGAAGCCATCAACATGACCAACTAAATTTATCAGCCACTGGAAATTTCTAAGCTTTAAAGACGTTAAGTCTGCCTTGGGTTCTAATTAAGTCCCATACCCATAAGACTTAGTCAACTGTCTGAAAACAAGACCCTGCAAAAGTGGTCTTGCTGAAAGAGTAAGAGAATATGATTACTAAGGGGAATATTAAGAAGTTATCTCGAGGCACCTGGGTGACTCAGTCGGTGACTGAGTCAGGTCGGACTTCGGCTCAGGTCACGATCTCACTGCTCGTGGGTTCGAGCCCTACACCGGGCTCTATGCTGACAGCTCAGAGACTGAAGTCGGCTTCCGATTCTGTGTCTCCCTCTCTCTCTGCCCCTCCCCCATCCGTGCTTGTTCTCTCTCTAGCTCTCTCTCTCAAAAATAAACAAACATTAAAAAATTAAAAAAAAAAAGAAGTTATCTCATATAACGACCAGATTGGGGATATAGCTAGAGCACTGACAGGAAGAAAGACACAAGTCTGTCTAGCGGAGAGAAAACTGTAAAGTCTAAAACAGCACAGTTGTTAGGATGGTCGCAATAGGGCTTCCGTTGTCTCCACTCTGAACGTGAAGTACAAAGATATGCTACCACTGTTCCTTCACACTACAGTAATCAGTCAATGAAATCAATTCTGCCAAAGAATAATGACCTTCATAAGGAAGTTCAATCCAAGTTT
Source organism: Prionailurus bengalensis (assembly GCF_016509475.1). Lineage (NCBI taxonomy): Eukaryota > Metazoa > Chordata > Mammalia > Carnivora > Felidae > Prionailurus > Prionailurus bengalensis. The sequence goes on along the minus strand of NC_057344.1, from coordinate 7,886,409 downwards.
TTAACAGGGCAAGTCAGCCAAAATTGCTAAAACAATGTTTCCACTCCCCTACTGCTGTAGTCACACGTGTAAATGCATAGTGTACGTGCATATTGGGGCTACTAACTTTAATGTTTAAAGCACATAACTTTGGACTTACACTTTTTAAGTTTATTTCTGAGAGAGAGAGGGAGAGAGAGAGAGCTGGAGGGAGCAGAGAGAGAGAGAGAGAGAGAAAGAATCCCCAAGCAGGCACACTGTCAACGTGGAGCCCGATGCAAAGCTCAAACCCACAAACCATGAGATCATGATCCGAGCTGAAGGCAAGAAGAGCCGGCCACTTAACTGACTGAGCCACCCACGTGCCCCAATCTGGACTTTCAATTAGATGCATTTCAGTGAGAAATCCAACATGTAGAAATCTTTTAAAAATCATTCTTCGATATACCAAGATTTCTGTACTACAGTATTCTAAAAATCAACACACGGACTTTAAAAATAGTAGCACTCTGCTGAGTCTGCCAAAATGTTCATGTTGCGATACATACCCTTAGGGAAACAGCTGGAACAGCCTTACGCCATTACACTAATCCACTGAATCCACTCATAATTGTTAAATAAACAACTTAGCTTTACATTAGATATGGGAGATGGGGCAAGTAATAGATACTTGGAAAGACACGGAAATTATTTTTCAGGATTATTACAACAAGAAAGGGTCTGACCTAAAGAGAAAATACAGTACGCAGGACCCATTTGAATTATAAAAATTGTGTAATTACATGAAATGGTTATTTAACGTACAGCGTTTTATATTTATATCCCTTTTCCCCTCCATGATACTTAGCACACTAACTGGTGTTTACGGTACCCCTCAGAAATATTTGAGGAGGATGTGATATCAAGAAATGCATTCTTGTGTCCTTAGACCAAGTCCCATAGAAGAATTATATGGAACTTATTTTAATGTATTTCAATACAGAAAAAGATAAAAACCCAAACAGTCATAAACATGGAAGTTTATCCTCAGGATACCATCTGAATTTGGAGGCTTCAATAAAAGAAGCCATGCATGGAGAAGGTCATCCCCAGGCAGCAAAAACGTGGCACACGTTGTTTACAGCCACTGGACCAGTGGAGATCCAGCCTCCATACTGGCTGAAAATCACCTTGTTTTCCTGCTAGTGGAAGCTCGGCTTCCAGACAGCAGCCACTACTTTCAACTCATGTATTACAATCGACTAAGTATAGTCAATAACAAGAAGTCTAATATGGCATACTGAGCTCTTACTATGCATCAGGAAATGCACTTTTCCTTAGAAGGAAGACTAAGGTCATGATTTTAAAGCAGAGGCAATAGAGTTAAACCACGCGGGTGGCCAGCCTGGCTCCATCATTTACTAGCTGTGCGACCTCTCCGTGCTTCGGTTTCTTCCTCTGTACAACGCACCTAATCACAGTACCTACCTCGTAAGTCTGTTGTGATGCAGTGCTTAGTTACGTAGGAAGCTGGATGCATAGTAAGGACCGTCTGCAGAGCCTGGAGGTGATCAAGGGGCATCAGTTTGTTGCATGGGAAAGGTATGGATGGAGCTCAGAAATGCATCTGGGCTGAAGTATCCACACCTGTGCGTGTGAGGCCTCTCGTGGTGGGGGACAGAGCCGAACATGAGAAAAGAAGTCACAAGCCAAAGGCCGGCTCCGACACCTGCCGTCCCCTTTCCAGCCCAGAACCTGGAGTGGTCCAAGAAGTTTCAACTTAGACCTGCACGGCCAAGTCATAATGAAGGTGACTTGGTTAAGATGGGAGAATAGAACATGTTTTATGTAACAGACCGTTAGCTTGGTTCATAGTTTCTAGATGTTTAACCAAACATTATGTGGGCCTACCTGTACGCTTCTACTCCAGACCCTGCTAATGTTAGGGGGGGCTAAATAATACAGATATAAAAAATAGTAATAAATAATAAATAATAGAGCCATAGCTGAAACTAGAACTTCTCTCTTCCTCTCAAAAGAACTAAGGAGCTTAGTACCACAGAGAGAATGCAGTGACACAGTAATAGGAAAACGGCAGGGGAGACCCGCATCCTTCTTGATGGTGGGTTCAACCCAGGCAGACAGGCAGTCTTGCTCCTAAGTCTCTGTGATCACTGTGAGATGATGAACCTGAGAAAGATAATTTTTCAAAACTCTGCTTTCTGGTACGACAGCTACCATATTTACTAGAAAATAGATGTCTCCAATGTTAGGCTTTTTCCTGAGACCCATATGCAGAAAGGAGAGAAGGTTGGCCACAGAAAAAAGAGCTCTGCTTGTCAAGGCACAGGCCCCCACGCAGAAAGCCTGTTTTCACTTTGCAGCCCAGTGAGATGTTGACTTTATCATCAGTAGAAATGCCTGTGAGCCAGGCTGCGATCTCAGAGATCCGGGGTGGAGGACGCCGGCACACAGAGGGTGTAGCTTCGTCTCCACACCAACAAGGAAATCGCCAGCGTAGACGTGGGCTGCATTGTTTTCCAGCCTGGCAGCTTCTCTTATCAGAAGCCGGCAAGCTAAAAAGCAACGTGGGAGGTCTCCGAAGGCTACCTCTGTTCAGCAAAGCAAATGCCATATCAGTTTGGTTTGTGTTACAGGGATGGGCAGTGTGAATTATAATGAAGCTGAGGGCACTCTTGCTCCTTAGGAAAAGGAAAAGGAACTGGAACTGTGGGGCCTTTGTAGGAAAGGAAACTGCCAGTGAATCCAATCGGCACAGAAATCAATTTCTCACGGCCATAATTCAAGGAAACGGGGCAGTATGTAATGACGTGAACGCTCACTTTGCTTTTTAAGATTTGAACTTTCTTCTTGGCTACCATACTATGTTTCGAAACAGCTGGGATGTTTTCCTCTCTCATCTCCATCTACGAGCACTTTTGCTAACATGGGAATCTGTGAAACCCAGACTCACAGCATGACTCATTACTATTGTCCCCTTGACTTTTCTCAGCAACTCATCCTGCATCATTTCCCTTCTCTCAAGAAGCAAAATCAGTAAGGAGAAAAATCAATGGTTTAAAACATACGCTGATCATACAATGAGAAATATACCAAGATACATTCGCTAATTTTGCTTTGACTTCCCACTAGCACATATTTGGAAATTCATACACAAAGCATGTTCAAGTACAGAACTATATTATTCATGTAATAAAGCAATTAGTAAATTTCCATTACTTCCCCCCCACCACCAATACAGCTAGAAAAAGAAGTCTATGGATTTTGTTTTCTGATTTGTATTTCCACCAAATGTGTGTCCTTGAGTCTTTTTGTAGATCTGCTATGAAGATAACAGTTTAATGCATTTTAAGGACCGATGGCAATGTTATTAAACATTATTAAGTATTTTTAAAAATATGTTCAGAATTTGAAGAGATGGGAAACTCCATGTAACTTTTTTATTTAACTGGACAAAGTATGACAGCTCTGACTTTGGTCGGATCAGCAGATGAAGAGCAATGCTTAGGTTAACCCTTTAAATACAGATACCAATGTTTTCATGGCACCTTTTCAGAGAAATTCAAGAGCAAAGATGTAGCACTTCACGTCATGTGATGGAAAAGAGGGAAAAACAGCATCACACTCTGGTCATCAGATCAAAATCTCTATGAGAAAGATGACACTATGACAGGATGTGGAGACACAGAGGGGATACTACAGAGGTAGGACTGAGGACTCTCTTCTAAACCAAACTCAACGCAGCAACGCAGAATAGTATGGAATCTAACCCATGGAATGGACTTAAGAAATCAGTGATGAGACCTTCTCATGTGACAAATGAGCAAACCGAGGACCAAAGGTTTCAGTACCTTCAGCAAAATGGCACGGAGTGGAGGAAGCCTCCAGACTTTGGATTTCAAGGGCAAGAGCCCGTGCCTCCCTGTCCCACTGTCAATAGTGTTAATAACATACCATTAAGTATCCATTTTTCAGGTAACAAAATCTTAGAATGAATAACTTTATCAGCGATGCTTTTTCTTAGGGCAGAGAATTTATAAACACAAATCAGCATGACTTCCCATCCATTTATTGCCACTTCTGCGTTTCCAGGACAGAGGCAGCGTCTCGCACAAGAAAAACACCTGGACCGAGCAAGAAAGACCTCTGTACTGTCAATTAACCAGTCTTTCAGTCACGACAAAATTATTTGAACATTTTTTTTTTTATTTTAAGTTTCTTTGACACAGAACGCAAGCAGGGAAGGGGCAGAGAGAGAGGAAGAGAGAAGGTCCCAAGCAGGCTCTGCACCATCAGCATGGAGCCCGAGGTGGGGCTCGAACTCACAAACCTGGAGACCGTGAACTGAACTGAAATCAAGAATCCCACGCTTAAGTGACTGAGCCACCCAGGCACCAATATTTGGACTTTCTGAGGTTCAGTTTTATCATGTATATAATCATGATAAAGATCACATGACCTGCAGACCTTTGTGAAAATTAAATTCGGTGACCAAAATGGAAATACCAAGCCCTGTGCCTGCCACCTAGGAGGCGCCCACATGTAACACAGAAAAGGAGGACATCACACCTGACATTTAAGTGGGGATATAATAAACTTTAAAAAAATAAACACCTAGGGGCGCCTGGGTGGCGCAGTCGGTTAAGCGTCCGACTTCAGCCAGGTCACGATCTCATGGTCCGTGAGTTCGAGCCCCACGTCAGGCTCTGGGCTGATGGCTCAGAGCCTGAAGCCTGCTTCCGATTCTGTGTCTCCCTCTCTCTGACCCTCCCCCCGTTCATGCTCTGTCTCTCTCTGTCCCCAAAATAAATAAATGTTGAAAAAAAAAAATAAACACCTAGAGGAAAATTCCAAACTGTTAAACAAACACTGGCATTTTAGCAGTGCAGTAATAAAAATGAAGAAAATAGAGACTGAAGACTTTCTGGACCAATGACAACAAAAAGAATGAGCTTGGGGCAAGGCACTGAGTCCGTGGAGAAGACGTCCTCAGCTGGAGGTAGAGTATGTCGGCTGGACTTGGCGGGCAAAGCTGTCCCAGGCATGAGAGAAAGACCAGAGCTCAGAGGGGCAGACGTGGACAAGAGGAGACCGTCGCAGGCCCAGGAGGAATGAGGAGGCCAGTAGTGGCAACCTGTGGATCTGCCCCAACAATCTGCAGCCCGGTAAAGGCCTTGAGTGCCAACCTGAGTGGTCTGTACTAGATCGCAGAGCGGGACAAAACCAGCGATGCAGACACAAGCCGCCTGGCCATCAAGGCTGTGATGGATTATGTTAAGAAAACAATCTTCGGGCGGGTGGAGAGCAGGGACAAAGGCAGTTCAATAATCCCAGAAGGGGCGGACGTCAGCCTAAAATAGGATGACGGTGAAGAAGTCCAGCTTCTGGCCAAAAACCTACGTGCCATCTTTCGAGCCTGACCATAAGCAGTTGCAAATAAAGGCTCTACCGGGCTGGCCTCAAGGAGAGAAGCCACTTTCCCTGCCCCAGGCTGGGGGGTGTGACTAGTCTCCAAAGGGAGGTGCCCTCAAGGACTCGGCCCCCTGGCCAGACTTGCTTTGATGCGTATCTGCAGTGTGAGCCCAGGGCCCTCCCTACAGAGGCCTCTTCGCGCAAGGCTTGCCACTGAGGCCTTCCCCTGGCACCTCTGGGGGCAAGGGGTGTGCCTGGAGATACGTCGTTCAACGCTGACTCAGTAGCCAGAACCTTCCCCCGGGTACCCCTGCCCTCCCCATGCACCCTCCCTATCCCTCCTCTCCTGGGCCCACAAAGTGGCAGGTGTCTTTGTTCGGGAGTTAGGACACAAGCCCCCCTCCCGTCTGGGAGGGTACATCTGGTCCTCACCCAGCGCTGTTCCGTGGGGGGGAATTTTCCCAGGGCTTCTCTTACCGCAGAAAGTGATGAAAAGCTCGCCTGGTACTTTCATTTGGCTTGTTGTCTTAATTGACTACTCCAACACCTGGCAGCTCAGCTCTTGACAGGTGGCACGGGGAATTAAAAAAAAAAAAATGTTCAACCTACAAGAGACCCTAGTTCTAATTGCCATTCTTGTTTTTAAGCAAATCTCCTACATTCTCAGTCACCACAAATGTAAACTATGTTTACAAAACATTAGAGAAGGCTTATTAGAATATGAAAATTAGCTTTAAATTCTTGCAGCAATGATCAGAGCAGTATTTCAAAGGAAATATAAAATTGCTAATGTATCTGCAACGTACTAAAAACCAGTACTTCCGGTGGGGACTACTCTGAACAAAACTTTCACCTCACTGGCATCCGTGATGCAAACTGAGAAGTCCAGAGATCTCTAACCTACCGCATTTCAGAAACGTTACTGAAAAATAATAAACTATGTGGACCTAACGTCTCATACAGCTAGGACGATGATGAAGTAGCTGCCATCGATTTAAGATCAGAGACGGGGGTAGAGGGTGAGAAGTGGATTTATTCCCCTGCACTGTGCCCATCGCTGGCACTGAATATTCAAGCGCATGCACAAATCAGGGCGCAGAGATACCTCGGGGCCTGTTGTGGCGTTTTGTGAAAATACTGCCCAGAGCGACTGCCAGAGAAACTCACCGTCAGTGTTTCTGCAAGGCTAGCAGCTCCTTTGCACATCCCCCTCCCCCTGCCCCAAGCACGCCCCGCCCCTCCCCTGCTCCAACCCGCACTTTCATCCCGGCCTGGTCCCTCATCACCTGGTCCTCCACCTGGCCTCGCTCCCCCTCGTGCCTGAGTCCCATGGCTGAGGACACGGTCACTCCTACAGCGACCAGGTGTGAATGAAGGAGGGACAAGGCTCGTGTTCTCTTCCACTTTGTGAATTCCGATGCGTGCGTTAACATGTGACATTTAGGATGGAGACTCTGAGGAACAGGTCTTTTTGGTCATGTCGGATGTACGCGTTTTACCATAAAACCGTGTATTTTCCCACTCAAACTATTGAACCGTACCGCTTTTCGGAACGTGATCAAATCGTTGCTTCGTATCACACTTTGTTGCTTTTTTCCTAATGTGATTGCTCGGGCACCTTTTTTGTCACTGTTTCCTGCTGAATACTTATTTAATATACAGACCTTAAAACTGGCTTTTTGAATTTTAGAGCTATACTCACAGCCATACTCAAATTATACTCAAAGCCAAAGAATCCGGAAGAAGTAAAACGAAGGAGATCTGGGTGAGCTTTGTTTTTCTGGTTGCAAAGGGCCCGTAGCCAGTGAGGATGTGGGTGAAGGGCAGAAGCGGGTTGCACTGATCCCCTGGGAAGCTCACTGTATCTCCATCAGGAAGGGTCACCATTTATGAGCAGAGACAGAATAGAGCATTCACAAATCACTAATCCCTATGAAAAGGACAAAGTGGGATTTAAAACCCGAAGTTTGAGAAACATCTAAGGACACGTGAGCTTTTGCATGCAATGTATGTTCTTTTACAGAAGCCATCTTTCACTTAGAAATGGGAGAAAACCTCCCTCGTGTAAATTAAGCTTGTTTGACTCTGATTTTGTAAAAATCTGCCCTAATCCAACAAGCCCTATGCCGGCAACCAAGGGCTGGATATAACGAAGGCTTGCTGCTGTTGTAGGGATGATTTCGAAGCACGTTGTTAGACACACATCTGCACAAACATACACTGCCAACTGCATGACTTTTTTATTCTAAGCCACAGAATGAAACAGTAACCTCGCACTGACATCCAGGAGTGAACTGCCTTTCTCGTGCACGTACAAATTATTTTACCACAAATTTAAATTCCCTGCCTGCCTTCTGTGTTTTCTCATTTATTGCCCAGCTATACATTTTGGAAACTGTGATGGAGATTTTTTTTTTTAATTAAGTGAGAAAATAAAAATTCATCATTGCTTGAGTACAAAATGCCTCAAGTTCCTTGTAGGCTAATGGGGAGGATTATTATTGTTACAGTTCAACAAACTCGTCACTTTGACACAACTAGAGGTGATTTCTCCTCAGCTGGTCCTAGGCAGACGAGAGGAAGCCCAGCCCAGCTACAGACAATGACTGACACCTGCTGGATTAGAAGAGCCATGAAAAGCAAAAAGTTCAAGTATGCAAACGCTGACAGTTAACCATTCTAGAATCCATCCATGTCTACAATCTGTAACACAACAAGGCTGGTATAAATCCTCAGGAATAAAAGGGTAACGCGGTGTCAGGGGAGGGAGACAACGCGTGCTTCTGTGGTGTTGCATTAGGGCAGGTCCAATCGAGGGAGACCCAAAGCAGTTAAAAAACCTCTGTAAATACTGTGTTTCTGTTGCCTGCAACTTTCTATATCTTAGTGTTGATTTCTTTAAGCTAATGGGTTCCCATCAGCTCGGCTCTGCCTGGTCTTTGCGAGCAATCAAATGATCTTTGCAAATCTAGGACCAAGAAATTAATCAGAATCAATCACTACAGGGCTCAAAGTACAGCGTGGTCCCCAGCTGGAGAAATCCCTGTCACCAGGCTTTGTTCGTCCATTGCTTCAACTGGGCTTTCAAGCGTATTTTCCATCTTAAAAACGATTTCTTAATGAAGTGAGGGGATGGCTACTGAAAGCCTACCATGTCGTTTCATTTAGGCTGCGCTACACTCCCAAGAAGTAGACATTTTTCGTTTCTTTTATAGATAAGCCAAGCCAAAGATGTGAGGGAACTTGTCCAAGATGACACAGGTTGTAGGAGGAGTAATTAATGCTTCGGTTCCACCTTACCGCAAGATCTGAACTTTTCACTGTGCAGACTGGTTCAAGGGACATGATATTTTTGTATCTTCCGGTGCCGGTACCATTTCATGCCACCTTTTAACTGTGCAACTTTTATTAACGATAATAAGGATTGTCCATAAACACTAATGGCAGACCCTGATTCTTTATTCACAGTCTGGTTCTGCATTTGGACACTGTCTACGAGCAAGTACTTTGTAAAGACCCGCAGACCATTAAGACTGTATTTAACAAGGAAACGAGAGGCTGTCTTGGGTACGCCTGGGCGGCTCAGTCGGTTAAGTGTCCACCATCGGCTCAGGGCATGATCTCGTGGTTCACGAGTTCGAGACCCACATTGGGCTCTGTGCTGATGGCTCAGAGCCTGGAGCCTGCTTTGGATTCTGTCTCTCTCTCTTCCTCTCTCTCTCTCTCTCTTAAAAATAAATTTTAAAAGAGACACAGAGAGAGCCCTCCTCTCCTTCCTCTCCCAAGTACACACTTAACATGTACTCGGGATCTCCAGTTTCTTTGCTTGTACAATGACTGAGATGGATTAGGTAATCTCCTAAGATTCCTCCTGAATGTGTATTCGCAGCAAAGAAAAACAGGCCGAACTGTCAGGTTCCTTATTATGCTGGAATAACACACTCAGAGCATCAATAGATACTATCCTACCCCTTCAGTAATTGAAAGAAGTACTGTTTATTTTTCAGAATTTTTGTTTTTGTTTTAATGTCTTAGGACAGCTGAAGTGAAACTAAGTACTCAGAGGTAGTCTATTTTTACATACAGACATAGCCACTCAGGATGTTTTCTCGCCTGGTATAAACTTTGGAAAATGGAGCCCCTAGTCTTTCAGTGGTTTGGAAATTGCTTATTCCACCTGTACAGGAAAATAGCTATGATCAAAACTTAACAACACATGTAAAGATGACCAAAGAATTATGGGTTTTTGTTGTTTTTGTTTTTTTTAATTTTTTTTTAACGTTTATTTATTTTTGAGACAGAGAGAGACAGAGCATGAACGGGGGAGGGGCAGAGAGAGAGGGAGACACAGAATCGGAAACAGGCTCCAGGCTCCGAGCCGTCAGCCCAGAGCCCGACGCGGGGCTCGAACTCACGGACCGCGAGATGGTGACCTGAGCTGAAGTCGGACGCTCAACCGACTGCGCCACCCAGGAGCCCCTCACCATCTTTTTTCTAATTTTCTTTAATGTTTATTTATCTTTGAGAGAGACAGACAGAGCACAAGCAGGGGAGGGGCAGAGAGAGAGGGAGACACAGAATTGGAAACAGGCTCCAGGCTCCGAGCCATCAGCCCAGAGCCCGACGCGGGGCTCGAACTCACGGACCGCGAGATCGTGACCTGAGCTGAAGTCGGACGCCTAACCGACTGTGCCACCCAGGCGCCCAGAATTATGTTTTATAATAAAGAGATAATTTCTGTAAGTTACAATAAAAATATCAAATATAATACAAACATCCTATCAGCTCTTAAGAAGTCAACCATGTTTTCAAATTTCCAGGGGCTAAAAATTTTTATCATTTTACTTCCAAAATGGGAAACAGTGGTCTGGACATCGTTTTAAATATCAACGTAGAAGGGAAGAGTGACACAATATAAACGTGTTCTATAATTACTCAAATTCTTGCATTAAATATACAAGGGGTTGAATCTTGAACTCAGATAGTACCATCTAGTGGAAATCAACCAAAAATGCTAGCTTTCTTTTGCTGTTCCTCCCAGTGGCTAGCAATAACTAATGCAGTGGTCAAGGATCGGAGGGGATCTCCATGCCACAGGTAACAAAAATGTTGGCAACGAAAATGTTACTTGCTTAAGAATAACTTAAACTGACTTATGAAATATGCTGAACAGAAAGTTCTAAAAACATAAAAATCTGTGAGCTTATCCTTAACAGTCTCTCATACAAGATGTTGATAAATGTTCTCACAAGAAGTGAAATATTATGTGTGAAGTGTGTGCACACAAGTATAAATATGTTTATACACACACACACATATATATGTGTGTATATTTCACCCACTCATTGGCAATCATCCTTTATTTAGAGTTTCTTTTATTCTCTATTTCTGCCACTGTACATTTATCCAGAGCAGTCTTGCACAGACCCCCTGTGCTTAGCTCAACCTTCTGTGCACTGACAGCCAACCGAGCCCAGGGTTACAACCACCTTTCTCTTTCTTGCTGCTGCTTATGTTGCTTCCTGAATCATCCAGGACACCCGGTTCACACTGCACTCGCTTCCCTATGGCTCCATTTGTGCTACCATATTAAAAAGAGGCCCCCTCTGATGCAATGTGGCTCTCTAGTTCCCTTCGAAGCTAACTCTGGGTATTGGTAAGACCGTGTTTGGTGAAGATGAAAAATTGGCTTCTTGATAAAGTGGCACCAGAAAGAACAGCCCCTACAGGAGCGAGCAGACTCGCTCCGTATCCCCGACAGCAGCCATGGTCAAGATTAAAGAGAATATAGGTCTATGGGAGTTTCAGACCTGAAAGTTGGCTGATAACTTCATACTGTTCTGCATATATAGGTTACAAATAATTCTCCGGCTCTGATTACAGAACTCAGAGCCTCCTCTACCTCTCGGACTCTCTTGGATTATGAGTAAAAAATAAACTGGGTGTCTGGGTGGCTCAGTCAGTGAAGCATCAGACTTTGGCTCAGGTCATGATCTCACAGTTCATGAGTTTGAGTCCTGCACAGGGTAAGTTCAAGCCTCCCTTCGGGTGAGCCCCATCTTTCTCTGCCTCTCATAAGATTCTCTCTCTCTCTCTCTCTCTCTCTCTCTCTCTCTCTCTCTGCTCCTCACTCACTTGTGCTCTCTCTCTCAAAAAAAAATTTTTTTTAATAAATGTATATTGTTATTAAGCAACTGAAATTTGGGGGTAATTTGTATTTTGGCATAATCCAGACAACCCTGAGAGAAACAAATAGTTAAATATAAAATAAATAAAGCAACTCCTAAATCTACTTCACTGGGGAAACAAATATACCTTAACATGATGCAAGCGAGGGAGCGAGGTATTACCCAGTCTCTGTGCATCAGGCAAGTCCGACCTTTCCTGAGGAAGCTGGGCATGCTGAATATGCCTGCGACTTTCAGACACAGTGACTGAACAAGGGCCCCAGAGTCCATGGATATTTAACCTCTCTGACCTCTCATTCCTGTCTTGCTTCATCATGTACCTGCAACATATTTCTGCTTGATAATAAAGATAAATATTCTCAGTCAAGAGAGTAACTTCCTCCCAACATGTGAATCCCAAAAGGGCCAGGTTCCTGTTTCAATGTTCAGTTCAATAGAACTATCTTTGTTTCTTTGGGGGATGGAGGGGGCTGGGGGATGCTTATCTCTGGAGTATTGGGCCTTTAGAGTAGAGCAGTGATGAGAAGGACAAGAAGCACCCCAGGGTCATTAGTGTAAACAGGAAAGATGGCCCCTTCTGCATTCCTAGACTCTGATGATGGCCACGAAACACAGCACCACCTGCTGGTTCCGAGTATGTATTGCATCCTATCAGAAAGTACCACCAGCTTGCAAATGTTGCAGGTCAGGTGACTCTATAAATTAGTCTTCATAAAGCCATTCCACCATTATAAATGACCAGCTATTCTGGATATGCTTATTTTATTGCACAAAAATCAGCCTTACTTCTTTTGCCCTAAAACAACTTCCTCATTCAGAAAGTGTGTCATAAATGATACTAATACTGCGAATTAGGCATTCAGAAAATTCACAGCTGGTGTCAAAAAACACCAATCTGTATTCAAAGTAAGTTTCCATCCCAGCAACGGCAAATCCCTGCGTTCTTCACCTTAGTCCAATATAACCAAGTGACCCCTAGGCGACAGGACTGCCCCCCATTTTCCTTGGCATAACATGATATTACGGACCACCCGTTGGTCAGTGCCACTGGGACTCTGAGTAGTAAGCAGGGGTAGGAACCACTTCTCACGTGGCAAGCACGAGGCTCTTTGTGGTTGAACCCATGAAAACCCGCCATCTTTGCTAACACGGCCACTTTGTCCTGAACCCATTGAACAAGAACCAGAGGAGAGAAAAACAGAACCTAACATCTATAAGACACTTGGTCGTTAAGACCTATGTCTTCAGTGAGAGCCCTTCAGTGAGCATTTACTTGAGTCACTAACGTTTTACATTCTTGGCACATTCGTGGACGTCCTTCCACACACTGTTCCCTCATCTTACCTGCCACCTACTTTCCAACTTTATTCCTTCCAGGAGCTGATCGAGCATCCAAGCCATGAGCAAGTCCCCAAGAATTGGTGTAGGTCCATACCTCTTGCACCCTCTCCATCCAGAGGAAGTACATCATGAGAGTCACTGAGATTTCCTCCTCCATCATCCCAAGGCCATCTCTGGGTACCCTAACGCTAAAAGCCTATCACTCCTAACTGATGCCAGAATGTCATGTAGGACCATCTAGAAACCAAATCCAAAAAATTTTTCCCTCTGGTAACTCAGTATAGGTCACAGATGTGGACTGAAAAAGGGATGGATGGCAGGGAGCTTATTAGTTCATCCAGAGCTTGTATGAGCCCATATAATCCCTTTGGTTTAATGTTGGACAACTGTAATGGCTTAAGGCTTCACGGATCAGAAAAAACGTATTTTATGATGTGCCTCTCAAGTCTTACAGTTACCTGGTATTTCAAAGCCTGATAGTAAGCCAGGAATTATTCTGAAAAGAGAATTTGCTTTCTGAAGAGAGCAGAGTTTTGCTCCAAAACCCCAAGGGCATTCACCCTAATTCACCTACCAGAGCCAACCACAGGCTCCACACAGCCCCCCGACCAGATGCAGACCCTCACGGCCCCACTGGATCCACCAGGACGTGTGGCGGAATTGCTTGCATAGCAAACGGGGCAAACAGAAGGATCTTCTTTTATTCTGGGCCACATTCAGAGCCATCAGCCCTGGAATTACTGGTTTATTGAGTATTTGGATTGGAGCAGCACCTAACTACGGTATATGTTGTCTCGTAAACCAAAGATGCCCAAGAAGAGAGGGTGCTTTCCCAGCGGCAGTGGATACAAGGGGCTACTATGTGCCTTTCACTTTAGAAGTGATATACTGGGGCACCTGGGTGGCTCACTTCGTTAAGTGACTGACTCTTGATCTTGGCTCAGGTCAGGATCTCATGGTTCGTGGGATCGAGCCCCGCGTCAGGCTCTGTGTCAACAGTGCAAAGCCTGCTTGGGATTCTCTCTCTCTCTCTCTCTCTCTCTCTCTCTCTCTCTCTCTCTCAAAATTATAAACAGAAACAAACGAAAAAACTTTAAAAATGACACATTATCATGACCCAGATTTCTGAACCCATGGACACTTCAGCATAGTGGCAGTTCCCAGAAATTTGTGGGGGAAAAGCTCCCACCCTCTGATATGCGTGTATATGAATAAGCTGGTTCACAAAATCCTATCAACATAATGTCACCAAAGTTCTAAATGGGTATTATCCATCCTGTAAGATGGTGATGTAAGGAGGCTCCCTGCTGACTAAATCATAGCAGGAAAAACAGAAAACACCGATGCCCGGAAGCAAGACAGTAAAACTTACTTTAATGTAAAAGCAAACTTCTGGCTTATTGGGCACACGAGAAAGAGAAAAATACACTTACCAGGTCAACAGCTCCATAAAAGTTGCCAAGGGCTGTTTTCATTCCAGCAAAGAGATTCCTGCAAACTTGATTTGCCACCGGGCTGAACCACATACCCTAGGAGGCTCTCCTGCCGCAGTACAACTAGATCCTACATAAAGTAAATAAATGCACTGTTTGCACTCACTGTTCATGAGTTTGAGCCCCGCGTCGGGCTCTGCGCTGACAGCTCAGAGCCCGGAGCCTGCTTTGGATTCTGGGTCTCCCTCTCTCTGCAGCTCCCCTGTTCATTTCCTCCCTCCCTCTCTATCTCCCAAAACTAAATAAACATTTAAAAAAATTAAGATTTGGAAAATACACATTTAAACAAGACATCTTCTTAAAAATTAAACAAATAAATACATGAATAGATAATGATGGACAGCAGCAGCATGTAGGTCACAAGCAGGTGAATAGCTAGTGTTCGTAGATCGCATACACCTGCCACTCTCCTAGATGCTGGGACTACAGCAGTAGACAAACACCCCACCTCTCCTGGAGCTTAGGTTTTTTAGACCTTACATTCCTAAGTATTCATTTATGAATCCTAAGAATTTGTTACATATGCATGGTACTATTTCAAGGTTTACATAATTCTTTTAAAAATCAGTGAATTAGGGGTGCCTGGGTGGCTCAGTCGGTTAAGCATCCGACTTCAGCTCAGGTCACGATCTCGCAGTCCTTGAGTTCGAGTCCCGCGTCGGGCTCTGGGCTG
The DNA here is from genome assembly GCF_016509475.1 of Prionailurus bengalensis. NCBI lineage: Eukaryota > Metazoa > Chordata > Mammalia > Carnivora > Felidae > Prionailurus > Prionailurus bengalensis. Next base: position 7,871,323 of record NC_057344.1, on the reverse strand, counting down.
ACGGCTCAGAGCCTGGAGCCTGCTTCCGATTCTGTGTCTCCCTCTCTCTCTCTGCCCCTCCCCCATTCATGCTCTGTCTCTCTCTGTCCCAAAAATAAATTAAAAAAAAAAAATCAGTGAATTAAAAAATTAGGATCACCTGGGTGGTTCAGTCGGTTAAGCATCTGACTCTTGATTTTGGCTCAGGTCATGATCTCACAGTTTGTGAGTTCGAGCCCCATGCCGGGCTCTGTGCTGACAGCTCAGAGCCTAACGCCTGCTTTGGATTCTGTGTCTCATTCTCTACCCTCCCCCAGTTGTGCTCTGTCTCTCTCTGTCTCTCAAAAATAAATAAATGTAAAAACAAAAAAAGTTTAAAGAGATCTCTCTAAAACATCAGGACCCAAAAAGGATGAAAGTAAACTGCTTGCATGCTATTTACTGTAGGGCCACACCATCTACTGTTCTAAGTTTGTTGTTCAGACTGCCCAGAAAATACCGCGTTTTTCATACTGTTAGTGGGTCTGTTTTTACTCGGATTTTCAGTGACATCTTAAAACTTCCTTGTCTTAAAGAAGAATAAACAAAAGAAAATAAACAAAACTTCCTTGTCTTGTTTCAGCGAGAGGGGATTTAGTGGCAAGGTGCACACACATGCGATAAAAACAGATTTATTTCTGTTAGCCCCTCTGAAAGATGGATAATTCTTTTCTTTGACACTGGTTTTTGAGTCTGGGCTCAGTTCATGAGATTAGATACTGCTTTCCCTTACCTCAACACTCTCAAAGGCTTTATCAATTTCCATGTGAGGGAAAACTAAATGCATTGACAAGTGCCCTTTCTACAGGTAATTTTTCTTTACAAACTTGAGCCTTGCGCCACTGTGAACCTGACACAGATCCCACACAGCGCGCTTGCTTTCCCCAACAACACCACCAGAGGGCACCAAAGCTCCAGCAATCAGCAGAAGACCAGCCTCTGCGAACAGGACCATCGCCAAGGATTCGATTTTTCCACAGCCTTGCACCTGAACACAGCTGCGCAAGGTGAAGAACTTCCCCTTCATGAGGGTCATATGAAATGCCAGGGCATCAAGGCGCAGAGACGGCACCGAGCCCAGTGCCCTGAAGGCTCTTTGCGGAATTATCTGGCCCTACAACATTTTCCGGCAGAGAAGTTAAATGTTAAAACCAAGAAACTCGGAAAAGCGCCTTGGTGAAAATGACTTCCCTCGATAGTGGTTTTACAGGTTCAAATGAATAAAAACCGTTTCACTTACGTAGAAAATTCTCCGCCTGTGCCGCCTCGCTTAAAGAATTCACTGAAGCCGCGAGGCAGGGATACATTGCTTCTTTCTCCCATTAAACTTCGTAGAGCTTGTTGGGCCTGGGTTCCTCCCACTGCCAGTTGTGGAAGATGTTACCAGGAGGCAAACTCGGCCCCAGGGACCGTACAGGGGACCTCGTTGTGCTGGCACCCGGCCCAGTGTACTCAGTCCTCCCCAGTACATGCACACGCGGGGGGGGCGGGGGTTGGGTACTTTATACATTACGCACAGTAAGAGACTAAGGACAATAGCTAATGATCACACAGGACAACGAGAACCATCCTGTAAAAGCTATGGGACCGTGACCTCTTTCTCGCACTCTCCAGATACCTTACCGAGCTCACGCCTGCTGCAGGATAAAACACGCCAGCAAGAAGGGAGGGAGTGACGTCAGCGTTTGACGTAAGACTGACGTCCTGACGCTCGGCGAGAAGGCGGAGCCTCTGCCTTAAGACCAGGGTCCTCTCCCTCCTCCTCCCGCTGCGAAGGGGAGGGTTCAGATTTCCTAATTAGTAAGGGTGAGCACCCCGGGGGCGCTTTCACAACCTGTTAACGGTGTTGCTGCTGGTATAGGTCATTCCCGATCGGAAAGGTCATCAAGGATTTTGAGTAGATACATGGCAGGTGGAGAGAAACACCATGAGGCCCTGACTTAAATAAAAATATTCAGAACCTGATGGAAAGAATGTTAATACTGGTTTCATTGAATTTGTTATTGCTGTGATATAATCCAGGGTGAAGAGCTGGTGGTTTGTGAACTGTCAATCTTTAAGTTAAAAACTATAAATCTGGGGCGCCTGGGTGGCTCAATCAGTGAAGCGTCCGACTTCAGCTCAGGGCGTGATCTCACAGTTCGTGGGTTCGAGCCCCGTGTCGGGCTCTGTGCCGGCAGCTCGGAGCCTGGAGCCTGCTTCCGATTCTGTGTCTCCCTCTCTCTCTGCCCCTCCCCTGCTAACAGTCTGTCTCTGTCTCTCTCTCTCTCTCTCTCTCTCTCTCTCTCTCTCTCAAAAATAAGTAGACATTAAAGAAAATTTTTTAAGTTACAAACCATGTGGCATAGAAGTGTTTCATGCTCATCTTAGTCTCCTGATGAGGTTTGCAACGCGCTGCCTTGACGATGACCACTTCCTGGATACCGACCTATGGTGTTGGCAGAGGATTCTGCGGTTTGCGTAGCGGTCCTGGTAGCAAGGACGCTGTTAAAATTTTCTGAGCCCTGTGCTCCCAGGAGGAGGCAGTGGTTGAGACATTTCGCTACCTTGGAAGGTCCGAGAAGCAACTCACTTCCGGGGATCACCTCCCCAAACACTCCGAGAACCCAAGACTGCCTCTTGATTGCCTTGTTTACCTCTATAAAATGCCAAGTCTTCTTCCTCTTTGAAACATCCTCCTGCAGAAACGAATGTTCTCCCAATCGCAATGGCCGGGAGAACCTCATCTCCTTCATTGTCTGGCATATTTTGTCTTGCACACCTCCTTCCAGCCAAAGGTTTATTTCTTGATTTTTTTTTTTAAGCTGGTCCTTCTTATTTTGCATGGTTAAAATGAGGGTACATGTTTCCATACTTTTCATGACCACTAATAAGCTAATCTGACTGAAGAAATTGGTCTTTTTCCATCTTTACTAGAAAAACACCGAAGCAAGACTCACCGTTTTGCATCAAGTGAAATAACGACATAACTTGTTCTGTAATTATATGTATGAGAGAGAGAGAAAAAACTACGTCTTTGCTGAGAGACTGTAAAGTCTATGAACTGTTCGATTCTGTCCGTTCAACTCCTCCACATGCCCATTTCATAGAAATACTAAAATCCTGCTATATGCTCCGAATGCTAGAAGGTTCTTTTCCACACATAGTTATTTCTCACAGCAAGTCTGAAAGAAGGTTCGATCATTCCCATGTTTCTGAGGAAACAGCTCAGCCTTCGTGGAAGATGAATCAAGCTCTCGTGTAGATGCCAGGGTGTGAATATTGGCTCTACCACCAAAGACCCTCATGGCCTCGGGCAGGCTGCTCGCCTATCTCTCAGTTTCCTTGTCCTTAAACTGGGAACGATAATCCCTCATGGGGTTGTTGTGAGCTCATTTAACAAGAACTATATGCGAAGCACACATACTAACGCCAGGCACCTACAGCTCGGTCAATACCAAGCATTCTGCGTGGGCAAGTTGCTCTGTTACAAAATTATGACTTGCCCCAGTTCACAGAGCTAGAAAGTGACAGAACCCGAATCCAAACCCAGATACTTCTGACTTCAAAGCTGGGAACTCTTTGTTACACGGCACTCTGCCAAAGCTGACAGAATGCTTGGAAAGAGTCTGAAGTAATAAAAGAAACACTCAAAGATCCGACTATATTAAGAATTTGTATTTATCAAGAGACACCATGCAAGGAGTGAGAGGGGAAGCCAGAGTGAAATACATGTGAGTAACAAGACTGAGATGGAGAATATCTAAAGAACTCTTTTAAGTCAATGGAGACAGACAAGAAGAGGGGTGAGGTTTGAACAGGCACTGTACAAAACACATCCAAGTGAGCAATAAATATGTGAGAAGAAATTCAAAATGATTACACTTTCATAATCAGGAAAATGGAAATTAAAACCAAAGTGAGACACCACTGGACATCCATCAGCCCGACAAGCACCGAAATCTGTAAGACCAAATGTAGGCGAAGTGTAAGCAAAGGGGTTTCACGCTTGAAAAACCATCTGGGGAAAGTTGGGGGAGAGGTAGGAGAGACGAGGATGTGAATCCCCCAAGACTGAGAACATCCCAGTCTTAGGCATATATGTTAGAGCAGTGGTCTTCAATTGGAAGGAACGTGACACTCTGCACAGGACAGACTGCTCCATGCAAATCATCAGCTTTGCACTTTTCTAACCTGACCCGGCTGACAATGGGCCTGACCTTGAGGTCCTCCTTGGCCAGCTTCCCTTCGCAGAGGAAACGTGGACTTTACCCAGAATCTTACTGTGGTGCATTGCTGCAAGGTATAAAACCCTGGGGAAAAGAGAGAGAATTTTACAACTCTTTTAATAAAAGCACCATCAATCGTGACGCCCCCATCTGAGCCGATTTCACTGAGTTATAATTATTTAGTAATGATTTATCAAAATTTCTAATATATCTATATTTTGATTGTGTACTGTTGGTAGATGGAATAGCTTTTAAACACTTAGGGGGCACCTGGATGGCTCAGTTGGTTAAGCGTCCAACTTAGGCTCAGGTCACGATCTTGTGGTTCATGGGTTCGAGCCCCACGTTGGGCTCTGTGCTGACAGCTCAGAGCCTGGAGCCTGCTTCGGATTCTGCCTCGGATTCTGCTGTGCTGACAGCTCAGAGCCTGGAGCCTGCTTCGGATTCTGTTTCGGATTCTGCCTCCCTCACTCTCTGCGCCTTCCCCACTCGCGCTCTCTGTCTCTCAAAGGTGAATAAATGTTATCAGTGAATAAATCAATAAACAAACACACACTTAGAACAATGAGGTTACAGAAAATTTTATGTACATATTTTGACTACGAAGAAGCGTGGTACAGTTACCAAAGATTTTTGAAAATATTGCTATCTGTACCGATACCCATTATGATAAATTTTATTGGGGCAAAGGAATGTAAGTATGATTTTAAGCAGAAGAAAAAAGAATAATTAAACATTTTACCATTAAGGAAGAACTTGTTCATTAGAAATAAAATGAATGTGACTATCAATCATATTTCTATTCCATTTGATACATTTAGCTACATGTCTTACAGTCATACACGTTTGTACTTTAAAATTTTAATATTTACACGATGCCAAAAATTACAACCTTTATACTATTTTCACAAGACGAAAAATTTTAGATGTTTAATAATATTAGCAATTCTTTTTTTCACCCCATAAATCTTTGATGTGCAACCAAAAATGTCTGAAGATCTCTTTCCTAGAGAAACACAAACCCACCAGGCTACCTGTGTGAGAATACTCACAACTGTCCATCAATAGAACAGGTGAAGAAATTATGCAGACTATGGATTGCTATGCATTACTATATTACAATTATTATTACACAATGAAAATTCAGCATACACTATAGCTCCCCACAAAAACATTAATGAATCTCTCAAATTTACTGAGCCAAAGCAGCAAGACAAAAAAAAAAAAAAAAAAAAAAAAATTCCTATGATAACATTCACTTATGCTCAGAGCCAAGCAAAACTAAATTATGTCGCTTAGGGATGTGTGATAAATTATGTCATTACTCCCAAGAATCCCCTCCCCCTTCCTCTTAAGAGGATTACAAAGTGCTTCTTGAGACTTGCATTACTTCCTGATCGATTTTACATTTCCACCCTTTTGACTTTGGGTCAAAGGCTTTGCCATGTGACATGCCTGAGCTGATGAAATGAGTAGACACGAGGCTTGTCACATTCAATCAGAGGCTCCAGGAGGTACTGAGAAGTTCATGCAACGCGAGCCTGCTTGGCAAACCGAAAGATCAAGGTGGCCAATGGTGGCTGTGTGGGTAGATGTGTTACATGCTGGAGTGCTTTCAGTGAAACAACGTTTGCTTAGGCTCCTTGTATGGAAGCCATGGAGCCCCAGCAGCTTTGATGGGCTCTCAAGTGTTCAAAGTTACCCGCACTTAATGGTCTGACTCCCAGGAATCTCTTCCAAGTCCTAAAGGCATGGAGAACACGAGATCAAAGTTGGGCAAGAGCTGTGAACAGCATTCACTAAGAGATCTTTTGTGTATTCGAACAGCATTGAGTGATGCAAACAGCAGCAACCAGGGAAGAAGGAAATCAGTAAAAACTGGGTACCCCTTCACCGAAACTTAAAAAATAAAAATCACTCTAAGGAGGAAGTACTAGGTAGAAAGATTACATTTGTAATTCTAATGCCCAGTAAGTGTTTTAAAACCTAACTCTTAAAACCTAATATGCTCACTTTCAGAAAACTCTGAATGCCTACACAATTTAAACAAAAAAACACAGAAAACGCTAAAACGTTATGTGACGCTTCTGGGCCAAGCTAATTAAGCAGCAAGATTTCTGCAGTTTCCCCCACCCCAGCCAGCCAGGTGGAAGGGCTGCGGGCCTCCCTCCCTCCCCCCACCCGGGATGGCCGTCATGAGACGGGACACACCTGGGCCCTTCCATCACCTGCCTGACCCCCTCACCTCCTTCCCACTTTAGCTTCCTTAAGGCAGGAAATGAACTACTCAAATTTTGAGGTTTCTCTATGACAGCAGTTAGTGGGACCTGAATTAACGCAGAGTATTTGAGCTCTCGAATGCTGAGATCAGAGCAGGGAGCAGGTAGCCATCAGTCTCTCCCCACATCATAGCGTTGGTAAAACATTACTTAGAGGGGAACGTGATTCCCAGAGCATTTCAGGCCCTCCTGGTCTCGGCAGACAGGGTAATACAACAGCGGGGGTCTTAGCAGCAGGGGCTGCAGCAATGGGACAGGCCCCCAACTTCTCAAACAAACGTGGGGGGCTCTTCTAACGGGATGCAGTGCCCTCTACGCCCAAATGCCCTTGTTTTCGGATTCGCATCTCAGAACCCGCCTCCTCCCCACTCCTCCAACTCCCACCCTTCAGATTTGTACTCCCCTCCTCTCCCAGGCAGGTTACAGCCCTTCCGAGCCCGCAAGGGAGCGGGGCGAGGGGCGCAGAAGTGGTGGCCCTTAGAAGAGCAGAGGCTTTGTCTCACGGACCCCCTGCCAATCAGCACGTTTTTCTCCTCCCAGATGCCTGCTGCCAGCTACACTCAACAGATGCACCAGCGGGATGTGCGGGAAGCACCCACGTTCCAGAAAGGAGATGCCTCGTTGCTACTCTCACGGGGGAGGGGAAGGCCCAGCTGGGAAGCTTCTTTCAGCTCCAGGTCTCTTCGGGTGGAACAGGGCACACCTGCCAAAGCCATGCACTCACTCTTCTCTCTGCAGGAAGAACTCAGGAATCAGGCAACGCTTTACTGAGCCCCGGACTCTTGCTTTAACCTACGACCTGGCGAGTACAACACAGATCTAAGCACTGAAGTTCCGCTGCGGGGTTGCCCAGGTTTGAAGAAAACAAAGCCAAAAGCTGGCCTGACCTCTCGTATCCTCCCAAATAACATACGCTTAGGCTTTAAAACACAAGTCCCCACTGAAGTCAGCTGATTTTCTATCCTTGAGGGAGTTGCTTTGGCTGAGTTCCCTGGGAAACGTTCTGTTTTCTTCGAAACTCCTCTCTCTTCTGAGGTAGATAAAGCATAGATAAAAGGTGTAATTTTCTGGAAATGCATAGGTTCAGTGCAGCCCCGTGAGCCAGACGTGTGAGGGCTGGGGGCCAAACCTGTGCAAGGCTCGGCAAACCAGACCTTGACACGAAGGCACCCGCATTTCCCAGCAATTTCTTCAGGAGCTAAGCACGCATCTTGCAGATTTTGAGTCGGGTCTAGGTTGTGGTTTTCTCGTACTAGAGTAAAGCACTTTCCAGATCACTCCTCCTTCACTCACTACCCCTTGGCTCGCTCACGATCAAAAGTGAGGGCTGGGAGAACACTGGTCACAGAGGCAGGAGCAGCAGCATCCTGGCCTCCACTCAGCAGCCTAACGGGCCTGCAAGGAAACAAGACTCACCCCACGTCACCGGGAGCTCAAGAACGGGAGCCCGGCACTCACCAGGCAGGGAGAGCGTCGGCAACAAAGCGGCCCCCGCGGTTTGGCCACAAAGACAAAGGACTTCATTCATCATCCGTATTTATTAGGCGCCTGTTCCGTGCAAGGCACTGTGCTAGGCGCGGGGAAAGATACAAAGACAAATCCGACAGGACTGCCCTCAAAGAGCTTACAGTCTAGGAAAGGAGCATACAGTGTCTGGAGAAGATATTTTAGATGTAAATAACCTCCCCCCACCACCCACCCCACAAGAAGAAAAAAAAAAATAAGAAAGAAGTTTACTCGACTTGGCTTCATTTTCTTCTAGTTCAGCAGCTTGACATAAAAAGCATGTATCTGAAAGTCTTTTAAAATGCACACTTTTACTCGTAAACAAAATTCATCTTCATTAGAAAAAAAGGCTGTTTATTGCAATTACGAAAATCCTCAAACACATCTTCAGTATTTTCATGGATTTTTTTCTTACGAATCTGTTATTTGTAAACCATTTCCTAAATCGCTTCAAAACGTGCAACTTTTGAAAGAGACCTCTTTAAACCCACTGGCAGTCGTCACACAGAACACACACGGGCTCTCTACTAAAAGCAAAGTGTCTGAAACAAATAGGTGTTGTTTTACTACCAAAGTTCACAGCTTACGGTTTTTCTCCCTACACTCCTCTCACGTCAATTCAAAATATTATAAAATAGCACCTCCGGTAACCTCTACCTCAAAGACGCGAAGCTTTCAATCACGAAGCTTTCGATAGAATATTGGGGGGAAAATGTCCGATACAACCTTAACGACCCATCTTCGCGCTATTACTAAGCCGGCCAGACCCACCAAAGAACTGTAAAACGATTCCAAAAGAGGAAATTTACGACCGCCCACTTTCCCATTACACCCTCAGGAATTTCTGAAGGGTCGGTTTTCTGTTACTTTCCTTTAAGCATCAAGAAACCAAATGCAATCAACTGGGGAAATAAAAAAGCACTGACAGGGCTTCTCCAGGCTAACCTGCTACAGAAAAGGACGATGTGCGCCAACTGCAAATTACTTGGCTTCTACCCAGAATTCTTTCAGGTACGTTTCTTGCAATCGTTCTCCTTTCCCAAGATCCTCTCCGGACGCAGACATTTCTAACACTTAGGTTCCTGTTCAATCTGAAGCCTTGGACTTCGTAAGACTTCTTGAAAACAGACACTAAGGCAGATGCTATGCCGATCAAACTGAACACAAGGCCATCTGTTTTCATGAAGAATCACGGTCAACCAACAAAGCCGTGCGACCCAAAAATGAGTTCCTGAGACAGAGGTTTCTTATTCCCACGTTGGAACATTCTTGTCCTGAGCAGCTGCCCGAAGTTCAGTAAAAACCAAAACCCAACCATTGTGCTACTGGGATCTTTCTGCTCCTCTTCCTCACCCAACTCCAAAGAAGCGGGCGAACTGGTCAAATAAACTTCAACTCAAGTGAACTTCAACATTCATCTCCGGCAACCTAACACATGCGCCATCACAGAGGTGTAGGGAACCACCACACGGGCGCCTGCACCTGGTTGGAACCGCAGGCTTATTGCGGTGCCCGCCTTCACGGATGCACCCTGGGGTTCAGCCGAGACACCTACGGATACTACGCTTCCACGTGTAATATCTGTACAAATTATAGAAAGTTAAATTTTCTGGGTATAAAATCTAACAGAAATAAAGTCAAATCAGGAGGAACAGTTGTGTGTTAGTCTTCTGGTCGCCTTCTCGTCGTCACATTACTAAAGGGCTTTTCTGTTCAGTCGCTGCTGAACAGATACCACGCATTTCAGACTCCTGTGGTTATAAAAGAACCACTGTTTAAGTTAAGGACTCTCCAACTCCGTCTTACAGATAAAGAAACCGAGACCCTGAACAGCTGAATGAAGAAGCTGGGGGCCACACCCACTCTGGTATTGGTGATCAGACACCTGCAACCTTTGACACAAACCACGGGATCACACACAGTGACCGCTAAAACCAATGTAAGGAAACGGGGAGGTGTTTCATAGGAGGTAAATGGAACAACTGTTAGCTGAAACCTATTCTTAGAAAACATTAGCCCTTTTTGGTTACTGCTGAGAGTGTAACTACAGTGTCTGGTCTTGCTTTTAAGGGTAATTGATTTGTACTTGCTTCCTTGAGGACATTTATTTGTTCACAGTAAGAAAAAATCATGTTAAATATGGTCATATATTCAACCGTGTATTATTCTGCATTTAAATTATTTCTATATACATTTGGATTCTTCTACTTTTCACAAAGTAAAATTAATTTATGCAGAGAATGAAACGAGAGATCCTCTCTGTAGAAGTTGTTGGCAGCCTGAAAATTAGTCACTTCCATACAGGATGGGAAACCGCTTTAAGGAGAGGCCGAAAGAGGGTCCAGGGTCACAGAAAACATAATGAAAATTGTAAGTGAATTCTGATTAGCCGGTAATCAGAGCTACAGGAGAAAGGACAGGCTTAGAGAATTACTCTGAGGGAACTTTTAACTCCCTTCCTTGCTAGGTAACCGCAAAGCAATTCAATAAACTTCCGGGTGTCAGTTTCTTCATCTGCAAAGACCTCACATTCGAACTACTTACCTCATTAGATTATCAAGGAGAACACATAGTAAAACATACGAGAGTGCTTCTAAGTGGGAAAGCACACCAACAAATACTGATTATTATTACCGCAATAATTATTAAAATGGGGACCTACAAAAAATTTTAAATAATTACCACTCAGTGGCACAAGGCATGCTCACGAAAACAAACTTAACTCAGAAGGTAAACCATGCAAACGTTCTCAACTTTCAATGGCAATGCTAAAAATTCACACAAAGATATAATACAAAGGAACAATTTTAGAGAAAGCACTGAGACACACATATTTGGTTGACTTAAGAGACTTTAAAGTGAGTTAGAATGATTTCCAGCTTATAAAGAGGTATTTAGTCTTTAAGTGGAGAAGGTTGCTCGTCACCTGTAAGAAAACCAAGCACCATGGGGCATTCCTAAGACAAATGGAACAAAATCCTGTCCCTCTTGGCTGTTTTATAAACCAGGTGTCTCACAAATAACCATCTTAATGCTTCCGGTAATGAGACACACCCTCAAAGAGAATGTCCGCTTCTGAATCACATCCGATGTGAACCTGCATGAATGCAAGGCATAAAATAGCATTCTCATAACTCCACAGGCGCCTAAAAGTTTTAACAATTCTTCATGCTCACTTTCTATTCCATAAAGAATCGTGGACATACAGGGAATATCTCCAAGATAAATTTGTTACAAATCTTTATTATGTAGTTGTCTTATTTTTATAATACTCCACTCCGGTGGCCTTCTTTTGTGTGTGTTTTGTTTGTAAAATTGAGTCTAAATAGCACATTAACCTTTCAAATATGCCTTTTGATGTTAGTCTTATGCCCCCCCCCAAAAAAAAGTAACAACCAAAAAACAAATGAAGATACAAGGGAAGAGAAAAATGAGATATGATTAAGTATAAAAATATGTTGCTTCAAATTCAGAATAATTTAATAACTCTTCGTTATTTCATATGTATCTGGAAATGGGACAGATACATGACCTGATCCTGTCACAAGAGGTAGAATTCCAGCATTTGGTACAACGTTCCAAGACAGGGTTAAAGTGACATTCCTGTTTCCCCTATAAAAAGATATAATAATAAACGGATGTCAGCAGAAACATTTTTGGTTCAAAGAAAACATTTTAATTCAAGCACTGAGGCTCAAATACTATAGAACTAGCTATTTGTAACTGGAACCCTCATCTATCAACAGAAGTTTTCTCGTCTTCTGAAATCCCAGGGACCCGCATTCTATTTGCAGGCATCCCATGATGACCTACCTAAATTCACTCAGTTACAGTTATTAGAACCACCAGCCAAAAAGCTTAAATGAGTAAAACACAGAGAATATAAAGAGATTTGAGCTAGATGCCAGCAGGCAATGATTTGCAATCTAATTCTATCCTTATCGAGATTGTGAACACATCACAATTTCTCACGGCTGGCAATTTTTCGTCTGCAAAACCAGAGCTTCGGTTAAAACAGCTCTCCCCTAAAATCCTTTCCAATGTTTACTCGCAGAGCTTAAGAGCTAAAAATGACCCCAAAAGACCAGCCATTCTAATTCCTTCACTGGGTGTGAAAGGAAACGGAGGTTCGGGGGAGTTCAGAGAAGCACAGCAAGAGCCCTCATTGTCACCTCCTGGATGAATGCACTATTTCTCCATTAAGGGTCCCCAAGAACTTCCCTCCCCATGTTCCCTAAGGAGCCCCCTGCCAACCACAGTCCTACCGCAGGTGGGACAGCCCAGGCCCGCTGCGCACTTGGGACTAGAAGCATCTGAGGGCTTTCTGAGCGCGACTGGGGTTCACATACTGCAAGAAACTGTGTGCTTTTCCTAAACCCCAGCTACTATGACAGTATTTCTACCCAATCCTCTGGTTTGGATCCGTATAGGTTTCTTCTTTCTCAACTGTCCTCTTTGTTCCCTCTAATCTTTTTCTTTAAAATAAAAAATACATCACATCGTTCTCTCCCCCGCACAATTACAAGTAAAGAAGGACAAAGAATTGCTCACTTGAGGCCATTTCCATCGTCAAAGAAAAAATATTTTGTTTTCATATCTTTCAACAGCAGCTTTGGATTATCACCTCGCAGAACAATCTTGTCCCAAAGGACTACTTGGTTGAGAGCCTACATTAAAATGAAAATGAATTAGACAGCTCATCAGAAATTCATCTCTGTCACCTCAAATTCAAAGCAGTGCTAAGCAAATAGTTTAATTTATATTAGTAATACAACTTTTGAGGGAATTGCTAAAATCTTAAAGCACACAAAACAATAACAAGAGGATACACATACGAAGTCGAGCTTTGCTGGGACAAAAGATGATCTCCCAGGAAATCACTGCTTTTGCTAAGGCAACTGTCATTTAGGGCCCCCACAGCTTACTCCGAGGGTGTAGACCTACTCGCTCTCCAGAGAGAGGCCCTTGGAGACACAGAAGGGATTATTAGAATCCCTGGAAGGAAAGCATTCTCGTCAATCACCTCTCCTGCCCAGCTCAGTGTGGACTCTGCATAGTGTCAGGGAAACTGAGGCAACTATTCCTGGTCCGTCACACTGTTAACAGGGGTCACTGCAGCCAGATTAGATCATGAATATTTACGTATCTCCAAGGTCTTTAAATTATCGAAGAGTCACTAAAGAAATGAAGCCTTCTAAATATTTTTCCCTTAAATTAACCATAGGCACATCATTGTTTCATTTATGGCAACATTCTAGAAGCCAATTCTTTGAAACCGCTATTTTGACATATCAAAAGCAAGTTCTGTCTGGAAAATGAGGGGCATAAAATGAAGACAAAACACATTTGTGATCACTACTAAATCCCAAGACATCTGTTCTTATAAAGCTATTATGCATTATTAGCCTGGGAGGCCAACTGCTAGCATGTGGGGACTGTGCTCACTAAAAAGGAATGTGGAAGTAATTTCTAAGAGGTTTCAAATCTTCACCATAAAACCGCGAAGATTAAACAGAAACATCGAGACTGAAGAACATACAAAGATATGCCGAAGTGAAATGACATCTTCTATACATTTATTCATTCACCAAAGCAATGATGTGTCAAAGTTCCAAGTTGTATTAACTTACTAGTCACACTGGGGTAAACCAGAATTATGAATATGATTTAGGTACACCTGTCGCCAAGGTGACACAGAAATTTGGATAATTTGTTGAGACCTGTAGAATAGTATGTGTGTATACAGTCATTACTCTTACCTTCAGGGTAAGTTTTTCTAAATGACCCTTCTAACATTTTGTTGATTCTCAAGGACAAGGACCAAAACTCCTCCAACCCAATAATCCGAGTGCCTAACAAATTTTGTGGTATAAAAGGTATGCTCAAAATAAATGTAAAATGAATTGAAATACTAAAAATTGCAGTTAACTAATCAAACCAATCAACAGATAAAGTTGATTAATTTTTCATCCCTTGAAAGGAAATATAGTCCAAATAACATACAGAAGTAGACTCATCTCTAAATACGAATTACCTCCAGACTGTATGGTAAGAAACACGAGAGTGACTTAGGTGAAATAACAAAGAAGCACATTTTAATTCCATGGATTTCACTTTTGTACTTTAATTCATTTATCACAATCATTCACTTGACACTTTCAGGGGATTTCTGTTTTAGTGGCATTCCATACAAATATCTCAACCCTTACTCTTATCTGCAAAAAAAGCTCTAAATCAAAATGGACCAGTAAGTTTCAATCTACAAATTAACAATTTTAGTAGTGTTTTAACCTAATAGTTTAGTAGCTTTTCATTACAAAACTTCTGATAAAGTCTAGTTTATGATTAGAAAGACTACTTTTAAGTAAATAATTGGTGAATCCCATACAACTCCAAAGCAAAGGAAAATATTTCCCAGCAGACAAATGTTAACTGGAGATATACGGCTTGGTAAGACTATCAAAATAGTTCACATGAAAAGAAAAATAGAAATATTTTGATGGATTTTAAACTAATCTGACATGATTCAAACATTTGTCACCTTTACAGTTTTTAATTACATACATGGGTAATGAGAGCTGTAAATACAGCTCACAGAGTTTGCTGATTCACATACCTTTCTCCAGTCAAAGCTGTGGAAAGAAAACTTTGGCCTGAAGAGTGTGACACCCAAGCAGCAATGCCTCACCCCCATTTCCTCGTACACCCAGCATTCAGCAACATCCTTTCTGACCTTATCATTGGAAATGGTCTCCAAAGATTTTCAATCACAAATTATTTTGAGCACAAACCCCAAAAGATGCATTTTTATTTACAAATGATGTGCACAGTACACGTTACTACTTTCGGACGATATCATCGCTGATGGTCAAGGCAAATTTGCATTTCAAATAGTATTCCTGACCAATGTTGAATTTTCTCAGCCAACTTTTTTATTAGATCTCAGCTCTCTCTTTTTTTAATCCACTGTGGCTAAGCAGCTCCAAAGAGAAAGAAACCCACCAGCTCTGCCCCTTTCCTGTTGCTTACATGTGGTTGAACCATTCACATTTTCAACCTGTGATTCCTTTGCAGGAATCTTTTCAACCATTTTTTCCATTTTGTGAGGATTCGTTTATTTAAAAATAGGTAACATCAGAGGCACCTTGGCGGCTCAGTGGGTTAAGTGGCCAACTCTTGATCTTGGCTCAGGTCATGATCTCACGGTTCGTGGGCTCAAGCTCCATGTCGGGCTCTGTACTGACAGCATGGAGCTTGCTTGGGAGTCTCTCAGTCTCTCTCTCTCTCTTTCTCCCTCCCTCCCTCCCTCTTTCTGCTCCCCCCCTGCATGCTCTCTCTCAAAATAAAAGTAAACCTAAAAGAAATAGGTAATATCACCCACTTAATTGGATTATACTGCACAACCTTACAAAATGCTGAAAATGAATGAATGAAGAAATGCAGGCAGTGTGGTCAACCCCCTGCCCGCTGAATTCCTCCTCTTCCTCCAGGGACGCTGCATGTTGTAGGAGACATGTAATCACCTGACTTAGGGACTGAGTGTGAATATTAACGTCAGCCCGTATTGCAAGTATAAGTAAAGCTTCTTTCCCTTTTATTTTAAACAGAGAAACATACAGATCAACTTCTTTCCAGTATGGTGCGTGAAGAGCTTGGAAGTGGCCACTCCATCCTAACAGCCAGTAAAAAGCTAATGAACTGAAAAACTGGCAACTCTTCCTAGATCCGTAAGAGAGGAAAAAATAGCTCTGAACGGTTTTTCTTATGGATTGCCCCGTCTGCACCCCAATCAGGGGACAATACTAGAGAGCTACAGAAGCAGAAAAAAGACAGAGGCTACCAAAGGAGATGTTTTCTTAGTAGAATCACCTCTCTGGAGGCCTGTGATTTTTACCAAACTCCTCAGGTCAGATACTCTGAATATATAAAATTTATATTCTTGGAGCACCTGGGTGGCTCAGTCAGTTGGGCGTCCCACTCTTGATTTCAGCTCAGGTCATGATCTCCCTTTTCACAGGATTCTAGGGATTCTCTCTCCTCTCTGTCCCTCTCCCATGTGCTCACGATCTCTCTCTCTCTCTCTCTCTCTCTCTCTCTCTCTCTCTCAAACAAACATTTAAAATAAATTAATAAATAAATAAAATGAGGTTTTAATGATCTATTAACTAATAAGGTTTTAAAGACCTATTAAAACTTAGATATGTGTATATATATATACTTACATTATTTTTTGTTGAATATTCTGCTGATAAATAAAGAAACAACTGCTTAACATTCCAATCAAATATGTTCTCTAGATGTAAATAAATTAAGGAATATATAAATCATGAGGCAGCATACCACTTTTAAACCACTCTTGTTCATAATTATCGACAACAATACTAATACTAAAATAGAAAAAAAGGAGAGGTGGGCCAGAAACATAGTGAGACACTAATTTAGTAAAAATACATGATATATATAAAAAAAAAAAATGTATATATATATATATATATACACCATAAAATCTAGCTCATTTCAAAGAAAAATATATCAGCAAGATTATTAGCATTATCACCCCATACCTCTAGGCATTACTAGCTGAGATTCTTTGGTTAATAATAACAGAGCAATACAGAATTTAGCTTTCTGTGACACCGACTAAGCCTAAAAGAAAGAGGATTTAATCCTTCAAGCACTTTCGATTCCATGGATGTTCTAAAGGATAACCAGCCCTGGCCATTTAAATTTACTGATAAGCAAACATGGACTAGCTCATGTTAATTACACGAAGTATAACAAATTGTCCACGTTGCTTTTGGACACATGCCAGCAGAGATCCAAATGTCTCAATCCATGAAGTGCTTTGGTAAGAATATGCAGTTGAATACCAATTTGATTTCATCAGCCTATCAGAGTGAAGGAAAAAAAATTCATGGGGATTCAACACAAGAGCTGTGTCACTGGGAAATGAACGGAGTTAATGTTTGCATTTTTATTTAAGTATTATATGAAAATGGTGACGTCTTTTCATTATGTGCATTTTCATACCAACAGCAACACATCTATTTCATTCCACGTTTAGACATGTGTATCCGCTAAGAATCACACTACTGCAGAAGAATGGAGAAGTCTAGGATAGCTCTTTAGAAGAAAGGGCACAATTTCAAGTTTAGCAGCAGCATTAAGAAAAGCTGACTTAACTACAAATGAGACTGAACATGTGCAGTTGTTGAGAGATCAGGAAATTTCACTGTAATTCTCCAGGTACACAAAGCTACTACTTTCACAAGAGATCCAAGCTCCTTACTAGTTTTAAAATGACGTGACGACTCAAAAGCAGACATACCAAGTTTACCATGGGACTGTGGTCACGGTGCACTTTATTTCCTGAAAAAGTGTCTAGAGAGCGAATTCTTAGTCTCTTTCTAAACTCAATATTTTATTTCTAAAAAGTCCAGTTAAAGTAATTCCATGGCAGTAAAGAGCCGTATCAGGTAAACTCTCCGGGAATGTTATCTGCTTCGACAGACAGGTGCTTTACCCAAGTTCAGACAGTGCCATCACCAGAGCCAATTTTAATACCGAGGTCTTAAAGAGCCAGGTGACTGCACTGGAAGGGGCAGGGAACAATGCTACCAAGACCCTAGAAGACTGGATTGGCCAAAATGAACAGTTTCCAAAGGTAGAAACTCAAGATAAAAGAGAAAATATTAAATCATCCTCATTTTAAATTAACTCCTTTAAATATTAAGATTATTCTGACTCCTATGATTAAAGTACTTATAAAAAAACAATAATGGCAAAATGCTCATACAGTTTACCAATGACCATTCTGATAACAATCTTCTAAGCCTTAAGAGATGCCAATTCACTTTTTTAACCTAGGTTTCTCT
This sequence comes from Prionailurus bengalensis, assembly GCF_016509475.1. Lineage (NCBI taxonomy): Eukaryota > Metazoa > Chordata > Mammalia > Carnivora > Felidae > Prionailurus > Prionailurus bengalensis. The sequence continues at coordinate 7,853,437 of NC_057344.1, read as the reverse complement.
CTGCTACTGTAAAATATGGATATTTTACTTGGGACTGTACATAAAATATTCCATCTACGTATATCTGCTATCGTAAAATATGGATCTATACTTGGGATTGTACGTGAAAGATTCCATCTACACAGGCTGAGCATTGGTAACATCTTTCTTTCTGTAATCCAAACAACCTGGTTTTTCTTTCTGAAATAGATTCAAACTCTCTTACAGCTTTCAATCTAGTTAATGTTTCTGTAAACAATTTAACGTAGGTTCATAAAATGATAACTGAAGAATCCAAAAATAATTTTTTTCAAAGTGTGAATGAAAAGGTATGACAACTCTTACTAATAGAAACATAGGTATGGAAACTAAAGGGTGCAGATGTTTATCTTGAGAAACTTAACAGAAAAAGACCATGGGGGAAGGGAAGGGGGGAAAAAAAGAGTTACAGAGAGGGAGGGAGGCAAACCATTAGAGACTCTTAAATACAGAGAACAAACTGAAGGTTGATGGGGGGTGGGGGAGAGGGGAAAATGGGTGATGGGCATTGAGGAGGGCACTTGTTGGGATGAGCACTGGGTGTTGTATGGGAGCCAGTTTGACAATAAATTATACTTTTAAAAAAAGAAACTAAAGTATGGCTGATTCAGGAGATAGTCAGAAATCACTAAGCAACATGTGTATCATTATACAACTATAGAGAAAGCAATAAACATTTTCTTAAAGGATATCAGCCGTTATATCAAATGTAATGAATCCCAGATCACTTCTTTCTCTAGGTCCAGTGAAGTCTTCTACATTTTTTCTAAAAATAAAGACAAAAGTATTAGCATTCTTGAAATATAACAGCACATACAATTCACATAATTCCATAAAGCTGGACGCACAGGTGGAACAGCAATCCCAGAGAGAAACAAGTAAAAATCAGAAAAACCTGTAAGTGTGAAAACAGGATAAAAATGTTAATCTGATACAAAATGAGGTCTTTCGCCATATTCATATACCTTAACAAAGAATCCCTAGCGGGGTGTAAAAACTGCTCAAAATGTAAACACTTGCTGTAAAGCACTTTGATAGCATGGGTAGAAGGTTCCAGATGACTACAGGTGGTGTGGAAGAAGCTAAGATAAAGTGATAACCACTGTTGTTTATTGAGTGCTTATTATGTGTCTGGGCCAGGTGAAGAATGTATTTTCTTTACGATCTCAATCCTCGCGCAACAAGCCTACAAGTTGGGTATTATTTCCATTCTAGACAAAAGGAAATTAAGGTCCAGGACGGTACGAAACTTGCTCAAGATTAACACCAGCTAACAGTTCCTGTGTCTATTTGAATCTAAAACACAGTATCTAATAAACTGCAATAGAGAAAAAAAAGGGGGTGGTGGCGGGGGGTGGAGTCGGCGATTAGAGGACTGGCTTGCCTGCCACTCCGACAAAGAAATCAAGGAAACTGACGTTGAAGAACGAGAGTGAACTTGATGCAAGATAGAACAGAAAAGAGGTGAGAACCGGGGGGGGGGGGGGGGGGGGGGGGGGGGGGAAGCAACGTATCCAAGAAAAAAAGTGCCAGAGAACCAACATTATGAAGGAAAAAAAACCCAGAAGCATTCACGAAATGACAACGTCATTCTAGAATCCCATTTTCGGCATTTTCGCCGATTTATTCACGCGGCGGACTTAGACCATCTTCACCGCGCCGCATCGGGGAGCTGGGAAGGCGACCGCGCTCGGCGCATCCCGACCCCTCCTGCCAACTTGAAAGCGGCAGCAGGCGTGCGCCGCCGGCAGAGGCAGGAAGGACAAAAGCGGCGGGGGGCCGGCCCCGCGAGCTCACCCGCGGCGGGGCGGACCGCACCGGACCCCGGGCGAGCGGGCGGCGCACCGGGCGGGCTGCGCGCGGCCGGCGGCGGCGGCGCCGCCGCTCTGCTGGTGTGTTGCTCCCTCATTGGCCAGGCGTGGGCGGGGGGAAGTGAGGAACAGGAAGGAAGCGGAGGCACTGGCCTGAGTAACACTCAAAATTAAAATTTAAGAGCAAGCCCGGGAATTTGCGGCGGAGGGGTGGGAACTCGAGGGGAAGCCGGGAAGCCCGCGACGTCCACCCGGGCGTCCGCCCTCGGCGGCGACGGCCGCTCGGCAGCGGGGAGGGTGGGGGCGGCCCCGGGGCGGCGCGGACGCCCTGCCCCGCGGCGCCCCCCCCGCCCCCGGCGCGGCGGCCCGGCCTCGACGCCCACCCCGGCCCGGCCCAGGCGCCCCGCCCCGCCGGCCGGGCCTCGGCCGCACTCACAGCATGATCCGCGAGACGTGCAGCCGCACCGGGACGCTCCGGTCTTTGAAGGCGGTGGTGATGAAGCAGCCGAAGGTGAGCGCCGCCATCACGCTCAGGGAGAAGGCGAACAGCGAGTTCGCCCGCGACAGCACCGTGTTCATCGCGACCGTCTGCCCCGAGCCCCGTTCCACACGCACACGGGGGACCCCGTTCCGGCCGCGGACCGGCTCCCTGCGATCCGCGCCGCCTGCGCCCGCGCGCGTTCCGGGAGCGCGCGCCGCCGCGGCCCCGCCTCCTTTCCGGTCCTCCGACGCGCGCGCGCGCGCGCCCGCCTCCCGGGACACACCCACCCTCGCGGCCTATCGCCTCCACCAATCAGCGACGAGCAAGGGTTTCGCCACGGAAGACCCGCCCCCTGTCCTGGCTTCCTCTCCTCTGGCCGCTAGGCTCGCCCACCCTTCTTTCCCGGTCCTTCGGTGTGGTGGTCAGAGTGCCGGTATTTCATTAATTTGCGCTTGAAACCAGCAGCAGAACAAGTTCGTTTGGAGTGTGTTCTGAGGCTGCGCGTTGGAAGCAGCACTTTACAAAACTCTTACCCTTTGTCACATCGGGTCAAAGTTACAACAGTTTTTTGGAGGGTATGGGACAGAAAGAGTGGCCGCCCGGTTCCCCAAAGCAGTGTGCCTTTACTTTACTTTCCACGTCAAACCTCAGTCCAGTTCCCAGTAATGCTTTGCCTTACAACTGCAGCTAAAGCTGTTTCTGACGGTTAAGAGCTGCTGCTACCAATTTTAAATATTTGCATTTTAACGTGACATTTCCCATAACTAAAAGAATAACCTCACGGGGTTCTTAAGATCAAAGGAGATAATTACTGTGGGATTGCCATACAGCACAATGTATAAATATTTTATTTTGCTTTTTAATTCATTTTTGAGAGAGGAGAGAGAGAGACAGAGACAGAGCACGAGCGGGGGAGGGGCAGAGGAGATAGATACAGAATCTGAAGGAGTCTCCAGGCTCCTAGCTGTCAGCACAGAGCCAGATGTGGGGCCGGAACCCACGAACTGCGGGATCATGACCTGAGCCGAAGTCTGACGCTCAACCGACTGAGCCACCCACGCGCCCCTTAATGTGTAAATATTTTAAATTAGCAAGCCATCGATATGTAACGGGGCCCCGAGTCTTGGCTCTGCACTCCGGATCTTCATTCCCAGGCCCTCCTGTCTCACCCTTGCTTTTTGAATCTGGCCATTCAGTCCACTGTGTTTGGTCTGCCTGTGTGCACTGGACTATATCCCTGCATGACACGTTAGCTCATTTGTTGACAGCAGCCTGCTCCTCTTGACATATCAGACTAGTTTCTTGAGTATCCTTGAGGGGCTATCAGAAATTATACCAGGGCGCCTGGGGAGCTCAGACCTTTCAGCGTCTGACTCTTGATTTCAGCTCAGATCATGATCTCATGGTTGGTGAGTTCGAGTCCCTCGTGGGGTTCAGTACTGATAGTCCGAGCCTGTTTGAGATTCTCTCTCTTCCTCTCTCTCAGCCCCTCCCATGCACACTCACATGCACTCTCTCTCTCTCCCCCTCAAAATAAATAAACTTTAAAAAAAAAAAAAAAGGAAATTACACCACAGAACATTGGTTTCTGAGGATCCATACCCCACCCTCCCTAGGAAAATGAAGATCCAAAAGCTCATGTTCCCTAGGCAATCAAAGACATCCAAATTTGCTGGGTGTCATTGAATAGTCTATGCAATTAATATCCAACTTCTCTGCTCATGTCCCGGAGACACTACACTTTCAGGAAAGAGAGAGCCTGTGGCATTTTCTTAGTTGAAGAACCTCATCAACTTTTCTCTCTTTCTGGCCCCCTCTGACTTCACTCAGAAATGCACTGTTGAAACTATGTCTCTTACATGCCAGGGTGTACATCTGGTCACTGGAGAACCCACACACATCCCAGGGGAGCTAGTCCCAGCTGAGCAGTCCACCTCAAGGTCGGCTTTGGGGAATTACCCTGTTAGAATATATTCAGACCCTTGAAACTCTAGAGTACATCTGAAAATTCAGACCATGCAAGGTGAGGTTCTTTAACTCATTTGAGTCACCTTTATCACAGACAGGTTTCTAGATAACCATTGGCAAACAAAGCCAGCCACATCTGGAATGGAAATAAAAGGGGGGAATGGTTATGGGAAGGGTCAATACAACAGGCCATCTCTCCTTAGAAGTACCGCCTGCGGGCTTGGCCCTGGGCTGGCATCGAGGAAATTGGCGGGCAAACAATTCTCCGCACTGATGTAAAACTTCCCCTAAATTATAAGTGACTCACTGCACATAAACTGTTGAAACAATGTGGCTGATGCCAAACACCTGCTTTATTCGGGGGAGTCTGGAATTTTGGGACATGCCGGGCAGAGGGTGCCTAGATGACCATCCCCACGTGAAAACCCTGGGCACTGAGTCTAATGCTTCCCTAGTTGACAACATTTCGCCTGTGCTGTCCCAACCCATTATTGGAGGAGTTAAGCACATCCTCTGTGACTCCTCTGGAAGAGGACTTCTCCCCATGCACGTTTTCCCTCTTTTGTCTCTACTGTGTGATCCTTTTACTGCAATATGGTCTTTGGCTGTGAGTATGACTGTGTAAGTCCTGTGAGTCCTGATGGCAAATCAGCAAACCTGACGGGGTCGTGGACACCCCCAACACAAAGACTATCTCCTGCTTCATAAATTTCCATATGAAGAATGTTCTTAAGGATTTCTACCAAAATCCAAGAAAACTTAGCCCCATTCTATTCTGTAAGGGAAAGAGTCATAATTTTATTTATTTATTTATTTATTATTATTATTTTTTTTTTTTTTTAATCCTAAGCCTTTCTAACGTGCTCCATCCTTAGTTCAGGGCGCTAAACTGCCTACGTGTTTTGACGGATTGCACCTTGCATTTATCCGGCCTGCCCTTTGGATTCCTTGCCTTCTCCCTTCTGTCCCCTCTGTCCCCAATGCTGGTGGCAGGCCCTGTTCTGTTTACTCATGTGGACACATTTCTCTGAGCTCTTGACCTTGAGTTACCCGCTTAATGTTGATTTTCGCAACCCTCTGCTTTTACACGTGTCCACAGCACCGGATGGGAAGATGTTTTCACTACTTGTTCTTAATCATTGAGCCATTCAGTGTCTTCATCAGCTCATCTGGCCTCCCTGGAAGGGGAACCAATCAGGCAAAAGCCATGATCTCAGTCAAGTATATTCTTTGTGTGAATCTGTTACTTTCATGCTCCTTATTTATGTATGTAAGCTGACAAGAATTTTAAATCAATATATAGCAGAGGTTAGAAAACTCTGAGTAATACCTAAAATTACCTTTTTTTCCCTCAGACTTTTAACTACTGAGAATACCTGATAAATTAAACATCCACATGCAACAATATTATTCCATCTTAGTAACTTACAAAAAAGGAGTAAGAAAATATCTGAATTCTTCATATCCTTACTTTGAAAGGTCTATTCTGAAAGAAAAAAAAATTTCAAGAGAATGTACTAGATTTTAGCTCCTGAATGCTGGAATATGTTTAAATTTTTTGCACTCTTACACTTCTGTGAATCTTTCGAGCGGAAGGAAGTAAGAGGTACCATTCAAGCGATGTGAATATACTACTAAAACTGAAATGCTTGAAGCACAAATTCTGCTTCTGTGGCTTAATCATGTGTCACATTGCAGGAGTCAGTCGTAAGTGACTGGTATTCGAGAGCAGATGGGGAAGCAAAAGACTTATGACCCAGCCTCAGATCTGTTAACAAATGCTGAGAAAATCATCTTGCCATTTACCCTGATTTTACCACAGAGGCAGGCAAAACCCAGTGCCCCAAGGGTGTTCCCAGGACAGTGGTGATGCAGAAAACACCAGCATAGGAGATGTGAGTTACACATAAACTCTTAGGGGGTCTTTCTGCATTTAAGTTGCTAATTTGTTTAAGATATGCTTCACTCTAAGTTAGATAATTAACAGTCGGTAATTTTTGTGACAGTTTTCCTGGGAAAGATCCCAAGTGATTCCTGACACAAAGATCCTTAGAAGGAAGCAGTGAATAGATCGTGTCTTCCTTCTCTCGAACAAGATAAAGAGCCAAAACTTTAGCCAGGCTACAAGCTGTGTTTCTTCACTTTCTGTCTTCGTTGAGCTTTTTGATACAGATGTGGATACAGAGCCCTCTCTGTACTTGACCTTGCATTTCCCCTTCCTCCTTTCAGCTTGTGAACTTACAATACTTCTAGAATTATAAGCCTAAAATCAATGTTTTTAAAGTAAGAATTATTATGTGTGTAACATCTTGTAACAGTTATTTAACAGTTTGGGGAGAGTTGCTGGAATAAAACATAGATGACAGATATTGGGGGATCTATCTCGACCATTTACCTTAATTCTTTCAGAAATAATTCTTGGTAAATCTTTTCTCTAAAGTTGGGTTTTCTGGCCACGTAATCTTGACATATTACATGTACTCATTAGGCTTGATTCTGATTGTAAGAGAAGAACCCCCTGTTGGGGAACTTATAATAGAGGTAGAACTCAGGCGCTGGGCAGGTAAGTGGTAATTGAACAAGGTGCGTCCGTGCAGGCTATAGAATGTTCGTAGGTATTCAGGGCAAGACTCCCAGGTACTAAACTGGATAGTCAGGCTGAACTCAGAGGTAGAGACCATGGCAGACTCTCAATCCTGTCTAGGATGGGGACGAGAGTGGAAAGGGGATATTGTAATTTGAGGCTACATCTGGCTGAGAAGCCACTAAGGGGGGGCCTAAGGAGCGAAGCTGCCATAGCTGCGTCCCAGATCCCAGTTGGGGATCTTGGATTAACTATGCCCCCCTCCAGGGCACAGGGGTATTCATACACTGATAATCTTTCTTACCCGCTGTCAGGATTGTCTAAACACCTGCAGAGTTGACCCTGTAGGTTATAGGGAGGTGGGTGGGAGGGGCACGTGTCCCAGCCTCAAGGAGCTTGGAAACAGAAAACCAGGGGGAGAAGATGTGGTGAGACAGAGGGCTGATATTAAATGCCTGTTTTTATTTTCTGTTTTAAAACAAAATATCCACGATTCTGTGAGGCAAATGAATCACATCTCAAAAATTTTATAGAAGGATAATTACAAATCTAAAAAATAATCCTACAGGTAAAAAGGGAGTTGTTTTGGGGGCGCCTGGGTGGCTCAGGAGATTAAGTGTCTGACTTCGGCTCAGGTCATGATCTCACAGTTTGTGGGTTCGAGCCCTGCGTCAGGTTCTGTGCTGACACCTGGGAGCCTGGAGCCTGCTTAGGATTCTGTCTCCCTCTCTCTCTGCCCCTCCCCCCTCTCAAAAGTAAGTAGACATTGAAAAGATTTTTTTTTAAATGAGCAGTGTTAGGTGCCTGGGTGATTCAGTCGGATAAGTGTTCGACCACTACTCAGGTCATGATCTCTCAGTTTATGAGTTCGAGCCCCGTGTTAGGCTCTGTGCTGACAGGCTGGAGCCTGCTCAGATTCTGTCTCCCTCTCTCTCTGCCCCTCCCCTGCTCTCTCTCTCTCTCTCTCTCTCTCAAAAATAAATAAACATTTAAAAAAAATTTTTTTAAAGAATTGTTTTTTAACTCAGCTATTCTGTGGACTTTATCAAATGTTTGAAACTTCAATTCATTTGCATCTGTAATAGTTGAGTTACTCATAATCATATGGTGAGTACTATCTTAATGCAAATGTTAATTCTGAAAATTCTCAAAGTCAAATAATTTCCTATTATTGAACGATTCCAACTACTCATTCTGTAGAACATAGAGCAGCCTGTAGCACCAATCTTTTCCCATGGATTAAACACATGTTGCTGCTTGCGTTGTATAAACTACCCGTCGTAACACCTGAATCACGTAGGCACTCCATAAAAGATAGCTACTCGCATTGGCCCTGCTAAAAGTCAATTTTCATCGAAACATCGATTTTGAAAGTAAAGACTACTTGCTTTCAGTTGTCGGGGTTACACTTTTTCCCCCGAGCTTCGGTGTAATAATCACATTTAACTAGAACAGAGCCTTGAGTTACATATTGTTTAAAAATTAATGCCACGGGTTATATGAAGAAACAATGAGTGTACGAGACAGAAAGATGTTAGACCTACATTTCCGAGTGGAATGTAAGTGACTTCAGAGATCACCTGTAAATATAAACATATCAAGGTCATTGTTTAATGTATTTGCTATTACCAGAAGTAAAAGAATGACACAAGGTTTGGGGGGGAGGGGAAGAGTAAGCAATAGAAAACTCGGCCAGAAACACGCCCTCAGGGGCAAAGCCCTGGGTCTAAGAGCTAGATGTGAATAGCCCTGCCACCTGCAGATAAGACATCCTGCCCTCCGGCGCCTGGGAAGGCATTGCTTCAAGGTTGCAAAGTGACCCCATCGGAGGTGGTTAGAAGCCCTCTGGTCCCATTTATGCACTGGAGGCTCAATATTCAAATCCGAGATCACTGCCAACCCTACAAAACAAATGTTGGCTGTAGCTGAAAAACTGGTTGATGGCAAAAAACCTAAGAATACAGGAAAGGCTGATTCCCCCACGCTGTCCTGCATCACTTCACGTGGCTCTAGCTCTCTCTACCTTTAGAAACTCTCTCTGAACGTCTCGAGGCTCATTAGTGTCACTTTATGGCACATCTGTTTACAAGCCTATTGTGTGCCGAGCATTGTGCTAACCCACTTCACCTCATTTCCTAGAGCAAAACAATTCCAGTCCCATAGCTCCTGGCTTACCGCCCCCGGGAGGAGAGTGACTTTAAACAACAAATAAATGATTGGAAATTAGTGTAAGTGCCGTGAAGGCAAAGAAGAGGTTACTGAGAGAGATTGTAAAAGAGGCTGGCTGTTTAGGAAGGCCTGTAGCGAATGCTTTCAAGCTCCCTTAACTACAAGAAAGGGACCGTGAACCGGAGTGGTTTCACAGTAAGGACATCTCTCCTCGGACCCATCTAACTCCTTCGAACCCACAAAGAGTTAGAGCTTCATGCTGGGGGATTCGGTGCCCAACCGTGTCCTCAGGAGCTTGGTTCTTCTTTCTGCTCTGCTGCCCAAAGTGTCTGTTTCCTTCTAAACCCGGGTCTTCTTAGGATCATGTCTCAGACAACATAGAAATCTATCTTTCTCTCATTTAGCGATGGTTGCAACTTGAGGATTAGTTGCATTTCCTTGACATGAGAGGAAAAGAAAAATAAGCTTAGAGACTAACTTCTGCCCTTCAGGCTGAGCCACCTTGTAGAAAGACCGCTAGTTTTCCAGCAACATCCATCATGCTCAGGTTTCGGCAGGGCACCGGGCCACCGGGAATAAAGATTACATTTCTCGTGTTCCCTTGTGACTGTGTGTGGCCTTGTGACTAGGGTTTAGCAATGCCAGGTAAATGGGGGTAATTTGTGTAATTTCTGAGATCTACTCTTCCAGGGAGGGAGTACGCCTTTCCTGGTCCCGTCTTCCTTCCTGTGGCTTCAATGTGAATATGATGGCTGAGCATCTCCAGGCACGTGTTGAAGATGACCAGGCAGGGTGCATCCTGAGTGCCTGACACCCGTGGCAGTAGCGGCCGTGACCGTCCCCCCACCCCCTCACTGTTTAGCTTGCTCAAACCACCTCTGAGCATGTTTTGTGCTGCCTGCGTGCAGCGCCCAGGGAATGCACTGTCCCTAAGTCACTGGCCAGAGAGAGCAATGCCGTGTGCTGATGGGCTCATTCAGTCAGTGCTCTTCCCCGGACTAAGGATGTGGTCGAGAGTTCCCGAGCGCAGGGGTCGCGTGGGGGGGGGGGGGGGGCAGGATGAAATCAAAGAGTGGTTAGGAAGGAGGAAGCGGGGAAGATTGCTGAGCAACTGACCAACAGTGACCACTACCGATTAGTGACCCAGGCCAAGAGAGAAGGGCTGGAACACGCGGCGGGAAAGTAGGTGTGGGGTCTCCGAACGAGAATCGGCTTGGATGTGGATGTGTTCACAGAACTGAAAGAAAGTCAGTATGATACATGAACGGGAGAAATGACGTGAGACAAGGCAGGACCCTATTGCAAAGCTGTATCCATGTTTGCCCAGCACTGTCCTGGCTTAACCTGTCGTACTAGAAAAATTGAAATAGTATTTCCTTTCACCTTCCAAAATGTCCTGGTTTGGGTAATAAATCCCAAGAGTATGCTGTAGACACAGCCCATGTGAAAGAACTTGGACTGTATTCTAAATACAGTGGGATGTGGTCTTTATCCTTGTTCTGTCTTAGTAGAGACATCAGGCTTTCACAGCTGTCCCAAACTTTATCTTCTGGCTCCTCCCCAGGTCAAGCTGGAAAATGTTTCCCGAATTGGCTCCCAAGGTCATCTAGCCTCAGAGAACAGATAAAAGCCCCTCCCTGCCTCTTCTGAGCCACATGACATTTCCTACAAGATTGCTTCTCTCAGCCTAGATTTCTTTTTTTTTAAATAAATTTTTAAAGTTTATTTATTTATTTTTGAAAGAGAGAGAGAGAGAGAGTGTGTGAACAGGGGAGGGGCAGAGAGAGAGGGAGAGAGAGAATCCCAAGAAGGCACCACACTCAGCGCAGAGCCCCATGCGGACCCCTGTCTCACGACCCTGGGATCATGACCTGAGCCGAAACCAAGAGCCAGATGCCCAACCTACTGAGCCACCCATGCACCCTAGATTTCTAATCCAGCAATACGACTATTATATAAGGAATCTCACTGTGTTGTTGGAAAACCTATTTCTAGGTTTGAAATATTTTTGCTTATCAGAATGGCACTACCAAAACAGTCTAGCAATTCCAGCTCTAGGTATGTATCCCAAGAAAACAAAAACACCAGAATGTGCACTCCTGTGTTTATGGCAGCATTATTTACAGTAGCCAAGATCTGGACGCAACCTAAGTGCATTCAGTAAATGAAGGCATAAAGAAGGTGTGGTATGTATATACAATGGAATATCCCTCCGCCATAAAAAAGAGTGAGATCTTGCCATTTGTGACAACGAGGATGGACTGGAGGGTAGTATGCTAAGTTACATAAGTCAGACCGAAAAAGATAAATACTGTAAGATCTCACTTATATGTGGAATCTAAAAAACATAATGAGGGGCGCCTGGGTGGCTCAGTCGGTTAAGCATCTGACTTCCGCTCAGGTCACGATCTCGTGGTTTGTGAGTTGGAGCCCCACATCAGGCTCTGTGCTGACAGCTCAGGGCCTGGACCCTGCGTTAGATTCTGTGTGTCCTTCTCTCTCTTCCCCTCCCTCATTTGCGCGCTCTCTCTCTCTCTCTCTCTCAAAAATAAACATTAAAAAATTAAAAATAAATAACATAATGATAAACAAACAAAACAGAAAACAGATTCATAGATACAGGAAACTGCTGATTACCAGAGTGGGGAGGGGTTGGGGGGCGTGCAAAAGAGGTGAAAGGGATTGAGAAGCATAAACTTGCTTTTCTGAAATGAGTAAGTCAGGGGGATGTAATGCATAGCACAGGGAATATAGTCAATAATGTTCTAATAACGTGGGGCGACAGATGGTAACTAGATTTGTCATGGGGATCATTTCATAACGTAGAAAAACATCTAATCACTCTGATGTACACCTGAAACTAGGAGGATCTTGAATGTCAACTATACTTTAACTTAAAAATAATGATAAATAAGTATTCTTGCCTCTGGCACTTCTTACCTTGAGACTGATCTTGTAGCCATCCAGTCTGCTGAAAATTCTTCTGTCTACTTTTTGACCTTGGATAGGTTATTATACATTCCCTGAGTCTCTCTTCTGTATCTGTTTCTACATTTACTTGTAAAATGGAGCTGTTACCCGATAGGGGCTGGATGAGTCCTGTAGGGTTGCCATGACAAAACTGGATTTTCTTATGGCAACTGGGTCTCTCAACCAACCAACTGGGTGGCTTCAACAACACACATTTATTTTCTCACAGTGCTGACGTCTTTACGCCCAAGATCAATGTGTAGTCAAGGTTAGTTTCTGGGAAGGCCTCTCTTCCTGGCATGTAGATAGCTGCCTTTTTTTTTTTTTTTTTTTTTAATTTCTTTTTTGAGAGTGAGAGAGCACAAGCAGGGGAGGGGCAGACAGACAGGGAGAGAGAGAATCTCAAGCAGGCTCCATGCCCAATGTGGAGCCCAACACAGGGCTTGGTCTTGCAAACCGTGAGATCATGACCTGAGCTGAAATCGAGAGTCAGGCACTCAACCAACGGAGTCATACAGGTGCCCCGAAGGCTGCCTCTTTGCTGTGTCCTCCCACGGCCTTTCCCTGTGTGCCGAGAGAGCGAGAGAGATCATGTCTCTTCCCCTCCTTGTAAGGACACTGTTCTTACCAGATTAAGGCCTCCCCCTTGTGACCTCTATTAATCTTTATTACCTCCTCACAGGCCATATCTCTCCAAATACAGTCTATTGGGGGTTAGGGCTTTGACATAAGAATTTTGAGAGAGACATAATTCAGTTCATAACAGGGTTATTATGAGTAACAAATGAGATACTGCATGAAATGAGATACTTGGAATAAGGTTTTATATTCTATATTTTGATATATTTTAGGATATGGAGAACCATAGAGATCTCTATGTATCCTAAATTTAAATTATAGTGCTCAATAAATGTTATCGGCTACCATTATGGTTATTATTTGGGTTTTCTCCCCCCTAGGACTAAACTTTTTCATTTCATCCCTGCCCATCTCCTCAACTCAATCTTTGTGTCGAGCTTGTGTCCAAGCTCTTAGCCATTAGGATAATCACGTACCAAACGGACTTTGATGAGTCGTTCTTCATCCAAATCAATGATTCGGACATGTAAAATTTGGCATTGCAGGTTATGCAGTCTGGGGGAGAACAAAAACTTAGAATACGAATACGAGGTAGTTGCTTTATTGCGACCAAGGTAGAGTACAGCAATATATACAAAATTAACTGGGAAGGAAATGGTGTCTTTGACACAAGTCATACTGAGTTTTACTTGAAATAATAATCCAATACAAGCAGCAATAACACTCAGGATTATTGGCATGATCTGTAGATTCAGAAAAGGAAAAGGTCCTAACTTTGTATCTGTGACTTTGGAAGAGCTGACACAATTATGATATATGCAATTTTGCTATTTTATTATAAACTATATTCATCTTATTCATCATCTCTGGGTTTTAAATAGTAACTTCCTGCAAAGTAGTTAAATACTATTTTAATTCCCATTAAATATATTGCAGATTCATTCCAAATGCTAGAGCAGATAATCTTGTGCCTCCAATGTGAAGTATAAGAGCCAAGATATTCTAGAGCTATGGTTCCCAAATGTTGCTTCATGAATTGGCTATATAAAAGAATCATCCAAGATATCTGTTTAAATATAGTTCTCTGGGCCCCACTGAATCAAATCTCTGAGGATGATATCCCACAGACCTCTCCCTCAAACCAGGCCTGTTGGAGGGTCCTAGCTTTGTTAACAGCTAAAGCTCATGACCCAACGTGAGGAGTTAGGTGATACCCTACCTACCATATTGAGTTGTAACTCCTGATTTTCTTGCGTTTTCTAAGTGTTTCATGGAAAATAATTTGAATCCTATCCATAATTGCAGTTTATACTTTTTTAAATATTTATTTTTGAGAGAGAGAGAGAGAGAGAGACAGAGCACGAGTGGGGGAGGGGCAGAGAGAGGGGGAGACACAGAATCTGAAGCAGACTCCAGGCTCCGAGCAGTCGGCACAGAGCCCGACGTGGGGCTCAAACACATGAACCAAGAGACCATCGCCTAAGCCAAAGACGGACACTTAACCGACTGAGCCACCCAGGCACCCCAATAGTTATACTCTTTAATGAAAGCCAACCCAGTGCCTGAAACACTAAAATTGCTGGAGTTTATACCTATAGCTGGACACATGCACTAAACTTCTCTGCAAATTAGGTAGGCACTCACTCACTCAGCGTTGTGGCTCACTGAAAAATAGCCATGATCAAAGCATGTTCAGCAATGCAAAACTGTAGAATCTCCATATGGAATATTTATTTGGGATCCAAAGTACTCTGGAATGAGTAAGAGGTAGTGGGGATAGATGCTTATTCTCTAATTTGTTGCACGCTATTATCGGGCTTCTAAGAGAGTTTTTGGCTGCTTCAAATGTTTACCATTTTATGAGTCATTTTCCTGCTCACTTTCATAATGCATTTTCAGATGTGAACTAACCACTACTATTTTCACTAGAGCTATATTTAGTATAGATCTCAAAATGAGAAATACCTCTTAGTGCCTGTCATAGTTGCCTAAGTAAAATCAAAATATTTAATGATATCAAATGATGGAAGGCAACTTTTTAGATAATGTGGTATAAGAATAGCTACATTGTCATTTTTATTTGTAGCCTACATTCAGCCTACATAATGCCTTTGTTCAGTCAATGTGTTATGAGAATTAAATAAGATAATGTGCCTTTAAATTATTTGGAAACTATTATATATGTATACATAGTTATAACATATAATATATTAATATATAAAATATATAATATCTATATATTCAAATGCAATACATATCTATCTATCTAAATGTAAGCTAACAGAATTATTATTCCTTAAACATAATTGTATATTATTAGACTGGTCAAAACAAACCATAATAATTTTTCAGTTAAACCAACCATATTAAGAGTAGGAGTCTGTTTTGTAGGCCATGAAACACTAGTTTGATGGTTGCATTGTGTGTTTTTAATATCTGACTATTATGCCAGGGAGATTTTGTCTCTATAGAAGTCTCTATAGAAGACTTGCTTTAATGTGTTATTGCTACCTAAAACAATAATGTTTGGTAACAAAGATAGCAGGCAAATTCCCCAATACAATTGAAAGGACTCACATAGAGCCTTCTACCAGAAACTATAGTAGATGGCATCCCAAAAGCTGCTTTGGAAGATACTAGAATGACTGACGCCAGTCAGTTTGCATCTGCAAATTCATATGCACAGAGAACTCTAAGAGCAAAGAAAACAGGAATCTCTAATAACAGAGATATGCCAAGCTTTCCTACTAAGGGTGGTGCCCCAACGTCCCATGAAAAATACCTCACTCTTCCTGATTTCACTAGGAGTAAATTATTTGAAGACCAGCGGAATTACAAAAGAAGCATTTCACTAAACTATCAGTCATATTTAGAGCTGACAGCCTATAAATAAATCTCTTGAGCAGAGACGTTCTCCAGTGAGCTTGAATGATCAATTATACTTTTATTGAGTGAAAGTAACTTTTTAATATATGATCTTGCCAAAAGGCAATTTATCAGCTAGTCCATTACTGAAGATAGGAGTGAAGATTCTCAAATAATCATTATTCATATGGAACATTCTATCACAAGCATCTGCAATTCTCTGGTTCCTTTTTTTTTATTATTAGTTTAGTGGTCAGTATTTATTATGCAGTGAAAGATTGAATACGTTGATGATGGAATCTTGAATGAAGATTTTGTAGTGTTAATTATGGTGGTTATCTGTCACTGATGTCTACCCAAATTTTTGTCAATGCTCTCTCCAAATGGTGATAGTTGTCCACATTGTGCATTCTGCCTCCCCAGTCCAAAACCTAAGAAACTACGTTTCCCGGCACTCCTTGTTGCCAGAGTACTGACATGTGACTTAGATTTCATTAATCAGATACGTTTTAATGAGGCTCTGATTTGATTGGCTACATAAGAAAACAGGGAACTGACATCCATGCTTTCAGGCATGAGTGTCCCTGAGTTTGAGGGTGAGTGAAGCCACTTCTGGAATCACAGCATAGACAGCGTAATTTTGGGTGGTCACTGATGGCCGCAGTACCTTCTAGATCACAGTAGAAACAGCATAGGTCTGAGGTTAGGTAAGGCAGCTGCCCCCTTGACAGTTCTTCCTGTGCTCTTTAATTTTTACTTTCTTTTATTCTATTCACTCACAAATGCTTACCTCATATAATTCCTATTTAAAGACGTCATTTTGTGGCATCAGGTTTATCAATACCCGTCTTTTTGGCTGGAATGTCAAGCCGTTATTGACTTCTGGGCCTATCCTGGTATATTATAATGAACATGAGCCATGTTTTCTTACTTTTTGGTAATTCAGTTTACAATATTGAAGCTCAGCTTAGTTTCAAAGTGCCAGATGGCAACTAATTGCCAATAATTTATTAAGCAAATACCATGTAATATACAGAACTAGAATGTGGGAATCATAAACAGAACTAGAATGTGGAGATCATAATCTGGGGCCATGTTTTTAAATGTATACTGATTACATATTTCTATGGGGATAATTTTCTAAAATGATGCCCAAATATCTTGCAAGATGCTCAGCACTGGAGTTTTTTCTCAGTACTTTTTTGTTCGTTTTACACAGTTATAGCCAAGCTTCGGGAGGCAGTGTTGAATTCCGGTACCCTGAATTTTCTGGTCCTGCACATCCAGAATTTTGCTTTGCTATCGCTTTGGTGTTACTTTTGGATGCCTTCTTTTCTTTCCTGACCCAGTTAATCACCAAGTTCTCTCAGTTCTACCCCCAAAAGCCTATGGCGTTCATGGACTTTTCTCAATTTTTCCTTCCACTGCCCTCGCCACGGCCAACCCCATCTCCACCGGACTGCCCTCTGGTTCCCCGCCTGCCCTGACTCTATACACACCGGCTGAAATTACCCTCCCTTGCTTTTATTAAAGCCCCTCGATCGCTTTTGTGAGCGTCCGTCATGGGAAACCGCGCTAAGACGGACTCGGGAGGTTTCGGCAGGGGGAGCTCTCAGGCCCCATCGCCCTAAGTCCACTGCAGACCCAACCGGAAGAGATGAACTTCACCTTCCACAGACGTGACCTTGCACGCGGAGGCGACTCCACTCCCTCGGAGGGATCCCCGCAGGACCACAGCTCCGCGGCCGAGAAGCCACGGCACCTCGATCCCCCCGTAGTTTCCTGCCACGGACTTGGGGAGGCACCTAACAGCCTTCCCGGTGTGCCCCCTTTCTCCCTAGAAAGGCGCGCCTCTCCTTCGTTCCCTGCGACTTGCTAGGGTTTGGCCGCAGCTGGTCTGTCCGGGAATGCGATTCTCTTTTATTCCCCAATAAACCCATCTTCTGCTGGTAAGATAAGGGGCGGTTTTTCTTTTCAGGTTAGCACGTTTCATCCAGTTCAGAATAAGCTCCGTCGCCCTAAGATGTGGCACTTGGGGCTCCTCGAGCAGGAGTCTGGGAGCAGAGGGGTGTAGGAGGGAGCTCCAGGGCAAGTGTCTGTCGGGAGGACTGACAGCTGCAGGTGGTGAGCAGGCCGCGGGGTCGCCCGGAGATCCCCACGGGCAGTCGATGGCACGTGGCCGCGCCCACTGTCCGCGGCGCGGAACCAGTGGCCCTCCCACCGCCTTGGTGGCAACTCGTGCCGGACTTCCCCTCGGGCTGCAGGCACAGGTCCCAGAAGCCACAATATTCGTTGCCACAGGACCCGTCCCTTCCCGCCTGTGCCTGGAAGACTCCACGTGGCCGGCTCTCTTCCTGTCCGGGTCTCCGCTTCTATCACGCTCTCCAGCAGCTGTCCCCTCCCTTCCCTAATTATGGCTCACCCGTTATCACCGTTATTTATTTTTTGGTCGCATTTATGTCCCACATTGCACTCATCACAGTGTCTCTTAAATTATTATTCCGCTTCTCCACAGGAGTATAAGCTCCGTGACAAAAGGGACACCTGTTTTGCTCACACCTGTCTTGCTAATATGTCACATAGTGCTGGCACAGAGCAGGCACTTAATACGTTTTTATTGAATGAATGAGTATAAGTCTTCAGCGCGTTTTTGCACTAGGGAAGCTTCCTGATCGCCCAGCGCAGACTGATCAAACTGGCTGGCCGTGTCTCAGTCAGAGGCTAAAAGCTGCGGTAACAATTTTAAAACGTCAGTGACTTAAAACTGCAAAGGAGTGTTTCCTGCTCGCCCTGTTGGTCCCTGCCGGGGAGATGGGAGGTCCGTTTTGTATCGTCTTCGTTCAAGTTCGCAGGCTACACGAGGCTTATTTCTTGGCTTCTGTATTCGCCCAGGCAAGAAAGAGGGAACGTGCTGAATGATGCACGGGCACCACAGGCTTTTTGCTAGAAGGGACACACATGTGCTCACATATCACCGATCAAAGCAAGTCACACGTTCGTGTTCAGCCCAAAGACGATGGCAAAGGTCAGCTTTGGTCTTACAGGGTAAGAATGTCGCATCCACACGACTCCTGAAACAGAATGCTACGGGCACCAGTGACAGTCACAACAAAGTTTATTACAATGAGAGGCAAGGCCGACCGATCGGGACCAACACTCTTGATAAGAGTGCGGCCCCGAACAGCCGGGGTACAGAGTTTTTATAACCGATCACATCGTTTTATCATCACCTGGGAACAGAACGAAGAAACAGGTTCCAGATGAGTTAGAAACAGTTGCCTAATGAGGTGTTTACTTTTAGACTTTCTGCCTCTAAGTTGCAACCAGTGGATCTCCTTGACCTTGGCTTTGATGCTCTTTTCTTTGAACTTTTGTTTCCTTCATTGGTAAAGCCTGATTTACAAGAGTAAAAGCAAGGCCCTTATCTTTTAACCTTCAGTGTCAGAACAAAGCTGTTATTTTTCAAGCTAAGCGTTAGCCCTACACTACAATTTAACCCTTACAAGAAGATGATGTCAAAAGAAAATGTCTATTCAATCTGCTTGCAGCAATAAACTCAAGTTTTGCCCTTTGTGATGAAATTCTATTTTTATCTCTGGGAGGTCACATTACGTATGACACCTCTGGGTACATTACAGAAAATTATTAATGAGATGCCATCATGTGGCAAAAGTGAGCCTGCTTGACATAACCCATCACTGATGCTAAAATCTATGGAAAAAAATAAGGAACTTGAGAAAACCCATTGATATCTGAGAATCACTCCAACAGGAAAAAAGAAAACCTGCTTTGTGAAATACATTTGCAGGGGCGCCTGGGTGGTTCAGTCGGTTAAACATCTGACTCTTGGTTTCAGTTCAAGTCATGATCTCGTAGTTTCGTGAGTTCAAACCCCACGTCAGGCTCTGTGCTGGCAGCACGGAGCCTGCTTGGGATTCTCTCTCTCCCTCTTTCTCTGCCCTTCCCCCACTTGCACTCTGTCCCTCTCAAAAATAAGTAAACTGAAATACATTTGCAAAATTACTCCAGGAATGCCTAATTTTGTCTCAAAGCTGGATTGTAACAAACAATGATTTTTAGCATTTGGATTGCCAGAAAATGTAGTTTGTGGCATTATTTCTTTTATGCCTCAATTGAGTTTAAGGAGTTTGTGGCAAGATTCTTTTCCAAGTTATCATCCATCGACTCTGTGTGTGTGTGTGTGTGTGTGTGTGTATGTGTGTGTTTGCACGTGTACTGCCAGGGATATGACATGCATTTCAGGGATGCTGTAGCGATGATTAACACTAATAATACATCAAAGCAACTTTATTAAAATTACAAGAATTATTACAGTACTGTCTTACTAGAAATGCACAATATTGTTGCCATTAATTATAACAATAAGTAAATTAACTATGGAGCTATCCCTATTAATGAGTTGTTCAAGGGCAAGACAGAAACATGAAAGAAACAGATTAAAAACAGAGTTTGATATGTAGGTGTGCAGTTACCGGAAAGCGTACTTGGCTGAAGGAAATTTAAATGATAATTACAAGGCCACCTCACACAATTATCCAAGGCCTATAACATAAATCTGATTATCACACTTCGCCAGACATTTATTGATGAAACAAATCAACACTCCACTAAAACTAAATGCATCTTGGCCCAGCGAGACATTAACTGATAAAGTCAGCATCATGAGATAAAGCTGAAGAAGTAAAAGGCCTCAAGACTTTATATATAAGACAGTTTCTAAAATGGAGTGTTGCGGGGTAATTAATTAATGCTCAGTACAATTAAACTATTGAGTAAAGTCGCTCCCTGTTTGGCAGAGGGACTTGATTATGGTAATTCTTTGCTGTCAATCTATGAGGATGTATTTTTAGATCTACATGCAGATGTGAAAGAGAAAAATGGGTCAGCAACTGACGATGGTCTTTATGACTCATAACCAGTCAATAAATATCTTTTTTTTGGTTTTACTAATCATAGCAGTTTTAAGAATTCAAAGGCTACTCTTTATCTTCTCGACTTTCTTCAAATAACGCTCATTTTTATGTTTATCCTTAGGAAACTATAAATCAAAATTGGGGCATCATTTCCATTGAGTAGTTTGAGCCTATTGAGTGTGTTTTGTCATAAGATAGAGGAACATAGGTTCCATGAGGGCAAAGACCATCTTATTCAGCACTGTATTCTCAGTGATTATTGAGGGAAAAAAATGCCTCAAGTATTTTTAACTAACTTTATGTCAGAGGACTTAGGCATAAATATTTTAATAAGTATTATTCGCTTATTGAGACACATAAGGCTTTTGCTTCATAGTTTCATTGTGTTTGGAGAACGCCCTTAAAAAGTAAAAAGAAAATATTGGGCATAATTTCTCTGCTATCCTGCCAATCCTTTAAGAACTCCTAAATGTTCTTAACATTTAACATTGAATCTTTGGAAAGGAATACTTCTCCTGATGCCTTTTTTCCCAGGTGCAGGGACTCAAGGGATCTCTCTCTCCAAAGCTTTACTGACTTCCCCTCTTTACCATCCCTGCACTGAGTGACTAACCCGATTGTCAAGTGTGGGGAGAAGAATCCGGACATGCTCATCTCCGTTCGATGTTCTTCTACCTCTTAGGAACCAGCCTTCTACCAGAAGGAGGCAGTCTCTGCTATTCCCCCAGGAGCAAGCTCTTCCCTGCCTCGGGAGCAGTCTGCTTCCGTCCAGGACTGCCACCAACTAGGGGTACATTTTCCGAGTTCTGATAGTAGAGACAAGACTCAAATGGATAGTATTCTGCAACCTAAGCTTTACTGGTAATAAAGGTAATATTTTGACCTCGTCTTTGCTATCATTTGTCGTCTTCCTGTGGGAGGGATAAAGGTGTTAATTATCGAACCCCCTCAGGACTTTATCATTGGTTACGTTAGCCAGAATCACGGAGAAGTAGGTGAAAAGGAATAAAACCTAACATGGAGTCATCAGAGTCCGGGCTTGGGGTTTGGACTTGAACATGTTTTCATTTCGTTTGAAATCTAAAGAAAATAGAGACAATCCACCTTGTCTTTATACCAATGCAGTCGTAAAATCTAATTTTTGGTATTTTAAAATATTTTTTTCTTATTTCATAGAAGGGGGTCCCAGAAGGCAAAGCGCCCAGGGCACACAAAAGGCATAATCCAGCCCAGCCTGACGGGCCAGGGAAGATTTTATTAAGCTGGGCAGACGTCTCCAGTGGTGCCGTCAACTTTTCCTGCCCTGACCGAAGTCAAGCTGGCTGTGGAGAGGTTACCCCGATTGGCACATGCAGCGTATGGCCTCTCTATTCTGTCCACGGATCGGTGCCTGCCCCTAATAGGGGCAGACTTGCGAGCGTGCCAGGCTCTAAGCAAACAGCCCTCGCACAGCGTCTTTCTGAAGCAACGGCACAGGGCCATCGGCAAAGGTGCCATCTCAGGGTAGAGGCTGCTCCAGCTCGCCCTGGAGGTACATTTGCAGGTACATTTGTGGAGCGTGGGGCCTCGGGGGTTGCTAAGGGGCCAAGAGCTGGAATGAGGGTTCATTATAGAGAAATACATCTCACTGTGTACCACCCTTTGATTTTATTATTTTTTCTCTTTTTAATGCTCATTTATTGTGAGAGAGAGAGAGAGAGAGAACTTGAGAGCATGTGCACAACTGGGGAAGGGGCAGAAACAGAGAGAGAAAGAATCTCAAGCAGGCTCCACACTATCAGTACTGAACCCCACGTGGGGCTGTATCTCACCAACCATGAGATCATGACCTGAGTCAAAATCAAGAGTCGGACACTTAATCGACTGAGCCACCCAGGTGCCCCTGCGTATAGACCTCTTAGATCTTAGAAGGCAGAATATATCTATTGCATTTTGAAGCAGGGTAGCTGACTGGTTTGCTCCCACAAAACACTAGTAAGCTTCTAGAATTAAAATTGGGATGCCCCCAATTCTTTTTTTTCTTTTTCAGGTTTTTATTTAAATTCCATTAGTTAACATACAATGTAATACTAGTTTCAGGTGAATTTAGTGATTCAACACTTCCATACATCACCTGGTGCTCATCACAAGGGCCTCCTTAGTCCCCATCACCTATTTCACCCATCCCCCTTCCCCCCTCCCCTCCCCTCTGGTAACCATCAGTTTGTTCTTTCTAGGTAAGAGTTTGTGTCTCAGTTTCCTTTCTGTTCCCCCCATGTTCGTTTATTTTATTTCTTAAATTCCACATATGAGTGAAATCATATGGTATTTGTCTTTCTCTGACGGACTTATTTTGCTTCGCATCATGGTCTCTAGCTCCATCTATGTGGAGTGACAAAATTTCATTCTTTTTGATGGCTAAGTACTATTCCTGTGTGTGTGTGTGTGTGTGTGTGTGTACATACATACATACATACCATACCTCCTTTATCCATTCTTTAGTCAGTGGACACTTGGCTTGTTTCCATAATTTGGCAATTGTTGATAATGCCGCCATAAATATCGGGGTGCATGTATCCCTTCAAATTAGTATTTTTGTACATTTGGGTCAATACCTAGTAGTGCCATTGCTGGATTCTTGGCTAGTCCATTTTTAACTTTTGAGGACCCTCCACCATGCTTTCCAGAGTGGCTGCCCCAGTCTGTATTCTCACCAACAGTGTAAGAGGGCTCCCCTTTCTCCAGGGATGCCCCAAATTCTCCACTTCGGCGCAAGCTGGACTGTGAAACAGTAACCTTGAATTCGTGTGGCTTGTCCACAGGATCAAGTATAAAAATATTCAAAGAATCAATGGATAAACTTCAAAATAATGTGGTAGAAATCAAAGTGGGGGAAAGAGAGTATCTGGAGAAATTTATATACACCTCCCTAAGCCTCTCAGGGAACAGGCATTAAAAATCCCAAAAGCAGCTTTCGGTTTGGGGATTTATTGATTTTCCAGTCGGAACAAAATGTAGAGAACTTGATTACTACTTTCTTTGAGATACAAGGTTCTTAAACTGTGGCGATCCTGCAAGAAAAGACAGTGACGGCAGCCTTTGAGGCGAAAGACTAAAAATACCTGCTTACGACGGAGCTTGGAGGCCCTATTAGCACAGAGAGCTCACACACAGCACATTAAGGGCCAGAAATGTGACGCTGTGAAGGGAAACGCACATTACAGTGTCCTACGAGATGGGAAGAAAAGCACCCCGAATAAGACGCGATGACTGGAGCTGTCTCCACCGCAAATTTCAAATCTTACAGAGAAACTTCAGTGTCACAGGTACCCCTCTCTGAAAGAGGAGATAGTATGCATGGGTGGACTTTCCCTGCAGATACAGTAAGTTCCTAGGTTCATGGCACCCAAATTGAGCTGCTACTGAGAAACCTCTTTAAGTTCACAGCTGTGGGTGCCGTACAATTGGTATTTTTGATAGTCAATCTGGTGAAGATAAAACCCAGATTTTTTTTTTTTCATCTACTCTCCTACGCTCAAATATGATTGAGTTGCTGCCATGGCTTTTTGGCAATACTGATACTGGATTCTAGAAACGTAATTTTTCCCGGGATAATCGCCAGGAGCAGGGAATTGGTTTGTGTTCTGCATTTGCTGGGCATGGGGCTAGAACTGTTGATAATCTTATCCGCGCCCTATCTCTTTGAACTTGTTGATCCGTGAGGAATGTCAGAGACTTGGCATTGAGCTAATGGGACTTTTGATGGCCTGAAAGTATTCCAAGGGAGGACCCGGGTCAGGGCTGTCGCAGGGTTCCAGCTGTACCCCGTTCCCGACAACTCCTCCAACTGGGCTGCGCAGAATGAGAAATTAGTAAAATCATGTTCGGATCTTAATTTATCTGGAGATCTTTCTTTCTCTTCTTTCTTACTCTTTCTTTCTTTCCTTCTCTTTCCTTCCTTCCTTCCTTCCTTCCTTCCTTCCTTCTTTACTTTGAACTGGAAAGTCACAAGAGCTAATGATTTTAATTTTGGACTCCAACTCCTTTACATGGACATGCTAGCGGGTCCCTTTTTAAAACCTGTAAAGTCCAACAACGTATTGAAAACTGCGCCGAACAAATGTGCATCTTAACAAATTATTATGAAGTGGTAACCCAGATTCAAGAAACGGGACATTGCCCTTCCCATGTACATTTTTTTGTCAAGCCCCCTGCCCCAAAGCTAACTACTAACCTGGTAAACGCCGCCTGGCCATTCTTCATTACATGCTCACGACCTAAGTGTGTATCCCTAAAAACAATGGTCAATTTTGCCTGTTTGTGAACTTCCCATAAACAAAATTACACAGCGCGTTTTTGGGGGTAGAGGGAGTCACTACCTCGACGTGATGTTCGGGGGAGTAATACAGGCACAGACTGCGGTTTATTTTCATAATGTACTAAAGGCCCGGTTCACTGATGATCTGACTGAGCGGAAACCAGATGGTGTCCATCGGGTGGCTGTAGCTGTTCAGCCTCAGTGTGCCCATCGCAGACGCCAAAATGGATGTGGTCTCTCCACTCAGTGGGTCAATTCAATTCCACTCTTGTTGTTCCGGCCAACCCTCCCCTGGATGAGCCTCATTAGCTCCTTTATGGATTCTTGGGCCATGGCCAATGGCCTAGCCATGCGTTCTGCCACTTACAGGCCGGCATCCTGGCAAATTTGACGCTCCTCTTTGAGGCCGCAGATGATGGAAGCAAATCATGCTGGTAAATGAACCATCTGGGTCACGGATGTAGATGCCCGTCGTACGGGCTCATTCCGGTGAGCCCCACTCAGGCTGCCCGTCTCCAAACACTGCTCCCCGGATCCGTCATCGCCCCCAACACGGCAACACGTGGACCATAACACAGTGGGTGGAAGTGAAATACTCTTGTCTTTCGGCAGAGGCTGACCCTCCATCGGACTTGTGACTCCTGTCTGAAGTTCACTCATTTGTCCCCCAGGTGGGGAGGCTGCATGGCCTGGGGCGTGCCCCACCCCCTCCCGCCAGACTGACCACATTAGGGCTTTGACCCCCTCCTGGAGCCATCAGGGGGGCTCCACCACTGGTCACATTTTTTTTTTTTTCTGTTGATGTTATTTTCTGTTTGTCTGGTCCGATCGGCTAACCACTGTGGCTCTTGAAGCTCCTCTGAGCCACGTGTTGGGCTTTCTGGGCCATTTTCAGTCAGTCTCTCAATGGTGTGCTTTTTATCACAAAAGCTACGCCACAATAGATGCGCAGTCGAAGTATTGGATGAAGCTTCCATGCCCCCCCCCCCCATCTACCCACATCTGATCCTGTTGGAACAGCTTCCTCAGAAATAAACTAATAAAGGGGCACCTGGGTGGCTGTGGTCTTAATATCGGCTCAGGTGGTGAGTTCGAGCCCCGTGTCGGGCTCCATGGGGACAGCACAGAGCTGTCCCTCTCTGCCACTCCCCCACTCCTTCTCTCTCTCTCTCCCTCTGTCTCTCAAAAGAAATAAATAAACTAAAAAAATTCTGACTTTACCTGTCACACTTCTTCCTGATCCACACACCCGGGTGAGGCAGACTGGTCACACGGCATGTGGCTGTCTCCAGAAAAGGGCCATCCTCTCCCAGCTGCTTCCTGGCTAATAACCAGAATGAAAGGAGTTGGTGGTTACACAGACACATTTCCCACTGATCATTCCTAGGCATAACGCACCTTCCCCTCCACTAGCGGTCAGCCTGGTGAGGACTCTGAGAGAAGACAGGATTCAGTAGGCAGGGAGGGAAAGATTAGGGCTTGAGGTCCCTGGGTGGGGAAAAACGCCTATTTTGAAACAATGCTGGGAGTGTCTGACCACAGCAGGTCCCCTCCGGCATAAGGTTCCTCTTAAGACCGTAACAGACCCCACCCACTCCCCCCTCAGGTTCCCCTCTGGAGTTTGACAAAAGACCTAAGTACGGCCATAGACCACCCCTCATACAGTGGAAACGAGCCGATCAGAATGGGCAACCCAGCACCCAGAGCTATCAAGCCGATAAGGGTAGGACGTGAGCAGGAACAAGGGGGAAGGGAAGTGGGAGGCCCGACCAGAACCTTCTAGGACAGGGACCCTTGCCTGTAGCCCTCTGGCATTCACCGCATTCACTTTCGAATGCCCCCTCTCTGTAAAGAGAGCGTTCCCACTATTCTTCCTTTCTGATCTTATACTCTAATAAACTTCTGCCTGCTGCTCATTTTGTGCCCACCTCTTCATCCTTTGAAGCAGCGAGACAACGAATCCTGGCTCTGGCGGTAAAAAATCCTGCAACAGTACTTCCTTCTGGCGGCAGCCCACCCAGAGTGGGCCCCTGGATATTCGAACTTAATTCCAGTTGAGCCACCCGCGTGCATTTCATTTTGTGGAGTGACAGGACCCTAGATCACGAGGACGGGGATGACTGGTTGTGGACAGTGCTCGCCACGTCCCCACTATAAGGCCCACATAGGCTGCACTTTGAGATGGAACAGGTTACTCTGTGCTTTACAAAAACTCCCTCATCCCTATTGCATCTGATGCTTCTGGACAGAAGGTCTGAGGGTAAGCAGAGGATAATTGAAAATAAAAAAGGTGTGAAGTTTCAGCTATTAGAATGGAGTGAGACCATCGGTACGGCAGGGGAGGGGGAACACCTTACACCCTGGGAAGTGCAAGAAGAGAAGGAAGTTGGTAATCTTTGCCCCAGAGCCTTCCTCACAAATAAAAATGGCCTGTTTCAACTTTCCCAAACTGTTGAAGGCACTTTCAGCTTCATGGATGGCTGGTCTGGTGCCTCCAGCCGCGTGTTTCTAAGCACAATGTGATCACCATCCCCTTAACCGTAAGTCTGCTGGAAACAGTAGGGGATGGCTTCGACTCCTGTACCTCCCTGTCAATACCTCTGATGTCTTTTGTATTCCCACGCCCCGTGGCCATCACTCAGTTTTCCATGGGGTGGGTGATTGCTAGCGGTTGTGGTACGGACACACTGGACAGGTTTCATTGATCATTCTCAGACAGTCTCCTCAAAAGGAAGGACCAGGCTCAATTATCAAACTAAACTGGGAACCCTAAGACTTGCTAGCCGTTGGGAGGCCATGTTCAAGGCGCTGGCTACCTAAGTTCCCCTCCCCTCAAGTAATGTAGGGATCACTCAGGGGCTGCCCAACAATTAGAAACAATGATTTCTTTCCAAGGGCACCATGGGAATCCTCGGGATGGTACAATTAGCGTAGAAGCCACGCATTCACCTGGCTCCCTCCTCAAGTCAGAATGGGTCACACTTAAGGAATGAATTAGAAAACACCACCAGTAGATCACATAGCCCTCAAATTGTAAGCAGAATGGGTTAGGAGTCCCCGGAGAAAGCAAGATGACATGTAGCTTTCTTCACTTAGGAAAAGTCATTTCAGGCCTTGGCCATCTTGTGGTCTAAGTCTGACTGGCACTACATGCCCACGCCATGTTTCTCACACAACTTCCTGGGACTTGCATGGAAATTGTGGAGGAATAGATTTCAGTAGTTAATGATTTTAAGGGAACGAAAGAATATAAGAACAAACAGCCACTATCAGGCCAGGAGATAACCTAATCATACCAGGGGCAATAAATCAGTGGTAAAACTCCGACTGCTGTTTTAAAAGCAAAGATTGACCTTACGCACATTCTTGAGTTTTCTTTGAGGGATTTAAATCCCTTTGAGCACTCAAACACCAGACCAGTTGGAGCCAGAGAACTGATATTGACCCTCGCTGACCCTCACAACTCCCATCAGCTAAGACCTGGACTCTGTCACCATAGGTGATTTTTGCCCCAATTCCATGCTGAAGTCCCCATTATGTAAGCGCCTTCATGAATATGCATGCACTGTTAGCTTAAAATGTCCCCAGTTTCATTGTTTAAGGAAACACTGCTTTGGGAAATATTCCCAGTGTTCTCCTTTACTTATTACAAGTAAAACCCTTCTTTTTCCAACTCTTGGCTTGGTTGTGTCTTTTGCTTTGACAGCCACCAAGAGGCAAACCCAGTTTCGGGTAACAAGATGACTGCAGAGATCTCTCCAAAATGGGGCTACCCTTGATTACCTGGAGATGCTCCCACAAAAATGAGAGACTCCTTATTTATGCATAGTCTGAAGGTAATTTTCCCTACAACTGCTTGGAAAAAAGATGGTTCAAAATTTGTCTCTAACTTTAGCTAAAGCGATCAACAAAACTACCTCTGCACAAGAAGGCAGGCATTCATGGCTTACGGGAGTTTTTCAGCTGCTTGGGTCTGGGACTCTAGAGGGAATGGTTGACATCGGTACTGCAAGATGTTCCGCATCCCGCTGCTTGGGGTCTTGTAAATAGTAGCCTTATTTACATGTCGTGTGAGAGAAATTGGATGGATTGGGTCCCAGCCTTTGTCAAGGTTTCCGTTGAGTCTTCAGATCAGTCACAGTGGCCGAAAGAGTGACGTGCTCTTGGGGGAGAACCAGCCAGAAGCCAAGATGGTATAGAAATGAAGGGTGAAGATGTTGGCATACAATTTTCCATGGGTCTCTTGAGTCTGTGCTCTTCTTCCAAGCAGAGGTACTTGCTGCTTTTTCTCTAGACTCTCCTTTAAAGGACGTTTGTATAGTAAATAGCCTTGGGAAATAGAGATCAATGTCTTTTTTTGGAGCAGAGGGCAAGTTTGTGCAAAGCATGATATAATAATGATAATAGTCTCTCTTCAGGGCGAAGTTTAGTCCGGCTTACTGCCCATCACAAAAGATTTGGACTGCTAAAGCCTGGAGTTCCTCAGCTGTGACACAAATCCACTACACGTGCGGCGCATACCTGGGCCCCTCTGTGTTGTCCCTGAGGGCCTTGGAGGCAAGAGGAATTGATGCAAATACTCTATTCTTGTCCCCTGACCTGAAATACAGTCTTTGACCCAGGAGGCTCATGTGGTGATGTCAGCAGCCAAGAAACTACGGCGGGCTTACTTATTACATGGCAAGTCGAATAATATCTCAGATCCTTCATAGTTCTGGATGAGGAGGATTTTTTGTTTTTTTCAATTAGCCTGCTTGGGAGCCATCGGGCTTCCGGAATTTGTGGATGGATACCTTTTATTAGTTTGGGGATATTCTCAGCTGTTGTCTTTCCAAATTTCGCTTCTGATCATTCTCTCTTTCCTAACACCTTGATTAAATATATGTTAGATTTTCTAATTCCATTCCTCTTGTGTTTTCTTTTGCCCCTTTCATCCTGGATGGTTTGTACTGACTTGTCTTCAGATGTGGTAACTTTCTCTTGGTTGTATCTAATCTGCTGGAACACCACCTATTGAGTTCTTAATTTCAGGTACTGTGTTTTGTAGTGCCAAGACATCTATTTTTTTCTATTTTCTTTTTAAATCTGTGATGTCCTTTTTAAAGATCCCAGTTTCTTGCTGAGATGTTGAAGTTTGACTTCTATCTCTATCAGCTTAATATAATACCTGACACATACTACGTTTCTGGAAATTTCACTCTTCGAATACCTATGGGTCTGTTGTTTGTGCTGGTTTCCATTCATATTCATAAATCTTTTCGTGGTCCCCTATTTTTGAGTGAGTGCTAGATACGTATGAAGGAAAATCTTATCTTGGCTTCACGGACCTCAGCGTTAGGCATGTTCACGTTTGTTTATCTTTGCGAAATACCTACAGAGCCCCCTACTGCCTTTGGAGACATTACCGTCTAAGGCCAGGTGGGGGAGCTCGCCAAAGCACACTACGTGGAAAGGTCACCAGGCCAAGCTGAGGCAATTTCCAAGGAAAACGAAGCCAAAATGTCAGGAAAAGCTGAGGCCTGAGAATGGTCAAGACAAGGAGGGAATAGAAAACGCTGAATTAATGCTGAGGTTGGTGGCCCAATGAAGGCTTCTCTTGACTTTTTGATGATTTCACATTCTGGGCATCTGACAAAGAAAAGAACAAAACAAGTTGCATAATTTCGAGAAAATCTATTGTTAAAAACTGGATAGCTAATCGGTTCCAAGTCCAGACTGAGTCAGCTAATGTTTCACGCGTGACAGCAAGGACCTCATCTGCCCTGTTCAGCACTGTGTTCCAGTGCCCAACAGAGGCCGGTGCCCAGTGCACGCCCAGGCGGCGGGGGTTGAACAAAAGAGGCTTTTCTTGCCTTGCAAAACCCAGGAGGCGGCTGTGGATACTTAGCAGTGGGAAATTGGAATTCAGTTCTTGCCGGAGGGCGAGCTTGTTATTTATCTTAGAAAAGGCAGTGAAATCAGAGGCTCACTAGGTAAGACGTCGCCTTTCAAAGGAAATCAAAATCCTCATACACCTTGACCGGTCTGGGATGGATCTAGTGTCCTGTGTTACAGGTAAGAGGACAAGCTCGGGGGTCAAGGAACTTGCCCGAACGTGACGGCTTTCGACTAGAACCGCCGGGCCTTCCCAGACCTCGCCCTGGCACTTTGCACCCACCGCCTGGCCCGGTTTATCCCCGGACGTACATAACGTCAGCTGTTAGACACTCATCACATGACATGGCTTTCAGTTGGCCAGACAGCTTCCACTGTTTTCAAACCCCCACTTGGTCAACTTTAGTTGGTTCGTGGGGCCAGTCCAGGGTCCTAGTAACATATAACAAAATACGTTTTGCCTTTACTATTCTTAATATCATTGCCATCACATCACATCTTCAGGTAAGAGTTTACATTTCCGGTACCTTCGTTTCTTCACGCAGGAACCATGGATTCCAATAGGAGATGAGCTTTATTTCTAAGACTCAAAGTACCTGCTCTCTTCCCTGTGTATCCAAAACTTTTTTTTTTTTCCTCCAACTTCCTCAGTGTAATATTAATTGTCTTGAGACGTGTTATTTTGTAACTTGAACGTCTACGTTACGCCTTGAAAACTCAAACCAAAAAATGAAATCCCACAGAAAGCCAGAAATGTCATCAGTATATCAAAACTTCGTCACGAGCCTGGGAAAATATATAAACTATTACAAAATATTTGTGATGAACATATTTCTTTGGAAGTTATAGCTATCCTTCATACCTTGAAACAAAAATGTATCCTTTATTTTGTATCTAACATTGGTTATGAATACCGGTTGTAGAAAAGGGCACACTGTCTAACACTGGGGGGAATCTGTTAGATTTATTTCGTATAAGGAGATGTCTGTTGTTGGTAGACAGGATAGTACTACTGGAAGCTGGACATTCAGTTTAAAAAGCACACAGCAAAATTTTAGTGCCTATTAAGAGCGGCCACTTCGTCTCCGCTCATCGTCTCGCGGTTCGTGAGTTCAAGCCCCACACTGGGCTCATTGCTGTCAGCGCAGAGCCCGCTTTCGATCTTCTGTCTCCCTCTCTCTCTGCCCCTCCCCGCTCATGCTCCTCCCCACCCCCCACTTTCTCTCTCGAAAACAAAGAAGTAAATAAATGAATAAAAGAAATCATAATAATGTAGTTAATATTTGCTGAGCTCTTATCATGCAGCATTTAAACCACACATCAAATGAGAGAGATGCTTTTATAATGGGGCTCATAACCGCAGGCAAAAAAAAAGATTTGAAAAGAGAGCAGATAAGGCAGTACCTATGCGGTCAAAGAAACTGGAATCTTAGGATCCTAAGGGTGTCATCCACAGACTCCAATTTTATTAGCCAAATTGGCCACAGCCCAGAGAAATCAATACACTTGACCTCTTTGAAGAAATGATACTTATTAATTCCCAAAAGCGTGTATATAGAGAAATGCTTGAGGCAACACTGGTACCTCATCGTACTTCTAATGTATCCCATGCTTTGGCTCTTCAAAACGAGGCCACGGTGAAAGGCTTCTTTTTAAGTGGTCTTGAAATAGATGGTTTGTCCACATGAGACGGGTAGAACAAAATCTTAGTACCAAAGACGTGGGTGAGGCCCATGAGCTCTAACTCGGCGAAATACGCAAGTATTTAGCCAAAGACTATTTATAACCCAAACATGGCACAAATGTGTGCTGTTAATCACAAGATGGGATAGATTGGGGGGGGGGGGACAGTGAGCCGATGGGACGACATGAACGTTTCAGCTCTAACCTGTGAACAGTGACGCGAGAAGAACCGTAGCAAAAACAAAACAAAACAAAACAAAACACTGTTGGAATCCCAACACTTCACTTCAAGAGGCGTAATCTCGTGCCAATGACTTAGGCTCTTCAAGTTTCTGTGTCTTCGTTTGCTGCACAAAAGGAATAATGATACCGACGCCTCATCATTCTTTGTGATGCCTCCAGAACATAGAAGTGTATCAGGACTTTTTCAGTAAAAGCGAGGGAAACCTCAACTCAAATTGGTTTAATTAACAACAACCAATTTATTTCATATTACCATCATATTCAGCAGCTTCCGGTGCAGCTGGATCCAGGTACACATTCAAATGAAGGTGCCAGGATACCACCTCTCCAAATCTGGAGAATGCTTTCCTTTGAACTGGTTTATTTCCTAGATAGGCCACTTCCTTCCCAACAAGGTGGTATCCCCTAACATCTTTAGGTTTAGATCTTGCTCTCTTGACTTACCCTGCAGAGTTTGGCTATCTCTCCCCAAACCCCTGCAGAAGTCCCAGAAACACCCTTCACTGGCTTAGTTCAGTCAAGTGTTCTTTTCTGGAAGCAGGATATTAAGTGCATGGACGGATCCTCTAAAGAATGCTGGGTTTACAAAAAACAACAAACGAACAAAACACAACAAAGAAAACTTCATTGGACTACATGAAATATCTAGAACCGTACACAGTAGGCATCAATAAGGGTACGGTACTTTAACGATAGACTACTTTTTAAGCCCTCACTATGTAGAGCTACCAGCTTCTGGCCAAGTTTTGCAGGGCCACAGACACACATGCACGACTAGAATCTGTTTGACCTAAGGCAGCCTCTAATCCGAGGTGACCACAATATGTGACCTTTACCATGACTCAATTTTTAGGATAGAGAACTGTTCCAATTTTCCCCAACAAACCTGGGTAAAATCTAAGTCAATGATAACTTGATGAGTGATATTTGGGTTTTGTTTTTTTTGGTTTTTTTTGTGGATTATCTTAATGCTAACAGAAATTACTCTTCTGTTCCATTACCCTGGAAGTATGGGTCAGGGCCAAAACCAAGAATTTATTCCTAAGTAGTACAATCAGACAGAATATAATAGGTCTCAACTAAACTGTTCCCAACTAAAAGCATAAATAATAATTAGTACACTAATTATAATCTCTATGACAGTTTATCCTTCATCGATATTTCTTTGCTAAGTGTCTATTTCCCTGAGTACAGCTTTTGGGTAACTGAAGATCAACTAGCAAAACCTACTGAAGCGAGATAAAGCTAAAGCAGGTATGAGTTCTCCTTAAAGATTTCAACTTGGAGCGCCTGGATGACTCAGATGGTTGAGCATTCGCTTCTCGATTTCCCCTCAGGTCATGATCCCAAGGGTCGTGGGATCGAGCCCCACGTTGGGTTCTGTGCTGAGCTTGGAGGCTGCTTAAAATTCTCCCTCTCCCTCTCTCTCTCTGTGTCCCTCTGCCCCTCCCTCTCTATGCCTCTCTCTCTCCCTCTCTCTCAAAAAAAAAAAAAAATTTCAACTTAAAGTGTAAACATTTCTGGTTTTATTTCAAATTCCCATGTATTCTAAACATGTAAAACTCCAGTGTATTCTAAACATCGAAGAGATTCATTTGTCCTTACTTTTTCCTCATGAGATTTCACAAAAATGAAAAAACGAAGGCTATATTTTCAATGGTATTTTAAGCACACCAGGGAGCTTTTATCTCGCCATTATCAATTTGCATACTTTGATCCTTTTGTTTTATCAGCCACCATTGACTGTCACATCTATGGACAAAAGACTTTTCTCAGTTTGCATGTAACGTGTACAGATGCTCGTCAGAAACCCTCTCCTGGGGCTGGGAAGGTGCCTTGCTGTTGCACTGACTATTAGCAAGCTCGCTGTTTGAATTTATCCCTGTAGTTCTGTTTTTTGGAATATTAAGAATAAAAAATGTCAATCAGAGTCTTCAGATTTCTACCAGAAAATAAGGGATCCGATTTTTTTTTTTACATTAATGATCACTTCAATGGGATGACTGTATTTCTTCTACATAAAAATATTTATGCTGAAGTTTATCAACTGGAAAGCACTAGGAAGAGGCTTTTTGTGTGTGCGTCCCAATGACATTTTCAATCTAATAACTTGGATCATACTGCAGCTAAGTCAAAAGAGGTTAGTTCCAGAATCTCTGGAAATGAGATTGTTCTATGAGAATTTAAAGGGTAATGTGGTCACATTTGAAAGTCATTATCATATTCAGCATCCAAATGACATGAAATTGAGTCTCTGAAACACACCAAAAAAATATCAATTCACGTAGTTCCCTGAGATGCTAAGGGTTGGAGCAGGAGACATGACAGGAGAGAGGGAGGGGGGGGTCCCAGGGGCGGGCCACAGAGATGACTCTCCTTAGACACCTACATGGGGGAGGGGCAGAGAGCCAAGGCCTTAGAAGGGTGACAAGAGGGGGAAGCCAAGGAGCCTGCTTTGCTTTGGAAGTTGCTTTAAGGATTACTCCTTAACATGAGGTCCCCATTCCCAGCCCATTACCCTTGTTGAAACACTGAGTTCAAAGTCTCCAGTGAACTTCTTGGCCAGACCTAAGATCCTTTTTTAAGCCTCATTCTTTTCGTTCTTAGTCATTTGACCCTGTTTTGAACACTCAGTATTTCTTAAGTTTATTTACTTAGAGAGAAAGAGAGAGAGAGAGCACAGGGGAGGGGCCGAGAGTGACGAAGACAGAGAATCCCAAGCAGGCTCTGCGCTCACAGCGGGGCTCAAGCCCAGGAACCGTGAGATCATGACCTGAGCTTAAATCACGAGTTGGACACTTAACCGACTGAGCCACGCAGGGGCCCCAAACACTCGATGTTTCTAATGTACTCACTCTCCACTACCCTACTCCTTGGCCTCTCTCTCTGCTACTTCTCTGTTATTTTTATTGGTTCCTGTAACCAATTCTTCACCTTGAATAATCCCCCCAATATTAGCCCAGTCATGACACATTCTCCCTTTCCTTTATTCACGTTTGTTGAGCTCACACAAGATTCTGTCTCATATAATCATCAGAACATGTATCCCCTGCCCTACTAGCTCAGGTACTAATTTAAGCACCTGATTAAATACAATCACAGACTGATCTCTTCACTGTGTGTGTGAATCCGTGTGACTTTGTCTCAGTCTCTGTGTGCGTAAATCGCATTGGCTCATTTCAGATTGGAAACGCCTAAAAACAGAAAATATGAGTGGTAACTTGAGCACATAGTTTAGGGTCAGATCTATGTTCAAACAGCGCTGTTACTCATAATGAATGTGTACAGGTCACCAAAGCTCTCTGAACCCAAGTTTCTTTATCTTAAAAAACATTTTTTTTTTTTTTTATTTTAGAGAGGTGGGGTGGGACAGAGAGGGAGGGAGACAGAATCTTAAGCAGATTCTGAGCTCAGCAAGGAGCCTGTTGTGGTGCTCAAACTCACAACTGTGAGATCATGACCTGAGCTAAAATCAAGAGTCAGGCTCTTAATCAACTTAGCCACCCAGGAGCCCTCCAATTTTCTTCATCTTTAAAATGTAAATAACAATAATAATGAGTGTGAGAGAGAATAAAATAGTAAACAAGAAGATTTATATAAAACGTGTGGCATATACTGGATTTTCAATAAATCACTTCCGCCTGCATTTTTATTATCTCTTGTATCGTCCATTCTAGAAACACAACTGTTGAGCTCAATTTTGGTTTGATTGATTGATAGAAACTAACAAGATGAAGACAGTCGGGATGTACTGGGCTAATCAACCAAATATCATCTCAATACCACATCATCTCAACATGGTCAATAGCAAAAGTATTTAGACACACAATACGTTTCCTGTGTCTTCCAAAGTTATTCATGGTGTTATATAAAAGGGTCTATAATGTGAAAGACACAACATTAGTTTCTATTTGATGA
The DNA here is from genome assembly GCF_016509475.1 of Prionailurus bengalensis. Taxonomy (NCBI): domain Eukaryota; kingdom Metazoa; phylum Chordata; class Mammalia; order Carnivora; family Felidae; genus Prionailurus; species Prionailurus bengalensis. Next base: position 7,817,043 of record NC_057344.1, on the reverse strand, counting down.
GTTCACTTACTGTGAGTTATTTTTATTTAGCCTTAATTTTTATTTGGTGGTTACTTAGGGATGGTAAACATTTCCAAAGGAGAGTATATTCCAATGCAAAAAATAGAGGCAGAGATCAAGAAACTCATTAAAATAAAACCTGGCATCTTGACAACAAATCCTACATACTGGTCAGTAATATTTTTCTCCTACTAAAACCATAGGAATCTAAATTCAGTGCCCCAGTGAGGGCAGTCTTATTTAAATAAACGTATTCCTCAACCCGAAAGAATCCAGGCCCCTGATTAGCTGATGTGGAGATAATTATTTATAATAGCACTTACTGGTAAAGAGGAAGGAGTGAAACCTTAGATGCACACTTGGATGTGGCTTAGGCGGGTTTTACTTCTGATTCTAAAGCACCGCGGTGGAAGTCAGTGCAGTGACTCAGAGCATTGTGATGGCCCAGCTGTCCGGGGGCGCGTCTCTCCGGGTGCGGTCACGCATGAGTCCCCATGCCAGAGGGAAGACTAACTGGAAGGTGATCGTCATGTAATGACTTAACTACTACCAGTGAGAGAGAGGAACGTTTGGTTCCTTTCTCTTCCATACCTCGAAGTGTATTTTCATTGATTCCCAAAGTGCACGTGAAAGGGCACACCGGGTCCAAGGAACGGCCACCCACACGGTCTAGTTCTCTGCCTGTGAAAACAATACCCGCTCATAGAGAGCTCAGTCCTTTCTTTCTAATGTGTTGACCTAATTTATTTTTCTGGGAGCCACTCGGTCACTGGGGAAAGAAGCCTGCTTCATTGGGCACCTTTATTTTACAGCAATGTCTCCTCTGTCTTAGGAATGTTTCATGGTAGTAACTCCAATCAGATAAGATAACCAGCATAAAAAGCATAGACGAAGGCAGATAAGCATGGAACTCTTACCAATATGTGCAGGCATCCGTGTGCTCCTTTATCGTATCGATCCACTTCTATTCAGTCTGTATGTTAATGCGTGTTATTCTGGAGCTTCTCAGAAGGATCGGGACGCATACAACACTGAACAATGAGCAAACCTGGTCATAAAAATGTATGAATAGGGGCGCCCATATGGTTCATGCAGGTAAGCATCTGACTCTTGATTTCGGCTCGGGTCACGATCTCACCGTTCACGAGTCAGAGCCCCCAGATGGAGCCCCCAGATGGGCTACTGCTGACAGCTCAGAGCGTGCTTAGGATTCTCTCTCCCTCTCTGCCCCTTCCCAGTCGTGCTCACTCACTCTCTCTCTTTCTCTCTCTCTCAGAATAAATAATTTTTTTTAAGTATGAATAAACTCCCTGTGCAATGTGTCATTTTTTATTTTGGTGTTTTCTTTTTGACTTAGGTGTCAAAAGGTTGCCACTCTTATTCTTCTTAATAATTTATTCTATTTGTCTTTCAAAAATATAGCTTGCCTAAGAATGCCCTTAGAGCTACTTGCAATCATTCACAAGTTAACTCAAGTTAGGGTGAAAGATTACAGGCCTAAAAAAAAAAAAAAAAAAAAAAGACAGGCCTATGTGGTTTTGCTTGTTTTCGGACTATATAAAACGCGTATGTTTATCTGATAGGTCTCTTCATATGCCACCTCCTCCAAGAAGTCTCTTCTGACTCTTCCCTAGGAGGATCAGGCCCTTCCTCTTTGGGCTCCGGTGATGTGATATTTATCCCCCACTCCTGTGCTCCTCTAGACTACTGATCCTTATGGCCCCATCATTACATTCTTCTTTGTCTCCCCAGCGTCCAGCAAAATATCTGACACCTAAGTAGGTGCTTAAAAAGTGTTCTCAAGACGAATGAACAGTCTAAAATTATGACTCGAAAAAAATAGCCTTCCAATCTGTCCATTTATAAGAAAAAATTTTTTTTCTGATACAGTGAAAGCGACATGGTTAGCTAATTGATGAGGAGTCCTTGAGATCACGCAGCCACGGCCTGGAATTCACGGACTCAATTTCATCTTCCTATGATGAAAATCGTCTACGTTAACAACGGGCACCGCACGCGCGAAGTCTTCGGAGCGTTCGTGACCATTCGACGCCGAAAAAGGAAATCATCTGCAAGCGGATTTCGGGGCCTGGGTTTTGAAATCCGGAGCAGGGCGGCGGGGGGTCGTGCCACGCGGAGCACGGAAAGTCAGGAGCCGGGCGAGCGGGCGGAGCACGTGGTGCGTGCCCTGGCTTCCACCGAGCAGCGTCAGGCCAATCGCAGTGTGCGGAGGACTTTTACGGACGGTATAAATATTTTGAGCTCGGGGCATCGTGACCAGCTGACGCTTTCCTTCCCCAGGACCAGCTGTTCGGGAGCATCCGGGGGAGAGCCGGGCACGGTTGAGACTCGCAGCGCCGCGGACGGCCCCGCAGGGTTCAGGTGCGGCCATGTCGCTGTTAGAAGAGAGCCGGCCGTTTGCGCAGCAGCTCTCCAATGTCTACTTCACCATACTTTCGCTCTTCTGCTTCAAGCTCTTTGTGAAGATCAGCCTCGCCATCCTCAGCCACTTCTACATCGTCAAAGGCAACCGCAAGGAAGCGGCCAGGATAGCAGCTGAGTTTTATGGAGTCACCCAAGGCCAAGGTATGTTTACGATAACGCTCTGCCGTCTGGAGCGGAGGCTAGTTATGCTCCAGCCGCAGCCCCAAGGAAACCTCGCGTGTTTGCTTTAGGGGCCGCTTCAAAGCCCACTGTGTCGTTAACGTACCCCCCCCCCTCCCACCCCCCGAGACCCCTTACAAAAACATTCCTTAACCTCACGGCTCCAGGAGAAAGAAAATCATTTTGCCGTGCAAAGGCCTGGGTTCATACAATCGGGGCATCCTGGCCAGAGAGATTAGTGGAAACCTACCATGGAGGATATATTTCTCTGTTAAAAAAAAAGAAAAAAGAAAAAAAAACCCAACTCTTGAAAACCTTAAACATTGCATTGGCCGCGCTGTAATTCTAGAGGCTTCCATTACCGATCGTACTTCAGTTGTCCTTTAACACGTCCCCGGATTTTTATGATTTTTAAATCAACTCTTTAGTCGATTGTGAAAAAGAGAAAGGTGAAGGTTGTATTTGTTTTTCACAGCGTTTATTTTGCCAAGATTAGAAAATAAAACGCGGCCTGCGGAATACTAGGGTTTACGGCGTGTGTTTTTCTGGAAGGAGCTGTCATTGCTTTGCCCCAGGGTGTAGAAACTTGATTATAAGGGGATAGGAACATGAATTAACAAAGTTTTGTGTGTGTAGCCAAGGACGTCTACCCATGTTTCTCAGGAAGAAACTGAAGTATGAGACCAGACAAGAAAGTCATTCTAACCATAGACTAAATTTAAAGGTTGTAAAACCATTTCTATTCTATTGGACTGATACCCTATACAGTAAAACAGTTGTTATGGTGAGCTTCGGGGTGACATTTTAATTTCCTTACAGCCTTTTGATTAATTTCTGGTTTGAACATCATCAAGCAAGTATGCACACTTTAGACCCCAGATACCTCTGAAGTAGCTTAAATTTTCAGATTTTCAGAATCCAAATGTACCATCAAGGAATGAGAAAACTTAGTTTTTTAAAAAAGAGCACTTAGAATGGAAAGTCTGCCTTCTTAAAATCTGCTTTTCTACCTTTTCCATTTGTGGAATACTTCATTTTAGAATCGAGGTTACTCTGTAGGTACGTGGAAAGCTGAATAAAGGTAGAAAATCTTTTTTGGTATGTGAGGTGGATACGAAGTCTTTTTTTTCCCGGGAAAGAGTGTTCTTATGCAAAGTGAGAAATTTATGTACTCAGTTCAAAGTGTGGAAAATCTAAACGCCAGTATGAAACTCACACAAGAAGATGGGCTCCAGAGGGAACAGGCAGCACGTAATTCCTTGCCCAGCAGCCCAGCTTTGGACCGGCTGTAACTATTTAAATGTGGCGCACGCTGTGTTGGTAAACGGAATATTTTGTTTAGAAAGCAGCAAACATAGGAAACTAGATTTGAAAACAAACCGCATTTCTAGATACAAGATTAAATCGATCATACACGATCATAAGGGGATAAAAGTTCTTCTCATGGCAGCCTGTAGCCCATTACTTCCTAGTCAAATCTTGTCTACCTCTTAGGAGAATTGCCGAACATAATATAACGTGAAATATTGGCTAAACATCTACACTTTTTGTGGAGTGACAAAAAGTGTAGATGTGTAGAGAATGCTATGGTAGCTCCTTTTTGTCCATAGTCATAAATAAGTGGAGACAATTGTCTCCTCTTTAATGTGATCTCAGTGTGCTTATGCCAGAAGGTCACAGGAATATAGGACAAGCCTTCCATGTTCCCGTCTAGTTTTATGAGCCTGCGTGAAGATCTGTTAGAACTCTAGGATCATGTCCCTAAAAAAGAAAGAAAGAGGGGCGCCTGGGTGGCTCAGTCAGTTAAGCGTCCAACTCTTGATTTCAGCTCAGGTCACAATCTCACGGTCTGTGAGTTCTGACAGCACGGAGCCCGCTTGGCATTCTCTCTGTCCTTCTTCCTTCTCTCTCTCCCTCTCTCAAAAATGAATAAACTTTTTTTAAAAAAAGAAAGAAATCAACACTCATTAACGGAAAATCTTTTCCTGGGAATATTAATTGGAAACATAAGGTTTCGAAAAATTGTGCTTTGTGTTGTTTTAATATTATGTCGATTTAACAAAATTCTTCTTTCTCATATCTTGTATTAATCTATAAACAATAGAATATATCATTATAATTTTTATTCAGTGCAAGCATAATTCGTCTCCAATTTTATTGTAATATTAGGAGGATAGGCAGGTACCTAATGAACTTTTTTTTTTTTTAACTCTTGATCTCCTACCTCTAAGAGTTAATTTTTCTTTGCCTAGGAAATTATTTATTTCTCCATTTTAACATAGCTCTTCCTTTTATTTCCTACAATCAGACTATTTTCATTTTGTTTGTATTTTTATAATTAACTAATCAAGCTTAATTATCTTCATTTCATCTAGCAATTTCCTCCTGCCTAGGAAAGATTATCACCTTCATTCCACTTTGAATTAGGCTTCTCATTCCTACTTTCAAGACTTAGCCAGATTGTTCCCCAACATTTCTGACGGAGAGTTGCCAAATTCCATGAAACACGAGATGATGTATGTATTTTCATGTCTTTCACAACCACAGAGGACTCTGTTGACAACATTCTGGATGTCCTCCCCACGAGCCATAGTACTTTGGTATGAAGTAAAAAACTTGTGTCTTACTAGATGCTGTTGCAAATCAGCTCATTGTATTTGAGCAATGCAGGGTAGAGTTTTTTCTTCAAGTACTTTCCAGTCAGGCTTGGGACCAGGGTATGATTACACAACGAGAATGCCGAAGGCTCAATGGCAGATGAAATAGCTTAAGATTATTTCCTTCTTGATCTCTTTGCGATGCCAATGAAATTTACAAATCTGCCTCTTCATCTTTTGTACTGAAGACTTTTATCAACTACGCCATCGCATTGAAGGGACCTATTTATTGTACTTTTCTATATAGCCACCCCCCATATCATTGTAGCTGTTAAATGTCCTGGTTGCAATTTCTAAAATACGAGACGACTAGTCTATTTTTAAAGCTAGCCCTATACTTTGAGACTAACAGTGAGGATAACAGGAGTTGAAAGATGTTTTCAGCTATGGTATTAAACAATACAGACAGCCAATGAGGGTGTGGGGGAGCACAGTGATATTACAAAATCACTCCAAGGGCGTAGAAGAAGCCATGAACTACTAACGAATGCCCCAAGGACACGTCAAGAGACGGCATCTCTCTTCCGTTAAGGGTAATACTTTTCACATTCTATCTTAGGCTCTGAAGAAAGTTCAGAGGTTTTACCTACTAGCGGATAGGGCCAGTTCTAAGCAGCTGTTTTTGAACACCTTTGGTAACAAGGCACTGAGAAAGCAAGATATAAAAAAGGCAAAATGTGGGGTGCCTGGGTGGCTCAGTCAATTAAGCATCCAACTCTTACTTTTGGCTCAGGTCGTGATCTCACAGTTCGTGGGATCAAGCCCTGTGTGAGGCTCTGTGCTGACAGCATGGAGCCTTCTTGGGATTCTCTCTCCCTCTCCGCCCCTACCCCTACTTGTGTGCACACATTCTCTCTCTCTCTCTCAAAATAAGTAAACTTAAAAAAATGCAAGATGTATTTTGTCCACCTGCTGGTAGTTTATTCTAATTGAGGAGGATGATGTTGAGTTGACCCCAGGAGCAAGCGGAAACATGGATTAGGGGTGCTCATAGAATATTAAGAAACAGTAGATTTAACTAGAGCCAAGGTTCATATAGTAGGAAAGTGATAATAAATTGGGCACAGATATGAAATAATTTTTTAAAAATTTTTAAAAAATTTATTTATTTGAGAGAGAGAGAGGATGGGGGGGTCAAGGGGCAGGGAGAAGGGGGGAGAGAGAGAGAGAGAGAGAGAGAGAGAGAGAGAGAATCCCAAGCAGGCTCCGCACCATCAGCACAGAGCCTGATGTGGGGTTCAGACTTGCAAACCATGAGATCATGACCTGAGCAGAAATCAAGAGTCAGACTCTTAACTGACTGAGCCACCCAGGTGCCCCACAGATACAAAAGAATGTGAATGGCAGGTTAAGCAGTTCAAGCTTAACTTTGAAGGCACTAGGATTCACTGGGAGTTTCTACTATGAGTGAAAGGGGGAAATGGGAAAACACATGTATAGAACCTTAACCTCAGGTACGTGTGCATGTAGTAGCGATCTTTGGAGTTGGACAATGAGACAGGCTTGAGGGACATAAGCCAGTTAGGCTCCTGCCTTGGGGAGATGTGGGGCCAGACTTGCCTGGTGGTGGTGGCGTGAACAGAAAAGAAGAATGATGATACAAATAAATAAGAAGAAGAAAAAAGAAACGAATCCGATGACACCTTTAAATGGCACTGGCAGAGAGGGCAGAGGTTCCTTTAGGGTAACTGTTTGTCTACCAGAGTTAGACATGGACACATCTAAAGGAAACGTCTGTCATTCAGCAGAGGGACTGATGAGCCACGGAGGTGAGCCTGCAGTTCCCAGCCAAAGCCACTGCAGGGGTGGGGGGTGGGGGGTGGGGGGTGGACCCCTCGCTGCTAGGTGAGTCTGCGGGGTCACTGCTCCCTCCTGTGAGACATCAGGGTAAATCAGGAAGTGGTGGAACTGGAATCTGAATCCTGGCCTTCCATTTGAGTTACGTAAGACTTCTGTTCCATTTTTTCACCACCAAGTGACCTTGCCATTATGATCTGGCTCTTCCGGGAGGTGTGTCTACAGAAAGAGAATGAGCTGGCTTGCCCCCACGGGTGTTGTGCTCTGACACTCTGCTTCTTGTTGTAAATTAACATATTTGGATCTTGACGGCAGTCTTTAGCGTTTTGTGCTCTTTGGGTTCTAAGCCCGCCTCCGGCGTGTACATTTCCTCCGGCTTTGCTGATAGATCGGGCTGCTAGCGTGCAAAGCCACGGACCGGATTTTGCACTGTGGAAAAATTCACGAAAGTAATGTCTCCCTGTGAGGCTGCTTGGAACACAGTCTCATGACATGCAGACTCTTCAGGGACTGCTTTGTGTTCTTATGATTTCGTGAATTTGGTTTTAGGGTGACCATTAAGCATGCAACTCCTTTTTTTTTTTTTACGTATCTATTGTTGAAAATAGGCTCCAGTGTCCATGTGCCACCAAAGGCCAAATGGCAAAAGTGCCGTGAATCTTGGAGAACAACGTCAGCTGGGTAGGAAACGCAGCTAGAATTTTATGCAATGTAATGTCCTGTTTTCCTCCATCAAAAGTCCATCCCAGGTTTAAAAACAGCTTTAGGAATTTAACTATACGTCAGATGCCAACAACTCGAGCAGCAGTAATGTTCATCTTACCTGTACTCAAGGAGCAACTTGTTCTATGTAGTTTTCGGTGCTGCCGTGTGGATTGTGTGTGGGGTTAGTTATGTTAGGAACTTCCTCAGAATCTCAGCAGTGAAAAATTTCAAGAGGCAAATCTGTAGGATGACTTCTTTCATGGTGTGCATTATATAAAGGTGTAAAAATACCGTGAAGATGTGACAGCTTTGGGCACATTTTCTATACTTAGATGGAGCTCCAGGTAAGAATAACTTGAATCAATAGAACTGTTATCTGTGACAAAAGACACGACATTATAATCAAAAGTGCTACAAAAAAATTTGAAGCAATTTTCATTTTGCCCAAGCTCTACTATTTTTTGGAAATGTCAGAGCACTTTTCTGGGAAGAGACCATTATAATACTGTGAATTAAAAACGGAATCTGGGAACAAAGTTCCAGGTTCACAAAGAGTGTCGTGTTTTTAATGTTAGTATCTTTGCTCTTCCTCTATATTTGGAGAAATGAATGGAATTTTGGAATTAAAGAACTTGGCCTACTCATAACTTCGTGAGGGGTTGGTTTTCCTAGGAATATTCTTCTCGTACCTTTTGTTTCCCTCTCCCTTCCTTAGGTCATTCGATTACTTGCTCCTTTATTACTTACCGTGTTTACTGGGCTAGGCATTAAGGACAAACTGTACGAACACACCACGGTCCCTTTCCTAAAGGTGTGTGTAGTCTACTGGGAGACGGATTGATAACCGAGTAGTTTAAAAACGTGGGATGTGCTATTTTACAAGGCTAAAGAAGAGCTTGGGGAGCAAAGAGGCAAGAGCGTAGGGATAAGAATAGTTCTGCCTGGGACACGTCAGTTACATAAAGTTGTACTAACAGCACGCATTTTCTCTCCCATAATCGTGCGTGTATCCTTATTTTTAATGCTCAAAACCATCCAAATTCCCCAATTTCACTCCCCCATTCACTGTTTCATCTTTCAGTCTATTATTATTATTATTATTATTTCTGACTCACATGTGTCTTGCCTAAATTTTTACCTAAAAGCCCGAAGTTTTATTGTTAAAAGAATGTGTTTTTGGGGCGCCTGGGTGGCTTGGTCGGTTAAGCGTCCGACTTCGGCTCAGGTCATGATCTCACGGTCCGTGAGTTCGAGCCCCGTGTCGGGCTCTGTGCTGACAGCTCAGAGCCTGGAGCCTGTTTCAGATTCTGTGTCTCCCTCTCTGCCCCTCCCCTGTTCATGCTCGCGCTCTGTCTCAAAAATAAATGTTTAAAAAAAAATTTTTTTTTAAATAAAAAAAAGAATGTGTTTTTAGGCAAGAATAAGTATGTTTATTATTTATCCACTAAGGCTTTTGAAAAATAACAGGTATTTTAGTAAAAAATTTCAAAATGAATTTTGCATATATTGATAGGAGGCATTGTTATAACCAGTTCTATAGTTTTTATATAATAAGGACAGTTGAAGAATAAAAAGTAGGTCTGGACCTTCTGCCTTTGAATTTACTCTTTTAGAAGGTGGTAAATTAATGAAATAAGTTTTTTCTTGTTAATTGGCATAACTGATAACAGTTGTGAATTTAAATCAGTTCGATAAGTACTTGGACGCCTATTTCCGGCCCAGTGTCCTTGCTACACGCACATAGATGAATACATGTGTCTGTATATTACGTACGTGCACCTACAGAGATTTATGTATTTACCACATGTGCGGCATGACTTCCCTTATGAGCAGAAGGAGACTCGGTGATGTGGGGCCAAACGGCACATACAGAACAGTCAAACAGCAAGTAAGCAGAAATCCATACGCTGCTAAGATAAAAACGGTTCAGTTCCGTAATGAGTGTTTTCTAAGGAAGTCCCCTGAGACTATCAGGCCCTTCATCAAGAAGGTGGGGCTCGAGAGTCCATTTCAGAGGCAGACCGTATCTCGTTAGGCACGAGTGGCGATGACACCAAGCTGGAGATAAGCGCAAAGAGGACGTTTAGAATGTGGAACTAAGCAAGCCCGGTTCATCTGGGGCAAAGCTTGAGGGGTAAATGTTAGATAAGGATCCATAGAGGGGCGGTTGGTGCCAGTGTGAACAGTAAAGGCACGTCTTCTCAAATCAGACAGCCACACGTAAATAGTTCTAGTAAGAGCCTTCTGCTGCCTTGACTGGATTCAGGCTACACAAAAAAGAGCCGTTCCCTAGGGATGGAAATAATTACCACCGGAAGTATTTTACAGAATCCTTGGTGTAATGAGTTAATACGTCCCTACGTGTATTTCACAAACTCCATCTCAGAGAAGACAAAGTACCTCCTCCTCGTGGAATCAGCAGGACACGTCTTCGGAGTGGCTCTCTGGCGGTTCTGTGGATTCCGGCAACAATTTAGCACATTAAGCTCATTTTCCAACCTAGGGAGAAGACAGGAAGGTTTGTCCCCAGTGATAGATGAACCATGGCATTGAGAGCAGGTGGGGTATTTGGAAAGCCTCTTCATTTGAAACCACCCTCACAAAGTTGTTTTTTTTTTTTTTTTTTAAAGAAGAGTTGGCTTATGGAGTCCGTAGAACTTTTGGCATTTCTTCTCCACCAGCTGCATGAAGAACAAATCATTCATTCTTTCCAGCCTTTTCTCGGCAGTGCTACAAAGGAGACCGTTGGCTTTTAAGACTGCGGATGCCCACCGGAGAGCAGATCAGGGAAGGAGAGTCTCATAAATTATTAAATTGCCAACCCTTCCAGGTGGCCTGTGATTAAACCAGTCCACTCTGTGAAATTTAGGTTTGGGGACAACATCTATTAGAATGATTTTTTTTTCTGAATCTTCTAATTCTCCATCAGTTACTGTGGGACAGATATAAAAAAAAAAAAAAATCTGCCCTCTAAGTAGATTTAGGAGTTTTCCAGAAGAGCCTGTGGGATGGAGAGGCTGTGTCAGCGTGCAGGGACAGGGTTCCCGGGGGGGGTCCTTCTTCTAAACGGGACAGCCCTACTTTTATGACGTTTCAGAAGGTGGACTTTCAGAGGAATTTTTCTTTCAAGAAAGGATAAAATGGTGTTTACAAATAAACGGTATCTGCTTGTTTAAAATAGGATGTAGGTCACATTCATCTTCAGGGAACCTAACCCCCTCATAAAATGAGTCACAACTGAGCAACCTTTCAGCATTCTTTCCTAAGGATCACAACAACGGTAAACATTTTGGGCGCGTCAGGAATGTGGGCAAGCATGGGAAGTGGCAGGCAGCCATCCTGTCTCCGTGAGGGCAGCTAAAATTTCCATGCCACCATTACCTACTGAGCAAAATAGAAACATTCAGAAATACAGCCACTCTTTCCAGAAGGCTGAGAGTCTTAAACTATGGGCAGAGGACAAACAAACTGAAACGTGATACCAAAGTGCCATTCATGCTCTTAAATAGAAACGCTGGCTTAGTCTCAGTCATCAAGTGTGCAGCTTGGTTTAAATGAAGACAGACGGTGAGAGCCATGGAAGTTAAGGCCCGCGGAGCCTCTGCGCCCTCCTAATGCCGCGCAATTCCTTGTCAGTTGGTAGAGTGGACTGCTACCAAAGCGTGGGAGGAAGCTATTCTAAAGAGTTCCCAACACACCACAGCGGCAGTCAATAAGGAGCACGTAAGTTGTGAGTCTGGGGGCAACGGAACCCCTTCGTAACAACCAAACACATCTCTGATGATCTACTGAGGAGACTGATGAGCTCCATCTGTTTTCCACACCACCTCATTCACTAGAGTAATGATGATTCCTATCATCCATCAAGGGCAAGTAATACAGAACGTTCAGCACAGTGTGGAGCACCAAATGAATTTCTGAATTTGGAAGCTTTGGGTCTGACTTCCCTCTCTATCCAGAATGGGGAATTAGGAAAAGGAAAAAGTGCTAGTTCCTTCAGAGTTCAAACCCACAGGATCACACAGCTGTTGAGTCTGGGAAGGAATGAATATTTCTTCATAGTGACTGTCCAAGAAGAAAAAGGATGCTACACAAAAATGTGAGCTTTGTTCTCTCCATTCCGCCATTATGATGAAATTGCTCATCTGGTAAAATCTAGTCTAGAAGCCAAGTTTTATGGCTACTTACAGTCACTCAAAGAAAGCAACAAACTAAGAGTGATTTGGGTTGGAGAGACTATCTCCTGTATAGAGAATATTAAGTCCTGAAAAAATACTTGTATACCTAATTGGCGTGATGGTCTAGGAATGTGGAGGAAAGGGGAATCTGTCTAAATGCGCTCGATGTTTAGGGCCCATTGGAAGTAATAATATTTTTTAAAGGAATTTTGATTTATGAAAATTAATTAGATGCAATATTAGAGATTTTTATAATCATTTCAAGGTTCGTTTTAAATAGCACACACCAATGACCACAAACCTGGGTCTACAGCATTGTAACAAAATATTTTGATTATTAAAGAAAAAATAAGAGATTTGAAGGACAAGGGATTTAACTAGAAGGAAAAGAAAAGAAGTTTGTAATTAACCTGAGGCTCAAGAGGCAAACATGATTCTTGCCAAATACTTGGATACTAAATTATAACAAGACTGCAGGGAAATACTGCTGTTATTTTGGAGAAGGCAATTATATTTCTTTTTTTTTTTTAATTTTTTTTTTTTTAACGTTTATTTATTTTTGGGACAGAGAGAGACAGAGCATGAATGGGGGAGGGGCAGAGAGAGAGGGAGACACAGAATTGGAAACAGGCTCCAGGCTCTGAGCCATCAGCCCAGAGCCTGACGCGGGGCTCGAACTCACGGACCGCGAGATCGTGACCTGGCTGAAGTCGGACGCTTAACCGACTGCGCCACCCAGGCGCCCCTATATTTCTTTATTAAGCGAAAAGTCACTTGCTCTTTGAAATAACAGCCAGTGGCATATAAGAAAAACAATGCCTTGGATATTGAAGAAACTCAGCAAAGACTAAGGGAATAAAGAAAATACCTTAAATCAGGGGGAAATGGAGTTTCAAATCCCATTACAGATAACAGTGATTTAGCCATACATAAATTATTCTGTCATGGTTCTGGCACCTTCCAGCTGTGAGATCTTAGGAAAGTTGTTTAAAGTCTGCAGCCTCAGTGTCTTCATTAGTAAAACAGACAGAATGATATTTATTTCAGAGGGTTATTGTACATTTTCTATGAGATATACTTTAATTACTTAAACCATTCGTCACAGTGTTGTGGACTATAGTTACTCTGTAACAGTGAGCTCTTTGTATGCTACTTTACAGTTCTTCAAAAATGGTACAAAACTGCCCACAGTTTAGTAGCTCAGAGAGGCATCAATAAAAAAAGATAGTGAAATTATAAATTTTTTTAATGTTTATTTGTTTTTGAGAGAGAGAGAGAGACAGTGTGAACAGGGGAGGGGCAGAGAGAGGGGGAGACACAGAATCCGAAGCAGGCTCCAGGCTCTGAGCTGTCGGCACAGAGCCTGACGCTGGGCCTGAACTCACAGACTGTGGGTTATGACCTGAGCCGAAGTCAGATGCTTAATAACTGAGTCACCCGGGCGCCTCATGGTGAAATGATAATAAATGGTGTTTGCCGAACAGTTGCTGTAAGCACACAGTAATGCTTGGGCAATCTGCCCACCGTCGCATTAGCTCTTCAGGTAGATGGTCTCAGAAGCTTAAGTGGTTGGCTTTATTCACGTGTTTATTTAAGAACAACCAACGGAAGGGCGCCTGGGTGGCTCAGTCTGTTAAGCATCCGGGTCTTGATTTCGGCTCTGGTCACGACCTCACAGTTCATGAGTTTGAGCCCTGTATGGGACTCACTGCTGTCAGCACAGAACCCACTTTGGATCCTCTGGCCCCAGCCTCTTTCCGCCCCTCCTCCGCTCACTCGCTCACTCTCTCTCTCTCAAAAATGAATAAATATGAAAAAAATGAATTACTTGCAGACATTTCTTCTGCCATCTTCCTCTGTCAAAGGAACTCTTGTTGACAGGAATCCTTCAGACGGGAATGTTCCTGGGCCAGCCTGCTCACGGCTCTGCTGTAGGAAAACCTCACCTTTCCCGCAAAGGCATTGCTGTAAAAGCACAATGGTGTATCACAAATTTCTCTTTGTTTTTCTGGAGTGAGGGCCATGGAAGGAGCTGAAGCTGCTTCACCTCCAAAGTGTCACAGCACCAGATACTAACTTTCTCTGCCAAACTTTCTTGCCCTTTTATTTTCTTTCCTCTTAATCCCTGGCAGCTGAAAAGGGAAGACAAAAAACAATAATGACAACACTAGCCGTGAAGGGCTGAGTCAGTTCGTGGAGGGATTCGGCTTTTTTCCTTTATTTTCTGTTTCTCTCTGGCAGCCGGCCTCTCCAGGAAGCTAGCAAAACATAGGTTTTCACTGGACATTATCTTATAAAAAGCATTTGTTTTTCTTTCTCATCAGAAGGGAGAAAAATAACCCTTTTATAAAAAAAAACGAAGCAGGGGCGCCTGGGTGGTGCAGTCGGTTAAGCGTCCGACTTCAGCCAGGTCACGATCTCGCGGTCCGTGAGTTCGAGCCCCGCGTCGGGCTCTGGGCTGATGGCTCGGAGCCTGGAGCCTGTTTCCGATTCTGTGTCTCCCTCTCTCTCTGCCCCTCCCCCATTCATGCTCTGTCTCTCTCTGTCCCCCAAAAAATAAATAAACGTTGAAAAAAAAATTTTTTTTAAAAATTAAAAAAACGAAGCAGATTATAACTGGAAATAAGGACGCAGGATTATTTCATAGACTCACTGAAAAAGCTCAGAGCCTATCAGTATTTTAAATTGTCTGGGGCCCTGTGCACAGGTTTGCAAAATATCCCTCCACGAGCTTCCTGGAACACTTGCTTCTTTATGAGGTTAGTGCAGAGGTTATCTGAAGGTGGCTATGCCTCTGTTGAGAAAATAATAAATCACAAATAATGATTTCGTCTTGCCTCTTGAGTAAGAGACCATTAAACTGTATGCGTTATAACCTGGGAACAAAGTAGTGATGTAAGCCGTAGGGATATGAAGGCTGTTAGTTGCAAGGTCTGAGGGACCAGTTGCTGTCCTGCAATATACATGGCCCGGCATGGACCTACAGTGTACATGGCCCAGTGTGGACCTCAACCTCAAATCAGAAATGAGGCCTTGCTACTGAAATTTGGCAGGAATATGATAATGGACAAAGAACTTTCTCAAAATGGAATGTCTAACCGCGATTTCCCTAACTGGAGAGCAGCGTTTTTGAGTAACAAAGCAGTGTTTGACGACCCCGACATTTTCGTGAGGTGTCTTGAGTCTAGCCTGGTTTGCCGTAGGCTGTTTAAGGAATAATGACACCGCTACGATACTGGCCTTCTGTTTCATGAGACGATAGACATCAGTTCCATGTTATAATACAGAATTGTAATATTCTAACACACATGCTATTTTTCCTAGTAGCCATATCCTAGGTGCTTTTGAAGCTTTAAAACTTGGTAAAATACCAATCGATATATATATACACACACACACACACACACGTGTGTGTGTGTATATATATATATACACATATATATACCGATCAATATATATATATACTTATGTGTGTGTGTGTGTGTGTGTATATATATGTATATGTATATGTATACATAAAGAGAGAGGGAGAGAGAGGGGCACAGTTGTACTTTATAAGTTGGGTACAAAACAGCTCTTAGTAAATCACTGGATTTTGTCTTACCATGTAAACTTGTCACTTAAAGGAGTTCCTTTGGAAAGAAACTATTTATTTTGTAAGTATACATGTTTCATATACCACATTTTCTTAAATTGAGATGCTTTCCTAGTAGATATTATGTGGTTAATGTTGGAGAAGGAGGAGAAGATGAGAAATGGAAAAAAAGTGAATCTCTTGTTTCTCAAATTCCCTGTAATTGGACCTAATAGGGGTGGTTAGCACGTCTCTTGACCTTTTCTGTTCCCAGCTTT